>NC_064615.1:669873688-670480438 GCF_023898315.1 Schistocerca nitens
AATAAACGGGCTCGCTGCAGCGGTGGGAAATTCTGTCTCCGATTTCCTGTATGCTGATGACTTCTGCCTTTACTACAGCTCTACTGGCATTGCAGCTGTTGAACGTCAGCTACAGGGCGCTATTCGCAAGGCGCAGTCTTGGGCTGTAGCGCATGGTTTTCAGTTTTCGGCTGCCAATTCCCGTATTATGCATTTCTGCCGGCGCCGAACAGTCCATCCTGAGCCGCGGCTTTATCTTGCCGACGAACTTCATGCTGTGGTGCAGACCCACAGGTTTTTGGGGGTAGTTTTTGATGCTTGGTTGACTTGGCTGACTCATATTCGGCAGCTTAAACAGGCGTGTTAGAGGCATCTAAATGCTCTGAGATGCTTGAGCCACACCCGCTGGGGCGCCGACCGATCTACCCTCTTACGGCTCAACCAGGCGATAATCCAGTCCCGTCTGGATTATGGGAGCCTGGCTTATGGTTCAGCATCCCTATCTGCGTTGCGGGTGTTGGACCCAATCCTTCACAGCGGGATGTGACTTGCCACTGGTGCTTTCTGCACCAGCCCAGTGGACAGCATACTTGTGGAGGCAGGTGTCCCTCCACTGCGGTTATGGCGCCAACGTTTATTGGCCACTTATGCTATGCATGTTTGCACTCTGCCTGGGCATCCTGATTATCATCTTCTGTTCCCTCAGTCGGTCGTCTATTTCCCAGAACGTTGGCCCCAGTGGGGTTGCATGATCACGGTCCACGTCAGAGGGATTCTCTCCGAGCTTGGGGTTTTCCCTCTTCCACCTCTTTTTCCGGGCCCCTCTGTGTACACCCCCACGGTGTGTACCCCGCCCTTGCCTTCGGCTCGAATTGCCACAGGGCCCAAATGATTCAGTCCCTCCGGAGGCTCTCCGCCGACGCTTTCTTTCCATCCTTGTCACGTATCAGGGCTCTGGCGTTGTTTACACTGACGGTTCGATGGTTGCTGGTCGTGTTGGTTATGCTCTGACTCTAGGGGACCATTACGAACAACGTTCATTGCCGTCTAGCTGCAGCGTTTCCACTGCTGAGCCATCTTTCGTGCCCTAGAGTATATCCACTCCTGCTCAGGGGAGTCCTTCGTTATCTGTAGCGACTCCCTGAGTGGTTTATGAGCTATCAACCAGTGCTTCCCTCGCTCTCTTCTGGTGATCACTGTCCAGGAGTCGCTCCATACTCTTGCCCGTTGCTGCTGCTCAGTGCTGTTTGTGTGGACACCAGGTCATCTTGGCATCCCAGGAAATAAACGTGTTTGTTCTGGCCAAACGGGCTGTCGATGCACCGGCCTTGGTGATTGGTCTTTCGGATAGTGACCTTAGGTCAGTTTTGTGGCAGAAGGTGCTTCGCACTTGGATGAGGAATGGCGCTCCCTGCCTTCTCCCAACAAACTTCAGGCCATCAAGGAGTCTACTGGTGCGTGGCGCACCTCCTTCACCTCTCTCACAAGGAGTATGTTGTCCTTTGCCAGCTGGGCATTGGCCACACGTGGATGA
Source organism: Schistocerca nitens (assembly GCF_023898315.1). Lineage (NCBI taxonomy): Eukaryota > Metazoa > Arthropoda > Insecta > Orthoptera > Acrididae > Schistocerca > Schistocerca nitens. The sequence continues at coordinate 669,875,202 of NC_064615.1, forward strand.
TGCACAGCTATTTACTGTGCTGAGGACCCACCTCTACTGTGGTGGGTCGGCTTTGATGGTGGTCCACATTTTGTTGGCCTGTCCCCTTATCACTGCGCTCAGGTAGACGTTTGTGCTGCCTGATACGCTCCCTGCACTTTAAACAGATGACTCTGATATGGCAGGCTTAGTTTTGCGTTGTATTCGGGCAGCGGTCTTTCACCACTTGATCTAAGTGTTCGTCGTTTTTTCTTGTTGAGTCCGGCCTTTGGCCTTCGATTTTAGACTGTTTTTTTAGTGTGTTTTTTTGGCTGTTTGGCTTTTCCTTTTGTCTCTATGGACGGCCAACCAGTTACACTCCGTGTGATTTTAATTCCTTTTGTCATGTCTCTGAGTCTTTATTGTCTTGTTTCGTCTCGTCATCTACATTGTACGTTTTCATTCTGTGTGGGTGTTTAAAGTTTTTGGAAAAAGGGACCGATGGCCATAGCAGACTGGTCCCGTCATTCCCACAAACCAAACAACCAAGCTCTTGTAAACACATAAGTTCGGTTTGGGAATTTTAAGTAAACTGGCGGAATGGAGCAAGCCGTAATTGGGAACGTATCCTTTTAACATTTAGGGTTAGAAATGTATAGGCCTGCATCCGTTAGCACATGTAAGATCAATCAAGCACCACTAAGGAAAAAGCACTCGTCACGTCCTTCTTCCCTCACCGTCTATAGCCTGGGGAAAGAGGGTAATAATTCAAATCCTCCCCACTGGACGCCGAGGCACCACAGTACGTGCAGGTTGAAAATGCTGTTTCACACCATTCCGTGAAAAGATACACTCCTCATGTAGAAGGGTTGGGGGGAGCACAAGTTCCGATGTTACAGAGGAGCCATCGCCACTGCAGTCATCGGAAATTGGGGGGGCGCAACTCAAACAGTAACATCAGGTACAGAAGACACAGGTAATGCAGTGCCGTTGTCAGATGGATATCCTGATCATCAGGAAGAGAACCTGTATAATCCTGTTGCTTCACCGTCTCTGTGTGGAGGGGTTGGTGGAGGGTATTTCATCAGAACACGATAAAGACTGGCCAGCAAGCAACGTCTCTGTGGGAATATCTGGACTCGTGGAAACCTCCATGTCTAGGGGTGACGGGGGACGCCGATTCAACACACAATTCGGCATCAACACAAGCAGCCACATCATTTCTGGTGATACTGCAATCACAATTAACGACAGTAGACAACTCATTACCGCCAGAAAATGCACCCTCTGTCAACGCGGTATCAGAAGACCAAGTCTGGAGTGGGGCGTCCTCGAAATCTGTACCATTCTCATCCCACTGGCGTTTGATTTGCGCTGCAGGAGCCGTCGTCCCCTCATGGACAGAGGTCGCACTGGGACGCGCGGTCACCGTAAATGCTTATGAGTAGGGGATGTTGCCCCTACTTAGCTTAAAGCTGGAGAGTGATTGACAACTGTCTGCGATGACAGTCTGCTAACGTTAAATAAAGACGTTTTTGATAAGACGACGTCAGAACAGTAGCACGGCGCGACAATCAGATCTGGGACGACCCCTTTCATTACAGAGAAAACATGTTCCTTCTTGCCCTGCGTAAGTAACATGGATTAGTTAACCACAAACAGTTAAGTGGGAAGGAATATTCTTTTTAACGCACATGCCCACTGTCCGGATACCATTATAACACTGGAAGCGATGTTGTGCTGACCAGCGTTACCATCGGATATGCCGTATTACTCCACACGGAAGCAACGCTTTTTTTAAGAAATGAGTCGTCCACTTCAGGAGGAACGTTTTAAATTCTAACCGGAGTATACTCGAGTGCCGCATTTTCAAGGACGACTTGACTAACGGAACCATCGCGATGTGTAAACAACACTTTAGAACCAACCTGAGAGAGAAGCCGTTCTACTTGAACGGGATCATAAAACTTCACAAAGAATGAATACAAATCTGAATCAAAGTAAGCAGTATCTACCTGTTCAGCAGTATCACGGATGACATCAGCTAACCAATGGTAAATTTCTAAACGACGCGTACTGTCGTCAAAACTGTAACAAAAAGTAGATCGACGGCGAATAGTCTTAGGAGACTCGACACACACCATGGCGCGGGCAGAAAACACCGCCGCCACGAGAAAAACGAGCACAAACTCCGCTACGCAATTACATTGTGAATCCAGTCGATACAGCAACAAGACTCAGTAGCTACGACAGAAACGGCACAGGCGGAAGCTAGCTACCACCTGCTCCCTCAAAGCGCAAGGCGACACTGTCCACTCGGCCACATCATTTGCTGGATCGAAAACTCACTCTCTCTCGGTGCTCCTTGAGGAAAGAAGACGTTTCTAATTCGAAAACGCATCGTACCGTGGTTGATGTTAGTCTTCATGCCATGCTCCAGTGCAGCTGACCAAGCTCTTACTCGTCGATCACTTAATGATACCATTCGTCCTCGTCGGTATGCGATGGGGGGAAAATAGTCTTCCCACTTACTTATTGCAGAAATAAGCACTGAATCGTCATGCAGTGTCGTCTAATGCAAATGAGAAATGTCATGTGCATTCACTATCACAACGTACTGCAACGACACTTACATCTCGATGCGCAACATTTATTCGTAACCTTCGTTAACCTCATCGCGGATACTGCTTGCAAGTTTCTTACATAGAGCAAACCACGTTCTTCCTAGCCTAATTGTGTGAGCGGAGGCTCCTGCTGTTGGCGATGGAGCTTGGCCCTATCAGGTTGCTTCCGTATATGGCGTCCTGACATTTTTTGGTGACATGTTACAATATATCATCACCAGTCTTTAGCGGTCTGTGTTGGTGAGGAAGTAAATTTATCCACAGGGCAGTGACACTGCGTCAGTGTGGCGGTGGGACGTGGAGTCCCGCACCACCCCCCGACGGTAACACTACTACATCAGTCAGCAGAAAAATTTAGCTCAACGTGGGCAGGTAGGGTGAGAAAGTATTGGACGTAGAACGGGTGGGGGGGGGGGGGGGTAGTCCCGCCAAAGGATGCATCTGTGGTGGACGTGTCAGGTCTATTGTTAGCCAGGGTCGGAATCTGATTCCTCTCGGATGGTTCGGGGAACCGCATGTCGATGCCTGGGGCGTGGAAGTGTGGTCCCAACGTGGCATAACCCATGGACAGTGTCCCGCAGGGTGTCCACTTTCTCATAGAGCCGCCGCGCGTTGTTGCGTATGGTTGTATTGAACGGGACGATATCCACTTCTTTGTGGAGAGTGACAATTCTCCTCAATGGCGAGGTGTACAGGCTCTTCCTGACCACTTTGTTCTGCAGGCGCTGCAACATCCTCATGCTGGTGACACTAATGGTGGCCCATGCAGCAGAGCCATACGTGAAGGCAGTCAGGATGAATGTTCGGTAAATGCGGAGGATGGTATGCAGGTTAAGTTCGCGCCTGCGAAAGAGTGGGTACAAAGCCATGGTCAGTTTTTACCCCTTGTTGGCGGCATAATTCTCATGACAGTGGAGGAGCAGCTTGTGGTCCATTTTGAACCCGAGATAGGTGGTTGTCGGGGACCAGGGCAACTGCATGCCTGCAATCGTAATATTGCGACCGAGGACTGGGGGCCGTTTGGTGAAGTAGACTGCCATAGTTTTGGCGGCATTGAGAGCTATTCTGTTTGTCTGGCACCAGGTGATGGCGTCCACCTGTCGCTGGAGGCGGGTGAAGACGCCATCAGTAATGCGACCAGTGGTATATAGTGCTGTGTTGTCAGCATGTTGTGCTACGCGGCACTTGGCGACGACTGGCGTATCATTTACATAGGTATTAAAAAATATGGGAGATAACATCGATCCTTGTGGAGTGCCTGCCGACAATTGGCGAATGCTGGAACGAATTCCCCATTGAGCCACTAGGAAAGTCCTACCATGGGGGAAGTTATCCACGATATTAACATATATATCCGGGATAGGGGCCTGTGTCATCATCTTGTCTACTAGCTTGTCTTGCCAGATCTTGTTGTAGCCATTCTGCAAGTCCAGAAAAACGCCAGCTGTCGACTTGGCGGTGTAGAAACTTCTGCTGACGTCTTCAGTGATCTGTAAGACCTGAAGATCGGCACAGGTGCAAGGTGAATCCAAACTGTTCTGGACAGATAGTCCAGGCGCCGCAAGGGGTTGGGAAAGTAGGTGAAGGATAACAGATTCAAGGATCTTCACCATAATATTTAGGAGCCTGGTTGGCCAGTTGTTGGTTGGGACCATAGGGTCCTTCAACCTTTTGGGGATCGCAATCAGCCTGGCTTGTTTCCACGGAGGGGGGAAACAGTTTAAATTCTTGGTGAACAGGGTGAGTGGCATGTGGGACAGGTGGCTATGATGTTCATTTAAAATTCCGTCCAATCCAGGGCATGACCGGCCACGTTGCCGCTGCAGGATACACTGAATTTCTGCCATGAACGTAAGGAGGGGGCAGACTGGGGTGGGCGGTTGCGGAAAGCAGCAACAGCTGCCAGGACTTCATGTTCGTCCTATAGTTCGTCCGGACAAGGGGGGCGGTTTTTGGGCTCGAATGAATCCGCCAGCGTTTCCACAATTTCGAGTGTATCATACGAAAAGCCCGCTGCGTGTGAATAGGATGGGCAGTCGCTGGCATAGAACGCTGCAGGGTGCGCATGACAGCCCAGTTACTTTTTGTGTAGGAAGAAAGCGGACATCCTGTTCTCTCATTGTTCGGACCTTTAGTCAGCGAGCCGGTGGCAGAATTCACGCTGGAGGCGTCTCATTTAGCGTTTGTCCTGGGGATAGCGAAACTTCTTCCACCTTCGGCGGTAGCGGTTCTTCTGCACGTTCAGCTCCTGTAACAGGGGAGACAAATCGTCCAGGGGGGGGGGGGGGGGGCTTAAATTCAGAGGTGCAGTGGAGGTGGAGAATTTCATTGCTTTCTGTATTTTGGCGGTAAGATAATCCACAGCTGGTGTTGTCAAATCGACGTCGTGTCGAGTGGTGTTATGAAGTACCCTGGTAAACTTGTCCCAATTTGTGAGGGTCACGGAGGACATAACATCAAATGAAAGGGCAACATTGGCGAGTTGCAAGAGTACTGGCTCATGGTCAGAGGTCTGTTCCTGGAGAACTTCCAGTGAAAACTGAGCAGTGAAGTTTTTGAAGATTGCCACATCCAGAACGTCTGGCTGGAAGTTAGAACGGACTGGGATATGTGTAAGTTCGTTGGGGCCATAGACCGATAGCGCTAAAGTATCCTCTAGGTCAAGGGGGAGCCGGCCTTTGGGGTTAGAGACCCTAGAATGCCAAGCTGGCTGCTTGGCATTGAGATCCGCCCCAACAATAAGCCTGTCGAAGGGATGCCAATGTGTGGAGGTCTGCTTCCAGCAGTGGCTTGTTTGGGCTCAAATACGCTGCTGCAAGTGTGGTGGCACCGGGGCGTGTGTAGACGATGGCCGCTGAGGCCTCTGTGTTCCATTGGCTGGAGAGCCTCTTGGGTATTGGCAGGGGGCTCCGTTGAGGAACACTGCCATGCCTCCACCACGGCGGTGTGGGCGGTCAGGGCGGCAACATGCGATGTTGCGAAAGTGGAAGTCGTCTGCCGGTTTAAGGAGTGTTTCTGCGACATACACGCGATGGGGTATTATCGACTGGATACGTTAAAATGACTGCAAGAAGTACGCACTTCAATATAAATAAGATCTCATCGTTCCCCATTACCACCATGGTGCCAAACTTCGATTCGTTTATAGATCTTGAGATGTTTGATTCGAAAGGCGTGCGCTATGGAATGTTGTCTCTTTGCATCTGGCAGGCAGTTCAGTTTCGTATTTACAGCATATGTAACTTACCGCCTATACGTTCCGTTTTTAATACTGAGTGGCGTTTCGCATGCAGAAGGAGTGATCACAAACGGGTGGTTTATGTAAAATTCTTCTAGGAAGATGAGATTCGAACCCAAGCGTGCAGAGCACGTTGGACTAACAGTCCAACGCCTTAACCACTCGGTCACATTTTATTTTTACAAATAACATCAACTGAACAAGTACCATACCTTTTACGACTTAAATTAGTATCACAACCGATAACTTATTCATCTGTGGTTATTCAGCTGCGTTAACAAGTGTTTCAAACATGCAATTTTGCCAAGTATTTTTGGACATATCAGCGAAAAGTCCAAGAGTTTATACAAACATTTTAATGTGAAATAAATAAGTGTTAATACAAAAGTGATATTTCCGTAGTTGCCACAGAAGTTTACTAAAATCTAGCTGAATAGAAGTACCTAATACACACACAAAAATTCAATATTTAAGAGTTTCTGTTCACAGTTTCTTCATTGTTAAACCAACAGTTTTGTTCGGGAGTCCTGCTAATGTGTGTGATAAATGAAATAAGTATGGTTGGATCGCCTCACAAGTTGTATCAAAAACAAAATGCACTTCTGCCTCAACAGGGTCTTCTTGACTGTATGCGTTTCTATTCATTACTTCGACAGTATAGAGTATGTCTTCGATCAACATATCACCAAATTTCTCCGTTAATAGTTATCTTTCGCATTCATTGTTCAACCTAATAATTTCCACACGCACAGTCCAGACTTCCCAAGTACTTTCTATTGGAAATTGCCACTGATTTTTCTTCAGTTGGAAAAATTCCAATTATATTTGCCCAGTGGTCTGCTGTGCACTGCTATGTAGGGAGTCCGAAAACGCCGAAATTTCTTTCTTCAAATTGCGATCTAAATCCTCGGAATAAAAAACATAAGTGAGATCTATAAAATCACAATCCACATCACAGAATCCAATACTTCAAAATCTATGGCATAGTGTTCCAGGAACGACGTCAAACTTCCCCACTGTTCGGTGAAAAAGAACGGTATGAAACTCGCTACAGATTCCTGAGTACCACAGTCAGTTCTAGTGTCTCAGACCTTGCCTTCATAATTTCAGATTGGTTAGCTGAATAGGAAGGAACTACGCGAAGTAATTCATTAGGTCGAATATCCCATCCTGCAATTTGATAAGTCACATACGGTTAACTTTACGACAAGAAACAGGAACCTACAACTTCACAAATAAACATGCGAAACACACCGTCACCCATTGCAAACACATGCACCAACCAATTAACTAACATATTCGGGCAAGAGAAGGTATTTCAAACAGTACGAACATAAGGTAGCTAGCGTCTTCAGAAGAAACTCTGACAGAACAGTTCCACTGGTATAAAATTGTGTACAAACGATATCTCGACTCAACGACCTGTGGACAGCCTAGTTACTGGTTAAGTACCGCCTCATCTGCTGGTTCCAAAATCTCTCTCTCGCTACTCTTTGCGGAAGTCCTTTCCTCGATTGGAAAACGCATCATACCATGGCTGGTATTAACGTCTTAATGGCCTGTTGTGGTGCAGCTGACCAAGCTCCCACTCGTAAATCAGATAATGATAGTATCCATCCTCGTCGGTATCCGATGGTGGGAAAACAGTCGACACACTCACTTACTGCAGAAACAATCACTAAATACTCACGCAGTGTCGTCTAATGCAAATAAGAAATGTCCTGTGCACTCAGTATCACAACTTAATGCAACGACGCGTATATCTCGATGCGCAACATTGTCATCTTCGTTGACCTCATCGCTGATATTGCTTGCAAGTTTCTTACGAGGAGCAAGCTACGTTCTTCCTAGCCGAATTGTGTGAGTGGAGGCTCCTGATGTTGGCGATGGAGCTTGGCACTATCAGATCGCTTCCGTATATGGCGGCCTGACGGAAAAGAAACTGTCGAAAGGCGACAGTAGTTTTTTGGCAGTGTAGTACTACTACTACTACTACTACTACTACTACAACAACAACACATCGTCAACAGTTCAGGTCCAGTCAAGTTGTCTTGGTGGGCAAGTGAGAGGCGACTGAAAGCAATTGCAGATAAACAGCCGAGCATAGCAGTTTCAAGGTGCGGGCCCCCAGGGCCTCAGCATTCATTTGCTGAGTACGGGCTTGGTGACCCCGGGGTCCTCATCTGGGGACTGGTCAGCGCCGCCAGTCTGTCACCGTAAGCCCCGGACATACTTCAGCGACCACCGTATGGCGCGGCGGTGGAATGTTGTGTGCTGCAGGGAATGGTATTCTTGGCTTGACTGCCTCCATTGCGAGGAAGGTCAACCTCTATAAAAACACCTCAATCTTACGGTGTGCTGCGGCCTATAAGATGCATCGCTGTTGGAGTGGAACAGTCGCAAGCGGGCAAACTCTGGGGCACCTGCCGCACCCAAGTTGTATAAGGCTTACTCAGGCACGCGGGGCTCTGTCTGAGCGGACCTTCAGTTCCCTAGCTGCTCGTGGGACCGCAATGGACCCTTCGACCTCTACGTTTCCCCCTACCAGTGGATTGGGTGGGCCACTGGTAGGAAAACACACCCCATCGAAAAAGCGACTTCGTGCTGCGAGTCCTCCAGCGCCTGGTATTACTCGAGATTTATCGGACTGTCTTAACAGAGCACATGCTGATAACCAAAATGTATTTTTGATTGTCAAACGGAAGGAGGGTAGCTTTGAGAGGGTTTCTCCCTTTTACATCCACAAGGGTCTTGAGGAAACTGCAGGAACAGTGAAATCTGTAAAGCGACTGCGCAATGGAACACTGTTAGTTGGGACATCTCGTTTCCGTGAAGTCGTTTCTCTTCGGAAAGCAACCTGTCTGGGAGAGTACGCGATCGAGACCGAGCTCCACTCCATTTTGAACTATATTAAGGGCGTTGTGACGTGTAGAGACTTGGTGGATATCCTCAAAGACGAGCTGAAATCTGAGGGGGCTGACGAAGTTACTGTTGACGTGCAGCATATTATGATACGAGTCGATGAGGACCTAGTCAAATGCGACTCCTTTATTCTCACGTTCAGTTGCCTGAGACTCCCAGAGCATATTAAAGTGGGTTTCTTATGTTTGCCAGTACGGCCATTTTTCCCAACCCAATGCGCTATTTTAAATGTCATCGCTTTGGGCATACCATGTTGGGGTGCAATGGGATAGCCACTTGCGGTAAATGTGGTCAGCCTGCCCATGAAGGAGCCGATTGTTCATCGCCTGTGAAGTGTGTGAATTGCTCTGGGAGTCAACCCCCTGCGGGTTCGGGGGTTATAATAGGCCCACGGTATTCCTGCCTGTCGTCAGAGGCGACTAAAAGGAGTCTCACATGTTTCGTCCTTACGTAATGGTCCCCTCTCGTGTTTGACCTCCATCTTTCTAAATTTTTCCGAAGAGCGAGCCAATTGGGGAAGGGCGCCTTACATGGTGCACTGTATCCGTCGTGCATTGAGACCTTTAGCAGGCTTATTCGTCGTTGCAATGGTGTCCCGCTCGTTTTCCATCTCTTGGGCGAGGATTCGTCCCTGGGTGCGCTTACCACGCTGCACTCTGCAGTGTTGCATTTAACTGCGACGACGATCTTGGACTTTCTTGCACCTAAGATCAAGCACGGCAGCCAGTCCGTTGTGGTGGGGCTGCCATGTACCCTCTTGGTTGTAGCCCCCCTGACAACACAGCGATCGCTCTACTGATGCCTGCGCCGTTAACTCCCCACGTATGCCACGGAGTAGATGCCCATCTCCCTGGGGCATCAGGACTCCCGGCAATGGCCATCCTGCCAGGTGGCTATTGCTGCGGCTGGGTGGCGCCCGTGGGGAGGGCCCTTGGTCGGAGTAGGTGGCATCAGGGCGGATGACCCGCAATGAAGCGTGGTACATCATCTCTCTCTGGCGGCCAACCGCCAGCAGTCTCTAAGCGTTCGAGGGCTCATTTTAATGGTAACGTTTATGACCCCAAATCGTTCCCATCTCTGGCCACACCATGGGAGGAACGAAAGGCATTGCATGAAAGTGAGACGTATTCGCCCAGGTATCTTGTCTGTACCAGAGCTGATGTTGACTCGTTTCTATCCGTGAAGCCTCAGTTCTTTGTAGAGCATTTAGAGGACAAGTTTGGGGAGGTGGAGGGCGTGTCCAAGATGCGGTCCGGATCGGTGTTGATAAAAACGGCATCCTCCGCCCAGTCGCGGGCCTTGCTCCCTTGTACTAAGCTGGGGATGTCTCAGTCACTATCACGCCCCATAAAAGTCTGAATATGATCCAGGGCATTATCTTCCACAGGGATCTTCTTTTGCAGTCCGATGACGAGCTGCGCGCCAACTTGGAGCGCCGAGGTGTCCATTTCGTCCGGCGCGTCCACCGGGGTCAGAGGGATCATCAAGTTGCCACCGGTGCCTTCATCTTGGCCTTTGAGGGTGACACGTTACCTGAGAAGGTCAAAGTGATGGTATACCGTTGTGATGTCAAGCCATATATCCTTCCCCCGATGCGGTGCTTCAGGTGTTGGAAGTTCGGCCATATGTCTTCTCGCTGTGCATCCGACCTCGTCTGTCGCGATTGCGTTCGACCATCCCACCCTGATCATCCCTGTGCCCCGCCTCCCATCTGTGTGAACTGTGGTGAGCACCATCTGCCTTGCTCGCCGGACTGTCCAATTCTGCAGAAGGAGCGGAAAATCGTGGAAATCAAGACCCTCGACCGCCTGACGTACGCTGAGGCGAAGCGGAAATATGATCGGCTTCATCCAGTGCGTCTGACATCTTCTTATGCCGCAACTGTCACTCCTGCTCCAATTCCATCAGCTCCAGTCAGCTCTGAGTCAAAGGCCCACACCTGCCCCCTTGATAGTAAGGGGCACTAAACTCCCTGTTGCTCCTGCTCCATCTACCTCAGGAGCAACGCCCCCCTAACCATCGGGGACATCAGTTCCCCCTTCCCAGCCGGAGAAGCGTAAGACTTCTTCGGCTACTCTCGTAAGGAATTGGTCCCTTGTGGACCTCCCTTCGCAAGTTCCGACCGGTACCAGAGCCGACAGCCGCAAGTGGCTCAAACAACCGCCGGTCCCTGGTCGTCAGGACACACGGTCGTCGTCCGTCCCTGAGACTGACCCAGTGACGCCCTCACAGCCTGAACCACCGAAGGCACAGCGCGAGAAGCAGAAGAAGAAGAAGAAAGTCCCCAAGGCCACAGACATTGCGGTGGCACCCATTCCACCGCTTCCTACAAGCTCTGCGTCTGAGGATGAGGTGGAGATTTTGGCGTCCGCTGAGGACATGGATCTCGCCAGTCCCTCGGACGCAATAGATGGCTGTTGTACAGGTGGTCACTCAGTAGCAGCAGGGGCCCCGGAGGCGTAATCTGCCTCCCCAGTCCCTTCACGCCTTTCGCATCCATGGCCAATACCATCCTCCAGTGGAACTGCAGCGGTTTCTTCCACCATCTAGCTGAGCTCCGCAAACTTATCAGCCTTCATCCTTTCCTTTGCATTGCTCTGAAGGAAACTTGGTTTCCAGCAATGCGAACCCCCGCCCTCTGTGGCTATCGGGGTTATTATAAGAACCGGGCAGCTTATGAAAGTGTGTCTGGTGGCGTCTGCATATATGTCCTTAACTCTCTTCACAGCGAGTTTGTACCTCTACAAACAGCTTTAGAGGCTGTCGCTGTTGGGGTGTGGACGCCACAGGCTATTACCGTCTGCAGTATTTACCTTCCACCGGATGGTGCTGTCGCGCAGCATGTCCTGGCTGCTCTGATAGCCCAACTGCAGCCTCCTTTCATGTTGCTGGGCGATTTCAATGCCCACAACCCTCTATGGGGTGGGACTGTCTCTGATAACTGCGGTCGTGCCGTGGAGCATTTGTTGGCTTAGCTCGACCTTAGCCTCTTGAACACCGGTGCTCCCACGCGTTCTCGGCCATAAATCTCTCTCTTTGCCCCCCCCGGACTTGTCCCATCCCTCCACTGGAGAGGGCATCCTGACCTGTGTGGTAGTGACCATTTTCCCATCTATTTGTCACTGCCTCAGTGTCATTCTTCTGGGCGCCTGCCCCACTGGGCCCTCCACAGGGCTGACTGGCCGGGTTTTACTTCCGCGGCAACCATTGAGTCTCCCCCACAGGGTGACATTGACGAGGTGGTCCGTGTCTTAACCACATCAATCATTTCCCCCCAGGGGGTCCACATCTCTTTTGTGGATACGTGCGTGGCGAGCACGGGGCCCCGAGCCATTGCAGCCTTCTTTCTCTCCCGGGCTGCATTTCCTTTTCCTTCCCCTCCTTTCCCCTCCATGCTCCTTTCCCCTCGCCCTCTCCTCTCCCACTATTGGTGTCCTTGCTTATGTTGGCCCCGCTATCCTCCTGGTTCTGTTGGTTTTACTCTCTGGCTTTGTTGCGTCCTTATCTCCTCTTTTTGGCATTCCTTGGTCCCCCTCTGGGGTTTGACCTCCATTCCAAAATTTCTCTTCCGTAGTGTGAGCCATTTGGGGAAGAGCACCTTACCTAGTGTCTCCGACGTGCGCCCTCCTAGTACATTCCACCTTTTCTTTCACGTCGTGGTCTGATGCTAGGGTGCATAGCCAGCACGGTAGCCAGCCCGTGTGGTGGGGTCGCTATGTACCCTTTTGGTTGAGCCCCCTGAACACACAGGGATCACACTTCTGATACCTGAGCTGTGACCTCCTCATGCATGCCTTGGAGTGGTTGCTCGTCATCCTGGAGCATCGGAACTCCCGGCAATGGCCGCCGTGCCAGACGGCCCTTGCTGTGGCTGGGTGGCGCCCGTGAGGAGAGCCCCTGATCGGAGTGGGTGGTATCAGGGCGGACGCTATGCAGATGAAACGCATAAGGGTCCAAAACTCTGGCCGTTCTGCGGCCGTCTCTCTGCGTGGTACTGATTCCTCAAGTGCTGCTTCTCTTGCCCCTTCGGCCTTCCCTTCCATGGCTACCCCCTGGGAAGAGGGTCAAGCCCGTCGTCTAGGGGCAAAACCTTTCCCCCGTTATCTAGTTTGCACCAGGACTGATGGAGATACTTTCACCAGTGTCAAGCCTTTATTCTTTGTGGAACACATTGAAGACAAGTTTGGCGAAGTGGACTCCCTGAGCAAGATGCGGTCGGGTTCGTTGCTGATTAAAACTACTTCAGCTGCCCAATCTGCGGCCCTTCGTGCCTGTACCCATCTTGGCACAATTCCTGTGTCTATTACCCCTCACCAGTCTCTAAATATGGTCCAAGGTGTGATTTTCCACAGGGACCTCATCCTTCAAACTGATGAGGAACTTCGGGACAATCTCGCACGGCGGGGTGTTCACTTTGTTCGGCGTGTTCAGAAGGGTCCTAAAGATAACCGTATTGATACTGGTGCCTTTATCCTGGCCTTTGAAGGGGATACCCTTCCTGAGAAAGTTAAGATTATGGTCTATCGCTGTGATGTGAAGCCGTACATCCCACCTCCTATGCGGTGTTTTAAGTGCTTGCGTTTTGGCCACATGTCTTCTCGCTGTTCCCAGGACCCTCTCTGTGGTGACTGTGGACGTCCACTCCATGAGGGGAGTCCCTGTGTTCCCCCTCCTGTATGTGTAAATTGTCGTGGTAGTCATTCTCCACGTTCACCAGATTGCCCAGTTTATAAGAAAGAAAAAAAGATCCAAGAGTATAAGTCCCTCGATCGTTTAAGCTACACAGAGGCCCGTAAGAAATATGCACGACTGCACCCTGTGTCTATGACGTCAAGTTACGCCTTGGTTACATCTTCCCCCCTTCCCCCCCCCTTCCTTACCCCCATCCCGGACCCCACTCCTCCCCCCCTCCCCTGCGGCTCCCACACCTTCTCCTCTGGGTGCTGCTCCCCCTCCCCAGCCGGAGAAGTGCCCCACTCCTTCGGCGTCTGCCGGTCAAGGGCGCCTCTCCCGGGATGCCCCTTCCCGGCACCTTCCAGGTCAAAGGTCTGCTGCCGCGCGGCGACCGCGAGAGCCGCGGTCTGTCGGCCCCCAGGTCGCCCGGTCTCTTTCTGTTCCTGATCTTGCTGCAGCTGGCTCCTTTATGCCACACAGCCCTCCTCGATCTCAGCCTGAAAAGAAGAAGAAACATAAGTCCCGGGACAAAGAGCCTCTGGTGTCACCGGAGGTCCCTTCCCCGACTTCCCAACTGGATTCTGACCTGTCGTTTATGGATGTCGCCCCCTCCTTGTCTGTGACGGGTGGGGACCCGGCAGTATGACTGGATTTAGCGTGTTCAGCCCTCATTTAAACCATCGTTCTGTGGTTCTCCAATGGAATTGTAATGGCTACTATCGACACCTTCCGGAATTGAAATCCCTTCTTTCGTCCTACTCTGCAGCTTGTGTGGTTCTCCAGGAATCACATTTTACTGATGCTCACTCACCGACCCTCCGTGGGTTCCATGTTTTCTGTCGCAATCGGGTCGGACCCTTGCGGGCTTCTGGTGGCGTTTGTACGTTGGTCCGTACCGACATTGCTTGCACGTGGATTCCTCTCCAAACTACATTGGAAGCGGTTGCTGTTAGGGTCCACTTAGACTCTGCAGTCACCGTTTGCAATCTTTATCTCCCTCCTGACAGGGCTCTTACACCTGCTGCCTTAACCACCCTTCTTCAGCAACTTCCTCCTCCCTTCCTCCTCCTTGGGGATTTTAATGCTCATCATCCTTTGTGGGGCAGTGCCTTTCCATCTAGACGAGGTCTTCTTATAGACCAATTTATTGCAGACCACGACCTGTGCCTTCTTAATGATGGCTCCCCTACTCATTTCAGTGCTGGTCATGGTACCTTTTCTGCCATTGATCTTTCTCTTTCTTCTCCCTCTCTCCTCCCTTCATTACACTGGTCGCCACACGACGACCTTTGTGATAGTGACCATTTCCCGTTGATTCTCACGCTCCCTTCGCGCTCCCCGATGGACAGGTTACCTCGTTGGTCTTTCCACCGCGCCGATTGGCCTCTATACACTGCACAGGTAGAGTTTTCTCCCTCTTTGTCGGGTTGTATTGATGACGTCCTACGTGACGTGTCTGACGCGATTGTTCGCGCTGCTAACGTTGCTGTCCCGCGCTCATCTGGACTATTTCGTCACCGGCAAGTCCCGTGGTGGAGTCCGGCCATTGCCATTGCCATCCGTGATCGCCGTCGAGCTTTGCAACACTTCAAGAGGCACCCATCCGTAGCCAGCCTTACTACTTTTAAACGCCTTCGCGCTAAAGCCCGTTATTTAATCAAACAGAGCAAGCGGATATGTTGGGAACGATTCGTTTCTTCCCTTGGTTCCACTGTCCCTCTGTCGCGGGTATGGGCTACACTTCGTTCTCTCCAAGGTTGCCATCGGCAGTCCACCCTACCAGGCCTTCACCTCCCAGATGGCATTTGTACGGACCCATTAGTTATCGCCGAACATCTTGCGACCCATTTTGCAGTGGCATCGGCGTCAGCCTCCTATCCCGCTGCTTTCCTTCATCACAAACAGCAGGCTGAAGCTCTCACCTTATGTTTCACCACTTGTGAGTCAGAATCTTATAACGCACCTTTTACTGAATGGGAATTTCTTTCTGCTCTATCTTCTTCTCATGATACGGCCCCTGGCCCAGATTCCATTCATAACCAACTGCTTCAACATCTCAGTGCTCCACAACGGCAACATCTTCTTCGGGTGTTTAACCGTATCTGGCTCCAGGGTGACTTCCCTTCTCAGTGGAGGGATAGCATTGTGGTTCCTGTCCTTAAGCCTGGTAAGAACCCCCTATCTGTTGACAGCTATCGGCCAATTAGTTTGACCAATGTTGTTTGTAAGTTACTTGAACGGATGGTAGCCCGTCGGCTCACTTGGGTCCTCGAATCTCGGGATCTATTGTCCCCTTACCAGTGTGGCTTTCGAGAGGGACGATCTCCAATCGATCATTTACTTCGCTTGGAATCCGCAGTTCGGCAGGCTTTTTCCCAGCGCCGCCATTTGGTTGCAGTGTTTTTTGACCTTCGCAAGGCCTATGACACGGCCTGGCGCTATCACATCTTACTAACCCTTCATCAGTGGGGTCTTCGGGGCCCACTCCCGAATTTTATCCGCCAGTTCCTGATCCATCGGTCATTCAGAGTTAGAGTTGGTACTGCTTTTAGTTCTCCACGGACCCAGGAGACGGGCATCCCACAGGGTTCTGTCTTGAGCGTCCTTCTTTTCCTCATTGCTATCAATGGACTTGTGGCCTCTGTCGGTCCCTTGGTCGCCCCTGCCCTGTATGTGGATGATTTCTGCATTTGGGTTAGTTCCTCCTCGATGGCATCTGCAGAACGGCAGCTCCAGGTGGCTATACGGCGTGCCTCTGCATGGACCCTCTCACACGGGTTTCAATTCTCTCCTTTAAAATCGCGGGTGGTCCACTTCTGTCGCCGTACTACGGTCCACCCTGATCCAGAGCTCTATCTCGCTGCACAACGATTGCCTGTGGTTTCACAGTTTCGTTTCCTGGGTCTTCTTTTCGACAACAAGCTCACTTGGTTGCCCCATATCAGACTCCTGAAGGTAGGATGTTTACGTAAACTCAATGTCCTTCGCTTCCTTGCCCACTCCTCTTGGGGTGCGGACCGTTCTCTCCTCCTCCGTCTTTATCGTGCTCTAGTTCTGTCTCGTTTGGACTATGGTTGTCAAGTTTATGGTTCAGCTGCTCCTTCCACACTGCACGTGCTGGATCCAGTCCACCATCGTGGTATCCGTTTGGCCACCGGTGCCTTCCCCACTAGCCCTGTTGATAGTCTCCTGGTTGAAGCTGGGATCCCACCCCTTTCTGTTCGGCGGTCCCAGCTTCTGGTGTCTTATGCCCTCACTATCCGTTCTTCTCCCTCTCATCCTTCCTATTCTATCCTGTTCCCAGACCATGGACGTCGCCCACCCGACTCCCGCCCTCGGGCGGGTTTACCGGTTGGGCTGCGCCTTGCGTCTCTTTACCGTGATTTTCAACTTCCTTCTTTGTCCTGTCTTCCTCGCTCCCTCCCCTCCACCCCTCCTTGGTTAGTTCCTCGGCCTCGAATTCGGATGGATCTCCGCCGCGGTCCGAAAGATTCCATCCCCCCGGTGGTGTTTCGTTCCTTTTTCCGCAAAATTTTATGGGAGTTTCGGGATGCTGTTGTTTTTTACACTGATGGCTCTAAATCTGCTGATCATGTTGGGTATGCCTTCACGTCCTCTGTTGGAACGGAAAATCATCTGCTGCCACCTACATGTGGGGTGTTTACTGCGGAATTGATGGCAATTTCCCGGGCCCTTACCTTTATTAAACAATCCCAACACAACCGCGTTTTGTTATGTACGGACTCGATGAGTGGCCTTCTTGCTATTGACCGGTGTTTTTCGCGCCATCCCTTGGTCTCTGCCATCCATGACCATCTCGCTGATATTCACCGTGCTGCTTGTTCCATTGACTTCCTATGGGTCCCTGGCCATGTGGGTATCCCGGGAAATGAGCTCGCTGATCGTTTGGCTGGGGGAGCAGTTACTTACCCCCCGTTTCCTGTAACCCCTCCTGCAGCGGATTTACGGCTTCACATCAAATCCCACTTCGCGCAGTCATGGGCCAATTCTTGGGAGGCTACTCCACTGTCTAATAAACTTCGTGCAATTAAGGTGACACCAGGCCCATGGCGTTCTTCCTTTCGCCTCTCCCGAAAGGACTCGACCACACTGTGTCGTCTCCGCATTGGTCATACCAGGCTGACCCATGGTTTCCTTTTGCGTGATGAGCCACCCCCGCTATGTGGTTGTGGAGCCTTCCAGTCAGTGGCCCACATTTTGGTTGAATGCCCCCTTCTTTTGGCTCTGCTTACTAAGTACAGACTCCCCCACACTTTACCTTTGATGTTGGCTGACGATTCCCGGATGGTCTCTCTGGTTCTCGGTTTCCTCCGGGAGAGTGGTTTTTATTCTCAGTTTTAAGGTTTTTAATCTCTCTGGTGTTGGGGCAGGGCGGTGAGTGTTTGGGTGTCTCCCACTGTCGGCAGTGTTTAGAGATTCCCGATTCACCTCCCTGACCGGAATCCTCTTTTCTTTCCCTTTTACTCTTTTTACCCTTTTTTAAGGCTTGGTTAGTCTTTTTATTCCCATACGTATTTTCTGCATTATAGCAGTTATACCTTTTAAGTCACAGGTGGTCTTGCCTATGCTGCTTCAGCATAGTGTTGGGTTCGTTCTCTTGCCGACTTCCCTCATTTGTTTTTACCAATGACAACGTGACTGCCCTTTACGTTTTTTCCCTTTTTCCGTTTTATTGTTCTGACTTTACTGAGATGTCCCGTTAGCAGAATGGAGTATATTTGAAACAAGGGACTGATGACCTCGCTGTTTGGTCCCTTAAACCTCAAACAACCAACCAACCAATCCTCCATTACCCACTCTGGTCGTTCGGTGGTCTTTATTTGGACGCCAGGTCACGTTGGCATCCCGGGGAACGAACGTGTCGACAGACTGGCCAATGGGGCGATCGACGCCCCAGCTTTGGAGATCGGCCTCACGGCTCGCGAGCAGCAGCTGGTGTTGCGCCGTAAGGTGCTTGGGATGTGGACTGCTGAGTGGCGTGGCATGACTTCCCCGAATAAACTGCGGGCAGTTAAGGAGACGACCGATGTGTGGCGCTCCTCCCTGCGGGCTTCTCGAAGGGACTCTGTTATCCTGTGTCGGCTCCCCATTGGCCATACATACCTGACGCACGGCCATCTTTTGCATCAGGAGGATCCCCCCCTGTGTCGGTGTGGGTCCCGGCTGACGGTCGCCTACATTTTATTGGAGTGTCCCCGACTGCGCACCCTCCGGCAGACTTTTAATCTCCCGGGCACTTTGCCTTTGATTTTATGCGATGATGCCTCCATGGCTGACAATGTTTTAAATTTTATCCGTGGTAGTCCTTTTTATGGTTCCATTTAGGGAGGTCCTGCACCTTTCCCTTTCTGTGTGTCTTGTCCTCGTGTCTCTCATATGTGGTTGCAGCTTTTAGTGTGTCGTCGGATGGTTGACTTCTTCCCTTTTTTTTGTTCTCGTGGTCAGTCAACCAGTTTCCGGCCATCTTCTTTTCTTCTGTTTCTTTCTGTCTGGTGTTTGTCTGTACTCTTCTTGTCTGTAGTGTTCGTGGCTGCATTTGTGTTCCTTTAGTGCCTGGGGAGTCTCCTTCCCCTTGGGGTTTTACCTGCTTCGTGACTATGTCTCACCTGTTTTTTTTTGGAATGGGGGACTGATGACCTTAGCTGTAAAAGTCCCCCTTAAATATCCCAACAACCACCTCCTACCCACCGGGTTGCTCTTGTGCCACCTACCTGGTAGCGTCTGCATCTACGTCCTTAACTCTGTTCACAGCGAGTCTGTCCCCCTACAAACACATTTAGAGGCTGTTGCTGTTCGGGTGTGGACGCCACAGGCTGTTACCGTCTGCAGTCTTTACCTTCCACCAGATGATGATGTTGCGCAGCATGTCCTGGCTACGCTGAGAGCCCAATTGCCGCCACCTTTCGTGTTACTGGGCGACTTAAACGCCCATAACCCTCTGCGGGGTGGGTCGGTGGCGACAGGTCGAGGCGCCACCATTGAGCATTTATTGGCGCAGCTCGATCTTTTGCTTTTAAATGATGGTTCCTTCACACACTTCGGCTTGGCGCATGGCACGTACTCCGTCATCGACCTTTCGATCTTCAACCCTAGCCTCTTACTGTCTGTCCATTGGAGAGTGCATGACGACCTGTGTGGTAGTGACCACTACCCGATCTTTGTCACTGCCACAGTGTCACTCTTCTGGGCGCCCCAGCAGATGTGCTATGAATAAGGCTGACTGGGACTTGTTTTCCTCCACTGCCGCTATTGAGCCTCTCTCTAATGCCGGCATTGATGTGGTGGTTCACTCCGTCACCACCGTCATCGTTAATGCCACAGAATCTTCCATTCCCCGTTCTTCTGGCTCCCCTAGGAGGAGGACTGTGCCGTGGTGGTCGCCTGAGATCGCTGAGGCGATCAAAGATCGTCGGCGGGCGCTACAGCGTCACAAGCGACATCCTTGCATTGAACACCTCATCACCTTCAAACGGCTGCGTGCGCGGGACCGTTGCCTTATCCGCCATTGCAAGCAGGAGTGCTGGGAGCGGTATGTGTCCACCATTGGCCTCCATGTGTCTCCATTGCAGGTGTGGGCCAAGATCCGACGCCTCTATGGCTATCGGACCCTTGTCAGCGTGCCTGCGCTCTCACTGAATGGAGCAGTTTGTACAGACTTCGACGAAATTGGTAACAGCTTGGCAGAGCATTTTGCTATGAGTTCCGCTTCTTCCAATTACCCACTGGCCTTCCGCTCCATTAAAGAACGGATCGAACGTCGGAGCCTTTCTTTTCGCACCCACCATCCTGAATCTTACAATTTTCCATTCAGTGCGTGGGAATTTTGCTGTGCCCTCGCCGCTTGCCCTGATACCGCTCCTGGGCCAGATGGCATCCACTATCAGATGCTGAAACACCTTTCAGTCGACTGACAGCGACGGCTCCTCGACCTTTACAACCGCATTTGGGTCGGGGGTGAGTTTCCGTCACAATGGCGGGAAAGTATTGTTATTCCCATTCTGAAACCTGGGAAGAACCCTTTGGCGGTGGACAGCTACCGTCCCATTAGCCTCACCAACGTTCTTTGCAAGTTGCTTGAACGGATGGTGAGCCGGCGGTTGAACTGGGTATTGGAATCACGGGGCCTTCTGGCTCCGTCTCAGGGTGAGTTCAGTAAAGGTCGCTCCGCCACCGACGATCTGGTGAGCCTGGAGTCGGCCATCCATACTGCCGTTGCCCGCCGTCAGCACCTGGTCACTGTCTTTTTCGACATGCGGTAGGCGTACGATACGACATGGCGTCATCACATCCTTTCTACACTTCATGGATGGGGTCTTCGGGGCCCTCTGCCGATTTTTATCCGCAATTTTCTGTCGTATCGTACCTTTCGCGTGCAAGTCGCGGCCTCTCACAGTTCCTCCCGAGTCCAGGAGAATGGGGTACCACAGAGATCTGTCCTCAGTGTCTGCCTGCTTTTAATCGCAATAAACCGGCTCGCTGCAGCGGTGGGAAATGCTGTCTCCGCTTCCCTGTATGCTGACGACTTCTGCCTTTACTACAGCTCTATTGGCATTGCAGCTGCTGAACGTCAGCTACAGGGCGCAATCCGCAAGGCGCAGTCTTGGGCTGTAGCGTGTTGTTTTCAGTTTTCGGCTGCCAAGTCCTGCGTTATGCATTTCTGTCGGCGCCGAACTTTCCATCCTTAGCCGCGGCTTTATCTTGACGGCGAACTTCTTGCCGTGGTGGAGACCCACAGGTTTTTGGGTGTACTTTTTGATGCCCAGTTGACTTGGCTGCCTGATATTCGGCAGCTGAAAGAGGCATGTTGGCGTCATCTAAATGCTCTGAGATGCTTGAGCCACACCAGTTGGGGCGCCGACCTATCTACCCTGTTATGGCTCTACCAGGCGTTAATCCAGTCCCGTCTGGATTATGGGAGCCTGGCTTATGGCTCAGCATCACCTTCTGCGGTGCGGGTGCTGGACCCAATCTTACACAGCGGAATACGACTGGCCACTGGTGCCTTCCGGACCAGCCCTGTGGACAGCTTACTAGTGGAGGCAGGTGTCCCTCCCCTGCGGTTACGGCGCCAAAGTTTGCTGGCCGCTTATGCTGCCCATGTTTTAAGCTTGCCCGGACATCCAAACTATCGTCTCCTGTTCCCGCGATCGGTCGTCCATCTGCCAGAACGTCGGCCCCGGTCTGGTTGTACAATCGCAGGTCGCGTCAAAGAGCTTCTCTCCGGGCTACGGGTTTTCCCTGGTCCACCTCCTTTCCGGGCACCGCAGCGTACACCCCCATGGTGTGTTCCTCGCCCTTGCCTTCGGTTCGACTTGGCACAGGGCTCGAAGGACTCAGTCCCTCCTGAGGCCTTCCGCCGCCGATTTTATTCCATCCTGGCCACGTATCAGGGCTCTGGCATTGTTTACACCGACGGTTCGATTGTTGCTGGTCGTGTCGGGTATGCGCTAACTCTAGGGGACCATTCCGAACAACGTTCCTTGCCGGATGGCTGCAGCGTTTACACTGCTGAGCTGGTCGCCATCTTTCGTGCCCTAGAGTATATCCGCTCCTGCTCAGGTGAGTCCTTCGTTATCTGTAGCGATTCCCTGAGCGGTTTACGAGCTCTCGACCAGTGTTTCCCCTCGTTCTCGTCTGGTGATGGCTATCCATGAGTCCCTGCATACTCTTGCCCGTTGCGGCCGCTCTGTGGTCTTTGTGTGGACCCCCAGTCATGTTGGTATCCCGGGCAATGGACATGTTGACTGCCTGGCGAAAGAGGCCACCAGTCAACCATCTCTGGATGTTGGCCTCCCAGAGACTGATTTGAAGGCAGTCTTACGCCGCAAAGTTTTCGATTTATGGCACACTGAATGGCGCAACCTGCCCATGCCAAACTAACTCCGTCGTATCAAGGAGACGACGACCGTGTCGCAGTCATCTATGCGAGCCAACCGCAGGACTCAGTCGTCCTTTGTCGGCTCCGCATTGGCCGCACCCGACTGACGCACAGTTACTTACTGTGTCGTGACGATCCACCTCTTTGTCGTTGTGTGGTGTCCTTGACGGTGGTCCATATTCTGTTGGAGTGGCCCTTTTAACTGTGCTCAGGCAGACTTTTGCGCTGCCTGATACGCTCCCTGCGCTTTTAACTGACAACTCTGCCATAGCGGACTTAGTTTTGCGTTTTATTCGGGCAGGGGGATTTTATCGCTTAATGTGTGTGTGTTTTTGTGTTGATTCTGGCCTATGGCCTACGGTTTTAGTCTGATTTTTTAATGTGTATCTCTGTAGTTGGCTTTTCCTTTTTTGTTTCTATGGTCGGCCAACCACCGTCACCCTCTGTGTGATTTTAGTTCTTGTCTGGTCTTCGTCTAAGTTTCTCTTGTTCTGTGTCGTCTGTCTTCCCGTCTGTTGATAGTTTTGATTCTCTGTGAGTGTTTTTAGTATTTGGAAAAAGGGACCGATGACCGTAGCAGTCTGGTCCCTTTAATCCCACAAACCAACCAACCAACCAAAGACTGCACGAGTCCGAGTAGCTACCATAGTGTTGCCCTCACTAGTTGCATGGGAAAGACCTTGGAGCGGATGGTCAACCGCCGCTTTGTCTGGATGTTAGAATCTAGCAACTCCTTAGTCGCTTTCAGTGTGGGTTCGGGAGGTTTCGTTCCACCTTAGATAACCTTGCCCTCCTGGAGGCGGCTATACAACAAGCTTTCCTCCGCCGTCATCACCTTCTAGGTGTATTTTTCGACATCGAGAAGGCCTACGATACCACTTGGAGGCGTCTCATCCTGGAGCAACTTCACGAATGGGGTTTTCGTGGTTGCCTTCCTGTTTTTATTCAGTCTTTCCTCTCGCCACGATATTTTATATACCGAATTGGCGACGTCCTGTCTGATCGCTTCGACCCCCCTGCGGGTTCGGGGGTAAGAATAGGCCTGCGGTATTCCTGCCTGTCGTAAGAGGCGACTAAAAGGAGTCTCAACTGTTTCGGCCTTTAATGTGAAGGCCCCCATTGGGGTTTGACCTCCGTTTTTCCAAATTCAACAGAAGTACGAGCCTTTTAGGGAAGGACACCTCACGTGGTGCACCATGAGTCCTCTGTGCCCTAAGACCTTGGCACACGTTATCGTCTTGGCGTCGTAACTGCACCCTCCATCCCTCATTTTGGGCATTCACACCTGATGGATTGTGTAAGTTACGCCCTTCGTGCGTCACCATCTGCACCCACAATCACTATGGACTACCCAGGGCACCCAAAATCCAGCACGGTAGCCAGCCTGTTGTGGTGGGGTCGTCATGTACCCTCTAGGTTGTAGCCCCCTGACAACACAGGAATCGTACTGCCGATGCCTGAGCTGACACCTCCCCACGTAAGCAAAGGAGTAGATGCCCGTCTCTCTGGGGCATCAGGACTCCCGGCAACGGCCATCCTGCCAGGTGGCCTTTGCTGTGGCTGGGTGGCGCCCGTGGGGAGAGCCTCTGGTCGGAGTGGGTGGCATCGGGGCGGATGCCCCGCAATGAAGCGGGTTAAGTCTCAATCCGGTGGTCGCACGACCACCAACGTCTCTAAGCGTGGTAAGGTGGAATTTAACGCTGTGACATATAACCTGAAATCGTTCCCTTCCCTAGCCACACCATGGGAGAAACGTAGGGCTGCAGACAGACAGGAGCCGTATTCGCCACGATACCTTGTATGCAGCAGAACTGATGGGGATTCGTTTTTGGGGACTAAGCCTCTTTTCTTTGTGCACAATCTCGAAGATAAGTTTGGGGAAGTGGCGTCTCTTTCCAAAATGAGAAGCGGGGCCATTCTGATACAAGCAGCTTCATCTGCACAGTCCCAGGCATTACTCGCCTGTGAGAAGCTCGGTGACATCCCCGTTACTGTCACTCCCCATAAGTCCTTAAATTTGGTCCAGGGGATTATTTTTCATAAAGATCTTCTGCTACAGTCTGATGACGAGCTACGTGAGAACCTGGCACGACGAGGTGTACTCTTTGTCCGTCGTGTCTTTAGGGGGCCGAATGATAATAGGGTCGCTACCGGTGCTTTCATCCTGGCCTTTGAGGGTGACTGCTTGCCTGAGAAAGTCAAGGTCATGGTCTACCGGTGCGATGTCAAGCCCTATGTCCCGCCGCCTATGCGATGCTTCCAGTGCTGGAAATTCGGACACATGTCCTCCAGGTGCACTGCCAGCCCCACGTGTCGTGATCGTGGACGACCTCCGCATCCTAATGCTCCATGTGCTCCGCCTCCCACCTGTGTTAACTGTGGGGAGCATCATTCTCCCTGCTCACCAGACTGTGCAGTCTATCAACGAGAGCGGAAGATACAAGAAATTAAGACCTTGGACCGTTTAACTTACCAAGAGGCAAAGAAGAAGCTAGAACGACTGAACCCCACACCTATGTTGAGGAGTTATGCTACAGTCACACTGCCGCCACCAGCTCCTGCACAGACTCCCTTCTCTGTTGGCCCACAGTGAACTCAAGTCACGTCTGCCCCACCGCTGGGACAGGCCACTCTCTCTTCCACTGCTCCCAAAACACCGTTTGGGAGCAGTGCGCCCCAAGCAACCGGGGACGTCAGTCCCCACCTCTCAGCCGGAGCGGCGACAGCCCTCTCCGGCTCCTCAGCCAGGGAACCGACAGCTCTCTCCGGCTGCTCAGCCGGAGACGCAACAGCCTCCTCCGGCCTCACTTGTTCAGAAGGGATCCCTTGGGGGAGTCCCTTCCAAGGACTTCTCCAGTGTCTCACAAGACACTAGCCAGTGGCTGAAGAAGCCACCAGCTGCTGGTCGAAGGCCTTCACGCTCTTCCTCTGTTCCTGATAATGCATCAGGAAAGCCCTCCCAGCATGCCAACCCTCCTACCAAAGACAAGAGAGAGAAGAGGAAGCAATCCAAGAAGATAAGGACCCACTGGTTCCCGCACCAACGCTTCCTGTCAGCTCAGCCTCTGAGGATGAGGACGAGCTCTTTGCATCCCCTGATGACCTGGATCTCGCCGTCTCCTCAGAAACGATGGCCGTAGCGACGTCCGTCACTGTCGGTGGCAGCATGTGACCCTGCGAAGTAATTTGCCTTTTCAGTGCCTGAATGCCCTTACAGGACACGCTTTGTTCAATCCTCCAGTGCCATCTCCCTGAGCTACGACAGCTTCTAAGCATGACACCTGCTTTATGCATTGCCCTCCTGGAAACCTGGTTCCCGGCAATGCGGACACCTGTCCTCCGTGGATACAGGGGTTATTACTGTAACCGTAGCACATACAATAGCGTGTCAGGTGGAGCCTGCGTGTATGTCCTTACCTCTGTATATAGTGCTCCTGTGCCCCTTCAAACATCATTGGAAGCTGTGGCTGTCCGCGTAAGGACTACCCAGGACATAACCGTCTGCAGTGTCTATCTCCCTCTGGTCTCTCTGGTTCTCGGTTTCCTCCGGGAGAGTGGTTTTTATTCTCAGTTTTAAGGTTTTTAATCTCTCTGGTGTTGGGGCAGGGCGGTGAGTGTTTGGGTGTCTCCCACTGTAGGCAGTGTTCAGAGATTCCCGATTCACCTCCCTGACCGGAATCCTCTTTTCTTCCCCTTTTACTCTTTTTTAACCCTTTTTTTAAGGCTTGGTTAGTCTTTCTATTCCCATACGTATTTTCTGCATTATAGCAGTTGTACCTTTTAAGTCACAGGTGGTCTTGCCTATGCTGCTTCAGCATTGTGTTGGGTTCGTTCTCTTCCCGACTTCCCTCATTTGTTTTTTACCATTGACAACGTGACTGCCCTTTTACGTTTTTCCCTTTTTCCGTTTTATTCTGACTTTTCTGAGATGTCCCGTTAGCAGAATGGAGTATATTTGAAACAAGGGACTGATGACCTTGCTGTTTGGTGCCTTAAACCTCAAACAACCAACCAACCAACGTCTATCTCCCTCCAGGTGGTACAGACTCCCTGACCGAATTGGCTGGCCCCCAGGGGCTCAGCATTCATTTGCTGGGTACGGGCTTGGCGACCCCGGGGTTCCTGAGCTGGGGACTGGTAAGCGCCACCAGTCTCCTGTCACCGTAAGCTCTGAGCATACTTCAGCGACCACCGTGCGGCGCGGCGGTGGAACGTTGTGTGTCTCAGGGAATGGGGATCTTGGCTTGACCGCCCGGATCGCGAGGATGGAATCAACCACTATAAAAAGAACCTCAATCTCAAGGTGTGCTGCGCGCCGATGGGATGCATGGCTGTTGAGGTGGAACAGTCGTTAGCGGGCAACCTCTGGGGAGCCTGCTGCACCTCAGTTGTATAAGGCTTACCTAGGCACGCGGGGCTCTGTCTAGGTGGACTCCTAGTTCCCTAGCTGCTCGTGGGACCGAGATGGAACCCTCGAAGTTTTCTTCTTCTCCTCCCAGCGGAAAGGGTGGGCCGCTGGTAGGTTGTAACACCCAATCTCACAAGAGGGCTCGTGTAGCCAGTCCTCCTGATTCAAGTAGTAGTAACAGAGCGTATGCTGCTTCGCAGAAAGTGTTTCTTATAATTAAAAGAAAAGATGGGAGTTTCGAAAAAGTTTCGCCATTTTACATCCAGAAAGGCTTAGAAGGTATTGCTGGCACATTAAAATCTGTACAGCGCTTGCGAAATGGCACCTTGTTGGATGAAACATCTAGCTTCCATCAAGTCCAGAACCTTCAGAAGGCACAATTTCTTGTGGAGTTTGCGATTGAGACTGAATTTCACACCACCTTGAACTACAGCAAGGGTGTTGTGACTTGCAGAGATCTCGTTGACATTCCCCAAGACGAACTGAAGGCTGAATGGTCCCGGGAGGGAATTGTCGACGTGCAACACATTATGAAACGGGTGGATGGTGCTCTAATGAAATCTGACTCGTTTATCCTTACGTTTAACAGTACCAAATTGCCCGAGTATGTGAAGGCAGGTTTCCTACGTCTCAGTGTACGGCGTTATTACCCCAACCCCATGCGGTGTTTTAAATGCCAACACTTTGGACACACTACTCTCGGCTGCAAAGGGGAAGCCACTTGCGGGAACTGTGGTAAAGCCGCCCATGAGGGAGTTGGTTGCTCCTCTCCTCCCAAGTGTGTCAACTGCTCTGGGGATCACCCTGTGTGGAGTAGGGAATGTAGAGTTTTCCTTGAGGAACGGAAGATCCACGAACTTAAAACCACCAAACGCATCCCGTACGGTGAGGCAAAGAAAATTTACAAGTACCTGCAGCCGCCCACGTTCGCTGCTTCGTTTTCTTCCGTTCTCAAACAGCCAGTCTTGAAAACTAATGCCGCTACACAAACGGAGGTTGCTACTGTCAGCACTAGCACCTGCGTTTGTCAATGTACGTGTGCTGCTGCTGTTCCTGTGAAGCCTGCTGCTCCTCCCCGGCCTTTTGACCAGGCCGTGGTAGCTGACGTCATGGAACTTCCTGCCCCTTCCCAGAGCCAGTCTTGTGCAATGCCCAGCGCTGCTACACCCCCTACTGCTTCTGAGGTTTCGGCTCCGCTGCCACCTCAGGCCAGAAAATCGAAGCCCAAGCCAAAGGTGAAGACTCGCCCGCTAAAGGAGACTGAAGTTCTACAGTCTGCTGATGTTGATGTCATTCTCTCTGACGTCTCTCTCGACTGCTCTTCAGAGGCGATGGAGGTTGATATCAGACTGGGGCAATCATCTCGCCCCAAAACTGAGCCTCCGCCTGTTGTGGGCTCTCCTCCCCGACAGAAAGTGAGAATGAAGGTACTCCCACCCTGATAGATGGCTCCCATTATACAGTGGAACATGAATGGATTCCGGGCACATGTGGAGGAACTGCACCTCCTAGCACGGCAACGCCCCCTGTGCTTGTGTTTACAGGAAACACATCTAAAACCATCTGATGCTCCTGTACTCAGGGGCTATACGTTGTATCGCAAAGATGACCTGACTGGAGAAAGGGCCAAAGGCAGAGTCGCCGTGTTTGTCAATAATGACCACCACTCCTCTGCTCTCCCCCTGGATACTGATCTGCAAGCAGTTGCAGTTGAAATTAATTCCCGTCGAAGGCTTGCTGTTTGCTTCCTTTATTTACCCCCTCTGGATGCAGTGAACTTAGAGGCTCTCACAGATGTTATCGACCAACTCCTCCACCCCTTTCTTCTCCTGGGAGACTTCAATGCCCATCATGTCCTGTGGGGCTCCACTTTTCTTTGCACTCGAGGTCCAATTTTGGAGAGCCTCCTAACATCTAAGGTGTTGTGCATCCTCAACACAGGTACTCCAACTCATTTCTCGGCCGCTACTGGGTCGTTCTCAGCCATTAACCTATCTTTCTGCTCTCCAGCCTTCACCGACTCTGTTCACTGGGGGGTCATTGACGACCTTCATTCCAGCGATCACTTCCCCATCCGCATTCATCTCCTGGATGGTGTACTGCTGGAGCAGAGGCCGACATCGTGGATGATTGGCAGGGCTAACTGGCCTCTGTTCACTCGGTTGGCTGTCTTTGAACGCCACAACAGCGTACAGGAATGGGTGGATCACATCACACTTGTGATCCATTATGCTGCTGACCTGTCGATACCACAGTCTTCTGGTCCTCCTAAGCGGCGCCTTGTGCCTTGGTGGACGGAAGAGTACCGTTCAGCCATCCGGGACAGACTCGTGGCTCTTCGCCGATTTAAATGCCGCCCAACAGCGGTCAATCTTACCGCCTTTCGAATCGCGAGAGCCAGGGCACGCCGAATCATTAAAGAGAGCACGAAAAGGTCATGGCAGGAGGTCCTGGACTCCATCAACCGTTCCACTTGTTCCACAAAAGTTTGGGAAGCCATCCGGAGGATTTCCGGTAAATGCAGCCGTTTACGAATAGCTGCAGTCCTGAACCAGGGATACATCCAAACGACACCCAGAGCCATTGCTCAGACGCTGGCAGAGCATTTTGCACAAAGTACTGCCACTGCAACCCAGGATTCAGCGTTTCGTCGCTACCGTGCGACTGTCGAAAGAGTGAACTTGGACTTTCGGTCGAACAGTTCTGAGGCCTACAACTCCCCTTTCTCCATGTGGGAACTTGAATCGGCACTTACTGCGACTTCGGACACTGCACCAGGTTATGACCGCATCCGGTACTACATGTTGCGACATCTGCCAGCGGCGTCAAAGGAAATCCTCCTTGAATGTTTTAATCTCATATGGCAGACAGGAGTGTTTCCTACCTCGTGGAGGGAGGCAATCCTTATCCCTCTCCTCAAACCAGGAAAGGACCGCACATGTCCCAGTAGTTATCGTAGTATCGCCTTGACAAGCTGTGTCGGAAAGACCCTGGAACGGATGGTTAACTGTCGTCTGGTCTGGCTGCTAGAGACCAGACAGCTCCTTAGCCGCTTTCAGTGTGGATTCCGAAAATTTCGGTCCACGGTCGACAATCTGACCCTCCTGGAGGCGGCTATTCAGCAGGCTTTCCTCCGTCAGCATCACTGTATCGGTATCTTCTTTGATATCAGTAAGGCATATGATACTACTTGGAGACACTGTATTCTTGCACAACTGCATCAATGGGGCTTTCGTGGCCGCCTCTCCATTTTCATTCGGTCTTTCCTGTCTCAGCGGTTTTTTCGGACCCGCGTTGGTAACACACTGTCTGGTCGCTTTGAGCAAGAGAACGGTGTCCCCCAGGGCGGTGTTTCAAGCGTTACCCTCTTTGCCATAGCCATCAACAGTATAACGTCTACAGTGAGGAGTCCAGTACAGTGCTCCTTGTTTGTGGACGACTTTGCTGTTTTCTGTTCCTCCTCCAGTGTTGCAACCGTGAGCCGTCAGTTACAGCTAACAGTGCGGCGGTTAGAGGAGTGGGCTGCAAAGACGGGTTTTCGGTTTTCTGCCGATAACGGTATTTGTGTTCATTTTAATCGTTCTCGTCGTCTTTTTACGTTGCCTGCCTTGCATATGGGAATGCTGTCCTACATTTTAGAGACGCAGTGCGGTTTCTGGGCCTCATTTTTGACTCCAGGTTGTCATGGTTGCCACACCTACGTGACTTGAAAGCCAGATCCCTGAAGGCACTGAACATAAAGTGCCTCAGCCACAGGTCTGTGAGAGTGTCTACACTGATGGTTCCCTGGTTGATGGTCGCACTGCCTACGCTTTTGCTCACGATGCCCATGTTGAACAGCGCTCCTTGCCGGCTGGCTGCAGTATTTTTACTGCAGAGCTGGTGGCCATATTGCGCGCTCTTGAGCATATGCGTTCCTGCTCAGGTACGTCCGTCGTCATCTGTAGTGACTCCCTGAGCAGCCTCCAGGCCGTCGACCGCTGCTATGCCTCTTCTCCTCTGGTGTCCTCTATTCGGGAGTCTGTTTCCACCATTACCCGCTCTGGTCGTTCGGTGGTTTTTGTTTGGACGCCAGGCCACGTTGGCATCCCGGGGAACGAACGTGTTGACAGCCTGGCCAAAGGGGCGATCGACGCCCCGGCTTTGGAGATCGGCCTCACGGCTCGCGACCAGCAGCTGGTGTTGCGCCGTAAGGTGATTGGGATGTGGGTTGATGAGTGGCGTGGCCTCACATCCCCGAATAAGCTGCGGGCTGTTAAGGAGACGACCGATGTGTGGCGGTCCTCCTTGCGGGTCTCTCGCAAGGAGTCTGTAGTCCTGTGCCGGCTGCGCATTGGGCACACATGGATGACGCACGGCCACCTATTGCGGCGTGAGGACCCACCTTTATGTCGCTGCGGCTCCGTTTTGACAGTGGTCCACATTTTATTAGACTGTCCACTTTTAGTTGTGCTCAGGCAGTCGTTCCCACTGCCTGACTCGCTCCCTGCCCTTTTAACGGATGACTCTGCTATGGCTGACTTAGTTTTACGTTTTATTCGGGCAGGGTTTTTTTATCATTTACTCTGAGTGTTTCTGTTTTGATTGTTTTGTGTTGATTCTGGCCTTTGGCCTCCGGTTTTGAATTCAGTTTTTAATGTGTTTTCGGTGGTTGGCTTTCCCTTTTTTTTTTGTTCCTATGGTCGGCCAACCACCGTCGCACTCCGTGTGCTTTGATTTTGTTTTGTCTGGTCCTTGTCTACGTTTCTTTCGTTCTGTGTCGTCTGTCTCCTATTCTGTTGAACATATTTTATTCTCTGTGGGTAATTTTAGTATTTTGGAAAAGGGACCAATGACCTCTGCAGTTTGTTCCCTTTCATCCTTAAACCAACCAACCAACACAGGGATCGCTCTACTCATGCCTGCGCCGTTCACTCCCCACGTATGCCAAGGAGTAGATGCCCATCTCCTTGGGGCATCAGGACTCCCGGCAATGGCCGTCCTGCCAGGTGGCTATTGCTGCGGCTGGGTGGCGCCCGTGGGGAGGGCCCTTGGTCGGAGTAGGTGGCATCAGGGTGGATGACCCGCAATGAAGCGTGGTACATCATCTCTCGCTGGCGGCCAGCCGCCAGCAGTCTCTAAGCGTTCTCGGGCTCAATTTAATGCTGAAAAGTACAATCCGAAAACGTTCCCCTCTCTGGCCACGCCGTGGGAGGAACGTAAATCTCAGGATGGCAGTAGCAAATATTCGCCCAGATTCTTAGTTTGTACGAGAGCTGATGGGGAGTCTTTTCTCTCCACAAAGCCTCAGTTCTTCGTCGAGCATTTAGAGGACAAGTTTGGGGAGGTGGAGGGTTTGTCAAAAATGCGCTCTGGATCGGTCCTGATACAAACGGCATCCTCTGCCCAGTCACGGGGGTTACTTGCTTGTGACAAGTTGGGGAATGTTGCTGTTACGATCACACCGCATAAGAGTTTAAATATGGTCCAGGGTGTTACTTTCCATAGGGACCTCCTTTTGCAGTCTGATGACGAGCTGCGCGCCAACTTAGAACGTAGAGGTGTTCATTTCGTCCGGCGCGTTCATCGGGGTCCGAGGGACAATCAGGTTGCTACCAGTGCCTTCATCTTGGCCTTCGAGGGTGATACGTTACCGGAAAAGGTCAAGGTGATGGTCTACCGATGTGACGTCAAGCCCTATATCCCTCCCCCGATGCGGTGCTTCAAGTGCTGGAAGTTCGGCCATATGTCTTCCCGCTGCACTTCCAGCCTCACATGTCGAGATTGCGGACGCCCATCTCATCCCGATACTCCATGTGCCCCGCCTCCCATCTGCGTCAACTGCGGGGAGCACCATTCACCTTGCTCGCCAGACTGCAGCATATTCCAGAAAGAGCGCAAAATCATGGAATATGAGACCCTAGACCGACTGACTTATACTGAGGCCAAAAGGAAATACGACCGATTACATCCAGTGAGAATGACATCTTCCTATGCCGCTGCTACAACACCTATGCTCGCCCCATCAGTTTCGCGTCTTCCGGCCGGATCGCTGAGTGGTACAACTCCTCCTGCCCCCTTGCCAGCGGGGGGCTCTACCCACCGGGTTGCTCCTGCGCCACCTACCTCAGGGGCAACACCATCCCCCCCATCAGGGACGTCCATCCCTGCTTCTAAGCTGGAGAAGTGTCCAACTTCTTCGGCTTCTCACGCTCGCAAGGGGTCCCTTGGGTCCCTCCCTTCCCAGGTTTCCACCAGCGGGAAGGCTGACGACAGACAGTGGCGTAAGTGCCCACAATCAGCTGGTCGAAGGGCTTCACGATCCTCTTCAGTCCCGGAGACTAAATCGGTGAAGCCCTCCCAGCCAGTTAAACCCAAGGAGCAGCGCGAGAAACCAAAGAAGAAGAGCTCTAAGCCCAAGGAACTCGCGGTGGCAGCCACCCCACCGCAACCTTCCAGCTCTGCGTCTGAGGACGAGGTGGAGATTCTGGCGTCCGCTGAGGACCTCGATCTCGCCGGTCCCTCAGACGCCATGAATAGCACTAGCGCGGGTGCTCAGCCGGAGGCAGCAGGTGACCCGGCGGCGTAATCTGCCTTCCCAGTCCCGTCACGCCTTTCCCAGCCATGGCCAATACCATCCTGCAGTGGAACTGCAGCGGTTTCTTCCACCATCTAGCTGAGCTCCGCCACCTTCTCAGCCTTCACCCTTTCTTCTGCATTGCTCTCCAGGAAACTTGGTTTCCAGCAATGCGAACCCCCGCCCTCCGGGGCTATCGGGTTTATTATAAGAATCGAGCAGCTTATGAAAGGGTGTCTGGTGGCGTCTGCATATATGTCCTTCACACTCTGCACAGCGAGTCTGTCTGTCTCTCCAGACGCCTTTAGAGGCTGTCGCTGTACGCGTGTGGACGCCACAGGCTGTTACCGTCTGCAGTCTTTACATTCCACCGGATGGTGATGTCTCGCAGCATGTCCTGGCTGCACTGGTCGCCCGATTGCCGCCACCTTTCTTGCTATTGGGCGACTTCAACGCTCATAGCCCTCTGTGGGGTGGGTCAGTGGCAACAGGTCGAGGCGCCATCGTTGAGCATTTATTGTCGCAGCTCGATCTCTCGCTGTTAAATGATGGTGCCTTCACACACTTAAGTGTGGCGCATGGCACCTACTCCGCCATTGACCTTTCAATCTGTAGCCCTCGCCTCTTACCGTCTGTCCAATGGAGTGTGCATGACGACCTGTGTGGTAGTGACCACTTTCCGATCTGTCACTACCACAGCGTCACTCTTCTGGGCGCCCTAGCAGATGGGCTATGAATAAGGCTGACTGGGACTTGTTCTGCTCCACTGCCGCTTTTGAGCCTCTCTCTAGTGATGACATTGATGCGGTGGTTCAATCGGTCACCACCGGCATCGTTACTGCCGCCGAATCTGCCATTCCCCGTTCTTCTGGGTCCCCTCGGCGGAAGGTTGTGCCTTGGTGGTCGCCTGAGATCGCTGAAGCGATTAAAGATCGCCGGCGGGCGCTCCAGCGTCACAAGCGACATCCCTCCATGGACCACCTTATCGCCTTCAAACGGCTGCGTGCGCGGGCCCGCCTCCTTATCCGCCAAGGCAAGGAGGAGTGCTGGGAGCGGTATGTGTCCACCATTGGCCTCCATGTCACTCCATCGCAGGTCTGGGCCAAGATTCGACGTGTCTACGGCTATCGGCCACCTGTCAGCGTCCCTGCGCTCTCACTGAATGGAGTAGTTTGTACTGACTCCGACGTCATTGCAAATCGCTTAGCAGAGCATTTTGCTATGAGTTCCGCTTCTGCGAATTACCCCCAGGCCTTCCGCTCCATTAAAGAGCGGATGGAACGTCGGAGCCTTTCGTTTCGCACCAACCACCCAGAATCTTACAATGCTCCATTTAGTGAGTGGGAATTTCGCAGTGCCCTAGCTGCTTGCCCTGATACCGCTCCTGGGCCAGATGGCATCCACTGTCAGATGCTGAAACACCTTTCAGTGGACTGCCAGCGGCGCCTTCTCGCTCTTTACAACCGTCTTTGCGTCGAGGGGGAGTTTCCGTCGCAATGGCGGGAAGGCATTGTCATCCTCGTTTTGAAACCTGGAAAGACCCCTCTGGAGGTGGACAGCTACCGTCCCATTAGCCTCACCAACGATCTTTGCAAGTTGCTTGAACGGATGGTGAGCCGGCGCTTGAATTGGGTACTGGAGTCTCGGGGCCTTCTGGCTCCGTCTCAGGGTGGGTTCCGTAAAGGCCGCTCCGCAACCGACGATCTGGTGAGCCTGGAGTCGGCCATCCGTACTGCCTTTGCCCGCCGTCAGCACCTGGTCGCTGTCTTTTTCGACATGCGGAAGGCGTACGATACGACATGGCGTCATCACATCCTTTCTACGCTTCATGGATGGGGTCTTCGTGGTCCTCTGCCGATTTTTATCCGCAATTTTCTGTCGTGTCGTACCTTCCGCATGCAAGTCGCGGCCTCGTATAGTTCCTCCCACGTCGAGGAGAACGGTGTGCCACAGGGTTCTGTTTTAAGTGTCTGTCTGGTTTTAATAGCAATTAACGGGCTTGCTGCGGCCGTGGGAAATTCTGTCTCCGCTTCCCTGTATGCTGACGACTTCTGCCTTTACTACAGCTCTACTGGCATTGCAGCTGTTGAACGTCAGCTACAGGGCGCTATCCGTAAGGCGCAGTCTTGGGCTGTAGCGCATGGGTTTCAATTTTCGGCAGCCAAGACCAGCGTTATGCATTTCTGCCGGCGACGAACAGTCCATCCTGAGCCGCAGCTTTATCTTGCCGACGAACTCCTTGCAGTGGTTGAGACGCACGGGTTTTTGGGGGTCGTTTTTGATGCTCGGTTGACTTGGCTGCCTCATATTCGGCAGCTCAAACAGGCGTGTTGGCGGCATCTCAATGCACTGCGATGTTTGAGCCACACCCGCTGGGGCGCCGACCGCTCTACCCTGTTACGGCTCTACCAGGCGTTAATCCAGTCCCGTCTGGATTATGGGTGCCTGGCATATGGCTCAGCATCCCCGTCTGCGTTGCGGGTGCTGGACCCAATTCTCCACAGCGGGATACGCCTTG
Source organism: Schistocerca nitens (assembly GCF_023898315.1). Classification (NCBI taxonomy): domain Eukaryota; kingdom Metazoa; phylum Arthropoda; class Insecta; order Orthoptera; family Acrididae; genus Schistocerca; species Schistocerca nitens. The sequence continues at coordinate 669,910,999 of NC_064615.1, forward strand.
CCACTGGTGCTTTCCACACCAGCCCTGTGGACAGCGTCCTAGTGGAGGCAGGTGTCCCTCCACTGCGGTTCCGACGCCAACAATTACTGGCTGCTTATGCTGCCCATGTTTTTAGCTCGCCCGGGCGTCCAAATTCCCGTGTCCTGTTCCCGCAGTCAGTCGTCCATCTGCCAGAACGTCGGCCCCGGTCGGGTTGTTTGATCGCCGTACGCGTCAAGGAGCTTCTCTCCGGGCTTGGGTTTGTCCCTGTTCCATCTCCTTTCCGGGCACCTCTGCGTACACCCCCGTGGTGCGTTCCTCGCCCTTGCCTTCGGCTAGACTTGGCACAGGGCTCGAAGGACTCAGTCCCTCCAGAGGCCTTCTGCCGCCGCTTTTATTCCATCCTGGCCACGTATCAGGGCTCTGGCATTGTTTACACCGACGGCTCGATGGTTGCTGGTCGAGTCGGTTATACGCTCACTCTAGGGGACCATTCCGAACAACGTTCCTTGGCAGCTGGCTGCAGCGTTTACACTGCGGAGCTGGTCGCCATCTTTCGAGCCCTAGAGTATATCCGCTCCTGCTCAGGTGAGTCCTACGTTATCTGTAGCGATTCCCTGAGCAGTTTACGAGCTCTCGACCAGTGTTTCCCTCGTTCCAGTCTGGTGATGGCTGTCCATGAGTCCCTGCATACTCTTGCGCGTTGCGGCCGCTCTGCGGTCTTCGTGTGGACCCCAGGGCATGTTGGTATCCCCGGCAATGAGAATGTTGACCGGCTGGCGAAAGAGGCGACTAGTGCACCATCTCTGGACGTTGGCCTCCCGGAGACAGATTTGCGAGCATTCCTACGCCGCAAAATTCTGGACCTTTGGGACACTGAATGGCGCGCCCTGCCTTCACGCAACAAACTTCGGGCCATCAAGGGGGCTACCGGTGTGTGGCGCTCCTCCTTGCGGGTCTCTCGCAAGGAGTGTGTTGTCCTCTGCCGGCTGCGCATTGGGCACACTCGGCTTACGCACGGCCACTTATTGCGCCGTGAGGACGCACCCCTCTGTCGCTGCGGCTCCGTTTTATCTGTGGTCCATATTTTATTGGAGTGTCCGCTTTTAGCTGTGCTCAGGCAGTCGTTCGCACTGCCTGACACGCACCCTGCCCTTTTATCTGATGACTCTGTTATGGCTGGCTTAGTTTTACGTTTTAGTCGGGCAGGGGGTTTTTATCATTTAATCTAAGTGTTTCTGTTTTATCTTGTTGTTTTGTGTTGATTCTGGCCTTTGGCCTCCGGTTTTAAACTGATTTTTTTAATGTGTTTTAAGTGGTTGGCTTTTCCTTTTTTATTTCTATGGTCGGCCAACCACCATCACACTCTGTGTAATTTTAGTTCGTTTTGTCTGGTCTTTGTCTCAGTTTCTCTTGTTCTGTGTTGTCTGTGCTCTATTCTGTTTCTCGTTTTTATTCTCTGTGGGTGTTTTTAGTACTTGGGAAAAGGGACCGATGACCGTAGCAGTCTGGTCCCTTTAATCCCACAAACCAACCAACCAATCTAAGCGATCGAGGCCTAACCTCAACGGCAGGAAATACGAACCACGATCATTTCCCTCCCTGGCCACTCCATGGGAGGAACGTATGGCAAAAGAATGCAGTGGAGACTATTCACCCCGGTTCCTTGTGTGTACGCGAGTTGATGGGGAATCGTGTATGTCAACCAAGCCCCAGTTTTTTGTGGAGAATTTAGAGGACAAGTTCGGGGAGGTGGAGGGCTTGTCCAAGCTGCGCTCTGGTTCTGTGCTCATCCAAACGGCATCCTCTGCCCAGTCACGGAGGTTGCTCAATTGTGACAAGTTGGGGGATGTTTCAGTTAGCATCACGCCGCATAAGAGTCTCAACATGGTCCAGGGTATTATATTCCACAGGGATCTTCTTCTGCAGTCCGACGATGAATTACGCGCCAACCTCGAACGACGAGGTGTTCACTTCGTCCGGCGCGTCCATCGGGGTCCGAGGGATAATCAGGTAGCCACCGGTGCCTTCATCTTGGCCTTTGAGGGTGATGTATTACCCGAAAAGGTTAAGGTGATGGTTTACCGTTGTGATGTGAAGCCATATATCCCTCCTCCGATGCGGTGTTTTAAATGCTGGAAGTTCGGGCACATGTCATCTCGCTGTACTTCCAGCATCACGTGTCGGGATTGTGGACGTCCTTCGCATCCTGATACTCCATCTGCCCCGCCTCCTATCTGTGTTAACTGCGGAGAACACCATTCCCCCTGCTCGACAGACTGTAGGATCTTCCAGAAGGAAAGGAAGATAATGGAATGTAAGACTCTGGACCGCCTGAACTACACCTAGGCAAGGCGGAAATATGAGCGGCTACATCCCGTGCCCATGACATCCTCCTATGCCGCTGCAGCAACAGCGATCCGGTCCTCTCCCGTGTCGTCACGTACTGTTGCCTCTCAGCTATGTCACAATGACCCGGCCCCCTTGGTTGTGGGGGGCACTTCCCCCTCCGTTGCTCCATCTACTCCAGGAGCAACACCACCCCAACCATCAGGGACATTCGTCCCCCCTTCCCAGCCGGAGAAGCGTGGGGCTTCTTCGGCTACTCTAGCCAGGAAGGGGTCCCTTGGGGCCCTCCCTTCCCAGACTTCGCCCAGTTTCAAAGCGGAAACCCGCAAAGGTTTGAAACAACAGAATTTCTGCGCTATCGGGGTACACAGGAGAGAGCTGGTTTTGATTTCCGTTCAAAGAACGCTGAGGAATACAACCAGCCTTTCTCTTTGTGGGAGTTGGACTCTGCTCTGTCCGTATCTCGGGATACCGCACCTGGTCCAGACCTGATATCGTATAGCATGCTGCAGCAGTTGGATCTGCGGTCGAAGGAAGTCCTCCTTCAACTTTTTAATGAAATTTGGAAGACAGGCGACTTTCCTAGTTCGTGGAAAGAATCGATTTTAATTCCCCTTTTAAAACCAGGGAAGGATCAGACCGAACCTAGTAGTTACCGTAGCATCAGTCTCACGAGCTGCGTCGGAAAGACATTTGAGCGTATGGTCAATCGGCGCCTGGTGTGGGTTCTCGAATCCAGATGCTTACTTACCCGCTGCCAGTGTGGGTTCAGGAGGTATCATTCCACCCTCGATAACCTGATCCTACTCGAAACAGCGATACAAGATGCTTTCCTACGTAAGCAACACCTTATCGGGGTTTTCTTCGACCTGGCGAAGGCGTACGATACTACCTGGAGGCATACCATTTTGCGGCAGCTTTATGAGTGGGGTTTCCGTGGGCGTTTACCCACACTCATCCGATCCTTTCTGTCGGACAGATATTTTAAGTATAAGGTTGGGAATGTCCTGTCTGACCGTTTTAAGCAGGAGAACGGTGTCCCTCAAGGAAGTGTCCTCAGTGTGACAGCTTTCGCAATTGCCATCAATAGTATTGCGTCCACAGTACGACGGCCCGTGCAGTGCTCCTTGTTTGTGGACGATTTCTCCATTTTCTGTGCGTCTTCCTCCCTCACAGCTGCTACACGCCAATTACAGCTGACACTCGTGCGATTAGAGGAATGGTCTAAGACCACGGGCTTTAAATTCTCTTTGGAGAAGACCGTTTGTGTAGATTTTAACCGTTCCCGTTCTCTTTTTAATCTCCCTGTTTTAAAACTAGGAGACACTGTTCTCCCCTTTATGGAAAAAGTGAAATATCTCGGGCTTATTTTTGATGAGAAGCTCACATGGTTGCCACACTTAATGGATCTAAAAGTCCGCTGTTTCAAGGCTTTAAACGTCCTTAAATGCGTTAGTCGTAGATCCTGGGGCACTGACAGGGCACGTCTGCTCCAACGTTATAAGGCCTTTGTGCGACCTCGACTGGAATACGGATGTCAAGCTTATGGCTCTGCCAGACCTTCCTACCTCAAAATGTTGGACGTGATTCACCATGAGGGTATTAGGCTTTCAACGGGGGCTTATCGCACGAGTCCGGTTGCTAGTCTGTGTGTCGAGGCGGGAGAGCCTCCGCTGTCCATTCGGCGTCTTCTCCTCGTGGTATGGCACGCGTACAGGGCCAAGTCCACTCCTCTTTCATTGGCGTCCAACACTTTTTCCCAGCCGGCACTGGAACGTCTCTTCCGCCACCGTCCGAAGGCAACAAAGCCGTTTGGCATCCGTGCGAAGGAGAGTCTCGAGTTAGTACACCTGGAGGGCATTAAGGTACTCCACCAGGGATGGAGTAGGGGATCTCCCTGGCGACTACAAAGGCCAAGATTACTTCTTGATCTGGCTGCTTACAGGAAGTATTGTACCCCGGACCACCTTTTTAAAATTAAACTTACTGAGATTTTAGAACGCCATTCCGATTTTCTTACTGTTTACACGGATGGGTCTAAACAGGGGGATTTTATGGGCTGCTCTGCTGTGTTTCCCGATACTGTCCATCGGATAGGGCTCCCAGAGCAGTTCTCCGTTTACTATGCAGAACTGTTTGCCATTCTGCAAGCATTAGAGCATATGCGCCGACATCGTGGCACGAAATTCATCATCTGCTCCGATTCCCAAAGTGCTCTACACGCTCTTGAACAGATGTACCCAGCAGATCGGATGGTGCAAGAGGTGCAGGACGCACTCCTGCTCTTGCAACAGCAGGGTAAGGATGTAATTTGCTGCTGGGTTCCAGGGCACATAGGGATTCCTGGCAATGAACTTGCAGATGCGGCTGCCAAGGAGGCTTGCTCCATCCCACCTCCTGCTCGCTGTTCCGTCCCCCTGCATGCCATTGCGTCTTTCGTGACTCGGAAGGTCATGCGTTGGTGGGAGGCTCAGTGGCTGGACGTGAGGGATAATAAGTTGCGAGCGGTGAAGGATTCTGTCCGACCGTGGCTCACCTCCTTCCGCCACCGACGCGCTGAGGAAGTAGCCCTTAAACGGCTTCGAATAGGACATTGTCCTTGGACACATGGTTTTCTGTTACGTCGTGAGGAGCCACCAACGTGTCAGACATGTGGGACACAGCTGTCGATACGACATATTTTAACTGAGTGTGTTTTATATGCGGGTTTGAGGACGATTTCAGTTTCCCACCAGACCTACCCTCTTTTAACTAATAATGAGGCGAGTGTTGCTAGAGTTTTACGTTTTTGTGTGATGTCTGGCCTTCTTCCCAAACTATTGGGATTGAAGTCTTAATGTGCTGTCCGGTGGTTTGGTCACCCATTATTTGTAAGTGGTCACTCAGCCACCGTTAATTATTTTTACCTGTTTGTACTGCTATTTTATTTTTAGTTTTATCTCCCTGTTTTGATGTGCTGTGTCCCATCTTGCAATTTGAACAATACCAATTCTCTCACCATTCGGCTCTGAATTGAACTTTTGGGAACGGGCGCTGATAACCTCGCTGTTGTGCGCCCTAAAACACTAATCATCATCATCATCATCATCATCATCGGCAATGGCTGACTTAGTTTTACGTTTTATTCGGGCAGGGGGTTTTTATTCTTTAATCTGAGTGTTTGTGTTTTATCTTATTGTTTTGTGTTGATTCTGGCCTTTGGCCTCCGGTTTTAAGCTGATTTTTTAATGTATTTCAAGTGGTTGGCTTTTCCTTTTGTATTTCTCTGGTCGGCCAACCACCGTCACACTCTGTGCTTTTAGTTTGTTTTGTCTGGTCTTCGTCTCAATTTCTCTTGTTCTGTGTCGTATGTGCTCTATTCTGTTACTCGTTTTTTATTCTCTGTGGGTGTTTTTAGTACTTGGACAAAGGGACCGATGACCGTCGCAGTCTGTTCCCTTTAATCCCCCCCAAACCAACCAACCAACCGTTGTGATGTGAAGCCATATATCCCTCCTCCGATGCGGTGTTTTAAATGCTGCACATTTCATCTCGCTGTACTTCCAGCACCACGTGTCGGGAATGTGGACGTCCTTCGCATCCTGATACTCCATGTGCTCCGCCTCCCATCTGTGTTAACTGTGGCAAACACCATTCCCCCTGCTCACCGGACTGTCGGATCTTCCAGAAGGAAAGGAAGATAATGGAATATAAGACCCTGGACCGCCTGACTTACACCGAGGCAAGGCGGAAATATGAGCGGCTACATCCTGTACCCATGACGTCTACCTATGCCGCTGCTGCAACACAAGTTCGATCTCAGCTCTGCCAGAATTCACCGACCCCCTTGGTTGTGGGTGGCACTTCACTCCCTGTTGCTCCTGCTCCATCTACTTCAGGAGCAACACCACCCCAACCACCGGGGACATCTGTTCCCCCTTGACAGCCGGAGAAGCGTAAGACTTCTTCGGCTCCTCTGCCCCGGAAGGGGTCCCTTGGGGCCCTCTCATCCCAGGCTTTGCCCAGTGCCAAAGTGGACACCCGTAAGTTTGTCAAACAACCACCGGTCGCTGGTCGTAGGGCGTCATGGTCGTCTTCAGTCCCTGAGACTGACCCAGTGAGGCGTTCCCAGCCAGACCCACCTAAGGCACAGTGTGCAAAGCAGTCGAAGAAAAAGGCTCCCAAGCATCCTGAAATTGCGGTGGCACCTGTCCCACCGCAACCTTCTCCCTCTGCGTCCGAAGATGAGGTGGAGATTCTGGCGTCCGCTGAGGACCTGGATCTCGCCAGTCCCTCGGACGCAATAGATTGCTGTTGTGCAGGTGGTGACTCAGTAGCAGCAGGGGCCCCGGAGGCGTAATCTGCCTCCCCAGTCCCTTCACGCCTTTCCCATCCATGGCTAATACCATCCTCCAGTGGAACTGCAGCGGTTTCTTCCACCATCTAGCTGAGCTCCGCCAACTTATCAGCCTTCATACTTTCCTTTGCATTGCTCTGCAGGAAACTTGGTTTCCAGCAATGCGAACCCCCGCCCTCCGTGGCTATCGGGGTTATTATAAGAACCGGGCAGCTTATGAAAGTGTGTCTGGTGGCGTCTGCATGTATGTCCTTAACTATCTTCACAGCGAGTTGGTACCTCTACAAACAGCGTTAGAGGCTGTCGCTGTTCGGGTGTGGACGCCACAGGCTGTTACCGTCTGCAGTATTTACCTTCCACCGGCTGCTGCTGTCGCACGGCATGTCCTGGCTGCTCTGATAGCCCAACTGCCGCCGCCCTTCTTGTTGCTGGGCGATTTCAATGCCCCAACCCTTTATGGGGTGGGACTGTCTCCGATGACCGCGGTCGTGCCGTGGAGCATTTGTTGGCTCAGCTCGACCTTAGCCTCTTGAACACTGGTGCTCCCACGCATTTCAGTGTGGCCCATGGCTCGTTCTCGGCCATCAATCTCTCTCTTTGCAGCCCCGGACTTGTCCCATCCCTCCACTGGAGAGTGCATCCTGACCTGTGTGGTAGTGACCATTTTCCCATCTATTTGTCACTGCCCAAGTGTCATTCTTCTGGGCGCCTGCCCCGCTGGGCTCTCCACAGGGCTGACTGGCCGGGTTTTACTTCCGCGGCAACCATTGAGTCTCCCCCACAGGGTGAAATTGACGAGGTGGTCCGTGTCTTAACCACGTCAAACATTTCGGCCGCCGAGGCTGCCATCCCCCGCTCTTCTGGACTCCCTCGGAGGAAGGCTGTACCCTGGTGGCCGCCGGAGATTGCTGAGGCTATTCGCGACCGTAGGCGGGCTCTCCATCGTCATAGGCGGCACCCGTCTCTCGAGACCCTCATCGCCTTTAAGCGGCTCCGTGCCTTCGCCCGTCGTCTTATTACACGGCGTAAGCAGGAGTGCTGGGAGCGGTATGTCTCATCCTTACGCTCCCGTGTCTCCCTCTTGCTCGTGTGGTCCCGGATACGGTGGATTTATGGACACCAGACCCCTATGGGTGTCCCTGGGATCTCCTTGGACGGCGCTGTCTGCACGGCGCTGTCTGCACGGACGCTGCCGCCATTGCTGAACACCTTGCTGCGCACTTTGCTAAGAGCTCTGCGACTGCAACTTATCCCCCCGCATTTCGCTCTCTCAAGGATGCGAGCCGAGCAGATGCCGTTATCGTTCCGCACGCGTCGTTCTGAAAAATACAATGCTCCTTTCAGCGCCCAGACTACTTTAGGAATGCACCGCGAGTCACAAGTTTAAAACAGCAACGAAACGGAAAACACGATGAAAGACATACTGACAAGCATAGGATTAAAAAAGAAAACAGCATAATCAAATGTCCTTTGAGAGGGTTGTCAAATTGATAAAATGAAGAACGCGAGCAGCTGCTCGTGGGTCATCCGCTAAAATGGCTTCTACAGTACATGGCAGGCCAAGATCGAGACGCAGGGTGTTAAAATCCGGACACGACGTTAAAATGTGGCGGACCGTCAGCAGTTGCCCACATGGGCAGAACGGCGCCGGCGCAGCCGTCAGCAGATGGCGATGGCTGAACCGGCAGTGGCCAATTCCCAACCGGGCTAAAACTACCTCCTCCCGCCGAGAAGGGCGTGAGGAGGACGTCCAAGCCACGGGAAGAGCTTTCAAGGCCCGAAGCTTGTTGTCTGTAAGTGCAGCCCAATCGGCATGCCACAGCGATACAATGCGCCGACAAATTACCCTGCTACAATCTGACGAAGGAACACAACAAGAAGCTGTCCGAGGCTGGAGGACCGCAGCCTTGGCCGCGGCATCTGCAGCTTCGTTCCCAGGGATACCGACATGGCCAGGAACCCACATAAAGCTAACTGGAGAACCGACGTCCACCAGCTGCTGAAGAGAGCGTTGAATCCGGAGCACGAAAGGGTGAACCGGGTACGGATCACCGACGCTCTGGATAGCGCTCAGGGAATCGGAGCAGATGACATATGCAGAATGTCGGTGGCGGCAGATGTAAAGGACAGCCTGGTAGAGGGCAAAGAGCTCAGCTGTGAAGACCGAACAATGGCCATGGAGCCGATATTGGAAACTTTGTGCCCCGACAGTAAAGGAACACCCGACCCCGTCATTGGTCTTAGAGCCATCTGTATAAATGAAGGTCATATTAATGAACTTCGAACGAAGTTCGACAAAACGGGAGTGGTAGACTGAACCGGGTGTAACCTCCTTCGGGAGCGAGCAGAGGTCAAGGTGGACGCGAACCTGAGCCTGGAGCCAAGGTGGCGTGTGGCTCTCCCCCACTCGAAAGGTGGCAGGGAGTGAAAAATTAAGGTGTTGAAGGAGGCGACGAAAGCGAACTCCAGGGGGTAGCAGGGTGGAGGCATACAACCCGTATTGACTGTCGAGAGTGTCATCAAAAAAGGAACGATAAGACGGGTGGTCGGGCATTGCCAGTAGCCGACAGGCATACCGACAAAGCAGTATATCGCGCCGGTAGGTGAGTGGCAGCTCACCAGCATCAGCATGAAGACTCTCGACGGGACTAGTATAAAATGCTCCGATCGCAAGTCGTAAACCCCGATGTTGTATGGAGTTGAGGCGGTGTAAGATGGATGGCCGTGCAGAGGAGTATACGAAGCTCCCATAATCCAGCTTGGAGCGGACGATCGACCGATATAGGCGAAGTAGGACGGTTCGATCCGCTCCACACGACATACCACTGAGAACACGGAGGACATTGAGAGAACGGGTACAACGGGCAGCCAAATAAGACACATGTGGAGACCAACTAAGTTTCCTATCAAATGTAAGACGTAAAATTTTGTCTCCACCAATGGGAGAGCAACGGGACCGAGTCGTAAGGAGGGTGGGAGAAACTCTTTGTAGCGCCAGACGTTAATACAGACCGTCTTCTCGGCAGAAAAACGGAAGCCATTGGCGACACTCCAAGAGTAAAGACGGTCAAGAGAACGCTGAAGACAGCGCTCCAGGAAACACGTACGCTGCGCGCTGCAATAGATGGTAAAATCGTCCACGAAAAGGTAGCCTGATACATCAGCTGGGAGGCAATCCATTATTGGATTGATCGCTATGGCGAAAGGTGTCTGACACGACAGAACCCACACGTACCCTGAACTGTCGATCCATTAAAAAGGAACGAATAAAAAGAGGGAGGCGACCGCGAAGGCCCAATGTATGCATGGTGCGGAGAACGCCCGCCCTCCAACAGGTGTCGTAAGGCTTCTCCAAATCAAAGAACACAGCCGCGGTCGGGCGCTTCCGCAAGAAGTTATTCATAATGAAGGTCGACAAGGTAACCAGATGGTCAACAGCAGACCGGCGCCTACGAAATCCACATTGTACATTGGTAAGCAGGCGTCGAGACTCGAGCAGCCAAACCAATCGAGAGTTATCCATTCGCTCCATCACTTTACAGACACAGCTGGTAAGCGAGATGGGTCGATAACTGGAAGGCAAGTGCTTGTCCTTCCCCGGCTTAGGAATCGGGACAACAATAGACTCGCGCCAGCATGCGGGAACATGTCCCTCAATCCAGATGCGATTGTAAATACGAAGAAGAAAACCTTTACCCGCAGGAGAAAGGATCTTCAGCATCTGAATATGAATAGAATCAGGCCCTGGAGCGGAGGACCGTGATCGGCCAAGTGCGTTTTCGAGTTCACGCATGGTGAATGGGGCATTATAACTTTCACGATTCGAGGAGCGGAAGTTAGGTGGCCTAGCCTCCTCTGCCTGTTTGCGGGGGAGGAAGGCAGGGTGGTAATGAGCGGAGCTCGAAACCTCTGCGAAAAAGCGGCCGAAGGCATTGGAGACAGCCTCAGGGGCCACAAGGACGTCATTCGCGACCGTCAAGCCAGAAACTGGTTAGTGGACCTTAGTGCCAGATAGCCGGCGCAGGCTACCCCAGACAACAGAAGGAGTAAAACTGTTGAAGGTGCTTGTGAAAGCAGCCCAGCTGGCTTTCTTGCTTTCTTTAATAATACGACGACGCTGTGCACGTAATTGTTTATAATTGATACAATTCGCCACTGTAGGGTGGCGTTTAAAGGTGCGTAAAGCACGTCGACGAGCACGTAAAGCGTCTCTACATGCTGCGGTCCACCAGGGGACCGGTACGCGACGTGGAGAAGAAGTAGGGTGAGGGATGGAATATTCAGCAGCAGTGAGAATGACTTCCGTGAGGTGTGCGACCTGACTATCGCAGCTTGTGAATGTTTGATCCTGAACGGTCGCCCAGGAAGAGAAGAGCCCCCAGTCTGCTTTGGAGATGTTCCAACTAGAAGAGCACGGAGAGGGGGTATACTGCAGGAGATGGATAACACACGGGAAGTGGTCGCTCGAATATGTATCAGAAAGTGCATACCACTCGAACCGGCGTGCAAGTTGGGGAGTACATACAGAGAGATCTAAATGGGAATAGGTGTGAGATGTGTCCGAAAGAAAAGTAGGGGCGCCAGTATTGAGGCAGACAAGATTGAGCTGGTTGAAAAGGTCTGCTAACAGGGAGTCCCTCGGGCAGGATGCTGGAGAGCCCCAAAGGGGATGGTGGGCATTGAAGTCTCCAGTTAACAAAAATGGTGCAGGTAGCTGAGCAATAAGTTGCATCATGTCTGCCCTGGTAACGGCAGACGACGATGGAGTGTAAACGGTACAAATGGAAAATGTAAAAGTGGGGAGAGTAATGCGGATGGCAACTGCCTGCAGGCCAGTGTGCAACGTGATGGGATCGTAGTAAATATCATCCCGGACCAGCAAAATAACCCCTCCATGAGCTGGGATACCTACCACAGGGGGTAGGTCAAAACGCACAGAGGTGTAGTGTGCCAAGGCAATTTGATCGCATGGGCGTAGCTTCGTTTCCTGGAGGGCTACGACGAGCGGACGGTGCAAGCGGAGCAGCAACTTCAAGTCCTCTCGGTTAGAGCGAATGCTGCGAATATTCCAGTGAATAAGTGACATCGTAAGAAAAAAAGGGAAGATGAAAGAAGGGGTCACCTCGAAGGCCGCTGAGGGCCTGGCTTCGAGCGAGCACTGCCGCCGCTATCACTAGGCGGACAGTCAGCGTCCATTGGGTATATAGGTTCATCGGCCATCTTGGGAAGATGGCCGGGAGGGGGAGCTTCCTCCGCCGGTGAACGGCCAGATGTTCGGCTACCAGCGGTGCGGCCAGGCGAAACGGATGACGGCCTGGGGCGGCAACCGCTGGGTGGCGCAGGAGAAGAAATGCGCCGTGGCGGAGAAGGAGAACTGTGCTTCCTATTAGCCTTCTTGGAAGGTCGTTTGGTGGAAGTACCGGTCGAAGGCTGGGAGGTCGAGGTACGTAGGAAGTCTGCACGGGACGGTTCCTTCTTGAAGGCTCGTGCATCTGACTTCTGGGTCTTCGTCTTAGCAGAAGCTGATGAAGGGGCTGGTGTCTGTGGGGTGATGGGAGGAAGAGGGGACGTCGACCGCGCGATCTTAGCACTGGCCGAACGGACGACCGTGGTGCTGAAGGTCAGATCGCATGTCTGGGTTGCCACCTCCCTGGTAGTCAGAGGAGAGGCGAGGACAGTACTGTATTTCCCCGCTGGGAGCAGCGTGGGTTTCCTACTAGCCAATAGCTTGCGAGCAGCCGAGGTGGACACTTTCTCTTTGACCCGAATTTCTTGGATACAGCGTTCTTCCTTATAGACAGGACAGTCGCGGGAGGATGCGGCATGGTCACCCTGACAGTTCACACAACGAGGAGACGGAGGTGGACAGTCACCCTCATGGGCATCCCTGCCACAAGTGACACATTTAGCCGCATTGGAACAAGACTGGCGAGTGTGATTGAAACGCTGACACTGGTAGCAGCGCGTAGGTGTCGGGACATAGGGGCGAACAGAAATAACCTCGTAGCCCGCTTTGATGCGCGATGGCAGCTGAACACTATCGAAGGTCAAGAAAAGTGTCCGGGTCGGTACAAGGTCATTGTTGACCTTTTTCATGACCCTATGGACAGCGGTCACGCCCTGCTCAGCGAGGAAAGATTGAATCTCCTCGTCAGTCAAGCCGTCGAGGGATCGAGTATAGACCACACCACGAGACGAATTCAAAGTTCGGTGAGCCTCCACCCGGACAGGGAACGTGTACAGGAGTGTGGCCCGAAGCAGTTTTTGTGCCTGAAAGGCGCTCTCAGTTTCGAGTAATAAGGTACCGTTACGCAACCTGGTACAAGATTTGACAGATCCGGCTATGGCATCGACGCCCTTCTGGATAACGAAAGGGTTGACAGAGGAAAAATCCTTTCCGTCCTCAGATCGAGAAACGACGAGGAACTGTGGGGCAGGCGGTAGTACTTTTGTCACTGGTAGCTGGTCACGTTTCCGTTTTTGGGCAGAAGTCGAGAGAGATGGAGTGAAATCCATTGCGGAGGAATCCCCCATGATTGCCAGCGTCTCCGATGGCGCGCTCCTTCCTTGTGGGGACCCTCTCAGAGGGCACTCCCGCCTTAGGTGAATGTTTACACCTCAGGTCACACCTCCCGAGAAACAGACGGAGGGACCAATCGGCATGGTCAGAAGGTATCAGCTCAGGCAATCACCCCTCCCCAGGCCTGGCCTTTACCAGGGGGTACGCGCGTGCCTTACATGTCTACCCAGGGCGGGGAATTACGCGTTACCCCGTCACCGGCTACGTGTGCGAACGCGTGGGTCGGCCTTCAGGCGCGCACAGGGAGGAAGGAAGAAGAGGAAAAAGGAGGGAGGGAGAGGGAGGGAGGGAGAGAGAGGACAGTGTCTCAAACGCCGAGGCGGAGACCAGAGAAGGCAATGAGAAGAAGGTAATGAGAAGGCAATGAGAAGAAGGCAAGGAGATTATGCAGGGGAAAGAGTAAGGAAGACAGTGAGGTGGAGAAGAGCGAAGAAAGGAACCAACCAAAGGAAGGAAGAAACGAGAAGTGAAAAAGCAAAACGACCGCAAATAGAGGTCGTGGAACCGTCCGTCTCCGGACGCAGGCGCTAACTACTCCCTTGAGGGGGGAGGGACTCCTTTTAGTCGCCTCTTACGACAGGCAGGAATACCTCGGGCCTATTCTTACCCTGGACCCGCAGGGGGGGCCGATTGCCCTGATGCAGCACCAGGACCGGACTGCACCCACGCACAGATGCTGAAGCATCTCTCCAGGGACTGCCAGAGACACATCCTCACCACCTTTAACTGCATTTGGAGCGAGGGCGTGTTCCCGTCGCAATGGCGAGAGGGTCTTATTGTCCCCATCTTGAAGCCCGGTGCAGACCCACTGGCGGTGGACAGCTATCGTCCCATTACCCTCACCAATGTTTTGTGCAAACTGCTCGAACGTATGGTGGGGCGGCGTTTGTTTTGGGTCCTTGAGTCGCGCGGTCTCCTCGCTCCATCCCAGGGTGGCTTCCGTCGGAGCCGGTCTGCCACAGACAATTTGGTGCGGCTGGAATCTGCTATCCGTACGACCTTTGCCCGACGTCAGCATCTCGTTGCTGTATTTTTCGATCTGCAGAAGGCGTATGACACCACATGGAGTCATCACATCCTCGCCACGTTGCATGAGTGGGGTCTTCGTGGTCAGCTCCCAGCTTTCCTTCAAACCTTTTTATTGCGCCGCTCTTTCCGGGTGCAAGTGGGTGCCGCCTCTAGTTCATCTTAAATACAGGAAAATTGGGTCCCGCAGGTCTCGGTGTTCAGCGTCTCCTTATTTCTAGTGGCCATTAATGGTCTGGCTGCAGCCGTGGGGTCGTCGGTGTCTCCTTCTCTCTATGCCGACGACTTCTGCATCTCATTTAGCTCCACGACTACGGGAGTCGCCGAACGCAGGCTGCAAGTAGCCGCTCGCAAGGCAGCATCATGGGCTCTGACTCATGGTTTTCAGTTCTCTGCAGCCAAGACTCGAGTTATGCACTTCTGCAGGCGTCGGACGGTCCACCCTCATCCTGATCTTTACCTCGACGGCCACCTGCTTGAAGTGGTGGAGACTTGCCGCTTCTTAGGACTCGTGTTTGATGCCCAGCTCACGTGGGTTCCTCATCTTACTCAGCTGAAGCAAAAATTCTGGCGGCACCTCAACGCCCTCCGCTGCCTTAGCCACACGTCTTGGGGTGCAGATCGCTGCACGCTGCTGCGATTGTATAGAGCCCTTGTGCAGTCCCGGCTTGATTATGGGAGCCTGGCCTATGGGTCTGCATCACCCTCAGTGTTGAAGTTGTTAGACCCCATACACCACTGTGGGGTTCGGCTTGCAGCTGGCGCTTTTCGTACCAGCCCCGTGGATAGTCTACTGGTGGAGGCCGGGGTTCCCCCGCTGCGGATTCGCTGCCATCGACTGCTCGCCGATTATGCTGTCCACGTGCATTGCTCGCCCGTCCATCCCAATCTTCGCCTGCTTTTCCCTGCCGTGATCCTCCATCTGCCCAAACGGCGACCTAGGTCTGGGCTTCCCATAGCTGTCCGTGTCCAGTCCCTGCTGTCGGAGCTAGGGTCATTCCCTCTTCCGCCTCCCTTCCGGGTCCGTGCACCTACGCCTCCCTGGTGTTTGCCCCAGCCGTCCGTCCGTCTGGACTTGGCACAGGGACCCAAGGACTCGGTTCCGCCTGTGGCCCTCCGTCGCCAATTTCTTGCGCTCCTCGCCTCCTTTTCGGAATGCGAGACTGTCTTCACCGATGGTTCCCTGGTTGATGGTCGCACTGCCTACGCTTTTGCTCACACTGCCCACGTTGAACAGCGCTCCTTGCCGGCTGGCTGCAGTATTTTTACTGCAGAGCTGGTGGCCATATTGCGCACTCTTGAGCATATGCGTTCCTGCTCAGGTACGTCCATTGTCATCTGCAGTGACTCCCTGAGCAGCCTCCAGGCCATCGACCGCTGCTATCCCAGGGAACGAACGTGTCGACAGGTTGGCCAAAGGGGCGATCGACGCCCCAGCTTTGGAGATCGGCCTCACGGCTCGCGAGCAGCAGCTGGTGTTGCGCCGTAAGGTGCTTGGGATGTGGACTGCTGAGTGGCGTGGCATGACTGCCCCGAATAAACTGCGGGCTGTCAAGGAGACGACCGATGTGTGGCGTTCCTCCCTGCGGGCTTCTCGCAGGGACTCGGTCGTCCTGTGTCGGCTGCGCATCGGCCATACCTACCTGACGCACGGCCATCTTTTGCGTCAGGAGGATCCCCCCCTGTGTCAGTGTGGGTCCCGGCAGACGGTTGCCCACATTTTATTGGAGTGTCCCCGACTGCGCACCCTCTGGCGGACTTTTAATCTCCCGGGCACTTTGCCTTTGATTTTATGCGACGATGCCTCAATGGCTGACAATGTTTTAAATTTTATCCGTGGTAGTCCTTTTTATGGTTCTATTTAGGGAGGTCCTGCACCTTTCCCATTCTGTGTCTTTTGTCCTCGTGTCTCTCCGAATTTGTTGCTGTTTTGGTGTTTAGTCTGCTGGTTGACTCTTTCCCTTTTTTTGTCTCGCGGTCAGTCAACCAGTTTCCGGCCATCTTCTTTTCTTCTGTTTATTTCTGTCTGGTGTTTGTCTGTCCTCTTCCTGTCTGTAGTGTTAGTTGCTGCATTTGTGTTCTTTTAGTGCCTGGGGGGAGTCTCGTTCCCCTTGGGGTTTTAACTGCTTCGTGACTGTCTCGCCTGTTTTTGGAATGGGGGACTGATGACCTTAGCTGTTTAGTCCCCCTTAAACATCCCAACAACCAACCATCCCCTCAGGGGACTCAGCATTTATTTGCTGGGTACGGGCTTGGCGAACCCGGGGTCCCCGAGCTGTGGACTGGTGTGCGCCGCCAGTCCTCTGACACCGTAAGCTCTGGGCATGCTTCAGCGACCACCGTGTGGCGCAACGGTGGAACGTTGTGTGTCGCAGGGACCGGGGATCTTGGCTTGATTGCCTGGATCGCGAGGATGGTACATACCTCTATAAAAAACCCTTCAATCTTAAGGTGTGCTGCGCGCCGATAAGATGCATGGCTGTTGAGGTGGAACAGTCGCTAGCGGGCGACCTCTGAGGAACCTGCCGCACCTCAGTTGTATAAGGCTTACCCAGGCATGCGGGGCTCTGTCTGGGCTGACGTTTCGTTCCCTAGCTGCTCGTGGGACGCACATGGCAACCACGTATTTTCCTTCACCAACTTCGCAATCAGTCAAGCGCATGAGGAAGGCTAGTCCTCCAGATATGCAGATGGAAAAGAGTAACAGGGCTCTTGGAGTCGTCAATGACAATGTTTTCATCGTGATTAAGAGGAAGGAGGGCTCCTTTGAAAAAGTGTCTCCTTTCTACATACATAAAGGTTTAGAAGGACTCGCAGGTACACTGAAATCTATCAAACGCCTGAGGAATGGTACCCTGTTAGTTGAGACTACTAGGGCAAAGCAAGTGGAGCTGCTTCGAAAGTCAACCAAGTCAACCAAGTCGAGTTGCACAATTCCCTCAACTCCAGTAAAGGCGTTGTCACCTGCCGTGATTTAATGGATATCGGTGTCGACGAGCTGAAGCAAGAATGGGCAACACAGGGGATTGTAGACGTGGAACAAAGGACACGTAGGAATAATGGAGTTCTTGAGAAATCTGCCACCTTCATTGTGACTTTCAATTCGCCTGTCTTACCTGAATACGTTCTGGCTGGTTTCCTCCGACTTACGGTTCGGCCTTATATACCTAACCCTATGCGCTGTTTCAAATGTCAGCGATTTGGCCATACGACAATGAGTTGTGGGGGTGAACCGACCTGCGGTATATGTGGCAAGGCAGCCCATGAAGCTGGGACCAACTGCACATCTCCAGCGCTGTGTATCAACTGCTCTGGGAGCCATCCCGTCTGGAGCAGAGACTGCCCCGTCTTTGCGGAAGAACGCAAAATTCAGGAGATCAAGGTGACAAAGAGGCTACCTTATGTGGAAGCCAAAAAAGAGTATCGGGCTACAAAACCCCCCTGTCTTTGCCACATCCTATGCCTCCTTGGTGCACAACCGTGCGTCGCAAGTAGACGCTTCGACGCAGACCGTGTCCAGCGTCGCAGTATCTTCCACCAATACCTGTACCTGCGTTTGTACCTGCCAGAGCAATCCCACTAACGATATAGCTATTCAGGCTGCTCCACCTGCACCAACCGCTATTGCTGAGAAAGCTCCAGTGAAGCCTTCGAAGGCCCTCCAGAAACAGAGTGCCTCTCCACTTCCCCCATCCCCGACTTCCACAAAGAAAACGGGAGCAGGGAAAGGGGCACGGCGTTTGACGTCAAACCTGCCGAAGGCGCCATCGGATGTCGTCATGGCATCCCTGACTGATGAGGAGGAAATCGTCATGGATTTTGATACCTCTTCCCCAGAACCTGGCAGCCCCTCTGCTGCCACTCGCTCTACAAGTGCCTCACCAGCGCGGCGCAGAGACAGGGGGAAATCTAAACCGAAACGCTGATATGGCTCCCATACTTCAGTGGAATCTGAATGGAGTCAGACCTCGCTTTGCAGAATTGCGGCTGTTAGTACAGGCAAACCCCTTTTGCATTTCCTTGCAAGAGACACATTTTAAAGAGACTGATACGCCTGTACTTCAAGGATATCGCGTGTACAGGAAAGACGACCTGAGTGGTAATAGGGCTCAGGGTGGGGTGGCCGTGTTCATTAAGGACACGTTCCACTCCTCACCTGTGACCTTAACCACAACGCTACAAGCGGTTGCAGCTCGGATCCTGGCCCAGGTTGATGTCACAGTGTGCTCCCTGTATCTACCACCCGCTGAGCACATTGACAGTGAAGCCCTCGCACGGCTCATTGATCAGTTACCCCGACCCTTTCTCATTTTAGGAGACTTTAATGCTCATAATGCATTATGGGGTTCCAACAAAACCTGCCCCAGAGGCCAGGTGATTGAGCAGTTGATCAGGACTTCCGACGTCATACTGCTGAACACAGGTCAGGCCACGCATTTTAGCACCGCTTCAGGTTCGTCTTCTGCCATAGACCTCTCTATTTGTTCGCCTGTGCTTGCGGACATTGTTCAGTGGGTCGTCGACGACGACCTTCATGGCAGCGACCATTTTCCTATCTGGCTTCATCTGCCAGTTGAAATGGGTCGTGTCGCACAGCCGCCGAAATGGTTGTTCCGGAAGGGAAACTGGACGCTCTACAGGCAGTTGGCTGTTTTTGAACGGTGTGAAGGCGTC
Source organism: Schistocerca nitens (assembly GCF_023898315.1). Taxonomy (NCBI): domain Eukaryota; kingdom Metazoa; phylum Arthropoda; class Insecta; order Orthoptera; family Acrididae; genus Schistocerca; species Schistocerca nitens. The sequence continues at coordinate 669,929,943 of NC_064615.1, forward strand.
CAGGATTGGGTGGATCACATTACGGCGGTGATGCACCATGCCGCTGATGTATCCATACCAAAGTCACATGGAACACCTGTGAGGCAGCCTGTCCCTTGGTGGAATGACGACTGTCGTACCGCCATCAGAGACAGACGGGCGGCTTTGAGAAGATTCCGTCGGTGCCCCACTGCTGCGCATCTGACAACTTTCCGGATAGCACGGGCGCGGGCGAGACACATCGTTAGGGAGAGTAAACGGAGGTCTTGGCGTGAGTTCCTGAACTCCATCAATAGGTCCACATCTTCAAGCAAAGTATGGGAAGCCATTAGGAGGATCTCAAGGCGATACTCTCGACCGCCAATAGCAGCTATACGTGAGCGGGGGTGTCTCCTAACATCTCCAAGAGACATCGCCCGGGCGTTGGCAGAATCTTTTCAAACTATTACGGCCGATTCTAGCCAGGACCCAGAATTTCTGCGCTATCGGGGTACACAGGAGAGGGCTGGTTTTGATTTCCGTTCAAAGAACGCTGAGGAATACAACCAGCCTTTCTCTTTGTGGGAGTTGGACTCTGCTCTGTCCGTATCTCGGGATACCGCACCTGGTCCAGACCTGATATCGTATAGCATGCTGCAGCAGTTGGATCTACGGTCGAAGGAAGTCCTCCTTCAACTTTTAATGAAATTTGGAAGACAGGCGACTTTCCTAGTTCGTGGAAAGAATCGCTTTTAATTCCCCTTTTAAAACCAGGGAAGGATCGGACCGAACCCTGTAGCTACCGTAGCATTAGTCTCACGAGTTGCGTCGGAAAGACATTTGAGCGTATGGTCAATCGGCGCCTGGTGTGGGTTCTCGAATCCAGATGCTTACTTACCCGCTGCCAGTGTGGGTTCAGGAGGTATCATTCCACCCTCGATAACCTGATCCTACTCGAAACAGCGATACAAGATGCTTTCCTCCGTAAGCAACACCTTATCGGGGTTTTCTTCGACCTGGAGAAGGCGTACGATACTACCTGGAGGCATACCATTTTGCGGCAGCTTTATGAGTGGGGTTTCCGTGGGCGTTTACCCACACTCATCCGAGCCTTTCTGTCGGACAGATATTTTAAATATAAGGTTGGGAATGTCCTGTCTGACCGTTTTAAGCAGGAGAACGGTGTCCCTCAAGGAAGTGTCCTCAGTGTGACAGCTTTCGCAATTGCCATCAATAGTATTGCGTCCACAGTACGACGGCCCGTGCAGTGTTCCTTGTTTGTGGACGATTTCTCCATTTTCTGTGCGTCTTCCTCCCTCACAGCTGCTACACGCCAATTACAGCTGACACTCGTGCGATTGGAGGAATGGTCTAAGACCACAGGCTTTAAATTCTCTTTGGAGAAGACCGTTTGTGTAGATTTTAACCGTTCCCGTTCTCTTTTTAATCTCCCTGTTTTAAAACTAGGCGACACTGTTCTCCCCTTTATGGGAAAAGTGAAATATCTCGGGCTTATTTTTGATGAGAAGCTCACATGGTTGCCACACTTAAAGGATCTAAAGGTCCGCTGTTTCAAGGCATTAAACGTCCTTAAATGCGTCAGTCGTAGATCCTGGGCCGCTGACAGGGCACGTCTGCTCCAACTTTATAAGGCCTTTGTGCGACCTCGACTGGAATACGGATGTCAAGCTTATGGCTCTGCCAGACCTTCCTACCTCACAATGTTGGACGTGATTCACCATGAGGGTATTAGGCTTTCAACGGGGGCTTATCGCACGAGTCCGGTTGCTAGTCTGTGTGTCGAGGCGGGAGAGCCTCCGCTGTCCATTCGGCGTCTTCTCCTCGTGGTACGGCACGCGTACAGGGCCAAGTCCACTCCTCTTTCATTGGCGTCCAACACTTTTTCCCAGCCGGCACTGGAACGTCTCTTCCGCCACCGTCCGAAGGCAACAAAGCCGTTTGGCATCCGTGCGAAGGAGAGTCTCGAGTTAGTACATCTGCAGGGCATTAAGGTACTCCACCAGGGATGGAGTAGGGGATCTCCCTGGCGACTACAAAGGCCAAGATTACTTCTTGATCTGGCTGCTTACAGGAAGTATTGTACCCCAGACCACCTTTTTAAAATTAAACTTACTGAGATTTTAGAACGCCATTCCGATTTTATTACTGTTTACACTGATGGGTCTAAACAGGGAGATTTTATGGGCTGCTCTGCTGTGTTTCCCGATACTGTCCATCGGATAGGGCTCCCAGAGCAGTTCTCCGTTTACTATGCAGAACTGTTTGCCATTCTGCAGGCATTAGAGCATATGCGCCGACATCATGGCACGAAATTCATCATCTGCTCCGATTCCCAAAGTGCTCTACACGCTCTTGAACAGATGTACCCAGCAGATCGGATGGTGCAAGAGGTGCAGGACGCACTCCTGCTCTTGCAACAGCAGGGTAAGGATGTAATTTTCTGCTGGGTTCCAGGGCACATAGGGATTCCTGGCAATGAACTTGCAGATGCGGCTGCCAAGGAGGCTTGCTCCATCCCACCTCCTGCTCGCTGTTCCGTCCCCCTGCAGGCCATTACGTCTTTCGTGACTCGGAAGGTCATGCGTTGGTGGGAGGCTCAGTGGCTGGACGTGAGGGATAATAAGTTGCGAGCGGTGAAGGATTCTGTCCGACCGTGGCTCACCTCCTTCCGCCATCGACGCGCTGAGGAAGTAGCCCTTACCCGGCTTAGAATAGGACATTGTCCTTTGACACATGGTTTTCTATTACGTCGTGAGGAGCCACCAACGTGTCGGACATGTGGGAAGCAGCTGTCGATACGACATATTTTAACTGAGTGTGTTTTATATGCGGGTTTGAGGGAAGATTTCAGTTTCCCACCAGACCTACCCTCTCTTTTAACTAATAATGAGGCGAGTGTCGCTAGAGTTTTACGTTTTTGTGTGATGTCTGGCCTTCTTCCCAAAATATTGGGATTGAAGTCTTAATGTGCTGTCCGGTGGTTTGGTCACCCATTATTTGTAAGTGGTCACTCAGCCACCGTTAATTCCTTTTTTACCCATTTGTACTGCTATTTTATTTTTAGTTTTATCACCCTGTCATGATGTGCTGTGTCCAATCTTGCAATTTGAACAATAACATTTCTCTCACAATTCGGCTCTGAATTGAACTTTTGAGAACGGGCGCTGATAACCTCGCTGTTGTGCGCCCTAAAACACTAATCATCATCATCATCATCATCATCATCATCATCATCGACCGCTGCTATCCCTCTTCTCCTCTGGTGTCCTCTATTCGGGAGTCTGTTTCCACCATTACCCGCTCTGGTCGTTCGGTGGTTTTTGTTTGGACGCCAGGTCACATTGGCATCCCGGGAAACGAACGTGTTGACAGGCTGACCAAAGGGGCGATCGACGCCCCAGCTTTGGAGATCGGCCTCACGGCTCGCGACCAGCAGCTGGTGTTGCCCCGTAAGGTGCTTGGGATGTGGGCTGCTGAGTGGCGTGGCATGACAGCCCCGAATAAACTGCAGGCTGTCAAGGAGACGACCGATGTGTGGCGTTCCTCCCTGCGGGCTTCTTGCAGGGACTCCGTAGTCCTGTGTCGGCTGCGCATCGGCCATACATACCTGACGCACGGCAATCTTTTGCGTCAGGAGGATCCCCCCCTGTGTCGGTGTGGGTCCCGCCTCACGGTCGCCCACATTGTATTGGAGTGTCCCCGACTGCGCACCCTCCGGCAGTCTTTTAATCTCCCGGGCACTTTGCCTTTGGTTTTATGCGACGATGCCTCCATGGCTGATGACGTTTCAAATTTTATCCGTGATAGTCCTTTTTATGGTTCTATTTATGGAGGTCCTGCATCTTTCCCTTTCTGTGTCTTTTGTCCTCGCGTCTCTCAATATTTGTTGCTGTTTTGGTGTGTCGTCGGATGGTTGACCCTTTCCCTTTTTTTGTTCTTGTAATCAGTCAACCAGTCTCCGGCCATCTTCTTTTCTTCTATTTCTTTCTGCCTGGTGTTCGTCTGTACTCTTCTTTTCTGTAGTGTTCGTTGCCTCATTTGTGTTCTTTAGTGCCTGGGGGAGGGTTTCCTTCCCCCTGGGGTTTTATCTGCTCCGCTACTTTGACTCGACTGTTTTTGGAATGGGGGACTGATGACCTTAGCTGTTTAGTCCCCCTTAAACATCCCAACAACAACCACCACCACCACCACTACCACCACCACCACCACCACAGGTTGATGGGGATCTGCCTTCTGTTTTAGCTAATGATGAAACGTGTGTGTCTAGGGTTTTTAAGTTCTGTGACGTGTCTGGACTCTGGCCGAAACTTTTAGGTTGGAGGTTTTAGTGTATTGCAGAGTGGCTGACTCCTCCCCTTTTTTACTTGCGGTCAGCCAGCCACTTCCATCTGCTACATTGTTTTAGCTCCCTCTATCATTTTCTTCCTGTGTTCATGTTTTACTGCTGACACCCTGCTTCATCCCACGCTTCGGTATGGGTGAGCACGTATTTTCAACGATTGTTACCCGTGTTTTATGTTCAGTTTTATATTCCTGTTCTGGGATTTTTCTTGACACCCGTCTCACTATGTTACTGAACGGGCGCTGAAGACCTTGCTGTCGTGCGCCCAAAAACCCCTCTACTACTACTACTACTACTACTACTACTACTACTGCAGTGAGGTTTTTTTTCTTTATTGTGATTTTAATACCAGTATAACAGGTAGGCTGGCAGCAGCACAATACGCCGCTCTTCAGCCAAAGATAGTACAATGATAAAACAGAGAAGACACATGGGTTGGAAAAAAACGGGGGGAGAAAAACAGTAGACACATAAACATAAAAAACATGAGGCTGTTCACACTCGAAGACAATGCACACTACAAACTGTTGACACGAGGCACAAACACTGAAGATGTCGATGGCACTGGTGAACGATGGAGTGTGACAGTGAACACTAAACACTAAACATGACAGCACACACGAAACACTGATGGCGGTGATCTCCGGCGCGCGAATGTCCACTTAGCGTGTGAGAGTCCGGGGACCTGCCAAGAGGGGAACAGCGGTGAGGTGGGGGAGAGGGGAGGAAAAGGATGCCAATGGCTGAGGAGACGGGGGCAGGAGGAGAGGGACAGGGGAGGAGAGGCCCGGGGGAGGAGGGGGCTGAAAAGGAGGAGGGAGGGAAAAGGGATAGAAGGGAGGGAGGGTGCCCAGAGGAGTAAGCATAGGGGGAGGGCGGGAGGATCAGAGTTGGTAGGAGGGGTAGATGGAGGGGAGGAGGGCATCATCAGGTAGAGGGAGCTGGTGGAAGCCACCTTGGGAGAGGGTAAGGAGGGTGAAGAGATGGAGACCAGGTGGGACGTGTGAATACAGGCGCGGCAGCGGGCGGGGGTGGGAGAGGATCGGGGAGGCGAGCGGGTGAGGAGGATCGAGTTTGCGGAAGGTGTACAGGATCCGTATCCTGTCAAGGAAAAGGAGGAGGTGGGGGAAGGGGATGAGATCGTACAGGATCCGCGTGGGGGAGGGGAGACGGATGCGATAGGCGACGCAGATAGCATGGCGTTCAAGGATTAGTAGGGATTTATAAAAGGTAGGGGGGGGGGGGGGCGGAGATCCAGGCCGGATGCTAGAGTATATCCGCTCCTGCTCAGGTGAGTCCTTCGTTATCTGTAGCGATTCCCTGAGCAGTTTACGAGCTCTCGACCAGTGTTTTCCTCGTTCCCGTCTGGTGGTGGCTATCCATGAGTCCCTGCATACTCTTGCGCGTTGCGGCCGCTCTGTGGTCTTTGTGTGGACCCCCGGTCATGTCGGTATCCCGGGTAACGAACATGTTGACCGCCTGGCGAAAGAGGCCACCAGTAAGCCATCTCTGGACGTTGGCCTCCCAGAGACTGATTTGCGGGCAGTCTTCCGCCGCAAAATCTTGGCGCTATGGGACGATGAATGGCGCGAACTGACAACGCGCAATAAGCTCCGTGATGTCAAGGAGACGGCGGCTGTGTGGCGGTCATCCCTGCGAGCCACTCGCAGGGACTCAGTAGTTCTTTGCCGGCTCCGCATTGGCCACTCCCGGCTGACGCACAGTTATTTACTGCGCCGGGAGGACCCTCCTCTATGTCGATGTGGGGCTGCTTTGACAGTGGCCCACATTTTGACGGCCTGCCCCCTTTTAGCTGTGGTCAGGCAGACATTTGCGCTGCCTGATACGCTCCCTGCCCTTTTAACAGACGACTCCACTATGGCTGACTTAGTTTTACGTTTTATTCGGGCAGGGGGATTTTATCATTTAATCTGAGTGTTTGTTTTATTTCATTGTTTTCTGTTGATTCTGGCCTTTGGCCAATGATTTTAAACTGATTTTTTAATGTGTTTCTCAGTGGTTGGCTTTTCCTTTTTTATTTCTATGGTCGGCCAACCACCGTCACACTCTGTGTGGTTTTCGTTCGTTTTGTCTTGTTCTTGTCTCAGTTTCTCTTGTTCTGTTTCGTCTGTGATGTATTCTGTTCCTCGTTTTTATTCTCTGTGGGTGTTCTTTGTCTTTGGAAAAAGGGACCGCTGACCGTAGCTGTCTGGTCCCTTTCATCCCCCAAACCAACCAACCAACCAACCAACCAACCAGGCCGGATGGGCATAACGAAGGATAGGGCGGATGGGGGATTTATAGGTGTGGAGGATGGTGGAGGGGTCCAGACCCCATGTACGGCCGGAAAGGAGCTTGAGGAGATGGAGTCGGGAGTGTGCCTTGGCTTGCATTGTCCGGAGATGGGGTGTCCAGGAGAGGCGACGGTCGATGGTGACGCCAAGGTACTTAAGGGTGGGAGTGAGGGCGATAGGACGGCCATAGATGGTGAGATACACATCAAGGAGACGGAAGGAAGGGGTGGTTTTGCCTCCTGGGTTTTGGAGGGATTGACCTTGAGCAACCACTGGTTGCACCAAGCGGCGAACCGGTCAAGATGGGATTGGAGAAGGTGTTGGGAGCGCTCTAGGGTGGGGGCAAGGGCAAGGAAGGCGGTGTCATCGGCAAACTGGAGGTGGACGGGGCGGACGGCGGCGGCATGTCCGCCGTGTACAAAAGGTACAGAAGGGGGGAGAGGACGGAGCCTTGGGGCACACCGGCAGAGGGGAAAAAGGTTTAGGAATCAGTGTTATGGATGGTGACATAGGAAGGACGGCGGGAGAGAAAGGAGCCGATCAGACGGATGTAGTTAATGGGAAGGGCGAAGGCTTGGAGCTTGAAGAGGAGACCGCTCGAGTCAGTACACCAGGAGGGCATTACGGTACTCCACCAGGGATGGAGTAGGGGATCTCCCTGGCGACTACAAAGGCCAAGATTACTTCTTGATCTGGCTGCTTACAGGAAGTATTGTACCCCGGACCACCTTTTTAAAATTAAACTTACTGAGATTTTAGAACGCCATTCCGATTTTATTACTGTTTACACAGATGGGTCTAAACAGGGGGATTTTATGGGCTGCTCTGCTGTGTTTCCCGATACTGTCCATCGGATAGGGCTCCCAGAGCAGTTCTCCGTTTACTATGCAGAACTGTTTGCCATTCTGCAGGCATTAGAGCATATGCGCCGACATCATGGCACGAAATTCATCATCTGCTCCGATTCCCAAAGTGCTCTACACGCTCTTGAACAGATGTACCCAGCAGATCGGATGGTGCAAGAGGTGCAGGACGCACTCCTGCTCTTGCAACAGCAGGGTAAGGATGTAATTTTCTGCTGGGTTCCAGGGCACATAGGGATTCCTGGCAATGAACTTGCAGATGCGGCTGCCAAGGAGGCTTGTTCCATCCCACCTCCTGCTCGCTGTTCCGTCCCCCTGCAGGCCATTGCGTCTTTCGTGACTCGGAAGGTCATGCGTTGGTGGGAGGCTCAGTGGCTGGACGTGAGGGATAATAAGTTGCGAGCGGTGAAGGATTCTGTCCGACCGTGGCTCACCTCCTTCCGCCACCGACGCGCTGAGGAAGTAGCCCTTACATGGCTTAGAATAGGACATTGTCCTTTGACATATGGTTTTCTGTTACGTCGTGAGGAGCCACCAACGTGTCAGACGTGTGGGACACAGCTGTCGATACGACGTATTTTAACTGAGTGTGTTTTATATGCGGGTTTGAGGGACGATTTCCGTTTCCCACCAGACCTACCCTCTCTTTTAACTAATAATGAGGCGAGTGTTGCTAGAGTTTTACGTTTTTGTGTGATGTCTGGCCTTCTTCCCAAACTATTGGGATTGAAGTCTTAATGTGCTGTCCGGTGGTTTGGTCACCCATTATTTGTAAGTGGTCACTCAGTCACCGTTAATTCTTTTTCCCCATTTGTACTGCTATTTTATTTTTAGTTTTATCTCCCTGTTTTGATGTGCTGTGTCCCGTCTTGCAATTTGAACACTACCAATTCTCTCACAATTCGGCTCTGAATTGAACTTTTGGGAACGGGCGCTGATAACCTCGCTGTTGTGCGCCCTAAAACACTAATAATAATAATAATAATCATCATCATCATCATCATCATCATCAGGAGACCGGAATACCATACGTGGTCATAGGCACGTTCGAGGTTCAGGGAGAGGAAGATTGCGGAGCGACGGGAATTAAGCTGTTCGGAAAGGAGATGAGTGAGGTGAAGGAGAAGGTCGTCTGAAGAAGAGGACCGTCGAAAGCCACACTGGGTAACGGGAAGGAGGCGGTGCTGGCGGAGATGCTGGTGGATGCGTCGGGTGAGGATAGATTCCAGGACCTTGCTGAAGACCGAGGTAAGGCTGATGGGACGGTAGGAGACGACGGCGGACGGCGGTTTGCCAGGTTTAAGGAACTTGAGGATACGGGAGGTTTTCCACAGGTCGGGGTAGTAACCGGTGGACAGGACTACATTGTAGAGCCTGGCCAGGGTGGAGAGGAAAGAGACAGGAGCTTCACGAAGGTGACAGTAGGTGACACGATCGTGACCAGGAGCGGTGTTGCGTTTTGTGCGGAGTGTAGCAATGAGATCCTATGTAGTGATAGGGGTGTTGAGTTCCGTGTGTGCAATGTTGTCCAAGTACTGGAAACCAGGAGCGACAGGAGGGACGGAGGTGTCAGTTCGATCGCGGATATCCGGGAAGAGGGAGTAATCGAACTGGGGATCATCGGGGATGGAAAATACATCGGAGAGATAGGAGGCAAAGTGATTGGCCTTACTAAGGGTGTCAGGGAAAGGGTGATCATCATGGAGAAGAGGATAATAGGGTGAGGGTTTAGTTCCAGTAAGGCGACGGAAGGCCGACCAGAACTTGGACGAGTTGATTGGTAGGGTAGCATTTAAACGGGTGCATGTATGTCGCCAGTCCCAGCGTTTCTTAGCCGCGAGCAAATTACGAATGTGTCGCTGGAGTTGCCGGTGGCATTGTGGTGTGTCCGGGTCACGTGTGTGGAGGAAGGCACGGTGGAGACGACGGGATTCACGGAGGAGGAGAACGGCCTGTGGGGGTAAGGTAGGACGTTGGGGGTGGATGGCGACAGTAGGGACGTGGGCCTCCACGGCCTCAGACAAGGTCTGCTGGAGAAAGGAGGCGGCATGGGTGACATCGTCAGGGTGGTGGTAGGTGAAGGGGTGGCTATCGACCTGGGTGCAAAGGGTATCCCGGTAGGCATTCCAGTCGGCACGGGAATAGTCATGGACATACTTAGGGGGAGGGTCAGTACGAGGGTCGGGGCGGGGGCGACGACCGTCTGAAATGGTGAGGAGGACAGGGAGATGGTCGCTACCAATAGGCTCCAGGACATCCACCGTTATGTGGCCAAGGAGGTTGGGGGAGGAGAGGATAACATCAGGAGTGGAGTTGGATTCGGGACGGGTGTGCTGGGGGATGGGGATGAGGTCGCCTTGAAGGGAGGAGAGGAACCGATGCCACCGCCGTAACTGGGCGGCGGAACGACTATGGATGTTGAGGTCGGCGGCGATCACGTAGGAATAGGGGCGTTAGGGCGGACATGGTGGCGCAGGTAACGGTAAGGCCGGGGAAGAAGAGACAAAAGGATCAGGTGTTGGGTGGGGTCGGGAAGGAGAGGTTGGAGCTGAACGGGGATCTGGCGGTGGTGACCAATGGCAACTCCGCCACGCGCAATGGGGAGGGGGTTATCGGAGCAGTGGAGGAGATAGGGTGAGGTGTGGATGGAGTGGTGGGGTTGGAGGAAGGTTCCATTGAGGAGGAAGGCACCCACACGGTGGGTGGCAAGGGTGTGCAGGGAGAGGTTCTTGTTGGCGGAAAGGGAGCGGATATTGTTCAAAAGGATACGTTGCTTTCGCGCCATGACAGGGATTTAGACGAGGGTGTCAAGACGGGGAAGGTGAAATGGGCCTGGTTGTTGGAGTAGGTGGCGTAAATCTTGAGTTGGAATATGGAACGGGCAGCAAGGGAGATCTGCTGGAGGGTGTGGGGGCGCTGAAAGGGATGAACATTTTGAAGGACGATGGTGAGGAACCTGATGATGTCATCAGCGGGGGTGGGGGGGGACGAAGGGAATTGCCAGGAGGGGTGGGGGCGTCCAGGGGACGGACAGGGACGGTGAGTTCAGGAGTGGTCGGAGGGGTCGGGCTTTACGCTTTTGGGAGTAGGTGGGATGGGGGAGATTGCAGGTATTGCAGGAGGTAGGGGATTGAAGGTTAGGGCACTGCCGGAGGAGGTGCACTTTCCTACAATACGGGCAGGTGGGGGCCTCGCGGCACTCAGCTGTTGGGTGTGCATTATAGTGCAGGCACCTGGCAGCGCAGGAATTGAGGAGGGGAACGGGAGGGGTCGACTTTGTGGCGCTGGTTGAAGTGGAGGGCACCCTCCTTCAGGAGACGGTCAATGGAGGGGGCGTCCTCAGAGAGAACCTGCATAAGGCGAGTGGGGCTGGCCGAGTTGAAAATGCGGCGGACCGCCCGCACCTCCAGCGTGGGATGCGCCTTGAGCTCCGCCAACACCACCTGCTCCGTGATCATCGGACTAACCCGAGTGATCACGGCAGTGAGGATCGGCGGGCGACGTGGGGGTTGGGGTTTGCGGGTAGGAGATGGAGAAGGAGCAGGGGTGAGGGAGGCGTTGGGGCCAAAACGGGTGATGGGGAGGCGGGAGACGATGTCAGTATGGAGGATTGGGCTGGGGGAGGAGATGAGAACAGAATCCCGTCTGGGAGTGAGGGGAGAGATGGGGGCACCAGGGAAGTGTTGGCGGAGGAGAAGGGAGAGATTCTGGGCCTCGAGAAGGGAAGGATCGGGCGGGAGAGGAGGTATTTGTAGGAGGAGGAGGAGGAGGAGGAGGAGGAGGAGGAGGAGGAGGAGGAGGAGGCGCGGGAGCAGGGCCAGGTGGGGAGACATCCATGGCACCCTGGGGGGGTGAAGGAGGACGGGACGGGGTGGGGCGGGGCCTTTTTGGGAGCGGAGGAGGTGGTGGTGCCACTAGGGCGTTTTATGGCCGCAGAAGGGCGGGTAGTGATATGAGGGACGGGAGCTATAGGGAGGTGGTGGGAAGGGACAGGTCCCGGCGTGGACGCAGCAGTCGGCGCCGGAGATGGTGAAGGCGACGGCGGCGACGGCGACGGCGACGGCGACGGCGACGGCGGCGGCGACGGGGAGAGCTGGGCATGGACAGTGGCCCAACGGGCCACCACTCTAGCCGGAGATGAAGTGACAGGCTGGGGGAGTGCAGGGAAAGGATCAGATCGAGAGGAGCAGGAGGAAGAAGCTGGAGAGGGGGCGACAAAGCGCGAGGGCGAAGGGAGAGTGAGAAGAGGTCGGATGGAAGGAGAGGGGTGGGACTGGGCACACCACGTTATAGTGGTGGAGGCGGGGGAAGGGGAAGTGTAAACTATGGCGGTGGTGGTGGTAGTGGTGGCGGTGGTGGTGGGGGTGGACATGTAGACAGGGAGAAACAATAACGCACAGAACGAAAAGGAAAGGACACAAACCGGGGACAGACGAAGACAAAGACGGAGGAAGATGAGGACGGCCGAAGACCAGGGTCGGACGGCGACGGCGGGGGGCAGGAACGCAGCAGCAGCTGCTGCTGCTGCTGCTGCTGCTGCTGGCTGGACGGCACCTGCAAGACAGGCTATAAACAAAGCAGACGTTACAGCACAGATGCCTGCAGCAGTGAGGAAAGCTTCTTATTTGTATGAGCTTTGTTGTTTGACCATTGACCGCCATCTTAGCATTCACACCAGTCACCATATTGTTTGTTATATCAATAATCCGATGACGAAATGCCATTTTTTCGATGGTTTGCAACAGGTATCTGTGGTTAACATGATCGAAGGCTTTTTAGAGCACATGTGATGTTGGACACCAAGGTAATTGAAATGATGTCTAAATATTCGGATATATTCTGAAAAATATTTATGGTTGAGGTACGTGACTGGTGGGGACTAAAATTTTTTTCGGCGGAAGATGAAAGTCTTTTATTTATTATCCTACAAATTATTTTGTAATCAGAATTCAAAAGAGAAATAGGACGGAAGTTCTTTAAATTGTTTTTGCATTTATTTTTGGGATCAATACTATTTTGCTCTCCTTAAATTAAGAAAGGATCATTTCTGCGTTAATTACGTCATTTGCCACGCAGGTAAGCTTGTCACCAATTAAAAACCAGTAATGTGCGTAAAATTCAATAGGAAGACCGTCAGGTCTGGGAGATTTTTTTCGGTGGTGAGCTATCTATAATCTCTTTTACTCCTTCGTTATTAACTGTTGACAGGATTTCCTCTATATCAAAATGTTCAAATTGAACCGTGTCATTTGCCACGGTTCCTGTTTTTCCTTGTTTTACTCCTGTTTGGAGTTTCCGCGCTTTCCTAGAGGGCGTTGTGGAGCCTCCGCGAGCGCGCTGCTAGGAGGCGCTGTGTGCCGTGCCCAGGGCGGAGGAGGCAGTTGAGACGAGTGTTCGGCCGTGGACGACCGTTCTGCAGCGGGGCGCTCGGTCGCTCTGTGCTAAGTCTGGATGGGCCCGAAATCCCGGGACGTGAGGACACAAAAGGCCATAAATCTGTGGACAACGTTTGATTTACGTTCATGGGCTGGGGAAGCTATGAAGTTTGTCTGCAGCTGCCAGTAACCTCCGGCAGGTGGTGTCGTCACTGAAAGTAAGATTTTTCATTTAGTTAGTGCAACGGCCGTCGCCTGGCGGCGCTCATCTCCTGGTGAAGTGGGAGCTATTAGTACCTGTGTGGCAACGTTTCTCTGCTCTGAGTTTGTGATCGGAAATTTCCTTTGTGTGTGTGTGTGTGTGTGTGTGTGTGTGTGTGTGTGTGTGTTACTGCTCCCTTGCATGATCGAGTGTTTGTACGCGATACTGACTTAAGGCGTGCATCGTAAACAAGCAAAAGAAAAAAAATTTTTTTGGCTGTGGACCTTCTGCAAACCGTTGCTTTGCCATGGACGGCGTAGATCGTTGTTTGGATAAGCACGTTGTAAAACGTAAAATAACCTTGTGCTGTCTGGCGGAGAGAGAGAGAGAGAGAGAGAGAGAGAGAGAGAGAGAATGAGACAATTTTATGGATGTCTGAAATGCGAGGTTGTCAATGTTCGCCAACATCTGTTGTTTTAGTACTTAGGCATATTTCAATCGTTATTATGTATACATTCTTGTGTTACGGAGTTTAGTCCCCGTGGAATTTAAGTGCTCTATTTAATCATATTTAAGGTAGTGCTTCAGTTTCTATTTGATAATCCGCCTAGCCACGACTGATGTCGTTTGCTCGGTCAGTCTGAAAGGTTGGGCCTATTGGGTAGAGACAGTTACTGACTTGCTCTCCTCAGATCCGATTTGGTATTGATACTAAGGTGATAGTTCTGCTGGAATCTCATTTGCAGATGGTATCTATTTTTGTGAGCACAAATAAAGCTACCTCTGCCTCTGTAATTTTCGTGCGCTGGTCAGCAAACTTCGGTGAATGATAAAAAAATTCGCCAACTGGTGTTCGTCCAACCTAGTGGCTCGTCTTAGACGAGTTTCCTTTCCAGTTCGGGTAAATGTTTCCTCCTCCTGGTGGAGCCATCCTCTTTCCCGAGCCACGCTGGGGTAAGACTTGCCCGATTGTCTATTGCCGCTCTATGTTCCAGGAGAATGAAATAAGGGGTTAATTATCTACACCATTATGCCCAAGAAAGGCCAGTTAGAGTAGTTCTGGATAACGTAACCATTGTACACTATTAAGATAGTTACGGGTTTGGAGAAATTGCTGTTTGGTAAACTTTAGCCTTCTGTGTCGGTAATCCGACGTATTCCACGATTCAACATTTTTAAAGAACTGAGTGATTTGGTTTTGATAAATTTGCTGACACGTGACTTAATTATTTGCTATTGATGTTGATTTAAATGAATCTATATTTTGTGGATATAATTCTTAATCTGTGATCGTCCTTAATGATGTAACATTTAATGTACATCTGATTGTCCCCTATGTCACCTACTGACTTCAGAGACTGAAAATGTGATCCTTGCTCAAGTTTATGGGACTTCATTAACCGTTGATCTTTATTGTTTATGGTCTTAAAAATGTTTGTTAAACAGGAATAATCTGATTCGTATTATTTATTAAGTAATTCTTAAGATATATAACAAATATTACGAGTGCAAATTTTCTCTCATTGTTACACTTGCATGTTCTGTGGTTTACACTGAAGGGTGTGACAATAAATGCAAAATCTAAAGTGAAGCGTTGGGGCGGATTAATCTTTCCCCTATTACCGTTAAAGATAACTGATTGTCGCTTGTTATTGAAACTGGTTCTGAGAATAGTTTGACTGACCCGTTTGAAAGAGTACATCACAAATGAGTGTGAATTCCTAAGGGACTAAACTTCTGACGTCATCGGTCTCTTACCTTACACAATCCTTTAACTTTAACTTATGCTAAGAACAATACACACTCCCATGCCTGAGGTAGGACTCGAACATCCTGCAGGAGGGGCCTCCTCATTATCTCTTTGTTAGTTGCGGGACTAAAATGTCGGTGAAGTCTTCAAAAGCTCCTTCGTCAGTTCGATTGGTGGAGTACAAGTTGTCATAACTATGTATTTCATAAAGTATGTCCCTTCGGAATGTAAGCTTTCAACCATCAGGTGTCTGAACTTCGACGACGAAAGTTCTGCGTCTGTTGTTTGCATGCCGTAGAAGGTGGTACAAGGACGCTGTTTCATCCCCGGAACTAGATTTGGCCTTTCACTTAATTTTGAGACCTTCCATTTGCTGCCTCTTAATTAAGTTTTGCTTTCGTTATTTTAAATATCAGCTAGCCGAATCATGACCTCATTTGCTTGCTTGTAGAAGTCTATTAATAAGGCATAATGAAACTTAAAAGTAAATCTCAATTATCTGAATCTTTCAAAGCTGTACTGTACGAGGTCTCGCCTGAGTTTTGGCTTTGCTCTTCTCGTCCACCAATCAAGAACGGTTGGGTGCCTGTCTGAAGCACGTAAGCATGTTGTCCACGCTTCTGTGATGGCTAGTTCTAGATCTTTTTCGTTTAAAAGAGGTATCTGAATTGCACTGGTTTCTAAAAAGGCGTGTTGTTTGCATACATAGATTAATGCAAACTAAAAGGCTACAATGGTCACTAATATACACTGGAACTGTTTCTGCCCGAAGTAAAGATTTTTTCCAAGGCCCGTGACTCATAAATCCTATCAAGTCTGCGGCATGAATTCGTCGTTATGAAGTATACTCGATTGATGTTGGGTGTTTGCGTTCCATCTGAGATATGCAGATGGCTCGCTAATTATTTTTACTGAGAGTAGTAATTTAAATTGGATTGCTGGTCCTCCCGATTCAAAACACTGTTAAAATCCCCACCAAGGATTAAGTCACATGGATTTTTCCTTAATAAATAAATTAGTTCGTCTTCAAAAAAATTTTGTGCGGGCCAACCTGTGATAATTCCCCGAAGGAGTGTACATTAATAAGAGACGTCAAAAATTTTAATAGCTATAGCTTCCCTAGAGTCTGTTCTTTCTATGTCGCTGACTGGTATCCCTTCTCTAATTAAAAAGACAGTTACAACAATTGCTTCACGTGTGACATTAACAATTTCTACATAACCTGCAATTTTGAATAGCGCTACTGAAACCTCATAATACGGCGATAACTGTCAGATTCATACAAAAATTCTTTCAATGCTGCCAATTTAAACGGCGAGCGTACTTCATTAATGTTTATCGTCGCAATTGAATACGCCTGCATCATAAAATTACGGGCAATACCTAGTTTTTAGTCACGATCCGTTGAGAGACAAACAGCATGAAATTTCTCCACTTAGAAAACAATGTCAATCTGTCATTCTTATAAAATTAGTATTGCTACGAAATCCTGTAATGTAGTTCTTTACCAACGAAATTGCTTGAGCCGACACTTTTTCTCCTTAACGGTATATAGGGCAGTGTTTTATGTCGCTTAAGGCTTATGTTCTCCCCCTCATCAGATCCTTTCCTGACAATTTAATACTTGATACTTTTTTGCTGTTAGTGTTGTTAGGTTTGGGTTTTCCTTGTGGACACGGGACAGAAAGATTGGATTGAAGTTTGTTTGTGACGGTGACTGGCGGGCTGGTGGCGACTTTCGAAATATCAGCACTTATTGGCGGCGTCATTGCAACGGTAACAGGTTGTGGGGTAGACACTGCCGCTTTCGCGCTTCCCCCTTGGGCATGTTGCGCTTTGGAGTCAGCGTGTTGTTCTTTGGAAACTTCCTCTTGTTTATCGTATTGGATGGTCTGTTGTGCTGCCGGTTCTGTCGTTCGCGTCGCAATCGCACGCATATTGGTCAGTGAGCCGCTATCAGCAGTGACAACTTCTGTTGCGGTCCCTGGATTATCTGTCGCTGTTTGTCACATCAACTGGCATTCCCTCGTACGTTTCCAATGAAGTTTCATTACACTGTTCTGATTTCCTGCTCAGATGGGATTTTTAAAATTCTTTATTAACACAATACAATCAGTACTATATGAAGATAAAAAACAACCCACCACCTTAATTAGTGGGTCTACATATTATACTACATTTTACAGCATTGTTAAATCTCATTTTTCTATAACTGGCATAAATATGAGAAAGGTTAATCTGTTAGGCTATCCTACTTCTTCTAATCTATTCCGCAGCGATTACAAGTGTGCCAGTTGATATATAAACCTATTATTAAAGGCCTGCTCACTGAGTAAACCCATTTGAGCGTGCCCCAGGCACTGTGCTGGCAAGGTCTGTATTGTCGCCGCAGTCCCTACTTCTTAGTGTTTGTTAGTGTTCTAATCTACTACGGCTACTGCTAACTGTTAGGTTCTATATCTTAGTAGAGTGCAGTTGTCATTACCTGGAAGGTGGTGCACCCGCTGGCCTGGTCCAGTAGTGCGGCGGATTCCAGTCATGAAGTCACTGACCTGTTCCACACTCGGCGGTATGGCGAGTACATCTGTCTACTCCGGGTTTGATGTTATCCACCTTGGTTTCTTCCAAAGTCTCTCAAGATCTTTTGTGATACCTCGTTTGCCAGAATGTTAAGGATGCTAAAGGTATCGGCACATCGTATTAGGGCATAGGTGTCATTGTTTGGTAATTGTGCTGTTAGGTCATGCGCCACATCATACAATAAACAGTCATAGATGATGTGCTCAGGTGTACCGTCTTGAGCACCACAGTCGCATAGGTATGACGGGTATGGCCCATGTCCCGTGAGAAAGTGCAGTAATCCCCTACTTGGCTCGAAATAAGTAATCCCAAGACGCTCTTTGATGTAAGGTAGCAGTTGAAAGACCACTCTACCAGTTTCTTCGTTTTCCCATGATGTTTGCCACAACTCCTCCCCCCTTCTTTTGGTAGCAGGTTTGTCTCCCACCTGAACCCCCAAGATGTCCCTGGTATTGTCTACCTTACCTTTAGAGATCCAGTATCATGCTGCCTGTTCTCTTATTTTTAAGTCCAATGGACATGATCCCATCAGCACCAGTAGAGCCGCCCCCCCCCCCCCCCAGGAGTCGTTCTGTAGGCCCCTACAGATCGCATTATCATGTTTCTCTGCACCCTTCTCACGGCCATGGCTGGCATCGCCCTCCTGAGGCTGTGCAGCCAGACCCCACACGCATAACCTACTACTGATGATAGGATGCTGTTATGATATAGTTTGATTAGATCGGGTGGCAGATGAAATCTTTTATGACCTATGTTAATGAGACTGTTCAGAGTTCCTAGGGCACGTCAAGTTATGGTTTCGATGTGAGATGTGTAGCTCCATTTTTCATCAATGATTACTCCTTGATATCGTGCTTCGCGACGCCAGAGAACTGGTGTTCCATCTACTCTAACTGTGGGGTGTCTGACCAGACTGCCTTTTAGAAGGTGGTATGTTGACTTGTTTGGTGCGACCTTCATTTTTGCTTCTTGGCACCACTCAGTATTGTTATTGCCCTTTCTACCTTTGGCTCTAGGTCTTCTCGGCTACGGCCGAAGACCAAAAGGAGGAGGTCGTCAGCGTATGCAATCATGTATAGCACATCCTTGCTGAGTTGTAGTTTCTCCAACAGCGGCTCTACATTTACGTCCCAAAAGAGTGGCCCCAATACGGAGCCCTGGGGACTTCCCTTCGTGATGGTTTGGCTTCTTTTGTCGCTAGGCGATGATACCAAACTTCCCTGTCCATGCAATAACTCCTCAGACAGCCATAGAGGGGCCCTGCGCACTCCTTCTCGCGCAAGTGGGAGAAGAGCGAGGGCCACCACAGGTTTTCAAAGGCACCACTGATGTCCACCATGATGCCGATTACGTATTTGTACGGGGCCGAGATGCAGACCTCAGCCGGCAGGGCGATTGCGTCAGACGCCGATCGCCCCGGCCAGAAGCCGAACTGTCTGTCGCTCATCCCGTACAAAATCCTGTGTGCAGTCAGTCTGTCAGCCAATAGCTTCTCTAACAATTTCCCATGATGTCTAGGAGACTTATTGGTCTTTACGACTTCGGCTCAACGGGATCTTTGTCCTTACCCTTTTTTATGATGACCATGTTTGCTCATGTCTTGGGGAATTTGCCGGTCCTGAGACATTCGTTAAATAACCCTGTGAGAGGTGCTATTAGCTGCTGTGGGGCGAGGAACGGTACCACCTCCGCTACTATACAGTCTGACCCTGGTGCTTTTCCCGTTTTAGTGACTTGATCTGTGCAGCAACTTCTTCAGAGAATTGGTACACCCTGGTGTCATTGGTGTACTCCTGCTGGTCTGTTCTGCGAATTTTCTGTTGGGTCTCAGTTTCTCCATTTTCCTCATCGTCCGGCAGCGGAGTCCACAGGACCACCTCGGCGGTCTCTCGCCAGAACTCTGTTGTTCTGCCATCCTCTGGCAGTGGAGAGGACCGCTGGAGACCTTATCTTTCCCCTGACCAACTTGTAGGGAACTCTCCACGGATCAGTTTCAAGTTGTCTTAGTACGTAGCCCTCCCAGCTCTTGATCCTTATCTCTTTTAGTTGTTTTTGGAATGCATCCTTCGCTTCTCTGTATTACTATAGCCAGTGTTGTTTTTCTGGCCAGACGGAACTTCGCTGTTAGTACTTCCTCGCCCATCGGACAGAATGGCGCAAACGTTCGAGGTCAGCCGTCCATGGTGATGGGGAGGCCGCTACGGCCCCTCTCCTAGTTGGCACAGCAGCTTTTACCGCCCTAATTACCGACCCCACCAGTTCTTCGGTGTACCTATCCACGTCCAGGTCCCCTTCGGCCAATGGAGGTACATCATATTCTCGAGCTAGGCGTTCCCAATTTGTCTTACTGAAGTTGTATTGGATTTCCCATCCCAGGTCCCAGCGGCACTCTTTGTCACTGAGGTGAAAGACAATCAGGTTGTGATCGCTTGTAGTCACTTGATCTTTTACTACCCAGCTTTTGATGTTGCTGCTTATTTTAGGTGTGGCCAAAGTGACGTCGATGTTAGTCCCTAACCCACCTCCGCCTGTATAGATAGGGGGCTTTCCTGGTTAGTTGGTCACAACAAGCTGTTGGGCCATGATCAGCTCTTCAACCTTTTCGCCGTTTGCGTCTCTGGTGCCGCTGTACCATAGAGGAGTTAGCGTTCATATCAGCTGTAATGATAACCGTTTTCCCCTGCAACGCCGTGGTGGTTCTTGAAAGATGGTCTAGATATCCTCAAAATTCTCTCCGTACAGGAAGTACATATTTACGATATACACCAAGCCAAGAGGCGTCTGTAGCTCCACAACGTTACAGTGGTTGTTTGACAACTGCGTTATTGTTGTTGCCCTTAGCCCCTTATTTGTTATGATTGTGACTGCCTGTTGGAGATTACTTGCCAGGAGGCTGACACGAAGGGGATTAGTCCAGCTCGAGAATATGGCCCCTGCAGACAGATTACGTCCAGTCTCAGATCCTCCACTATCTTTCGCAGCTCTTGCATGACAAGTCGGCTGTTGTGTGTGTTGATTTGTCAGATTGTGATGCTAGGTGTCATTATGGAAAGTACGTATGGGAATCACATTCTGGCCTGGGTTTGTTCCAGTCTGACGCAGTTCGCCAATTAGCCAGGACAGACTGTGCGTATATTTCCTCCCTTTCGAATCTGTCCCCTCTCCTTCAAAACACTTTCTTAAGCAAGTCACGCAGGGCTCCGAATTCGGTGGGGAGGTTCATCGACCTTAACGTTATCCTGTCTACAGCCTCCATTGTGGAGAGGGTGACCCTTCTTCCTTATTTGTGCCCTACACGTACGACGTGCCTGAGTGTTGTAGTAAGGACAGTCGGTTGCTCCAGGCGGAAGAGCTGCATTGCAAATTCTAGGTTGGGATAAATTCTCCTTGGGTCCACTTCTGTGGGTCTTGATGATGCCTCCAGTTAAGTTGTGCTTGTGACAGAACTATCCTGTAAGATTAATTTCGAGGGGTCTTCTTGTGTGGGGATTGTGGTGTTTGTGTTTGGAGCTTTCGAGTCGTTATGTAACGTGTGGCCGTTTGGTGTTCTACATCTACATTTATACTACGCAAGCCACCCAACGGTGTGTGGCGGAGGGCACTGTACGTGCCACTGTCATTACCTCCCTTTCCTGTTACAGTGGCGTATGGTTCGCGGGAAGAACGACTGCCTGAAAGCCTCCGTGCGCGCTCGAATCTGTCTAATTTTACATTCGTGATCTCCTCGGGAGGTATAAGTAGGAGGAAGCAATATATTCGATACCTCATCCAGAAACGCACCCTCTCGAAACCTGGCGAGCAAGCTACACCGCGATGCAGAGCCGCTTGCAGAGTCTGCCACTTGAGTTTGTTAAACATCTCCGTAACGCTATCACGGTTACCAAATAACCCTGTGACGAAACGCGCCGCTCTTCTTTGGATCTTCTCTATCTCCTCCGTCAACTCGATCTGGTACGGATGCCACACTGATGAGCAATACTCAAGCACAGGTCGAACGAGTGTTTTGTAAGCCAACTCCTTTGTTGATGGACTACATTTTCTAAGCACTCTCCCAATGAATCTCAACCTGGTACCCGCCTTACCAACAATTAATCGTTCCGCACGCATACTCCCATATATTTTACAGAAGTAACTGCTACCAGTGTTTGTTCCGCTATCATATAATCATACAATAAAGGATCCTTCTTTCTATGTATTCGCAATAGATTACATTTGTCTATGTTAAGGGTCAGTTGCCACTCCCTGCACCAAGTGCCTATCCGCTGCGTATCTTCCTGCATTTTGCTACAATTTTCTAATGCTTTAACTTCTCTGTATACTACAGCATCATCCGCGAAAAGCCGCATGGAACTTCCGACACTATCTACTAGGTCATTTATATATACTGTGAAAAGCAATGGTCCTATAACACTCACCTGTGGCACGCCACAGGTTACTTTAACGTCTGTAGACGTCTCTCCACTGAGAACAACATGCTGTGTTCTGTTTGCTAAAAACTCTTCAATCCAGCCACACAGCTGGTCTGATATTCCATAGGCTCTTACTTTGTTTATCAGGCGACAGTGCGGAACTGTATCGAACGCCTTCCGGAAGTCAGGAAAAATAGCATCTACCTGGGAGCCTGTATCTAATATTGTCCGGGTCTCATGAACAAATAAAGCGAGTTGGGTCTCACACGATCGCTGTTTTCGTAATCCATGTTGATTCCTACAGAGTAGATTCTGGGTTTCCAAAAACGACATGATACTCGAGCAAAAACCATGTTATAAAATTCTACAACAGATCGACGTCAGAGATATAGGTCTATAGTTTTGCGCATCTGCTCGACGGAGCTTCTTGAAGACTGGGACTACCTGTGCTCTTTTCCAATCGTTTGGAACCTTCTGTTCCTCTAGACTTGCGGTACACGGCTGTTAGAAGGGGAGCAAGTTCTTTCGCGTACTCTGTGTAGAATCGAATTGGTATCCCGTCAGGTCCAGTGGACTTTCCTCTGTTGAGTGATTCCAGTTGCTTTTCTATTCCTTGGACACTTATTTCGATGTCAGCCATTTTTTCGTTTGTGCGAGGATTTAGAGAAGCCCCCCTGCGCGGGGAACGAACGTGTTGACAGGCTGGCCAAAGGGGCGATAGACGCCCCAGCTTTGGAGATCGGCCTTACGGCTCGCGACCAGCAGCTGGTGTTGCGCCGTAAGGTGCTTGGGATGTGGGCTGCTGAGTGGCGTGGCATGACAGCCCCGAATAAACTGCGGGCTGTCAAGGAGACGACCGATGTGTGGCGTTCCTCCCTGCGGGCTTCTCGCAGGGACTCGGTGGTCCTGTGTCGGCTGCGCATCGGCCATACATACCTGACGCACGGCCATCTTTTGCGTCAGGAGGATCCCCCCCAGTGTCGGTGTGGGTCCCGGCTGACGGTCGGCCACATTTTGCTGGAGTGTCTTCGACTGCGCACACTCCGGCAATCTTTTAATCTCCTGGGCACTTTGGGTTTTGTTTTATCCGACGATGCCTCCATGGCTGACAATGTTTTACATTTTATCCGTGATAGTCCTTTTTATGGTTAGATTTAGGGAGGTCCTGCACCTTTCCCTTTCTGTGTCTTTTGTCCTCGTGTCTCTCAATATTTGTTGCTGTTTTGTTGTGTCGTCGGATGGTTGACTCTTTCCCTTTTTTTTTTGTTCTTGTGGTCAGTCAACCAGTCTCCGGCCATTTTCTTTTCTTCTGGTCCTTTCTGTTTGGTGTTCGTCTGTACTCTTCTTTTCTGTAGTGTTCGTTGGCTAATTTGTGTTCTTTAGTGCCTGGGGGGGGGGGGAGTCTCCTTCCCCTTGGGGTTTTATCTGCTCCGCGCCTTTGTCTCGCCTGTTTTTGGAATGGGGGACTGATGACCTTAGCTGTTTAGTCCCCCTTAAACATCCCAACATCCACCACCACCACCACCGCCCTTCCAGGCAGTGAAACCCAAGTAGCAGCAAGAAAAGTCAAACAAGAAGACCTCAAATCCCAAGGAACTTGTGGTGGCACCTACCCCACCACAACCTACAAGGTCTGTAGATGGAGACCTAGATCTCGTTGGACCGTCAGACACAATGGATGTCACTCGCACAGGTACACAATCGGTGGCAGCAGGTGACCGATTCGTAACCTGGCTCCTTGAGCGTTTGATGTCTTTTCAGCCAGATCACGACCTCGTCCTCCAGTGGAATTGCGACGGTTTTTTCCACCTCTTGGCTGCACTAACACAGATTTTGAGCTCAACACCTGCTTTATGTTTTGACCTCCAGGAAACCTGGTTCCCAGCAAAGCTTACTCCTGCCCTCTGTGGCTATCGAGTATTTGATAAAAATCGGACAGACTGTAATGGGGCGTCAGGTGGCGTATGTCTGTATGTCCTTACCTCTGTTTACTCTGAATCAGTGCTTCTTCATACAGCAATACGCCCAACAAACTCCGCCACATCAAGGAGCACACAACTGAGTGGAAGTCTTCGATGCGGGCTTCTCACAGGGACTCTGTGGTCCTCTGCCGCCTTCGCATCGGCCACAATTGGCTGACACACGCTATCTTCTCCGGCGTGAGGCCGCACCATGTTGTCGCTGCGGTTACCGTTTGACAGTTGTCCATCTTTTGGTGGACTGTCCTCATCTAGCCGCTCTAAGACGGAATTTTAAACTCCCTGACTGCCTTCCTTCGATTTTAGGAGACGACGCCAACACGGCTAACTTGGTTTTACATTTTCTACGTGACGCTGGTTTTAATTCTTCAGTTCAAGTTTTAGTTCCTGCCCTTCGTCTCCCTGTGCTCTCTACCCTAGTACTTATAGGTTAGAGGTTTTAATGTGTTGCTGAGAGCCTGGATCGTCTTCTATCCTTGTGATCAGCCAGCCCAGTACATGTGCTCTACTGTCTTAAGCTCTTCTGCCTGTATCTTGTGTGTCCATGCTTTTCTTGTCTTCTGTTATCCCTAGTGTGTTCAGTCAGCTTTGTGTGTGTTTATTTTTTGGCCATCGAGAACTCCTGTGGTGTGTACTGTTCGTTTTCTGTTTCATCCCATGGACTTGGTTCGATGGAACAAGGGACCAATGACCACATAGTTTGGTCCCATTAAATATCAAACAAACAAGCCAACCAACTAACCTTTAAAATCTCATATTAAAATTCTCTTACTCTGTTTTTCCACAACGCAGACTCGGGTCTAAAACATTTTAAAACAGCATGGACAGACGGCTTCGCTAGGTGAACCCAAAAGCTGACAACCGAAGGGTAGTTAGCCAGCTTTCCGTTGCATGAAATGAGCGTGTCGTGAATCTGCCGACGCTACATGGGGGCACGAACATAGGTTACGTTAAACTTCTATATATGGGACATACTTAACTGGCGGAGATGTGGCGCATGGAGGTCGCAAAGGAAAGCGCAATGATCGGAAAAGCACACTGGCCCAACGTCTGCACTACGTAGATGATCTGCTATACACGTGGATACATAGAGCCTATAAAGTCTACTAACCCCATTGCGACAAAAATATGTAGAGACCTGCTGTTGAGGAGAAAGAGTGCGCCACGCATCTGTCAATTGAAAGCTGTCAATCAGACGACCAAGTTCAGCACACTTGTGAGCCGTAGGAAACTGATCACTGTCGGCAACCACACAATTAAAATCGCCCAAAGTGGGTACGTCTTCAATGAGAAATCTCGCCCTCTTTAAGCTGGTGCCAGACGGAGCGCAAACGTTAACCAGATGCAGGCTGCCAATAACGCCCGAGATCCCTCTGCCGGGTGGCAGTCGTGTGACTCGCGTCGGCTCTTCGGCAGACATACAAAATAGCGATACCACACCTAGCTTCCGGGTCTATATTATAAATGGCGGGATAGCCCGTTAAAACAGACACAACGCTCACTTCCTGCAGAAAAATAGTCATGCCTACTATGTTGGATAAAACTTGCTTAAACTTCCAGTTCCTGAGGGGCCCCAGTACAGTTAATATTTAATGTGGCTATTTGAACCATGTATCTATAGGACACATCGGTGGAAGGCGCATAGATAAAAAGGAAACTGAGCTACCGGTAAGGTGTCACACACCGGAGACGTAAAGCTGGGTGCTATGGCAGTTGCATTTAAACATCGTCCGCCCAGGAGAGCGGTGAAGGATTGGTCGTGTCGCCGTCCGACAGACTTCCGCCGGTGTTGTTGTCCGACGGGGCTTTCCTTGACGCGAGGGCCTGCAATTTGCGCTGTTGTCGCGATTCCGTATCTGTACTGATCTCTTTCGACAGGGGCGAAATTTCCCGGCTGCCTTTACACTTTCCCAGTATACCCTTACGTTTCTGACTTTGCTCTCGCACACGCTTTTCTCGTTATGTGGCAAAGTCAGTATCTTGGAGTTCAGTCTTCACGTTCCCCACTGAGGCAACAGAGTACGGTTCAACACCCATGAACAAATTCTCCGCTTGAGGTGGAGAAGCGTGGAAGGGATTTCCTTGAGTATCAGTGTCACTGGGGGATGGATTGGATTCCATGTCCTTTTCGAGGGTTGCAGTAATTGTACAGTCCCTAGCAAGGATTTCCGGCACAACAGAACTGCAGTTTCTACATCACATGTAGAGGACTTTTTACACTGGGGAACCATCGAGTCAGGCACGGTCGCGCAAACTAAGACAGTAACAGACCGCGATTCTTGAACGCTTTTAACTTGTTCGTCAATGACACAGAAGTCGTCTCTTGCAACGGAGCGGAATGGTGAGTCTGACGTTCTGTGTGAACGTCAGGTGCATTATGGTCAACAGGCGTGGGTGGAATAGCAGGTACACCGGGAGTAATAGACGCACCGGTGACAACCGGTTCGCGAACTAGCGAGTCAGCCGGTGGGGCAGAACCTCTAATAAGGGCACCTGCTTAACTACCAAAGTTTTCCAGTGGCAACTGCACAGGGCGCCGTCGGGTGCAAGAATTCCGCATATATTCCGTCGAATGACAAAGGGAACATGGTGGAGGTTGGCCGGTGTAAGAGATGAAGCAATTAAGGCCGCCTATGATAACGGAAGATGGAATGTGTTTCTTTAACCCTTTCACTGCGCATTTACTCTCAGCGGCACCCGCCCTGTGCGATTTGTTTTCACCAGGTGCATGTATAGACTATAGCAGTCTACCATTATTATTGAGATGAAAATGAGACGCAAAATCCAGTGTCGTCGGTGTAAATCGTTTCCTTTCTTAAAATCTTTGTTCAGAAAGGTATATTATGTTCAAAGAAGGTACTTTATTAGCAGAAAAAAGACCAAACATATTATATTAGTAATACTTCAAAGTGTGATACCTCTCGAAACAAAAATTCAAACATAAAGGCACATTACATTTTACACAAATGTATCTTGTCATTTCGTTTATCATGTTTTGCACATACAATACACCGTCTCTGGGCGGCCTTCTTCTTTGAAGTTCCTGAGATTAGCGAGATAAAGTGGCGCTCGGTTAGGCGTAAGGGATTTTCACCATCAGCCGATCTCCTACCCCCTGCGGGTCTGGGGTAAGAATAAGCCCGCGGTATACCTTCCAGTCGTAAGAGGCGACTAAAAGGAGTCTCAAATGTTTCGGCCTTACATGATGGTCCCCTCTCGGGTTTGACCTCCATCATTCTAAATTATTCCGAAGAGCGAGCCCATTGGGGAGGGCGCCTTACATGGTGCACTGTATCCGTCGTGCATTGAGACCTTTAGCCGACTTTTTCGTCGTTGCGATGGTGTCCCGCTCGTTTTCCGTCTCTTGGGCGAGGATACGTGCCTGGTTGCGATTACCACGCTGCACTCTGCACTGTTGCTTTTAACTGCGACGACGACCTTGGACATTTTTGCACCTAATATCCAGCACGGTAGCTATTCCGTTGTGGTGGGGCCGCCATGTACACTGTTGGTTGTAGCCCCCTGACAACACAGGGATCGCTCTTCTGATGCCTGCGCCGTTAGCTCCCCACGTATGCCAACGAGTAGATGCCCGTCTCCCTGGGGCATCAGGACTCCCGGAAATGGACATCCTGCCAGGTGGCTATTGCTGCAGCTGGGTGGCGCCCGTGGGGAGGGCCCTTGGTCGGAGTAGGTGGCACCAGGGTGGGTGACCCGCAAGGAAGCGTGGTACATCATCTCTCGCTGACGGCCAGCCGCCAGCAGTCTCTAAGCGTTCTCGGGCTCAATTTAATGCTCAAAAGTACGATCCGAAAACGTTCCCCTCCCTGGCCACGCCGTGGCAGGAGCGTAAGTCTCAGGATGGAGGTGATCGTTATTCGCCCCGATTCTTAGTTTGCACGAGAGCTGCTGGGGAGTCTTTCCTATCCATAAAGCCTCAGTTCTTCGTCGAGCATTTAGAGGACAAGTTTGGGGAGGTGGAGGGCTTGTCCAAAACGCGCTCTGGGTCAGTACTGATACAAACGGCATCCACCGCCCAGTCAGGCGGGTTACTTGCTTGGGACAAGTTGGGGAATGTTAACGTTACCATCACACCACATAAGTGTTTAAGTATGGTCCATTGTGTTATTTTCCATAGGGACCTTCTTTTGCAGTCTGATTACGAGCTGCGCGCCAACTTAGAGCGTAGAGGTGTTCATTTCGTCCGGCGCGTTCATCGCGGTCCAAAGGACAATCAGGTTGCTACCGGTGCCTTCATCTTGGCCTTTGAGGGTGATACATTACCGGAGAAAGTCAAGGTGATAGTCTACCGTTGTGACATCAAGCCCTATATCCCTCCCCCGATGTGGTGTTTTAAGTGCTGGAAGTTCGGCCATATGTCTTCCCGCTGTACTTCCAGCCTCACATGTCGAGATTGTGGACGCCCATCTCATGCCGATACTCCATGTGCTCCGCCTCTCATCTGTGTCAACTGTGGAGAGCCTCACTCACCTTGCTCGCCAGACTGCAGGATCTTATAGAAAGTACGCAAAATCATGGAATATAAGACCCTGGACCGACTGACTTACACTGAGGCTAAGCGGATATTTGAACGGCTACATCCCGTGCGCATGATGGCATCTTATGCCTCAACTGTCACTCCTGCTCCCGCTCCTTTAGCTGCACCACATACAGTCAGCTCTCACAAGGGAACCTCCCGATCGCACCCCCTCAGATTTAGTTATAAATTGACACAGTCGATAGGCCTTGAAAAACTGAACACAGATCAATCGCGAAAACAGGAAGAAGTTGTGTGGTAATATGGAAGAAATAAGCAAAATATACAAACTGATTAGTCCATGTGCAACATGAGTAACATCAAGGACAATGTGAGCTGAGGAGCGCCGTGGTCCCGTGGTTAGCGTGAGCAACTGCAGAATGGGAGGTCCTTGGTTCGAGTCTTCCCTCGAGTGAAAATTTTACTTTCTTTATTTTCACAAAGTTACGATCTGTTCGTTCGTTCATTGACGTATCTGTTCACTGTAATAAGTTTAGTGTTTGTGTTTTGCGACCGCACCGCAAAACCGTGCGATTAGTAGACGAAAGGACGTGCCTCTCCAATAGGAACCGAAAAAAATTCATCGCAAGGTCATAGGTCAACCGATTCCTCCACAGGAAAACTCGTCTGATATATTCTATACGACACTGGTGACGGCATGTGCGTCACATGACAGGAATGTGTTGTCGACACATCCAACTTGCACACTTGGCGAATGGGTAAAAAGATTCTTCTACCTTGCCCGATTTAGGTTTTCTTGTGGATGTGATAATCATTCCCAAAAAAGTGATGAAACCATAATAGTTTGTCACATAAACTGCAATAAACGAATGCAACAGTTTCACAGTCGCACAGTTTTGCCTGTGCTCTGTCAAGACATATGTTCTTTACGTTTCCAAATGTTTCCGTGTGAATACCGTCAAATCCTGCATATGTCCAAGCAAATCTGAACATATCCTGGAATTTTGGAGAGCGAAGTTGATTATGTGTGAGTGCCCGAACATTGATAATTGTGTGAAAATAAAAAATTTAACTTTTCACTCGAGAGAAGACTTGAACCAAGGACCTCTCATTCTGCAGCTGCTCACGCTAACCACGGGACCACGGCGCTCGTAACCTCACACTATCCTTGATGTTGCCTACATTTCGCGTGGACTACTCAGTTTGTATATTTTGCTTATTTTTTTCGTAGTTCCACACAACTTCTTCCTGTTTTCTCGATTGATCTGTGTTCAGTTTTTCAAGGCCTATCCACAGTGCCAACTTATAACTAAATCTGAGGGGGGTGCGATGGGGAGGTTCCCTTGTCAGTCAGAGGACGTCACCTGGCACCTTCTCTCGCTGTTGCTCCCACACCCTCTCCCTCGGGAGCAGAACCCACTAAACCACCGGGGACACCAGTCCCCACTTCTAAGCCGGAGAAGCGTAAGTCTTCTTCGGCTTATCTCGCTCGGAAGGGATCCCTTGGGTCACTCCCTTCCCACGTTCCTACCAGGGGCACAGCACACACCAACCAGTGGCTGAAGAAGCCACAGGTCGATGGTCGCCGAGCTTTGCGATCATCTTTGGTCCCGGAGACTGACTCCAATAACCCCTCTCAAAAACGGCAACCAACGGAACAGTGAGAAAACGACATTCAAGACCCTCAAGACCAAGGCACCTGCGGTGGCACCTACTCCACCGCTACCTACAAGCTCTGCGTCTGAAGATGAAGTGGAGATTCTTGCGTCTGCTGAGGTCCTCGATCTCCCTGGTCAATTAGACGCAATGGATAGCACTTGCACGGGTGATCCATCGGAGGCAGTAGGTGACCCAGCGGCGTAATCTGCCTTCCCAGTCCCGTCACGCCTTTCTCAGACATGGCCAATACCATCCTCCAGTGGAACTGCAGCGGTTTCTTACACCATCTAGTTGAGCTCCGCCAACGTATCAGCCTTCAACCTTTCTTCTGCATTGCTCTTCAGGAAACTTGGTTTCCAGCAATGCGAACCCCCGCCCTCCGTGGCTATTGGGGTTATTATAAGAAGCGGGCAGCTTATGAAAGGGTGTCTGGTGGCGTCTGCATATATGTCCTTCACAGCGAGTCTGTCCCTCTACATACAGCTTTAGAGGCTGTCGCTGTTCGGGTGTGGACGCCACTGGCTGTTACTGTCTGCAGTCATTTCCTTCCACCGGATGGTTATGTCGCGCAGCATGTCCTGGCTGCGCTGATAGCCGAATTGCCGCCACCTTTCTTGTTACTGGGCGACTTTAACGCCCATAACCCGCTGTGGGGTGGGTCAGTGGCAACAGCTCAAGGCGCCACCGTTAAGAATTCATTGCCGCAGCTCTATCGATTTTAAATGATGGTGCCTTCACACACTTAAGTGTGGCGCATGGCACCTACTCCGCCATTGACCTTTCAATCTGTAGCCCTCGCCTCTTACCGTCTGTCCAATGGAGTGTGCATGACGACCTGTGTGGTAGTGACCACTTTCCGATCTGTCACTACCACAGCGTCACTCTTCTGGGCGCCCTAGCAGATGGGCTATGAATAAGGCTGACTGGGACTTGTTCTCCTCCACTGCCGCTTTTGAGCCTCTCTCTACTGATGACATTGATGCGGTGGTTCAATCGGTCACCACCGGCATCGTTACTGCCGCAGAATCTGCCATTCCCCGTTCTTCTGGGTCCCCTCGGCGGAGGGCTGTGCCTTGGTGGTCGTCTGAGATCGCTGAGGCGATTAAAGATCGCCGGCGGACGCTTCAGCGTCACAAGCGACATCCCTCCATAGCCCACCTTATCGCGTTCAAACGGCTGCGTGCGCGGGCCCGCCTCCTTATCTGCCAAGGCAAGGAAGAGTGCTGGGAGCGGTATGTGTCAACCATTGGCTTCCATGTCACTCCATCGCAGGTCTGATCCAAGATTCGACACGTCCACGGCTATCAGACCCCTGTCAGCAGTTTGTACTGACTCCGATGTCATTGCAACCCGCTTAGCAGAGCATTTTGCTCTGAGTTCCTCTTCTGCAAACCACCCCGGGGCCTTCCGCTCCATCAAAGAGCGGATGGAACGTCGGAGCCTTTCTTTTCACACCCACACTTCTGAATCCTACAATGCTCCATTCAGTGGGTGGGAATTTCACACTGCCCTTGCCGCTTGCCCTGAAACCGCTCCTGGGCCAGATCGCATCCACTCTTAGATGCTGAAACACCTTTCAGTGGACTGCAAGCGACGCCTCCTCGACCTTTACAACCGTCTCTGGGTAGAGGGTGAGTTTCCGTCGAAATGGCGGGAAAGCATTGTCATCTCCGTTTTGAAACCTGGAAAGAACCCTCTGGAGGTGGACAGTCCCCCCCCCCCACCCCAATTAGCCTCACCAACGTTCTTGGAAAGCTTCTCGTATGGATGTTGAGCCAGCGCTTGAATTGGCTACTGGAGTCTCGGGGCCTTCTGGCTCCGTCTCAGGATGGGTTCCGTAAAGGCCGCTCCGCCACCGACAATCTGGTGAGTCTGGAGTCGGCCATCCGTACTGCCTTTGCCCGCCGTCAGCACCTGGTCGCTGTCTTTTTCGACATGCGGAAAGCGTATGATACGACATGGCGTCATCACATACTTTCTACGCTTCATGGATGGGGTCTTCGGGGCCCTCTGCCGATCTTTATCCGATATTTTCTGTCGTGTCGTACCTTCCGCGTGCAAGTCGCGGTCTCTCACAGTTCCTCCCGAGTCCAGGAGAACGGGGTACCACAGGTATCTGTCCTCAGTGTCTGCCTGTTTTTAATCGTAATAAACGGGCTCGCTGCAGCGGTGGGAAATTCTGTCTCCGATTTCCTGTATGCTGATGACTTCTGCCTTTACTACAGCTCTACTGGCATTGCAGCTGTTGAACGTCAGCTACAGGGCGCTATTCGCAAGGCGCAGTCTTGGGCTGTAGCGCATGGTTTTCAGTTTTCGGCTGCCAATTCCCGTATTATGCATTTCTGCCGGCGCCGAACAGTCCATCCTGAGCCGCGGCTTTATCTTGCCGACGAACTTCATGCTGTGGTGCAGACCCACAGGTTTTTGGGGGTAGTTTTTGATGCTTGGTTGACTTGGCTGACTCATATTCGGCAGCTTAAACAGGCGTGTTAGAGGCATCTAAATGCTCTGAGATGCTTGAGCCACACCCGCTGGGGCGCCGACCGATCTACCCTCTTACGGCTCAACCAGGCGATAATCCAGTCCCGTCTGGATTATGGGAGCCTGGCTTATGGTTCAGCATCCCTATCTGCGTTGCGGGTGTTGGACCCAATCCTTCACAGCGGGATGTGACTTGCCACTGGTGCTTTCTGCACCAGCCCAGTGGACAGCATACTTGTGGAGGCAGGTGTCCCTCCACTGCGGTTATGGCGCCAACGTTTATTGGCCACTTATGCTATGCATGTTTGTACTCTGCCTGGGCATCCTGATTATCATCTTCTGTTCCCTCAGTCGGTCGTCTATTTCCCAGAACGTTGGCCCCAGTGGGGTTGCATGATCACGGTCCACGTCAGAGGGATTCTCTCCGAGCTTGGGGTTTTCCCTCTTCCACCTCTTTTTCCGGGCCCCTCTGTGTACACCCCCACGGTGTGTACCCCGCCCTTGCCTTCGGCTCGAATTGCCACAGGGCCCAAATGATTCAGTCCCTCCGGAGGCTCTCCGCCGACGCTTTCTTTCCATCCTTGTCACGTATCAGGGCTCTGGCGTTGTTTACACTGACGGTTCGATGGTTGCTGGTCGTGTTGGTTATGCTCTGACTCTAGGGGACCATTACGAACAACGTTCATTGCCGTCTAGCTGCAGCGTTTCCACTGCTGAGCCATCTTTCGTGCCCTAGAGTATATCCACTCCTGCTCAGGGGAGTCCTTCGTTATCTGTAGCGACTCCCTGAGTGGTTTATGAGCTATCAACCAGTGCTTCCCTCGCTCTCTTCTGGTGATCACTGTCCAGGAGTCGCTCCATACTCTTGCCCGTTGCTGCTGCTCAGTGCTGTTTGTGTGGACACCAGGTCATCTTGGCATCCCAGGAAATAAACGTGTTTGTTCTGGCCAAACGGGCTGTCGATGCACCGGCCTTGGTGATTGGTCTTTCGGATAGTGACCTTAGGTCAGTTTTGTGGCAGAAGGTGCTTCGCACTTGGATGAGGAATGGCGCTCCCTGCCTTCTCCCAACAAACTTCAGGCCATCAAGGAGTCTACTGGTGCGTGGCGCACCTCCTTCACCTCTCTCACAAGGAGTATGTTGTCCTTTGCCAGCTGGGCATTGGCCACACGTGGATGATGCACAGCTATTTACTGTGCTGAGGACCCACCTCTACTGTGGTGGGTCGGCTTTGATGGTGGTCCACATTTTGTTGGCCTGTCCCCTTATCACTGCGCTCAGGTAGACGTTTGTGCTGCCTGATACGCTCCCTGCACTTTAAACAGATGACTCTGATATGGCAGGCTTAGTTTTGCGTTGTATTCGGGCAGCGGTCTTTCACCACTTGATCTAAGTGTTCGTCGTTTTTTCTTGTTGAGTCCGGCCTTTGGCCTTCGATTTTAGACTGTTTTTTTAGTGTGTTTTTTTGGCTGTTTGGCTTTTCCTTTTGTCTCTATGGACGGCCAACCAGTTACACTCCGTGTGATTTTAATTCCTTTTGTCATGTCTCTGAGTCTTTATTGTCTTGTTTCGTCTCGTCATCTACATTGTACGTTTTCATTCTGTGTGGGTGTTTAAAGTTTTTGGAAAAAGGGACCGATGGCCATAGCAGACTGGTCCCGTCATTCCCACAAACCAAACAACCAAGCTCTTGTAAACACATAAGTTCGGTTTGGGAATTTTAAGTAAACTGGCGGAATGGAGCAAGCCGTAATTGGGAACGTATCCTTTTAACATTTAGGGTTAGAAATGTATAGGCCTGCATCCGTTAGCACATGTAAGATCAATCAAGCACCACTAAGGAAAAAGCACTCGTCACGTCCTTCTTCCCTCACCGTCTATAGCCTGGGGAAAGAGGGTAATAATTCAAATCCTCCCCACTGGACGCCGAGGCACCACAGTACGTGCAGGTTGAAAATGCTGTTTCACACCATTCCGTGAAAAGATACACTCCTCATGTAGAAGGGTTGGGGGGAGCACAAGTTCCGATGTTACAGAGGAGCCATCGCCACTGCAGTCATCGGAAATTGGGGGGGCGCAACTCAAACAGTAACATCAGGTACAGAAGACACAGGTAATGCAGTGCCGTTGTCAGATGGATATCCTGATCATCAGGAAGAGAACCTGTATAATCCTGTTGCTTCACCGTCTCTGTGTGGAGGGGTTGGTGGAGGGTATTTCATCAGAACACGATAAAGACTGGCCAGCAAGCAACGTCTCTGTGGGAATATCTGGACTCGTGGAAACCTCCATGTCTAGGGGTGACGGGGGACGCCGATTCAACACACAATTCGGCATCAACACAAGCAGCCACATCATTTCTGGTGATACTGCAATCACAATTAACGACAGTAGACAACTCATTACCGCCAGAAAATGCACCCTCTGTCAACGCGGTATCAGAAGACCAAGTCTGGAGTGGGGCGTCCTCGAAATCTGTACCATTCTCATCCCACTGGCGTTTGATTTGCGCTGCAGGAGCCGTCGTCCCCTCATGGACAGAGGTCGCACTGGGACGCGCGGTCACCGTAAATGCTTATGAGTAGGGGATGTTGCCCCTACTTAGCTTAAAGCTGGAGAGTGATTGACAACTGTCTGCGATGACAGTCTGCTAACGTTAAATAAAGACGTTTTTGATAAGACGACGTCAGAACAGTAGCACGGCGCGACAA
This sequence comes from Schistocerca nitens, assembly GCF_023898315.1. Taxonomy (NCBI): domain Eukaryota; kingdom Metazoa; phylum Arthropoda; class Insecta; order Orthoptera; family Acrididae; genus Schistocerca; species Schistocerca nitens. Next base: position 669,965,065 of record NC_064615.1, read on the forward strand.
TCAGATCTGGGACGACCCCTTTCATTACAGAGAAAACATGTTCCTTCTTGCCCTGCGTAAGTAACATGGATTAGTTAACCACAAACAGTTAAGTGGGAAGGAATATTCTTTTTAACGCACATGCCCACTGTCCGGATACCATTATAACACTGGAAGCGATGTTGTGCTGACCAGCGTTACCATCGGATATGCCGTATTACTCCACACGGAAGCAACGCTTTTTTTAAGAAATGAGTCGTCCACTTCAGGAGGAACGTTTTAAATTCTAACCGGAGTATACTCGAGTGCCGCATTTTCAAGGACGACTTGACTAACGGAACCATCGCGATGTGTAAACAACACTTTAGAACCAACCTGAGAGAGAAGCCGTTCTACTTGAACGGGATCATAAAACTTCACAAAGAATGAATACAAATCTGAATCAAAGTAAGCAGTATCTACCTGTTCAGCAGTATCACGGATGACATCAGCTAACCAATGGTAAATTTCTAAACGACGCGTACTGTCGTCAAAACTGTAACAAAAAGTAGATCGACGGCGAATAGTCTTAGGAGACTCGACACACACCATGGCGCGGGCAGAAAACACCGCCGCCACGAGAAAAACGAGCACAAACTCCGCTACGCAATTACATTGTGAATCCAGTCGATACAGCAACAAGACTCAGTAGCTACGACAGAAACGGCACAGGCGGAAGCTAGCTACCACCTGCTCCCTCAAAGCGCAAGGCGACACTGTCCACTCGGCCACATCATTTGCTGGATCGAAAACTCACTCTCTCTCGGTGCTCCTTGAGGAAAGAAGACGTTTCTAATTCGAAAACGCATCGTACCGTGGTTGATGTTAGTCTTCATGCCATGCTCCAGTGCAGCTGACCAAGCTCTTACTCGTCGATCACTTAATGATACCATTCGTCCTCGTCGGTATGCGATGGGGGGAAAATAGTCTTCCCACTTACTTATTGCAGAAATAAGCACTGAATCGTCATGCAGTGTCGTCTAATGCAAATGAGAAATGTCATGTGCATTCACTATCACAACGTACTGCAACGACACTTACATCTCGATGCGCAACATTTATTCGTAACCTTCGTTAACCTCATCGCGGATACTGCTTGCAAGTTTCTTACATAGAGCAAACCACGTTCTTCCTAGCCTAATTGTGTGAGCGGAGGCTCCTGCTGTTGGCGATGGAGCTTGGCCCTATCAGGTTGCTTCCGTATATGGCGTCCTGACATTTTTTGGTGACATGTTACAATATATCATCACCAGTCTTTAGCGGTCTGTGTTGGTGAGGAAGTAAATTTATCCACAGGGCAGTGACACTGCGTCAGTGTGGCGGTGGGACGTGGAGTCCCGCACCACCCCCCGACGGTAACACTACTACATCAGTCAGCAGAAAAATTTAGCTCAACGTGGGCAGGTAGGGTGAGAAAGTATTGGACGTAGAACGGGTGGGGGGGGGGGGGGGGGGGGTAGTCCCGCCAAAGGATGCATCTGTGGTGGACGTGTCAGGTCTATTGTTAGCCAGGGTCGGAATCTGATTCCTCTCGGATGGTTCGGGGAACCGCATGTCGATGCCTGGGGCGTGGAAGTGTGGTCCCAACGTGGCATAACCCATGGACAGTGTCCCGCAGGGTGTCCACTTTCTCATAGAGCCGCCGCGCGTTGTTGCGTATGGTTGTATTGAACGGGACGATATCCACTTCTTTGTGGAGAGTGACAATTCTCCTCAATGGCGAGGTGTACAGGCTCTTCCTGACCACTTTGTTCTGCAGGCGCTGCAACATCCTCATGCTGGTGACACTAATGGTGGCCCATGCAGCAGAGCCATACGTGAAGGCAGTCAGGATGAATGTTCGGTAAATGCGGAGGATGGTATGCAGGTTAAGTTCGCGCCTGCGAAAGAGTGGGTACAAAGCCATGGTCAGTTTTTACCCCTTGTTGGCGGCATAATTCTCATGACAGTGGAGGAGCAGCTTGTGGTCCATTTTGAACCCGAGATAGGTGGTTGTCGGGGACAAGGGCAACTGCATGCCTGCAATCGTAATATTGCGACCGAGGACTGGGGGCCGTTTGGTGAAGTAGACTGCCATAGTTTTGGCGGCATTGAGAGCTATTCTGTTTGTCTGGCACCAGGTGATGGCGTCCACCTGTCGCTGGAGGCGGGTGAAGACGCCATCAGTAATGCGACCAGTGGTATATAGTGCTGTGTTGTCAGCATGTTGTGCTACGCGGCACTTGGCGACGACTGGCGTATCATTTACATAGGTATTAAAAAATATGGGAGATAACATCGATCCTTGTGGAGTGCCTGCCGACAATTGGCGAATGCTGGAACGAATTCCCCATTGAGCCACTAGGAAAGTCCTACCATGGGGGAAGTTATCCACGATATTAACATATATATCCGGGATAGGGGCCTGTGTCATCATCTTGTCTACTAGCTTGTCTTGCCAGATCTTGTTGTAGCCATTCTGCAAGTCCAGAAAAACGCCAGCTGTCGACTTGGCGGTGTAGAAACTTCTGCTGACGTCTTCAGTGATCTGTAAGACCTGAAGATCGGCACAGGTGCAAGGTGAATCCAAACTGTTCTGGACAGATAGTCCAGGCGCCGCAAGGGGTTGGGAAAGTAGGTGAAGGATAACAGATTCAAGGATCTTCACCATAATATTTAGGAGCCTGGTTGGCCAGTTGTTGGTTGGGACCATAGGGTCCTTCAACCTTTTGGGGATCGCAATCAGCCTGGCTTGTTTCCACGGAGGGGGGAAACAGTTTAAATTCTTGGTGAACAGGGTGAGTGGCATGTGGGACAGGTGGCTATGATGTTCATTTAAAATTCCGTCCAATCCAGGGCATGACCGGCCACGTTGCCGCTGCAGGATACACTGAATTTCTGCCATGAACGTAAGGAGGGGGCAGACTGGGGTGGGCGGTTGCGGAAAGCAGCAACAGCTGCCAGGACTTCATGTTCGTCCTATAGTTCGTCCGGACAAGGGGGGCGGTTTTTGGGCTCGAATGAATCCGCCAGCGTTTCCACAATTTCGAGTGTATCATACGAAAAGCCCGCTGCGTGTGAATAGGATGGGCAGTCGCTGGCATAGAACGCTGCAGGGTGCGCATGACAGCCCAGTTAGACTTTTTGTGTAGGAAGAAAGCGGACATCCTGTTCTCTCATTGTTCGGACCTTTAGTCAGCGAGCCGGTGGCAGAATTCACGCTGGAGGCGTCTCATTTAGCGTTTGTCCTGGGGATAGCGAAACTTCTTCCACCTTCGGCGGTAGCGGTTCTTCTGCACGTTCAGCTCCTGTAACAGGGGAGACAAATCGTCCAGGGGGGGGGGGGGCTTAAATTCAGAGGTGCAGTGGAGAATTTCATTGCTTTCTGTATTTTGGCGGTAAGATAATCCACAGCTGGTGTTGTCAAATCGACGTCGTGTCGAGTGGTGTTATGAAGTACCCTGGTAAACTTGTCCCAATTTGTGAGGGTCACGGAGGACATAACATCAAATGAAAGGGCAACATTGGCGAGTTGCAAGAGTACTGGCTCATGGTCAGAGGTCAGTTCCTGGAGAACTTCCAGTGAAAACTGAGCAGTGAAGTTTTTGAAGATTGCCACATCCAGAACGTCTGGCTGGAAGTTAGAACGGACTGGGATATGTGTAAGTTCGTTGGGGCCATAGACCGATAGCGCTAAAGTATCCTCTAGGTCAAGGGGGAGCCGGCCTTTGGGGTTAGAGACCCTAGAATGCCAAGCTGGCTGCTTGGCATTGAGATCCGCCCCAACAATAAGCCTGTCGAAGGGATGCCAATGTGTGGAGGTCTGCTTCCAGCAGTGGCTTGTTTGGGCTCAAATACGCTGCTGCAAGTGTGGTGGCACCGGGGCGTGTGTAGACGATGGCCGCTGAGGCCTCTGTGTTCCATTGGCTGGAGAGCCTCTTGGGTATTGGCAGGGGGCTCCGTTGAGGAACACTGCCATGCCTCCACCACGGCGGTGTGGGCGGTCAGGGCGGCAACATGCGATGTTGCGAAAGTGGAAGTCGTCTGCCGGTTTAAGGAGTGTTTCTGCGACATACACGCGATGGGGTATTATCGACTGGATACGTTAAAATGACTGCAAGAAGTACGCACTTCAATATAAATAAGATCTCATCGTTCCCCATTACCACCATGGTGCCAAACTTCGATTCGTTTATAGATCTTGAGATGTTTGATTCGAAAGGCGTGCGCTATGGAATGTTGTCTCTTTGCATCTGGCAGGCAGTTCAGTTTCGTATTTACAGCATATGTAACTTACCGCCTATACGTTCCGTTTTTAATACTGAGTGGCGTTTCGCATGCAGAAGGAGTGATCACAAACGGGTGGTTTATGTAAAATTCTTCTAGGAAGATGAGATTCGAACCCAAGCGTGCAGAGCACGTTGGACTAACAGTCCAACGCCTTAACCACTCGGTCACATTTTATTTTTACAAATAACATCAACTGAACAAGTACCATACCTTTTACGACTTAAATTAGTATCACAACCGATAACTTATTCATCTGTGGTTATTCAGCTGCGTTAACAAGTGTTTCAAACATGCAATTTTGCCAAGTATTTTTGGACATATCAGCGAAAAGTCCAAGAGTTTATACAAACATTTTAATGTGAAATAAATAAGTGTTAATTCAAAAGTGATATTTCCGTAGTTGCCACAGAAGTTTACTAAAATCTAGCTGAATAGAAGTACCTAATACACACACAAAAATTCAATATTTAAGAGTTTCTGTTCACAGTTTCTTCATTGTTAAACCAACAGTTTTGTTCGGGAGTCCTGCTAATGTGTGTGATAAATGAAATAAGTATGGTTGGATCGCCTCACAAGTTGTATCAAAAACAAAATGCACTTCTGCCTCAACAGGGTCTTCTTGACTGTATGCGTTTCTATTCATTACTTCGACAGTATAGAGTATGTCTTCGATCAACATATCACCAAATTTCTCCGTTAATAGTTATCTTTCGCATTCATTGTTCAACCTAATAATTTCCACACGCACAGTCCAGACTTCCCAAGTACTTTCTATTGGAAATTGCCACTGATTTTTCTTCAGTTGGAAAAATTCCAATTATATTTGCCCAGTGGTCTGCTGTGCACTGCTATGTAGGGAGTCCGAAAACGCCGAAATTTCTTTCTTCAAATTGCGATCTAAATCCTCGGAATAAAAAACATAAGTGAGATCTATAAAATCACAATCCACATCACAGAATCCAATACTTCAAAATCTATGGCATAGTGTTCCAGGAACGACGTCAAACTTCCCCACTGTTCGGTGAAAAAGAACGGTATGAAACTCGCTACAGATTCCTGAGTACCACAGTCAGTTCTAGTGTCTCAGACCTTGCCTTCATAATTTCAGATTGGTTAGCTGAATAGGAAGGAACTACGCGAAGTAATTCATTAGGTCGAATATCCCATCCTGCAATTTGATAAGTCACATACGGTTAACTTTACGACAAGAAACAGGAACCTACAACTTCACAAATAAACATGCGAAACACACCGTCACCCATTGCAAACACATGCACCAACCAATTAACTAACATATTCGGGCAAGAGAAGGTATTTCAAACAGTACGAACATAAGGTAGCTAGCGTCTTCAGAAGAAACTCTGACAGAACAGTTCCACTGGTATAAAATTGTGTACAAACGATATCTCGACTCAACGACCTGTGGACAGCCTAGTTACTGGTTAAGTACCGCCTCATCTGCTGGTTCCAAAATCTCTCTCTCGCTACTCTTTGCGGAAGTCCTTTCCTCGATTGGAAAACGCATCATACCATGGCTGGTATTAACGTCTTAATGGCCTGTTGTGGTGCAGCTGACCAAGCTCCCACTCGTAAATCAGATAATGATAGTATCCATCCTCGTCGGTATCCGATGGTGGGAAAACAGTCGACACACTCACTTACTGCAGAAACAATCACTAAATACTCACGCAGTGTCGTCTAATGCAAATAAGAAATGTCCTGTGCACTCAGTATCACAACTTAATGCAACGACGCGTATATCTCGATGCGCAACATTGTCATCTTCGTTGACCTCATCGCTGATATTGCTTGCAAGTTTCTTACGAGGAGCAAGCTACGTTCTTCCTAGCCGAATTGTGTGAGTGGAGGCTCCTGATGTTGGCGATGGAGCTTGGCACTATCAGATCGCTTCCGTATATGGCGGCCTGACGGAAAAGAAACTGTCGAAAGGCGACAGTAGTTTTTTGGCAGTGTAGTACTACTACTACTACTACTACTACTACTACTACTACTACAACAACAACACATCGTCAACAGTTCAGGTCCAGTCAAGTTGTCTTGGTGGGCAAGTGAGAGGCGACTGAAAGCAATTGCAGATAAACAGCCGAGCATAGCAGTTTCAAGGTGCGGGCCCCCAGGGCCTCAGCATTCATTTGCTGAGTACGGGCTTGGTGACCCCGGGGTCCTCATCTGGGGACTGGTCAGCGCCGCCAGTCTGTCACCGTAAGCCCCGGACATACTTCAGCGACCACCGTATGGCGCGGCGGTGGAATGTTGTGTGCTGCAGGGAATGGTATTCTTGGCTTGACTGCCTCCATTGCGAGGAAGGTCAACCTCTATAAAAACACCTCAATCTTACGGTGTGCTGCGGCCTATAAGATGCATCGCTGTTGGAGTGGAACAGTCGCAAGCGGGCAAACTCTGGGGCACCTGCCGCACCCAAGTTGTATAAGGCTTACTCAGGCACGCGGGGCTCTGTCTGAGCGGACCTTCAGTTCCCTAGCTGCTCGTGGGACCGCAATGGACCCTTCGACCTCTACGTTTCCCCCTACCAGTGGATTGGGTGGGCCACTGGTAGGAAAACACACCCCATCGAAAAAGCGACTTCGTGCTGCGAGTCCTCCAGCGCCTGGTATTACTCGAGATTTATCGGACTGTCTTAACAGAGCACATGCTGATAACCAAAATGTATTTTTGATTGTCAAACGGAAGGAGGGTAGCTTTGAGAGGGTTTCTCCCTTTTACATCCACAAGGGTCTTGAGGAAACTGCAGGAACAGTGAAATCTGTAAAGCGACTGCGCAATGGAACACTGTTAGTTGGGACATCTCGTTTCCGTGAAGTCGTTTCTCTTCGGAAAGCAACCTGTCTGGGAGAGTACGCGATCGAGACCGAGCTCCACTCCATTTTGAACTATATTAAGGGCGTTGTGACGTGTAGAGACTTGGTGGATATCCTCAAAGACGAGCTGAAATCTGAGGGGGCTGACGAAGTTACTGTTGACGTGCAGCATATTATGATACGAGTCGATGAGGACCTAGTCAAATGCGACTCCTTTATTCTCACGTTCAGTTGCCTGAGACTCCCAGAGCATATTAAAGTGGGTTTCTTATGTTTGCCAGTACGGCCATTTTTCCCAACCCAATGCGCTATTTTAAATGTCATCGCTTTGGGCATACCATGTTGGGGTGCAATGGGATAGCCACTTGCGGTAAATGTGGTCAGCCTGCCCATGAAGGAGCCGATTGTTCATCGCCTGTGAAGTGTGTGAATTGCTCTGGGAGTCAACCCCCTGCGGGTTCGGGGGTTATAATAGGCCCACGGTATTCCTGCCTGTCGTCAGAGGCGACTAAAAGGAGTCTCACATGTTTCGTCCTTACGTAATGGTCCCCTCTCGTGTTTGACCTCCATCTTTCTAAATTTTTCCGAAGAGCGAGCCAATTGGGGAAGGGCGCCTTACATGGTGCACTGTATCCGTCGTGCATTGAGACCTTTAGCAGGCTTATTCGTCGTTGCAATGGTGTCCCGCTCGTTTTCCATCTCTTGGGCGAGGATTCGTCCCTGGGTGCGCTTACCACGCTGCACTCTGCAGTGTTGCATTTAACTGCGACGACGATCTTGGACTTTCTTGCACCTAAGATCAAGCACGGCAGCCAGTCCGTTGTGGTGGGGCTGCCATGTACCCTCTTGGTTGTAGCCCCCCTGACAACACAGCGATCGCTCTACTGATGCCTGCGCCGTTAACTCCCCACGTATGCCACGGAGTAGATGCCCATCTCCCTGGGGCATCAGGACTCCCGGCAATGGCCATCCTGCCAGGTGGCTATTGCTGCGGCTGGGTGGCGCCCGTGGGGAGGGCCCTTGGTCGGAGTAGGTGGCATCAGGGCGGATGACCCGCAATGAAGCGTGGTACATCATCTCTCTCTGGCGGCCAACCGCCAGCAGTCTCTAAGCGTTCGAGGGCTCATTTTAATGGTAACGTTTATGACCCCAAATCGTTCCCATCTCTGGCCACACCATGGGAGGAACGAAAGGCATTGCATGAAAGTGAGACGTATTCGCCCAGGTATCTTGTCTGTACCAGAGCTGATGTTGACTCGTTTCTATCCGTGAAGCCTCAGTTCTTTGTAGAGCATTTAGAGGACAAGTTTGGGGAGGTGGAGGGCGTGTCCAAGATGCGGTCCGGATCGGTGTTGATAAAAACGGCATCCTCCGCCCAGTCGCGGGCCTTGCTCCCTTGTACTAAGCTGGGGATGTCTCAGTCACTATCACGCCCCATAAAAGTCTGAATATGATCCAGGGCATTATCTTCCACAGGGATCTTCTTTTGCAGTCCGATGACGAGCTGCGCGCCAACTTGGAGCGCCGAGGTGTCCATTTCGTCCGGCGCGTCCACCGGGGTCAGAGGGATCATCAAGTTGCCACCGGTGCCTTCATCTTGGCCTTTGAGGGTGACACGTTACCTGAGAAGGTCAAAGTGATGGTATACCGTTGTGATGTCAAGCCATATATCCTTCCCCCGATGCGGTGCTTCAGGTGTTGGAAGTTCGGCCATATGTCTTCTCGCTGTGCATCCGACCTCGTCTGTCGCGATTGCGTTCGACCATCCCACCCTGATCATCCCTGTGCCCCGCCTCCCATCTGTGTGAACTGTGGTGAGCACCATCTGCCTTGCTCGCCGGACTGTCCAATTCTGCAGAAGGAGCGGAAAATCGTGGAAATCAAGACCCTCGACCGCCTGACGTACGCTGAGGCGAAGCGGAAATATGATCGGCTTCATCCAGTGCGTCTGACATCTTCTTATGCCGCAACTGTCACTCCTGCTCCAATTCCATCAGCTCCAGTCAGCTCTGAGTCAAAGGCCCACACCTGCCCCCTTGATAGTAAGGGGCACTAAACTCCCTGTTGCTCCTGCTCCATCTACCTCAGGAGCAACGCCCCCCTAACCATCGGGGACATCAGTTCCCCCTTCCCAGCCGGAGAAGCGTAAGACTTCTTCGGCTACTCTCGTAAGGAATTGGTCCCTTGTGGACCTCCCTTCGCAAGTTCCGACCGGTACCAGAGCCGACAGCCGCAAGTGGCTCAAACAACCGCCGGTCCCTGGTCGTCAGGACACACGGTCGTCGTCCGTCCCTGAGACTGACCCAGTGACGCCCTCACAGCCTGAACCACCGAAGGCACAGCGCGAGAAGCAGAAGAAGAAGAAGAAAGTCCCCAAGGCCACAGACATTGCGGTGGCACCCATTCCACCGCTTCCTACAAGCTCTGCGTCTGAGGATGAGGTGGAGATTTTGGCGTCCGCTGAGGACATGGATCTCGCCAGTCCCTCGGACGCAATAGATGGCTGTTGTACAGGTGGTCACTCAGTAGCAGCAGGGGCCCCGGAGGCGTAATCTGCCTCCCCAGTCCCTTCACGCCTTTCGCATCCATGGCCAATACCATCCTCCAGTGGAACTGCAGCGGTTTCTTCCACCATCTAGCTGAGCTCCGCAAACTTATCAGCCTTCATCCTTTCCTTTGCATTGCTCTGAAGGAAACTTGGTTTCCAGCAATGCGAACCCCCGCCCTCTGTGGCTATCGGGGTTATTATAAGAACCGGGCAGCTTATGAAAGTGTGTCTGGTGGCGTCTGCATATATGTCCTTAACTCTCTTCACAGCGAGTTTGTACCTCTACAAACAGCTTTAGAGGCTGTCGCTGTTGGGGTGTGGACGCCACAGGCTATTACCGTCTGCAGTATTTACCTTCCACCGGATGGTGCTGTCGCGCAGCATGTCCTGGCTGCTCTGATAGCCCAACTGCAGCCTCCTTTCATGTTGCTGGGCGATTTCAATGCCCACAACCCTCTATGGGGTGGGACTGTCTCTGATAACTGCGGTCGTGCCGTGGAGCATTTGTTGGCTTAGCTCGACCTTAGCCTCTTGAACACCGGTGCTCCCACGCGTTCTCGGCCATAAATCTCTCTCTTTGCCCCCCCCCGGACTTGTCCCATCCCTCCACTGGAGAGGGCATCCTGACCTGTGTGGTAGTGACCATTTTCCCATCTATTTGTCACTGCCTCAGTGTCATTCTTCTGGGCGCCTGCCCCACTGGGCCCTCCACAGGGCTGACTGGCCGGGTTTTACTTCCGCGGCAACCATTGAGTCTCCCCCACAGGGTGACATTGACGAGGTGGTCCGTGTCTTAACCACATCAATCATTTCCCCCCAGGGGGTCCACATCTCTTTTGTGGATACGTGCGTGGCGAGCACGGGGCCCCGAGCCATTGCAGCCTTCTTTCTCTCCCGGGCTGCATTTCCTTTTCCTTCCCCTCCTTTCCCCTCCATGCTCCTTTCCCCTCGCCCTCTCCTCTCCCACTATTGGTGTCCTTGCTTATGTTGGCCCCGCTATCCTCCTGGTTCTGTTGGTTTTACTCTCTGGCTTTGTTGCGTCCTTATCTCCTCTTTTTGGCATTCCTTGGTCCCCCTCTGGGGTTTGACCTCCATTCCAAAATTTCTCTTCCGTAGTGTGAGCCATTTGGGGAAGAGCACCTTACCTAGTGTCTCCGACGTGCGCCCTCCTAGTACATTCCACCTTTTCTTTCACGTCGTGGTCTGATGCTAGGGTGCATAGCCAGCACGGTAGCCAGCCCGTGTGGTGGGGTCGCTATGTACCCTTTTGGTTGAGCCCCCTGAACACACAGGGATCACACTTCTGATACCTGAGCTGTGACCTCCTCATGCATGCCTTGGAGTGGTTGCTCGTCATCCTGGAGCATCGGAACTCCCGGCAATGGCCGCCGTGCCAGACGGCCCTTGCTGTGGCTGGGTGGCGCCCGTGAGGAGAGCCCCTGATCGGAGTGGGTGGTATCAGGGCGGACGCTATGCAGATGAAACGCATAAGGGTCCAAAACTCTGGCCGTTCTGCGGCCGTCTCTCTGCGTGGTACTGATTCCTCAAGTGCTGCTTCTCTTGCCCCTTCGGCCTTCCCTTCCATGGCTACCCCCTGGGAAGAGGGTCAGGCCCGTCGTCTAGGGGCAAAACCTTTCCCCCGTTATCTAGTTTGCACCAGGACTGATGGAGATACTTTCACCAGTGTCAAGCCTTTATTCTTTGTGGAACACATTGAAGACAAGTTTGGCGAAGTGGACTCCCTGAGCAAGATGCGGTCGGGTTCGTTGCTGATTAAAACTACTTCAGCTGCCCAATCTGCGGCCCTTCGTGCCTGTACCCATCTTGGCACAATTCCTGTGTCTATTACCCCTCACCAGTCTCTAAATATGGTCCAAGGTGTGATTTTCCACAGGGACCTCATCCTTCAAACTGATGAGGAACTTCGGGACAATCTCGCACGGCGGGGTGTTCACTTTGTTCGGCGTGTTCAGAAGGGTCCTAAAGATAACCGTATTGATACTGGTGCCTTTATCCTGGCCTTTGAAGGGGATACCCTTCCTGAGAAAGTTAAGATTATGGTCTATCGCTGTGATGTGAAGCCGTACATCCCACCTCCTATGCGGTGTTTTAAGTGCTTGCGTTTTGGCCACATGTCTTCTCGCTGTTCCCAGGACCCTCTCTGTGGTGACTGTGGACGTCCACTCCATGAGGGGAGTCCCTGTGTTCCCCCTCCTGTATGTGTAAATTGTCGTGGTAGTCATTCTCCACGTTCACCAGATTGCCCAGTTTATAAGAAAGAAAAAAAGATCCAAGAGTATAAGTCCCTCGATCGTTTAAGCTACACAGAGGCCCGTAAGAAATATGCACGACTGCACCCTGTGTCTATGACGTCAAGTTACGCCTTGGTTACATCTTCCCCCCTTCCCCCCCCTTCCTTACCCCCATCCCGGACCCCACTCCTCCCCCCCTCCCCTGCGGCTCCCACACCTTCTCCTCTGGGTGCTGCTCCCCCTCCCCAGCCGGAGAAGTGCCCCACTCCTTCGGCGTCTGCCGGTCAAGGGCGCCTCTCCCGGGATGCCCCTTCCCGGCACCTTCCAGGTCAAAGGTCTGCTGCCGCGCGGCGACCGCGAGAGCCGCGGTCTGTCGGCCCCCAGGTCGCCCGGTCTCTTTCTGTTCCTGATCTTGCTGCAGCTGGCTCCTTTATGCCACACAGCCCTCCTCGATCTCAGCCTGAAAAGAAGAAGAAACATAAGTCCCGGGACAAAGAGCCTCTGGTGTCACCGGAGGTCCCTTCCCCGACTTCCCAACTGGATTCTGACCTGTCGTTTATGGATGTCGCCCCCTCCTTGTCTGTGACGGGTGGGGACCCGGCAGTATGACTGGATTTAGCGTGTTCAGCCCTCATTTAAACCATCGTTCTGTGGTTCTCCAATGGAATTGTAATGGCTACTATCGACACCTTCCGGAATTGAAATCCCTTCTTTCGTCCTACTCTGCAGCTTGTGTGGTTCTCCAGGAATCACATTTTACTGATGCTCACTCACCGACCCTCCGTGGGTTCCGTGTTTTCTGTCGCAATCGGGTCGGACCCTTGCGGGCTTCTGGTGGCGTTTGTACGTTGGTCCGTACCGACATTGCTTGCACGTGGATTCCTCTCCAAACTACATTGGAAGCGGTTGCTGTTAGGGTCCACTTAGACTCTGCAGTCACCGTTTGCAATCTTTATCTCCCTCCTGACAGGGCTCTTACACCTGCTGCCTTAACCACCCTTCTTCAGCAACTTCCTCCTCCCTTCCTCCTCCTTGGGGATTTTAATGCTCATCATCCTTTGTGGGGCAGTGCCTTTCCATCTAGACGAGGTCTTCTTATAGACCAATTTATTGCAGACCACGACCTGTGCCTTCTTAATGATGGCTCCCCTACTCATTTCAGTGCTGGTCATGGTACCTTTTCTGCCATTGATCTTTCTCTTTCTTCTCCCTCTCTCCTCCCTTCATTACACTGGTCGCCACACGACGACCTTTGTGATAGTGACCATTTCCCGTTGATTCTCACGCTCCCTTCGCGCTCCCCGATGGACAGGTTACCTCGTTGGTCTTTCCACCGCGCCGATTGGCCTCTATACACTGCACAGGTAGAGTTTTCTCCCTCTTTGTCGGGTTGTATTGATGACGTCCTACGTGACGTGTCTGACGCGATTGTTCGCGCTGCTAACGTTGCTGTCCCGCGCTCATCTGGACTATTTCGTCACCGGCAAGTCCCGTGGTGGAGTCCGGCCATTGCCATCCGTGATCGCCGTCGAGCTTTGCAACACTTCAAGAGGCACCCATCCGTAGCCAGCCTTACTACTTTTAAACGCCTTCGCGCTAAAGCCCGTTATTTAATCAAACAGAGCAAGCGGATATGTTGGGAACGATTCGTTTCTTCCCTTGGTTCCACTGTCCCTCTGTCGCGGGTATGGGCTACACTTCGTTCTCTCCAAGGTTGCCATCGGCAGTCCACCCTACCAGGCCTTCACCTCCCAGATGGCATTTGTACGGACCCATTAGTTATCGCCGAACATCTTGCGACCCATTTTGCAGTGGCATCGGCGTCAGCCTCCTATCCCGCTGCTTTCCTTCATCACAAACAGCAGGCTGAAGCTCTCACCTTATGTTTCACCACTTGTGAGTCAGAATCTTATAACGCACCTTTTACTGAATGGGAATTTCTTTCTGCTCTATCTTCTTCTCATGATACGGCCCCTGGCCCAGATTCCATTCATAACCAACTGCTTCAACATCTCAGTGCTCCACAACGGCAACATCTTCTTCGGGTGTTTAACCGTATCTGGCTCCAGGGTGACTTCCCTTCTCAGTGGAGGGATAGCATTGTGGTTCCTGTCCTTAAGCCTGGTAAGAACCCCCTATCTGTTGACAGCTATCGGCCAATTAGTTTGACCAATGTTGTTTGTAAGTTACTTGAACGGATGGTAGCCCGTCGGCTCACTTGGGTCCTCGAATCTCGGGATCTATTGTCCCCTTACCAGTGTGGCTTTCGAGAGGGACGATCTCCAATCGATCATTTACTTCGCTTGGAATCCGCAGTTCGGCAGGCTTTTTCCCAGCGCCGCCATTTGGTTGCAGTGTTTTTTGACCTTCGCAAGGCCTATGACACGGCCTGGCGCTATCACATCTTACTAACCCTTCATCAGTGGGGTCTTCGGGGCCCACTCCCGAATTTTATCCGCCAGTTCCTGATCCATCGGTCATTCAGAGTTAGAGTTGGTACTGCTTTTAGTTCTCCACGGACCCAGGAGACGGGCATCCCACAGGGTTCTGTCTTGAGCGTCCTTCTTTTCCTCATTGCTATCAATGGACTTGTGGCCTCTGTCGGTCCCTTGGTCGCCCCTGCCCTGTATGTGGATGATTTCTGCATTTGGGTTAGTTCCTCCTCGATGGCATCTGCAGAACGGCAGCTCCAGGTGGCTATACGGCGTGCCTCTGCATGGACCCTCTCACACGGGTTTCAATTCTCTCCTTTAAAATCGCGGGTGGTCCACTTCTGTCGCCGTACTACGGTCCACCCTGATCCAGAGCTCTATCTCGCTGCACAACGATTGCCTGTGGTTTCACAGTTTCGTTTCCTGGGTCTTCTTTTCGACAACAAGCTCACTTGGTTGCCCCATATCAGACTCCTGAAGGTAGGATGTTTACGTAAACTCAATGTCCTTCGCTTCCTTGCCCACTCCTCTTGGGGTGCGGACCGTTCTCTCCTCCTCCGTCTTTATCGTGCTCTAGTTCTGTCTCGTTTGGACTATGGTTGTCAAGTTTATGGTTCAGCTGCTCCTTCCACACTGCACGTGCTGGATCCAGTCCACCATCGTGGTATCCGTTTGGCCACCGGTGCCTTCCCCACTAGCCCTGTTGATAGTCTCCTGGTTGAAGCTGGGATCCCACCCCTTTCTGTTCGGCGGTCCCAGCTTCTGGTGTCTTATGCCCTCACTATCCGTTCTTCTCCCTCTCATCCTTCCTATTCTATCCTGTTCCCAGACCATGGACGTCGCCCACCCGACTCCCGCCCTCGGGCGGGTTTACCGGTTGGGCTGCGCCTTGCGTCTCTTTACCGTGATTTTCAACTTCCTTCTTTGTCCTGTCTTCCTCGCTCCCTCCCCTCCACCCCTCCTTGGTTAGTTCCTCGGCCTCGAATTCGGATGGATCTCCGCCGCGGTCCGAAAGATTCCATCCCCCCGGTGGTGTTTCGTTCCTTTTTCCGCAAAATTTTATGGGAGTTTCGGGATGCTGTTGTTTTTTACACTGATGGCTCTAAATCTGCTGATCATGTTGGGTATGCCTTCACGTCCTCTGTTGGAACGGAAAATCATCTGCTGCCACCTACATGTGGGGTGTTTACTGCGGAATTGATGGCAATTTCCCGGGCCCTTACCTTTATTAAACAATCCCAACACAACCGCGTTTTGTTATGTACGGACTCGATGAGTGGCCTTCTTGCTATTGACCGGTGTTTTTCGCGCCATCCCTTGGTCTCTGCCATCCATGACCATCTCGCTGATATTCACCGTGCTGCTTGTTCCATTGACTTCCTATGGGTCCCTGGCCATGTGGGTATCCCGGGAAATGAGCTCGCTGATCGTTTGGCTGGGGGAGCAGTTACTTACCCCCCGTTTCCTGTAACCCCTCCTGCAGCGGATTTACGGCTTCACATCAAATCCCACTTCGCGCAGTCATGGGCCAATTCTTGGGAGGCTACTCCACTGTCTAATAAACTTCGTGCAATTAAGGTGACACCAGGCCCATGGCGTTCTTCCTTTCGCCTCTCCCGAAAGGACTCGACCACACTGTGTCGTCTCCGCATTGGTCATACCAGGCTGACCCATGGTTTCCTTTTGCGTGATGAGCCACCCCCGCTATGTGGTTGTGGAGCCTTCCAGTCAGTGGCCCACATTTTGGTTGAATGCCCCCTTCTTTTGGCTCTGCTTACTAAGTACAGACTCCCCCACACTTTACCTTTGATGTTGGCTGACGATTCCCGGATGGTCTCTCTGGTTCTCGGTTTCCTCCGGGAGAGTGGTTTTTATTCTCAGTTTTAAGGTTTTTAATCTCTCTGGTGTTGGGGCAGGGCGGTGAGTGTTTGGGTGTCTCCCACTGTCGGCAGTGTTTAGAGATTCCCGATTCACCTCCCTGACCGGAATCCTCTTTTCTTTCCCTTTTACTCTTTTTACCCTTTTTTAAGGCTTGGTTAGTCTTTTTATTCCCATACGTATTTTCTGCATTATAGCAGTTATACCTTTTAAGTCACAGGTGGTCTTGCCTATGCTGCTTCAGCATAGTGTTGGGTTCGTTCTCTTGCCGACTTCCCTCATTTGTTTTTACCAATGACAACGTGACTGCCCTTTACGTTTTTTCCCTTTTTCCGTTTTATTGTTCTGACTTTACTGAGATGTCCCGTTAGCAGAATGGAGTATATTTGAAACAAGGGACTGATGACCTCGCTGTTTGGTCCCTTAAACCTCAAACAACCAACCAACCAATCCTCCATTACCCACTCTGGTCGTTCGGTGGTCTTTATTTGGACGCCAGGTCACGTTGGCATCCCGGGGAACGAACGTGTCGACAGACTGGCCAATGGGGCGATCGACGCCCCAGCTTTGGAGATCGGCCTCACGGCTCGCGAGCAGCAGCTGGTGTTGCGCCGTAAGGTGCTTGGGATGTGGACTGCTGAGTGGCGTGGCATGACTTCCCCGAATAAACTGCGGGCAGTTAAGGAGACGACCGATGTGTGGCGCTCCTCCCTGCGGGCTTCTCGAAGGGACTCTGTTATCCTGTGTCGGCTCCCCATTGGCCATACATACCTGACGCACGGCCATCTTTTGCATCAGGAGGATCCCCCCCTGTGTCGGTGTGGGTCCCGGCTGACGGTCGCCTACATTTTATTGGAGTGTCCCCGACTGCGCACCCTCCGGCAGACTTTTAATCTCCCGGGCACTTTGCCTTTGATTTTATGCGATGATGCCTCCATGGCTGACAATGTTTTAAATTTTATCCGTGGTAGTCCTTTTTATGGTTCCATTTAGGGAGGTCCTGCACCTTTCCCTTTCTGTGTGTCTTGTCCTCGTGTCTCTCATATGTGGTTGCAGCTTTTAGTGTGTCGTCGGATGGTTGACTTCTTCCCTTTTTTTTGTTCTCGTGGTCAGTCAACCAGTTTCCGGCCATCTTCTTTTCTTCTGTTTCTTTCTGTCTGGTGTTTGTCTGTACTCTTCTTGTCTGTAGTGTTCGTGGCTGCATTTGTGTTCCTTTAGTGCCTGGGGAGTCTCCTTCCCCTTGGGGTTTTACCTGCTTCGTGACTATGTCTCACCTGTTTTTTTTTGGAATGGGGGACTGATGACCTTAGCTGTAAAAGTCCCCCTTAAATATCCCAACAACCACCTCCTACCCACCGGGTTGCTCTTGTGCCACCTACCTGGTGGCGTCTGCATCTACGTCCTTAACTCTGTTCACAGCGAGTCTGTCCCCCTACAAACACATTTAGAGGCTGTTGCTGTTCGGGTGTGGACGCCACAGGCTGTTACCGTCTGCAGTCTTTACCTTCCACCAGATGATGATGTTGCGCAGCATGTCCTGGCTACGCTGAGAGCCCAATTGCCGCCACCTTTCGTGTTACTGGGCGACTTAAACGCCCATAACCCTCTGCGGGGTGGGTCGGTGGCGACAGGTCGAGGCGCCACCATTGAGCATTTATTGGCGCAGCTCGATCTTTTGCTTTTAAATGATGGTTCCTTCACACACTTCGGCTTGGCGCATGGCACGTACTCCGTCATCGACCTTTCGATCTTCAACCCTAGCCTCTTACTGTCTGTCCATTGGAGAGTGCATGACGACCTGTGTGGTAGTGACCACTACCCGATCTTTGTCACTGCCACAGTGTCACTCTTCTGGGCGCCCCAGCAGATGTGCTATGAATAAGGCTGACTGGGACTTGTTTTCCTCCACTGCCGCTATTGAGCCTCTCTCTAATGCCGGCATTGATGTGGTGGTTCACTCCGTCACCACCGTCATCGTTAATGCCACAGAATCTTCCATTCCCCGTTCTTCTGGCTCCCCTAGGAGGAGGACTGTGCCGTGGTGGTCGCCTGAGATCGCTGAGGCGATCAAAGATCGTCGGCGGGCGCTACAGCGTCACAAGCGACATCCTTGCATTGAACACCTCATCACCTTCAAACGGCTGCGTGCGCGGGACCGTTGCCTTATCCGCCATTGCAAGCAGGAGTGCTGGGAGCGGTATGTGTCCACCATTGGCCTCCATGTGTCTCCATTGCAGGTGTGGGCCAAGATCCGACGCCTCTATGGCTATCGGACCCTTGTCAGCGTGCCTGCGCTCTCACTGAATGGAGCAGTTTGTACAGACTTCGACGAAATTGGTAACAGCTTGGCAGAGCATTTTGCTATGAGTTCCGCTTCTTCCAATTACCCACTGGCCTTCCGCTCCATTAAAGAACGGATCGAACGTCGGAGCCTTTCTTTTCGCACCCACCATCCTGAATCTTACAATTTTCCATTCAGTGCGTGGGAATTTTGCTGTGCCCTCGCCGCTTGCCCTGATACCGCTCCTGGGCCAGATGGCATCCACTATCAGATGCTGAAACACCTTTCAGTCGACTGACAGCGACGGCTCCTCGACCTTTACAACCGCATTTGGGTCGGGGGTGAGTTTCCGTCACAATGGCGGGAAAGTATTGTTATTCCCATTCTGAAACCTGGGAAGAACCCTTTGGCGGTGGACAGCTACCGTCCCATTAGCCTCACCAACGTTCTTTGCAAGTTGCTTGAACGGATGGTGAGCCGGCGGTTGAACTGGGTATTGGAATCACGGGGCCTTCTGGCTCCGTCTCAGGGTGAGTTCAGTAAAGGTCGCTCCGCCACCGACGATCTGGTGAGCCTGGAGTCGGCCATCCATACTGCCGTTGCCCGCCGTCAGCACCTGGTCACTGTCTTTTTCGACATGCGGTAGGCGTACGATACGACATGGCGTCATCACATCCTTTCTACACTTCATGGATGGGGTCTTCGGGGCCCTCTGCCGATTTTTATCCGCAATTTTCTGTCGTATCGTACCTTTCGCGTGCAAGTCGCGGCCTCTCACAGTTCCTCCCGAGTCCAGGAGAATGGGGTACCACAGAGATCTGTCCTCAGTGTCTGCCTGCTTTTAATCGCAATAAACCGGCTCGCTGCAGCGGTGGGAAATGCTGTCTCCGCTTCCCTGTATGCTGACGACTTCTGCCTTTACTACAGCTCTATTGGCATTGCAGCTGCTGAACGTCAGCTACAGGGCGCAATCCGCAAGGCGCAGTCTTGGGCTGTAGCGTGTTGTTTTCAGTTTTCGGCTGCCAAGTCCTGCGTTATGCATTTCTGTCGGCGCCGAACTTTCCATCCTTAGCCGCGGCTTTATCTTGACGGCGAACTTCTTGCCGTGGTGGAGACCCACAGGTTTTTGGGTGTACTTTTTGATGCCCAGTTGACTTGGCTGCCTGATATTCGGCAGCTGAAAGAGGCATGTTGGCGTCATCTAAATGCTCTGAGATGCTTGAGCCACACCAGTTGGGGCGCCGACCTATCTACCCTGTTATGGCTCTACCAGGCGTTAATCCAGTCCCGTCTGGATTATGGGAGCCTGGCTTATGGCTCAGCATCACCTTCTGCGGTGCGGGTGCTGGACCCAATCTTACACAGCGGAATACGACTGGCCACTGGTGCCTTCCGGACCAGCCCTGTGGACAGCATACTAGTGGAGGCAGGTGTCCCTCCCCTGCGGTTACGGCGCCAAAGTTTGCTGGCCGCTTATGCTGCCCATGTTTTAAGCTTGCCCGGACATCCAAACTATCGTCTCCTGTTCCCGCGATCGGTCGTCCATCTGCCAGAACGTCGGCCCCGGTCTGGTTGTACAATCGCAGGTCGCGTCAAAGAGCTTCTCTCCGGGCTACGGGTTTTCCCTGGTCCACCTCCTTTCCGGGCACCGCAGCGTACACCCCCATGGTGTGTTCCTCGCCCTTGCCTTCGGTTCGACTTGGCACAGGGCTCGAAGGACTCAGTCCCTCCTGAGGCCTTCCGCCGCCGATTTTATTCCATCCTGGCCACGTATCAGGGCTCTGGCATTGTTTACACCGACGGTTCGATTGTTGCTGGTCGTGTCGGGTATGCGCTAACTCTAGGGGACCATTCCGAACAACGTTCCTTGCCGGATGGCTGCAGCGTTTACACTGCTGAGCTGGTCGCCATCTTTCGTGCCCTAGAGTATATCCGCTCCTGCTCAGGTGAGTCCTTCGTTATCTGTAGCGATTCCCTGAGCGGTTTACGAGCTCTCGACCAGTGTTTCCCCTCGTTCTCGTCTGGTGATGGCTATCCATGAGTCCCTGCATACTCTTGCCCGTTGCGGCCGCTCTGTGGTCTTTGTGTGGACCCCCAGTCATGTTGGTATCCCGGGCAATGGACATGTTGACTGCCTGGCGAAAGAGGCCACCAGTCAACCATCTCTGGATGTTGGCCTCCCAGAGACTGATTTGAAGGCAGTCTTACGCCGCAAAGTTTTCGATTTATGGCACACTGAATGGCGCAACCTGCCCATGCCAAACTAACTCCGTCGTATCAAGGAGACGACGACCGTGTCGCAGTCATCTATGCGAGCCAACCGCAGGACTCAGTCGTCCTTTGTCGGCTCCGCATTGGCCGCACCCGACTGACGCACAGTTACTTACTGTGTCGTGACGATCCACCTCTTTGTCGTTGTGTGGTGTCCTTGACGGTGGTCCATATTCTGTTGGAGTGGCCCTTTTAACTGTGCTCAGGCAGACTTTTGCGCTGCCTGATACGCTCCCTGCGCTTTTAACTGACAACTCTGCCATAGCGGACTTAGTTTTGCGTTTTATTCGGGCAGGGGGATTTTATCGCTTAATGTGTGTGTGTTTTTGTGTTGATTCTGGCCTATGGCCTACGGTTTTAGTCTGATTTTTTAATGTGTATCTCTGTAGTTGGCTTTTCCTTTTTTGTTTCTATGGTCGGCCAACCACCGTCACCCTCTGTGTGATTTTAGTTCTTGTCTGGTCTTCGTCTAAGTTTCTCTTGTTCTGTGTCGTCTGTCTTCCCGTCTGTTGATAGTTTTGATTCTCTGTGAGTGTTTTTAGTATTTGGAAAAAGGGACCGATGACCGTAGCAGTCTGGTCCCTTTAATCCCACAAACCAACCAACCAACCAAAGACTGCACGAGTCCGAGTAGCTACCATAGTGTTGCCCTCACTAGTTGCATGGGAAAGACCTTGGAGCGGATGGTCAACCGCCGCTTTGTCTGGATGTTAGAATCTAGCAACTCCTTAGTCGCTTTCAGTGTGGGTTCGGGAGGTTTCGTTCCACCTTAGATAACCTTGCCCTCCTGGAGGCGGCTATACAACAAGCTTTCCTCCGCCGTCATCACCTTCTAGGTGTATTTTTCGACATCGAGAAGGCCTACGATACCACTTGGAGGCGTCTCATCCTGGAGCAACTTCACGAATGGGGTTTTCGTGGTTGTCTTCCTGTTTTTATTCAGTCTTTCCTCTCGCCACGATATTTTATATACCGAATTGGTGACGTCCTGTCTGATCGCTTCGACCCCCCTGCGGGTTCGGGGGTAAGAATAGGCCTGCGGTATTCCTGCCTGTCGTAAGAGGCGACTAAAAGGAGTCTCAACTGTTTCGGCCTTTAATGTGAAGGCCCCCATTGGGGTTTGACCTCCGTTTTTCCAAATTCAACAGAAGTACGAGCCTTTTAGGGAAGGACACCTCACGTGGTGCACCATGAGTCCTCTGTGCCCTAAGACCTTGGCACACGTTATCGTCTTGGCGTCGTAACTGCACCCTCCATCCCTCATTTTGGGCATTCACACCTGATGGATTGTGTAAGTTACGCCCTTCGTGCGTCACCATCTGCACCCACAATCACTATGGACTACCCAGGGCACCCAAAATCCAGCACGGTAGCCAGCCTGTTGTGGTGGGGTCGTCATGTACCCTCTAGGTTGTAGCCCCCTGACAACACAGGAATCGTACTGCCGATGCCTGAGCTGACACCTCCCCACGTAAGCAAAGGAGTAGATGCCCGTCTCTCTGGGGCATCAGGACTCCCGGCAACGGCCATCCTGCCAGGTGGCCTTTGCTGTGGCTGGGTGGCGCCCGTGGGGAGAGCCCCTGGTCGGAGTGGGTGGCATCGGGGCGGATGCCCCGCAATGAAGCGGGTTAAGTCTCAATCCGGTGGTCGCACGACCACCAACGTCTCTAAGCGTGGTAAGGTGGAATTTAACGCTGTGACATATAACCTGAAATCGTTCCCTTCCCTAGCCACACCATGGGAGAAACGTAGGGCTGCAGACAGACAGGAGCCGTATTCGCCACGATACCTTGTATGCAGCAGAACTGATGGGGATTCGTTTTTGGGGACTAAGCCTCTTTTCTTTGTGCACAATCTCGAAGATAAGTTTGGGGAAGTGGCGTCTCTTTCCAAAATGAGAAGCGGGGCCATTCTGATACAAGCAGCTTCATCTGCACAGTCCCAGGCATTACTCGCCTGTGAGAAGCTCGGTGACATCCCCGTTACTGTCACTCCCCATAAGTCCTTAAATTTGGTCCAGGGGATTATTTTTCATAAAGATCTTCTGCTACAGTCTGATGACGAGCTACGTGAGAACCTGGCACGACGAGGTGTACTCTTTGTCCGTCGTGTCTTTAGGGGGCCGAATGATAATAGGGTCGCTACCGGTGCTTTCATCCTGGCCTTTGAGGGTGACTGCTTGCCTGAGAAAGTCAAGGTCATGGTCTACCGGTGCGATGTCAAGCCCTATGTCCCGCCGCCTATGCGATGCTTCCAGTGCTGGAAATTCGGACACATGTCCTCCAGGTGCACTGCCAGCCCCACGTGTCGTGATCGTGGACGACCTCCGCATCCTAATGCTCCATGTGCTCCGCCTCCCACCTGTGTTAACTGTGGGGAGCATCATTCTCCCTGCTCACCAGACTGTGCAGTCTATCAACGAGAGCGGAAGATACAAGAAATTAAGACCTTGGACCGTTTAACTTACCAAGAGGCAAAGAAGAAGCTAGAACGACTGAACCCCACACCTATGTTGAGGAGTTATGCTACAGTCACACTGCCGCCACCAGCTCCTGCACAGACTCCCTTCTCTGTTGGCCCACAGTGAACTCAAGTCACGTCTGCCCCACCGCTGGGACAGGCCACTCTCTCTTCCACTGCTCCCAAAACACCGTTTGGGAGCAGTGCGCCCCAAGCAACCGGGGACGTCAGTCCCCACCTCTCAGCCGGAGCGGCGACAGCCCTCTCCGGCTCCTCAGCCAGGGAAGCGACAGCTCTCTCCGGCTGCTCAGCCGGAGACGCAACAGCCTCCTCCGGCCTCACTTGTTCAGAAGGGATCCCTTGGGGGAGTCCCTTCCAAGGACTTCTCCAGTGTCTCACAAGACACTAGCCAGTGGCTGAAGAAGCCACCAGCTGCTGGTCGAAGGCCTTCACGCTCTTCCTCTGTTCCTGATAATGCATCAGGAAAGCCCTCCCAGCATGCCAACCCTCCTACCAAAGACAAGAGAGAGAAGAGGAAGCAATCCAAGAAGATAAGGACCCACTGGTTCCCGCACCAACGCTTCCTGTCAGCTCAGCCTCTGAGGATGAGGACGAGCTCTTTGCATCCCCTGATGACCTGGATCTCGCCGTCTCCTCAGAAACGATGGCCGTAGCGACGTCCGTCACTCAGTCGGTGGCAGCATGTGACCCTGCGAAGTAATTTGCCTTTTCAGTGCCTGAATGCCCTTACAGGACACGCTTTGTTCAATCCTCCAGTGCCATCTCCCTGAGCTACGACAGCTTCTAAGCATGACACCTGCTTTATGCATTGCCCTCCTGGAAACCTGGTTCCCGGCAATGCGGACACCTGTCCTCCGTGGATACAGGGGTTATTACTGTAACCGTAGCACATACAATAGCGTGTCAGGTGGAGCCTGCGTGTATGTCCTTACCTCTGTATATAGTGCTCCTGTGCCCCTTCAAACATCATTGGAAGCTGTGGCTGTCCGCGTAAGGACTACCCAGGACATAACCGTCTGCAGTGTCTATCTCCCTCTGGTCTCTCTGGTTCTCGGTTTCCTCCGGGAGAGTGGTTTTTATTCTCAGTTTTAAGGTTTTTAATCTCTCTGGTGTTGGGGCAGGGCGGTGAGTGTTTGGGTGTCTCCCACTGTAGGCAGTGTTCAGAGATTCCCGATTCACCTCCCTGACCGGAATCCTCTTTTCTTCCCCTTTTACTCTTTTTTAACCCTTTTTTTAAGGCTTGGTTAGTCTTTCTATTCCCATACGTATTTTCTGCATTATAGCAGTTGTACCTTTTAAGTCACAGGTGGTCTTGCCTATGCTGCTTCAGCATTGTGTTGGGTTCGTTCTCTTCCCGACTTCCCTCATTTGTTTTTTACCATTGACAACGTGACTGCCCTTTTACGTTTTTCCCTTTTTCCGTTTTATTCTGACTTTTCTGAGATGTCCCGTTAGCAGAATGGAGTATATTTGAAACAAGGGACTGATGACCTTGCTGTTTGGTGCCTTAAACCTCAAACAACCAACCAACCAACGTCTATCTCCCTCCAGGTGGTACAGACTCCCTGACCGAATTGGCTGGCCCCCAGGGGCTCAGCATTCATTTGCTGGGTACGGGCTTGGCGACCCCGGGGTTCCTGAGCTGGGGACTGGTAAGCGCCACCAGTCTCCTGTCACCGTAAGCTCTGAGCATACTTCAGCGACCACCGTGCGGCGCGGCGGTGGAACGTTGTGTGTCTCAGGGAATGGGGATCTTGGCTTGACCGCCCGGATCGCGAGGATGGAATCAACCACTATAAAAAGAACCTCAATCTCAAGGTGTGCTGCGCGCCGATGGGATGCATGGCTGTTGAGGTGGAACAGTCGTTAGCGGGCAACCTCTGGGGAGCCTGCTGCACCTCAGTTGTATAAGGCTTACCTAGGCACGCGGGGCTCTGTCTAGGTGGACTCCTAGTTCCCTAGCTGCTCGTGGGACCGAGATGGAACCCTCGAAGTTTTCTTCTTCTCCTCCCAGCGGAAAGGGTGGGCCGCTGGTAGGTTGTAACACCCAATCTCACAAGAGGGCTCGTGTAGCCAGTCCTCCTGATTCAAGTAGTAGTAACAGAGCGTATGCTGCTTCGCAGAAAGTGTTTCTTATAATTAAAAGAAAAGATGGGAGTTTCGAAAAAGTTTCGCCATTTTACATCCAGAAAGGCTTAGAAGGTATTGCTGGCACATTAAAATCTGTACAGCGCTTGCGAAATGGCACCTTGTTGGATGAAACATCTAGCTTCCATCAAGTCCAGAACCTTCAGAAGGCACAATTTCTTGTGGAGTTTGCGATTGAGACTGAATTTCACACCACCTTGAACTACAGCAAGGGTGTTGTGACTTGCAGAGATCTCGTTGACATTCCCCAAGACGAACTGAAGGCTGAATGGTCCCGGGAGGGAATTGTCGACGTGCAACACATTATGAAACGGGTGGATGGTGCTCTAATGAAATCTGACTCGTTTATCCTTACGTTTAACAGTACCAAATTGCCCGAGTATGTGAAGGCAGGTTTCCTACGTCTCAGTGTACGGCGTTATTACCCCAACCCCATGCGGTGTTTTAAATGCCAACACTTTGGACACACTACTCTCGGCTGCAAAGGGGAAGCCACTTGCGGGAACTGTGGTAAAGCCGCCCATGAGGGAGTTGGTTGCTCCTCTCCTCCCAAGTGTGTCAACTGCTCTGGGGATCACCCTGTGTGGAGTAGGGAATGTAGAGTTTTCCTTGAGGAACGGAAGATCCACGAACTTAAAACCACCAAACGCATCCCGTACGGTGAGGCAAAGAAAATTTACAAGTACCTGCAGCCGCCCACGTTCGCTGCTTCGTTTTCTTCCGTTCTCAAACAGCCAGTCTTGAAAACTAATGCCGCTACACAAACGGAGGTTGCTACTGTCAGCACTAGCACCTGCGTTTGTCAATGTACGTGTGCTGCTGCTGTTCCTGTGAAGCCTGCTGCTCCTCCCCGGCCTTTTGACCAGGCCGTGGTAGCTGACGTCATGGAACTTCCTGCCCCTTCCCAGAGCCAGTCTTGTGCAATGCCCAGCGCTGCTACACCCCCTACTGCTTCTGAGGTTTCGGCTCCGCTGCCACCTCAGGCCAGAAAATCGAAGCCCAAGCCAAAGGTGAAGACTCGCCCGCTAAAGGAGACTGAAGTTCTACAGTCTGCTGATGTTGATGTCATTCTCTCTGACGTCTCTCTCGACTGCTCTTCAGAGGCGATGGAGGTTGATATCAGACTGGGGCAATCATCTCGCCCCAAAACTGAGCCTCCGCCTGTTGTGGGCTCTCCTCCCCGACAGAAAGTGAGAATGAAGGTACTCCCACCCTGATAGATGGCTCCCATTATACAGTGGAACATGAATGGATTCCGGGCACATGTGGAGGAACTGCACCTCCTAGCACGGCAACGCCCCCTGTGCTTGTGTTTACAGGAAACACATCTAAAACCATCTGATGCTCCTGTACTCAGGGGCTATACGTTGTATCGCAAAGATGACCTGACTGGAGAAAGGGCCAAAGGCAGAGTCGCCGTGTTTGTCAATAATGACCACCACTCCTCTGCTCTCCCCCTGGATACTGATCTGCAAGCAGTTGCAGTTGAAATTAATTCCCGTCGAAGGCTTGCTGTTTGCTTCCTTTATTTACCCCCTCTGGATGCAGTGAACTTAGAGGCTCTCACAGATGTTATCGACCAACTCCTCCACCCCTTTCTTCTCCTGGGAGACTTCAATGCCCATCATGTCCTGTGGGGCTCCACTTTTCTTTGCACTCGAGGTCCAATTTTGGAGAGCCTCCTAACATCTAAGGTGTTGTGCATCCTCAACACAGGTACTCCAACTCATTTCTCGGCCGCTACTGGGTCGTTCTCAGCCATTAACCTATCTTTCTGCTCTCCAGCCTTCACCGACTCTGTTCACTGGGGGGTCATTGACGACCTTCATTCCAGCGATCACTTCCCCATCCGCATTCATCTCCTGGATGGTGTACTGCTGGAGCAGAGGCCGACATCGTGGATGATTGGCAGGGCTAACTGGCCTCTGTTCACTCGGTTGGCTGTCTTTGAACGCCACAACAGCGTACAGGAATGGGTGGATCACATCACACTTGTGATCCATTATGCTGCTGACCTGTCGATACCACAGTCTTCTGGTCCTCCTAAGCGGCGCCTTGTGCCTTGGTGGACGGAAGAGTACCGTTCAGCCATCCGGGACAGACTCGTGGCTCTTCGCCGATTTAAATGCCGCCCAACAGCGGTCAATCTTACCGCCTTTCGAATCGCGAGAGCCAGGGCACGCCGAATCATTAAAGAGAGCACGAAAAGGTCATGGCAGGAGGTCCTGGACTCCATCAACCGTTCCACTTGTTCCACAAAAGTTTGGGAAGCCATCCGGAGGATTTCCGGTAAATGCAGCCGTTTACGAATAGCTGCAGTCCTGAACCAGGGATACATCCAAACGACACCCAGAGCCATTGCTCAGACGCTGGCAGAGCATTTTGCACAAAGTACTGCCACTGCAACCCAGGATTCAGCGTTTCGTCGCTACCGTGCGACTGTCGAAAGAGTGAACTTGGACTTTCGGTCGAACAGTTCTGAGGCCTACAACTCCCCTTTCTCCATGTGGGAACTTGAATCGGCACTTACTGCGACTTCGGACACTGCACCAGGTTATGACCGCATCCGGTACTACATGTTGCGACATCTGCCAGCGGCGTCAAAGGAAATCCTCCTTGAATGTTTTAATCTCATATGGCAGACAGGAGTGTTTCCTACCTCGTGGAGGGAGGCAATCCTTATCCCTCTCCTCAAACCAGGAAAGGACCGCACATGTCCCAGTAGTTATCGTAGTATCGCCTTGACAAGCTGTGTCGGAAAGACCCTGGAACGGATGGTTAACTGTCGTCTGGTCTGGCTGCTAGAGACCAGACAGCTCCTTAGCCGCTTTCAGTGTGGATTCCGAAAATTTCGGTCCACGGTCGACAATCTGACCCTCCTGGAGGCGGCTATTCAGCAGGCTTTCCTCCGTCAGCATCACTGTATCGGTATCTTCTTTGATATCAGTAAGGCATATGATACTACTTGGAGACACTGTATTCTTGCACAACTGCATCAATGGGGCTTTCGTGGCCGCCTCTCCATTTTCATTCGGTCTTTCCTGTCTCAGCGGTTTTTTCGGACCCGCGTTGGTAACACACTGTCTGGTCGCTTTGAGCAAGAGAACGGTGTCCCCCAGGGCGGTGTTTCAAGCGTTACCCTCTTTGCCATAGCCATCAACAGTATAACGTCTACAGTGAGGAGTCCAGTACAGTGCTCCTTGTTTGTGGACGACTTTGCTGTTTTCTGTTCCTCCTCCAGTGTTGCAACCGTGAGCCGTCAGTTACAGCTAACAGTGCGGCGGTTAGAGGAGTGGGCTGCAAAGACGGGTTTTCGGTTTTCTGCCGATAACGGTATTTGTGTTCATTTTAATCGTTATCGTCGTCTTTTTACGTTGCCTGCCTTGCATATGGGAATGCTGTCCTACATTTTAGAGACGCAGTGCGGTTTCTGGGCCTCATTTTTGACTCCAGGTTGTCATGGTTGCCACACCTACGTGACTTGAAAGCCAGATCCCTGAAGGCACTGAACATAAAGTGCCTCAGCCACAGGTCTGTGAGAGTGTCTACACTGATGGTTCCCTGGTTGATGGTCGCACTGCCTACGCTTTTGCTCACGATGCCCATGTTGAACAGCGCTCCTTGCCGGCTGGCTGCAGTATTTTTACTGCAGAGCTGGTGGCCATATTGCGCGCTCTTGAGCATATGCGTTCCTGCTCAGGTACGTCCGTCGTCATCTGTAGTGACTCCCTGAGCAGCCTCCAGGCCGTCGACCGCTGCTATGCCTCTTCTCCTCTGGTGTCCTCTATTCGGGAGTCTGTTTCCACCATTACCCGCTCTGGTCGTTCGGTGGTTTTTGTTTGGACGCCAGGCCACGTTGGCATCCCGGGGAACGAACGTGTTGACAGCCTGGCCAAAGGGGCGATCGACGCCCCGGCTTTGGAGATCGGCCTCACGGCTCGCGACCAGCAGCTGGTGTTGCGCCGTAAGGTGATTGGGATGTGGGTTGATGAGTGGCGTGGCCTCACATCCCCGAATAAGCTGCGGGCTGTTAAGGAGACGACCGATGTGTGGCGGTCCTCCTTGCGGGTCTCTCGCAAGGAGTCTGTAGTCCTGTGCCGGCTGCGCATTGGGCACACATGGATGACGCACGGCCACCTATTGCGGCGTGAGGACCCACCTTTATGTCGCTGCGGCTCCGTTTTGACAGTGGTCCACATTTTATTAGACTGTCCACTTTTAGTTGTGCTCAGGCAGTCGTTCCCACTGCCTGACTCGCTCCCTGCCCTTTTAACGGATGACTCTGCTATGGCTGACTTAGTTTTACGTTTTATTCGGGCAGGGTTTTTTTATCATTTACTCTGAGTGTTTCTGTTTTGATTGTTTTGTGTTGATTCTGGCCTTTGGCCTCCGGTTTTGAATTCAGTTTTTAATGTGTTTTCGGTGGTTGGCTTTCCCTTTTTTTTTTGTTCCTATGGTCGGCCAACCACCGTCGCACTCCGTGTGCTTTGATTTTGTTTTGTCTGGTCCTTGTCTACGTTTCTTTCGTTCTGTGTCGTCTGTCTCCTATTCTGTTGAACATATTTTATTCTCTGTGGGTAATTTTAGTATTTTGGAAAAGGGACCAATGACCTCTGCAGTTTGTTCCCTTTCATCCTTAAACCAACCAACCAACACAGGGATCGCTCTACTCATGCCTGCGCCGTTCACTCCCCACGTATGCCAAGGAGTAGATGCCCATCTCCTTGGGGCATCAGGACTCCCGGCAATGGCCGTCCTGCCAGGTGGCTATTGCTGCGGCTGGGTGGCGCCCGTGGGGAGGGCCCTTGGTCGGAGTAGGTGGCATCAGGGTGGATGACCCGCAATGAAGCGTGGTACATCATCTCTCGCTGGCGGCCAGCCGCCAGCAGTCTCTAAGCGTTCTCGGGCTCAATTTAATGCTGAAAAGTACAATCCGAAAACGTTCCCCTCTCTGGCCACGCCGTGGGAGGAACGTAAATCTCAGGATGGCAGTAGCAAATATTCGCCCAGATTCTTAGTTTGTACGAGAGCTGATGGGGAGTCTTTTCTCTCCACAAAGCCTCAGTTCTTCGTCGAGCATTTAGAGGACAAGTTTGGGGAGGTGGAGGGTTTGTCAAAAATGCGCTCTGGATCGGTCCTGATACAAACGGCATCCTCTGCCCAGTCACGGGGGTTACTTGCTTGTGACAAGTTGGGGAATGTTGCTGTTACGATCACACCGCATAAGAGTTTAAATATGGTCCAGGGTGTTACTTTCCATAGGGACCTCCTTTTGCAGTCTGATGACGAGCTGCGCGCCAACTTAGAACGTAGAGGTGTTCATTTCGTCCGGCGCGTTCATCGGGGTCCGAGGGACAATCAGGTTGCTACCAGTGCCTTCATCTTGGCCTTCGAGGGTGATACGTTACCGGAAAAGGTCAAGGTGATGGTCTACCGATGTGACGTCAAGCCCTATATCCCTCCCCCGATGCGGTGCTTCAAGTGCTGGAAGTTCGGCCATATGTCTTCCCGCTGCACTTCCAGCCTCACATGTCGAGATTGCGGACGCCCATCTCATCCCGATACTCCATGTGCCCCGCCTCCCATCTGCGTCAACTGCGGGGAGCACCATTCACCTTGCTCGCCAGACTGCAGCATATTCCAGAAAGAGCGCAAAATCATGGAATATGAGACCCTAGACCGACTGACTTATACTGAGGCCAAAAGGAAATACGACCGATTACATCCAGTGAGAATGACATCTTCCTATGCCGCTGCTACAACACCTATGCTCGCCCCATCAGTTTCGCGTCTTCCGGCCGGATCGCTGAGTGGTACAACTCCTCCTGCCCCCTTGCCAGCGGGGGGCTCTACCCACCGGGTTGCTCCTGCGCCACCTACCTCAGGGGCAACACCATCCCCCCCATCAGGGACGTCCATCCCTGCTTCTAAGCTGGAGAAGTGTCCAACTTCTTCGGCTTCTCACGCTCGCAAGGGGTCCCTTGGGTCCCTCCCTTCCCAGGTTTCCACCAGCGGGAAGGCTGACGACAGACAGTGGCGTAAGTGCCCACAATCAGCTGGTCGAAGGGCTTCACGATCCTCTTCAGTCCCGGAGACTAAATCGGTGAAGCCCTCCCAGCCAGTTAAACCCAAGGAGCAGCGCGAGAAACCAAAGAAGAAGAGCTCTAAGCCCAAGGAACTCGCGGTGGCAGCCACCCCACCGCAACCTTCCAGCTCTGCGTCTGAGGACGAGGTGGAGATTCTGGCGTCCGCTGAGGACCTCGATCTCGCCGGTCCCTCAGACGCCATGAATAGCACTAGCGCGGGTGCTCAGCCGGAGGCAGCAGGTGACCCGGCGGCGTAATCTGCCTTCCCAGTCCCGTCACGCCTTTCCCAGCCATGGCCAATACCATCCTGCAGTGGAACTGCAGCGGTTTCTTCCACCATCTAGCTGAGCTCCGCCACCTTCTCAGCCTTCACCCTTTCTTCTGCATTGCTCTCCAGGAAACTTGGTTTCCAGCAATGCGAACCCCCGCCCTCCGGGGCTATCGGGTTTATTATAAGAATCGAGCAGCTTATGAAAGGGTGTCTGGTGGCGTCTGCATATATGTCCTTCACACTCTGCACAGCGAGTCTGTCTGTCTCTCCAGACGCCTTTAGAGGCTGTCGCTGTACGCGTGTGGACGCCACAGGCTGTTACCGTCTGCAGTCTTTACATTCCACCGGATGGTGATGTCTCGCAGCATGTCCTGGCTGCACTGGTCGCCCGATTGCCGCCACCTTTCTTGCTATTGGGCGACTTCAACGCTCATAGCCCTCTGTGGGGTGGGTCAGTGGCAACAGGTCGAGGCGCCATCGTTGAGCATTTATTGTCGCAGCTCGATCTCTCGCTGTTAAATGATGGTGCCTTCACACACTTAAGTGTGGCGCATGGCACCTACTCCGCCATTGACCTTTCAATCTGTAGCCCTCGCCTCTTACCGTCTGTCCAATGGAGTGTGCATGACGACCTGTGTGGTAGTGACCACTTTCCGATCTGTCACTACCACAGCGTCACTCTTCTGGGCGCCCTAGCAGATGGGCTATGAATAAGGCTGACTGGGACTTGTTCTGCTCCACTGCCGCTTTTGAGCCTCTCTCTAGTGATGACATTGATGCGGTGGTTCAATCGGTCACCACCGGCATCGTTACTGCCGCCGAATCTGCCATTCCCCGTTCTTCTGGGTCCCCTCGGCGGAAGGTTGTGCCTTGGTGGTCGCCTGAGATCGCTGAAGCGATTAAAGATCGCCGGCGGGCGCTCCAGCGTCACAAGCGACATCCCTCCATGGACCACCTTATCGCCTTCAAACGGCTGCGTGCGCGGGCCCGCCTCCTTATCCGCCAAGGCAAGGAGGAGTGCTGGGAGCGGTATGTGTCCACCATTGGCCTCCATGTCACT
Source organism: Schistocerca nitens (assembly GCF_023898315.1). NCBI lineage: Eukaryota > Metazoa > Arthropoda > Insecta > Orthoptera > Acrididae > Schistocerca > Schistocerca nitens. The sequence continues at coordinate 669,997,900 of NC_064615.1, forward strand.
CCATCGCAGGTCTGGGCCAAGATTCGACGTGTCTACGGCTATCGGCCACCTGTCAGCGTCCCTGCGCTCTCACTGAATGGAGTAGTTTGTACTGACTCCGACGTCATTGCAAATCGCTTAGCAGAGCATTTTGCTATGAGTTCCGCTTCTGCGAATTACCCCCAGGCCTTCCGCTCCATTAAAGAGCGGATGGAACGTCGGAGCCTTTCGTTTCGCACCAACCACCCAGAATCTTACAATGCTCCATTTAGTGAGTGGGAATTTCGCAGTGCCCTAGCTGCTTGCCCTGATACCGCTCCTGGGCCAGATGGCATCCACTGTCAGATGCTGAAACACCTTTCAGTGGACTGCCAGCGGCGCCTTCTCGCTCTTTACAACCGTCTTTGCGTCGAGGGGGAGTTTCCGTCGCAATGGCGGGAAGGCATTGTCATCCTCGTTTTGAAACCTGGAAAGACCCCTCTGGAGGTGGACAGCTACCGTCCCATTAGCCTCACCAACGATCTTTGCAAGTTGCTTGAACGGATGGTGAGCCGGCGCTTGAATTGGGTACTGGAGTCTCGGGGCCTTCTGGCTCCGTCTCAGGGTGGGTTCCGTAAAGGCCGCTCCGCAACCGACGATCTGGTGAGCCTGGAGTCGGCCATCCGTACTGCCTTTGCCCGCCGTCAGCACCTGGTCGCTGTCTTTTTCGACATGCGGAAGGCGTACGATACGACATGGCGTCATCACATCCTTTCTACGCTTCATGGATGGGGTCTTCGTGGTCCTCTGCCGATTTTTATCCGCAATTTTCTGTCGTGTCGTACCTTCCGCATGCAAGTCGCGGCCTCGTATAGTTCCTCCCACGTCCAGGAGAACGGTGTGCCACAGGGTTCTGTTTTAAGTGTCTGTCTGGTTTTAATAGCAATTAACGGGCTTGCTGCGGCCGTGGGAAATTCTGTCTCCGCTTCCCTGTATGCTGACGACTTCTGCCTTTACTACAGCTCTACTGGCATTGCAGCTGTTGAACGTCAGCTACAGGGCGCTATCCGTAAGGCGCAGTCTTGGGCTGTAGCGCATGGGTTTCAATTTTCGGCAGCCAAGACCAGCGTTATGCATTTCTGCCGGCGACGAACAGTCCATCCTGAGCCGCAGCTTTATCTTGCCGACGAACTCCTTGCAGTGGTTGAGACGCACGGGTTTTTGGGGGTCGTTTTTGATGCTCGGTTGACTTGGCTGCCTCATATTCGGCAGCTCAAACAGGCGTGTTGGCGGCATCTCAATGCACTGCGATGTTTGAGCCACACCCGCTGGGGCGCCGACCGCTCTACCCTGTTACGGCTCTACCAGGCGTTAATCCAGTCCCGTCTGGATTATGGGTGCCTGGCATATGGCTCAGCATCCCCGTCTGCGTTGCGGGTGCTGGACCCAATTCTCCACAGCGGGATACGCCTTGCCACTGGTGCTTTCCACACCAGCCCTGTGGACAGCGTCCTAGTGGAGGCAGGTGTCCCTCCACTGCGGTTCCGACGCCAACAATTACTGGCTGCTTATGCTGCCCATGTTTTTAGCTCGCCCGGGCGTCCAAATTCCCGTGTCCTGTTCCCGCAGTCAGTCGTCCATCTGCCAGAACGTCGGCCCCGGTCGGGTTGTTTGATCGCCGTACGCGTCAAGGAGCTTCTCTCCGGGCTTGGGTTTGTCCCTGTTCCATCTCCTTTCCGGGCACCTCTGCGTACACCCCCGTGGTGCGTTCCTCGCCCTTGCCTTCGGCTAGACTTGGCACAGGGCTCGAAGGACTCAGTCCCTCCAGAGGCCTTCTGCCGCCGCTTTTATTCCATCCTGGCCACGTATCAGGGCTCTGGCATTGTTTACACCGACGGCTCGATGGTTGCTGGTCGAGTCGGTTATACGCTCACTCTAGGGGACCATTCCGAACAACGTTCCTTGGCAGCTGGCTGCAGCGTTTACACTGCGGAGCTGGTCGCCATCTTTCGAGCCCTAGAGTATATCCGCTCCTGCTCAGGTGAGTCCTACGTTATCTGTAGCGATTCCCTGAGCAGTTTACGAGCTCTCGACCAGTGTTTCCCTCGTTCCAGTCTGGTGATGGCTGTCCATGAGTCCCTGCATACTCTTGCGCGTTGCGGCCGCTCTGCGGTCTTCGTGTGGACCCCAGGGCATGTTGGTATCCCCGGCAATGAGAATGTTGACCGGCTGGCGAAAGAGGCGACTAGTGCACCATCTCTGGACGTTGGCCTCCCGGAGACAGATTTGCGAGCATTCCTACGCCGCAAAATTCTGGACCTTTGGGACACTGAATGGCGCGCCCTGCCTTCACGCAACAAACTTCGGGCCATCAAGGGGGCTACCGGTGTGTGGCGCTCCTCCTTGCGGGTCTCTCGCAAGGAGTGTGTTGTCCTCTGCCGGCTGCGCATTGGGCACACTCGGCTTACGCACGGCCACTTATTGCGCCGTGAGGACGCACCCCTCTGTCGCTGCGGCTCCGTTTTATCTGTGGTCCATATTTTATTGGAGTGTCCGCTTTTAGCTGTGCTCAGGCAGTCGTTCGCACTGCCTGACACGCACCCTGCCCTTTTATCTGATGACTCTGTTATGGCTGGCTTAGTTTTACGTTTTAGTCGGGCAGGGGGTTTTTATCATTTAATCTAAGTGTTTCTGTTTTATCTTGTTGTTTTGTGTTGATTCTGGCCTTTGGCCTCCGGTTTTAAACTGATTTTTTTAATGTGTTTTAAGTGGTTGGCTTTTCCTTTTTTATTTCTATGGTCGGCCAACCACCATCACACTCTGTGTAATTTTAGTTCGTTTTGTCTGGTCTTTGTCTCAGTTTCTCTTGTTCTGTGTTGTCTGTGCTCTATTCTGTTTCTCGTTTTTATTCTCTGTGGGTGTTTTTAGTACTTGGGAAAAGGGACCGATGACCGTAGCAGTCTGGTCCCTTTAATCCCACAAACCAACCAACCAATCTAAGCGATCGAGGCCTAACCTCAACGGCAGGAAATACGAACCACGATCATTTCCCTCCCTGGCCACTCCATGGGAGGAACGTATGGCAAAAGAATGCAGTGGAGACTATTCACCCCGGTTCCTTGTGTGTACGCGAGTTGATGGGGAATCGTGTATGTCAACCAAGCCCCAGTTTTTTGTGGAGAATTTAGAGGACAAGTTCGGGGAGGTGGAGGGCTTGTCCAAGCTGCGCTCTGGTTCTGTGCTCATCCAAACGGCATCCTCTGCCCAGTCACGGAGGTTGCTCAATTGTGACAAGTTGGGGGATGTTTCAGTTAGCATCACGCCGCATAAGAGTCTCAACATGGTCCAGGGTATTATATTCCACAGGGATCTTCTTCTGCAGTCCGACGATGAATTACGCGCCAACCTCGAACGACGAGGTGTTCACTTCGTCCGGCGCGTCCATCGGGGTCCGAGGGATAATCAGGTAGCCACCGGTGCCTTCATCTTGGCCTTTGAGGGTGATGTATTACCCGAAAAGGTTAAGGTGATGGTTTACCGTTGTGATGTGAAGCCATATATCCCTCCTCCGATGCGGTGTTTTAAATGCTGGAAGTTCGGGCACATGTCATCTCGCTGTACTTCCAGCATCACGTGTCGGGATTGTGGACGTCCTTCGCATCCTGATACTCCATCTGCCCCGCCTCCTATCTGTGTTAACTGCGGAGAACACCATTCCCCCTGCTCGACAGACTGTAGGATCTTCCAGAAGGAAAGGAAGATAATGGAATGTAAGACTCTGGACCGCCTGAACTACACCTAGGCAAGGCGGAAATATGAGCGGCTACATCCCGTGCCCATGACATCCTCCTATGCCGCTGCAGCAACAGCGATCCGGTCCTCTCCCGTGTCGTCACGTACTGTTGCCTCTCAGCTATGTCACAATGACCCGGCCCCCTTGGTTGTGGGGGGCACTTCCCCCTCCGTTGCTCCATCTACTCCAGGAGCAACACCACCCCAACCATCAGGGATATTCGTCCCCCCTTCCCAGCCGGAGAAGCGTGGGGCTTCTTCGGCTACTCTAGCCAGGAAGGGGTCCCTTGGGGCCCTCCCTTCCCAGACTTCGCCCAGTGTCAAAGCGGAAACCCGCAAAGGTTTGAAACAACAGAATTTCTGCGCTATCGGGGTACACAGGAGAGAGCTGGTTTTGATTTCCGTTCAAAGAACGCTGAGGAATACAACCAGCCTTTCTCTTTGTGGGAGTTGGACTCTGCTCTGTCCGTATCTCGGGATACCGCACCTGGTCCAGACCTGATATCGTATAGCATGCTGCAGCAGTTGGATCTGCGGTCGAAGGAAGTCCTCCTTCAACTTTTTAATGAAATTTGGAAGACAGGCGACTTTCCTAGTTCGTGGAAAGAATCGATTTTAATTCCCCTTTTAAAACCAGGGAAGGATCAGACCGAACCTAGTAGTTACCGTAGCATCAGTCTCACGAGCTGCGTCGGAAAGACATTTGAGCGTATGGTCAATCGGCGCCTGGTGTGGGTTCTCGAATCCAGATGCTTACTTACCCGCTGCCAGTGTGGGTTCAGGAGGTATCATTCCACCCTCGATAACCTGATCCTACTCGAAACAGCGATACAAGATGCTTTCCTACGTAAGCAACACCTTATCGGGGTTTTCTTCGACCTGGCGAAGGCGTACGATACTACCTGGAGGCATACCATTTTGCGGCAGCTTTATGAGTGGGGTTTCCGTGGGCGTTTACCCACACTCATCCGATCCTTTCTGTCGGACAGATATTTTAAGTATAAGGTTGGGAATGTCCTGTCTGACCGTTTTAAGCAGGAGAACGGTGTCCCTCAAGGAAGTGTCCTCAGTGTGACAGCTTTCGCAATTGCCATCAATAGTATTGCGTCCACAGTACGACGGCCCGTGCAGTGCTCCTTGTTTGTGGACGATTTCTCCATTTTCTGTGCGTCTTCCTCCCTCACAGCTGCTACACGCCAATTACAGCTGACACTCGTGCGATTGGAGGAATGGTCTAAGACCACGGGCTTTAAATTCTCTTTGGAGAAGACCGTTTGTGTAGATTTTAACCGTTCCCGTTCTCTTTTTAATCTCCCTGTTTTAAAACTAGGAGACACTGTTCTCCCCTTTATGGAAAAAGTGAAATATCTCGGGCTTATTTTTGATGAGAAGCTCACATGGTTGCCACACTTAATGGATCTAAAAGTCCGCTGTTTCAAGGCTTTAAACGTCCTTAAATGCGTTAGTCGTAGATCCTGGGGCACTGACAGGGCACGTCTGCTCCAACGTTATAAGGCCTTTGTGCGACCTCGACTGGAATACGGATGTCAAGCTTATGGCTCTGCCAGACCTTCCTACCTCAAAATGTTGGACGTGATTCACCATGAGGGTATTAGGCTTTCAACGGGGGCTTATCGCACGAGTCCGGTTGCTAGTCTGTGTGTCGAGGCGGGAGAGCCTCCGCTGTCCATTCGGCGTCTTCTCCTCGTGGTATGGCACGCGTACAGGGCCAAGTCCACTCCTCTTTCATTGGCGTCCAACACTTTTTCCCAGCCGGCACTGGAACGTCTCTTCCGCCACCGTCCGAAGGCAACAAAGCCGTTTGGCATCCGTGCGAAGGAGAGTCTCGAGTTAGTACACCTGGAGGGCATTAAGGTACTCCACCAGGGATGGAGTAGGGGATCTCCCTGGCGACTACAAAGGCCAAGATTACTTCTTGATCTGGCTGCTTACAGGAAGTATTGTACCCCGGACCACCTTTTTAAAATTAAACTTACTGAGATTTTAGAACGCCATTCCGATTTTCTTACTGTTTACACGGATGGGTCTAAACAGGGGGATTTTATGGGCTGCTCTGCTGTGTTTCCCGATACTGTCCATCGGATAGGGCTCCCAGAGCAGTTCTCCGTTTACTATGCAGAACTGTTTGCCATTCTGCAAGCATTAGAGCATATGCGCCGACATCGTGGCACGAAATTCATCATCTGCTCCGATTCCCAAAGTGCTCTACACGCTCTTGAACAGATGTACCCAGCAGATCGGATGGTGCAAGAGGTGCAGGACGCACTCCTGCTCTTGCAACAGCAGGGTAAGGATGTAATTTGCTGCTGGGTTCCAGGGCACATAGGGATTCCTGGCAATGAACTTGCAGATGCGGCTGCCAAGGAGGCTTGCTCCATCCCACCTCCTGCTCGCTGTTCCGTCCCCCTGCATGCCATTGCGTCTTTCGTGACTCGGAAGGTCATGCGTTGGTGGGAGGCTCAGTGGCTGGACGTGAGGGATAATAAGTTGCGAGCGGTGAAGGATTCTGTCCGACCGTGGCTCACCTCCTTCCGCCACCGACGCGCTGAGGAAGTAGCCCTTAAACGGCTTCGAATAGGACATTGTCCTTGGACACATGGTTTTCTGTTACGTCGTGAGGAGCCACCAACGTGTCAGGCATGTGGGACACAGCTGTCGATACGACATATTTTAACTGAGTGTGTTTTATATGCGGGTTTGAGGGACGATTTCAGTTTCCCACCAGACCTACCCTCTTTTAACTAATAATGAGGCGAGTGTTGCTAGAGTTTTACGTTTTTGTGTGATGTCTGGCCTTCTTCCCAAACTATTGGGATTGAAGTCTTAATGTGCTGTCCGGTGGTTTGGTCACCCATTATTTGTAAGTGGTCACTCAGCCACCGTTAATTATTTTTACCTGTTTGTACTGCTATTTTATTTTTAGTTTTATCTCCCTGTTTTGATGTGCTGTGTCCCATCTTGCAATTTGAACAATACCAATTCTCTCACCATTCGGCTCTGAATTGAACTTTTGGGAACGGGCGCTGATAACCTCGCTGTTGTGCGCCCTAAAACACTAATCATCATCATCATCATCATCATCGGCAATGGCTGACTTAGGTTTACGTTTTATTCGGGCAGGGGGTTTTTATTCTTTAATCTGAGTGTTTGTGTTTTATCTTATTGTTTTGTGTTGATTCTGGCCTTTGGCCTCCGGTTTTAAGCTGATTTTTTAATGTATTTCAAGTGGTTGGCTTTTCCTTTTGTATTTCTCTGGTCGGCCAACCACCGTCACACTCTGTGCTTTTAGTTTGTTTTGTCTGGTCTTCGTCTCAATTTCTCTTGTTCTGTGTCGTATGTGCTCTATTCTGTTACTCGTTTTTTATTCTCTGTGGGTGTTTTTAGTACTTGGACAAAGGGACCGATGACCGTCGCAGTCTGTTCCCTTTAATCCCCCCCAAACCAACCAACCAACCGTTGTGATGTGAAGCCATATATCCCTCCTCCGATGCGGTGTTTTAAATGCTGCACATTTCATCCCGCTGTACTTCCAGCACCACGTGTCGGGAATGTGGACGTCCTTCGCATCCTGATACTCCATGTGCTCCGCCTCCCATCTGTGTTAACTGTGGCAAACACCATTCCCCCTGCTCACCGGACTGTCGGATCTTCCAGAAGGAAAGGAAGATAATGGAATATAAGACCCTGGACCGCCTGACTTACACCGAGGCAAGGCGGAAATATGAGCGGCTACATCGTGTACCCATGACGTCTACCTATGCCGCTGCTGCAACACAAGTTCGATCTCAGCTCTGCCAGAATTCACCGACCCCCTTGGTTGTGGGTGGCACTTCACTCCCTGTTGCTCCTGCTCCATCTACTTCAGGAGCAACACCACCCCAACCACCGGGGACATCTGTTCCCCCTTGACAGCCGGAGAAGCGTGAGCCTTCTTCGGCTCCTCTGCCCCGGAAGGGGTCCCTTGGGGCCCTCTCATCCCAGGCTTTGCCCAGTGCCAAAGTGGACACCCGTAAGTTTGTCAAACAACCACCGGTCGCTGGTCGTAGGGCGTCATGGTCGTCTTCAGTCCCTGAGACTGACCCAGTGAGGCGTTCCCAGCCAGACCCACCTAAGGCACAGCGTGCAAAGCAGTCGAAGAAAAAGGCTCCCAAGCATCCTGAAATTGCGGTGGCACCTGTCCCACCGCAACCTTCTCCCTCTGCGTCCGAAGATGAGGTGGAGATTCTGGCGTCCGCTGAGGACCTGGATCTCGCCAGTCCCTCGGACGCAATAGATTGCTGTTGTGCAGGTGGTGACTCAGTAGCAGCAGGGGCCCCGGAGGCGTAATCTGCCTCCCCAGTCCCTTCACGCCTTTCCCATCCATGGCTAATACCATCCTCCAGTGGAACTGCAGCGGTTTCTTCCACCATCTAGCTGAGCTCCGCCAACTTATCAGCCTTCATACTTTCCTTTGCATTGCTCTGCAGGAAACTTGGTTTCCAGCAATGCGAACCCCCGCCCTCCGTGGCTATCGGGGTTATTATAAGAACCGGGCAGCTTATGAAAGGGTGTCTGGTGGCGTCTGCATGTATGTCCTTAACTATCTTCACAGCGAGTTGGTACCTCTACAAACAGCGTTAGAGGCTGTCGCTGTTCGGGTGTGGACGCCACAGGCTGTTACCGTCTGCAGTATTTACCTTCCACCGGCTGCTGCTGTCGCACGGCATGTCCTGGCTGCTCTGATAGCCCAACTGCCGCCGCCGTTCTTGTTGCTGGGCGATTTCAATGCCCCAACCCTTTATGGGGTAGGACTGTCTCCGATGACCGCGGTCGTGCCGTGGAGCATTTGTTGGCTCAGCTCGACCTTAGCCTCTTGAACACTGGTGCTCCCACGCATTTCAGTGTGGCCCATGGCTCGTTCTCGGCCATCAATCTCTCTCCCCCCTGCGGGTTTGGGGGTAAGAATAGGCCCGCGGTCTTCCTGCCTGTCGTAAGAGGCGACTAAAAGGAGTCTCAAATGTTTCGGCCTTATGTGATGGTCCCCTCTCGGGTTTGACCTCCACCTTTCTAAATTATTCCGAAGAGCGAGCCAATTGGGGAAGGGCGCCTTACATGGTGCACTGTATCCGTCGTGCAATTACACCTTTAGCCGGCTTTCTCGTCGTTGCAATGGTGTCCCGCTCGTTTTCGATCTCTTGGGCGATTACCACGCTGCACTCTGCAGTGTTTCTTTTAACTGCGACGACGACCTTGGACTGTTTTGCACCTAAGATCCAGCACGGTAGCCAGCCCGTTGTGGTGGGGCCGCCATGTACCCTCTTGGTTGTAGCCCCCTGACAACACAGGGATCGCTCTACTGATGCCTGCGCCGTTAACTCCCCACGTATGCCAAGGAGTAGATGCCCATCTCCTTGGGGCATCAGGACTCCCGGCAATGGCCGTCCTGCCAGGTGGCTATTGCTGCGGCTGGGTGGCGCCCGTGGGGAGGGCCCTTGGTCGGAGTAGGTGGCATCAGGGCGGATGACCCGCAATGAAGCGTGGTACATCATCTCTCGCTGGCGGCCAGCCGCCAGCAGTCTCTAAGCGTTCTCGGGCTCAATTTAATGCTGAAAAGTACAATCCGAAAACGTTCCCCTCTCTGGCCACGCCGTGGGAGGAACGTAAATCTCAGGATGGCAGTAGCAAATATTCGCCACGATTCTTAGTTTGTACGAGAGCTGATGGGGAGTCTTTTCTCTCCACAAAGCCTCAGTTCTTCGTCGAGCATTTAGAGGACAAGTTTGGGGAGGTGGAGGGTTTGTCAAAAATGCGCTCTGGATCGGTCCTGATACAAACGGCATCCTCTGCCCAGTCACGGCGGTTACTTGCTTGTGACAAGTTGGGGGATGTTGCTGTTACGATCACACCGCATAAGAGTTTAAATATGGTCCAGGGTGTTATTTTCCATAGGGACCTCCTTTTGCAGTCTGATGACGAGCTGCGCGCCAACCTCGAACGACGAGGTGTTCATTTCGTCCGGCGCGTTCATCGGGGTCCGAGGGACAATCAGGTTGCTACCGGTGCCTTCATCTTGGCCTTCGAGGGTGATACGTTACCGGAAAAGGTCAAGGTGATGGTTTACCGATGTGACGTCAAGCCCTATATCCCTCCCCCGATGCGGTGCTTCAAGTGCTGGAAGTTCGGCCATATGTCTTCCCGCTGCACTTCCAGCCTCACATGTCGAGATTGCGGACGCCCATCTCATCCCGATACTCCATGTGCTCCGCCTCCTATCTGTGTTAACTGCGGAGAACACCATTCCCCCTGCTCGCCGGACTGTCGGATCTTCCAGAAGGAAAGGAAGATAATGGAATATAAGACCCTGGACCGCCTGACCTACACCGAGGCACGGCGGAAGTTTGAAAGGCTACATCCTGTGCCCATGCCGTCCACCTATGCTGCTGCTGCAACACCTGTTCGAACTTCTTCAGTGTCGTCCCCAACAGTTCGAACTCAGCTCTGTCAGCCATCACCGGCCCCCTCGGTTGTGGGGGGCACTTCACTCCCTGTTGCTCCTGCTCCATCTACTTCAGGAGCAACACCACCCCAACCACCGGGGACATCTGTTCCCCCTTCACAGCCGGAGAAGCGTGGGCCTTCTTCGGCTCCTCTCGCCCGGAAGGGGTCCCTTGGGGCCCTCCCATCCCAGGCTTTGCCAAGTGCCAAAGCGGACACTCGCCAGTCTGCCAAAAAACCACCGGTCGCTGGTCGTAGGGCGTCGCGGTCGTCTTCAGTCCCTGAGACTGACCCGGTGGCGCCCTCCCAGCCAGAACCACCAAAGGCGCAGCGAGCAAAGCAGTCAAAAAAAAAGGCTCCCAAGAATCCTGAAATTGCGGTGGCACCTGTCCCACCGCAACCTTCTCCCTCTGCGTCCAAAGATGAGGTGGAGATTCTGGCGTCCGCTGAGGACCTCGATCTCGGCGGTCCCTCAGACACCATGAATGGCACTAGCGCGGGTGCTCAGTCGGCGGCAGCAGGTGATCGGGCGGCGTAATCTGCCTTCCCAGTCCCGTCACGCCTTTCCCAGCCATGGACAACACCATCCTCCAGTGGAACTGCAGCGATTTCTTCCACCATCTAGCTGAGCTCCGCCAACTTATCAGCCTTCACCCTTTCTTCTGCATTGCTCTCCAGGAAACTTGGTTTCCAGCAATGCGAACCCCCGCCCTCCGTGGCTATCGGGGTTACTATAAGAACCGAGCAGCTTATGAAAGGGTGTCTGGTGGCGTCTGCATATATGTCCTTCACACTCTGCACAGCGAGTCTGTCCCTCTCCAGACGCCTTTAGAGGCTGTCGCTGTACGCGTGTGGACGCCACAGGCTGTTACCGTCTGCAGCCTTTACATTCCACCGGATGGTGATGTCTCGCAGCATGTCCTGGCTGCACTAGTCGCCCAATTGCCGCCACCTTTCTTGCTATTGGGCGACTTCAACGCCCATAACCCTCTGTGGGGTGGGTCAGTGGCAACAGGTCGAGGCGCCATCGTAGAGCGTTTATTGTCGCAGCTCGATCTCTCGCTGTTAAATGATGGTGCCTTCACACACTTCAGTGTGGCGCATGGCACCTACTCCGCCATTGACCTTTCACTCTGTAGCCATAGCCTCTTACCGTATGTCCAATGGAGTGTGCATGACGACCTGTGTGGTAGTGACCACTTTCCGATCTTTTTGTCACTACCACAGCGCCACTCTTCTGGGCGCCCTAGCAAATGGGCTATGAATAAGGCTGACTGTGACTTGTTCTCCTCCACTGCCGCTTTTGAGCCTCTCCCTACTGATGACATTGATGCGGTGGTTCAATCGGTCACCACCGGCATCGTTACTGCCGCCGAATCTGCCATTCCCCGTTCTTCTGGTTCCCCTCGGCGGAAGGCTGTGCCTTGGTGGTCGCCTGCGATCGCTGAAGCGATTAAAGATCGCCGGCGGGCGCTCCAGCGTCACAAGCGACATCCCTCCATAGACCACCTTATCGCCTTCAAACGGCTGCGTGCGCGGGCCCGCCTCCTTATCCGCCAAAGCAAGAAGGAGTGCTGGGAGCGGTATGTGTCCACCATTGGCCTCCATGTCACTACATCGCAGGTCTGGGCCAAGATTCGACGCGTCTACGGCTATCGGCCACCTGTCAGCGTCCCTGCGCTCTCACTGAATGGAGTAGTTTGTACTGACTCCGACGTCATTGCAAATCGATTAGCAGAGCATTTTGCTATGAGTTCCGCTTCTGCGAATTACCCACAGGCCTTCCGCTCCATTAAAGAACGGATGGAACGTCGAAGCCTTTCGTTTCGCACCAACCACCTAGAATCTTACAATGCTCCATTTAGTGAGTGGGAATTTCGCAGTGCCCTAGCTGCTTGCCCTGATACCGCTCCTGGGCCAGATGGCATCCACTGTCAGATGCTGAAACACCTTTCAGTGGACTGCCAGCGGCGCCTTCTCGATCTTTACAACCGTCTTTGGGTCGAGGGGGAGTTTCCGTCGCAATGGCGGGAAGACGTTGTCATCCCCGTTTTGAAACCTGGAAAGAACCCTCTGGAGGTGGACAGCTACCGTCCCATTAGCCTCACCAACATTCTTTGCAAGTTGCTTGAACGTATGGTGAGCCGGCGCTTGAATTGGGTACTGGAGTCTCGGGGCCTTCTTGCTCCGTCTCAGGGTGGGTTCCGTAAAGGCCGCTCCGCCACCGACAATCTGGTGAGCCTGGAGTCGGCCATCCGTACTGCCTTTGCCCGCCGTCAGCACCTGGTCGCTGTCTTTTTCGACATGCGGAAGGCGTACGATACGACATGGCGTCATCACATCCTTTCTACGCTTCATGGATGGGGTCTTCGGGGTCCTCTGCCGATTTTTATCCGCAATTTTCTGACGTGTCGTATCTTCCGCGTGCAAGTCGCGGCCTCGTATAGTTCCTCCCACGTCCAGGCGAACGGTGTGCCACAGGGTTCTGTTTTAAGTGTCTGTCTGTTTTTAATAGCCATTAACGGGCTTGCTGCGGCCGTGGGAAATTCTGTCTCCGCTTCCCTGTATGCTGACGACTTCTGCCTTTATTACGGCTCTACTGGCATTGCAGCGGTTGAACGTCAGCTACAGGGCGCTATCCGCAAGGCGCAGTCTTGGGCTGTAGCGCATGGGTTTCAGTTTTCGGCAGCCAAGACCCGCGTTATGCATTTCTGCCGGCGCCGAACAGTCCATCCTGAGCCGCAGCTTTATCTTGCCGACGTACTGCTTGCTGTGGTGGAGACCCACAGGTTTTTGGGGGTGGTTTTCGATGCCCGGTTGACTTGGCTGCCTCATATCCGGCAGCTCAAACAGCCATGTTGGCGGCATCTCAATGCTCTGCGATGTTTGAGCCACACCCGCTGGGGCGCCGACCGCTCTACCCTGTTACGGCTCTACCAGGCGCTCATCCAGTCCCGCCTGGATTATGGGAGCCTGGCTTATGGCTCAGCATCCCCATCTGCGTTACGGGTGCTGGACCCAATTCTCCACAGCGGGATACGCCTTGCCACTGGTGCTTTCCGCACCAGCCCTGTGGACAGCGTACTAGTGGAGGCAGGTGTACCTCCACTGCGGTTCCGACGCCATCGTTTGCTGGCCGCTTATACTGCCCATGTTCTAAGCTCGCCCGGGCATCCTAACTATCGTCTCCTGTTCCCGCGATCGGTCGTCCATCTGCCAGAGCGGCGGCCCCGGTCGGGTTGTCCGATCGCCGTACGCGTTAAGGAGCTTCTCTCCGGGCTTGGATTTTTTCCTGTTCCACCTCCTTTCCGGGCCACTTTGCGTACACCCCCATGGTGTTGTCCTCGCCCTTGCCTTCGGCTCGACTTGGCACAGTGCTCGAAGGACTCGGTCCCTCCAGAGGCCTTCCGCCGCCGCTTTTCTTCCATCCTGGCCACGTATGAGGGCTCTGGAATTGTTTACACCGACGGTTCGATGGTTGCTGGTCGTGTCGGTTATGCGCTAACTCTAGGGGACCATTCCGAACAACGTTCCTTGCCGGATGGCTGCAGCGTTTACACTGCTGAGCTGGTCGCCATCTTTCGTGCCCTAGAGTATATCCGCTCCTGCCCAGGTGAGTCCTTCGTTATCTGTAGCGATTCCCTGAGCAGTTTACGAGCTCTCGACCAGTGTTTTCCTCGTTCCCGTCTGGTGATGGCTATCCATGAGTCCCTGCATACTCTTGCGCGTTGCGGCCGCTCCGCGGTCTTCGTGTGGACCCCAGGCCATGTTGGGATCCCCGGCAACGAAAATGTTGACCGGCTGGCGAAAGAAGCGATTAGTGCACCATCTCTGGACGTTGGCCTCCCGGAGACAGATTTGCGATCGTTCCTACGCCGCAAAAATTCTAGACCTTTGGGACACTGAATGGCGCACCCTGCCCATGCCCAACAAACTTCGGGCCATCAAGGGGGCTACCGGTGTGTGGCGCTCCTCCTTGCGTGTCTCTCGCAAGGAGTCTGTTGTCCTCTGCCGGCTGCGCATTGGGCACACGTGGCTGACGCACGGACACTTATTGCGACGAGAGGACCCACCTTTATGTCGCTGCGGCTCCATTTTGACGGCGGTCCACATTTTATTGGACTGTCCACTTTTAGCTGTGCTCAGGCAGTCGTTCGCACTGCCTGACACGCTCCCTGCCCTTTTAACAGATGACTCGGCTATGGCTGACTTAGTTTTAAGTTTTATTCGGGCAGGGGGCTTTTATCATTTAATCTGAGTGTTTCTATTTTCTGTTATTGTTTTGTGTTGATTCTGGCCTTTGGCCTATGCTTTTAAACTGATTTTTTAACGTGTTTCTAAGTGGTTGGCTTTTCCTTTTTTTTTATTTCTATGGTCGGCCAACCACCGTCACACTCTGTGGTTTTAGTTCGTTTTGTCTTGTCTTTGTCTCAGTTTCTCTTGTTTTGTATCGTCTGTGTTCTATTCTGTTCCTCGTTTTTATTCTCTGTGGGTGTTCTTTGCCTTTGGAAAAAGGGACCGATGACCGTAGCAGTCTGGTCCCTTTGATCCCCCAAACCAACCAAGTAAAGGAACACCCGACCCCGTCATTGGTCTTAGAGCCATCTGTATAAATGAAGGTCATATTAATGAACTTCGAACGAAGTTCGACAAAACGGGAGTGGTAGACTGAACCGGGTGTAACCTCCTTCGGGAGCGAGCAGAGGTCAAGGTGGACGCGAACCTGAGCCTGGAGCCAAGGTGGCGTGTGGCTCTCCCCCACTCGAAAGGTGGCAGGGAGTGAAAAATTAAGGTGTTGAAGGAGGCGACGAAAGCGAACTCCAGGGGGTAGCAGGGTGGAGGCATACAACCCGTATTGACTGTCGAGAGTGTCATCAAAAAAGGAACGATAAGACGGGTGGTCGGGCATTGCCAGTAGCCGACAGGCATACCGACAAAGCAGTATATCGCGCCGGTAAGTGAGTGGCAGCTCACCAGCATCAGCATGAAGACTCTCGACGGGACTAGTATAAAATGCTCCGATCGCAAGTCGTAAACCCCGATGTTGTATGGAGTTGAGGCGGTGTAAGATGGATGGCCGTGCAGAGGAGTATACGAAGCTCCCATAATCCAGCTTGGAGCGGACGATCGACCGATATAGGCGAAGTAGGACGGTTCGATCCGCTCCACACGACATACCACTGAGAACACGGAGGACATTGAGAGAACGGGTACAACGGGCAGCCAAATAAGACACATGTGGAGACCAACTAAGTTTCCTGTCAAATGTAAGACGTAAAATTTTATTGTCTCCACCAATGGGAGAGCAACGGGACCGAGTCGTAAGGAGGGTGGGAGAAACTCTTTGTAGCGCCAGACGTTAATACAGACCGTCTTCTCGGCAGAAAAACGGAAGCCATTGGCGACACTCCAAGAGTAAAGACGGTCAAGAGAACGCTGAAGACAGCGCTCCAGGAAACACGTACGCTGCGCGCTGCAATAGATGGTAAAATCGTCCACGAAAAGGTAGCCTGATACATCAGCTGGGAGGCAATCCATTATTGGATTGATCGCTATGGCGAAAGGTGTCTGACACGACAGAACCCACACGTACCCTGAACTGTCGATCCATTAAAAAGGAACGAATAAAAAGAGGGAGGCGACCGCGAAGGCCCAATGTATGCATGGTGCGGAGAATGCCCGCCCTCCAACAGGTGTCGTAAGGCTTCTCCAAATCAAAGAACACAGCCGCGGTCGGGCGCTTCCGCAAGAAGTTATTCATAATGAAGGTCGACAAGGTAACCAGATGGTCAACAGCAGACCGGCGCCTACGAAATCCACATTGTACATTGGTAAGCAGGCGTCGAGACTCGAGCAGCCAAACCAATCGAGAGTTATCCATTCGCTCCATCACTTTACAGACACAGCTGGTAAGCGAGATGGGTCGATAACTGGAAGGCAAGTGCTTGTCCTTCCCCGGCTTAGGAATCGGGACAACAATAGACTCGCGCCAGCATGCGGGAACATGTCCCTCAATCCAGATGCGATTGTAAATACGAAGAAGAAAACCTTTACCCGCAGGAGAAAGGATCTTCAGCATCTGAATATGAATAGAATCAGGCCCTGGAGCGGAGGACCGTGATCGGCCAAGTGCGTTTTCGAGTTCACGCATGGTGAATGGGGCATTATAACTTTCACGATTCGAGGAGCGGAAGTTAGGTGGCCTAGCCTCCTCTGCCTGTTTGCGGGGGAGGAAGGCAGGGTGGTAATGAGCGGAGCTCGAAACCTCTGCGAAAAAGCGGCCGAAGGCATTGGAGACAGCCTCAGGGGCCACAAGGACGTCATTCGCGACCGTCAAGCCAGAAACTGGTTAGTGGACCTTAGTGCCAGATAGCCGGCGCAGGCTACCCCAGACAACAGAAGGAGTAAAACTGTTGAAGGTGCTTGTGAAAGCAGCCCAGCTGGCTTTCTTGCTTTCTTTAATAATACGACGACACTGTGCACGTAATTGTTTATAATTGATACAATTCGCCACTGTAGGGTGGCGTTTAAAGGTGCGTAAAGCACGTCGACGAGCACGTAAAGCGTCTCTACATGCTGCGGTCCACCAGGGGACCGGTACGCGACGTGGAGAAGAAGTAGGGTGAGGGATGGAATATTCAGCAGCAGTGAGAATGACTTCCGTGAGGTGTGCGACCTGACTATCGCAGCTTGTGAATGTTTGATCCTGAACGGTCGCCCAGGAAGAGAAGAGCCCCCAGTCTGCTTTGGAGATGTTCCAACTAGAAGAGCACGGAGAGGGGGTATGCTGCAGGAGATGGATAACACACGGGAAGTGGTCGCTCGAATATGTATCAGAAAGTGCATACCACTCGAACCGGCGTGCAAGTTGGGGAGTACATACAGAGAGATCTAAATGGGAATAGGTGTGAGATGTGTCCGAAAGAAAAGTAGGGGCGCCAGTATTGAGGCAGACAAGATTGAGCTGGTTGAAAAGGTCTGCTAACAGGGAGCCCCTCGGGCAGGATGCTGGAGAGCCCCAAAGGGGATGGTGGGCATTGAAGTCTCCAGTTAACAAAAATGGTGCAGGTAGCTGAGCAATAAGTTGCATCATGTCTGCCCTGGTAACGGCAGACGACGATGGAGTGTAAACGGTACAAATGGAAAATGTAAAAGTGGGGAGAGTAATGCGGATGGCAACTGCCTGCAGGCCAGTGTGCAACGTGATGGGATCGTAGTAAATATCATCCCGGACCAGCAAAATAACCCCTCCATGAGCTGGGATACCTACCACAGGGGGTAGGTCAAAACGCACAGAGGTGTAGTGTGCCAAGGCAATTTGATCGCATGGGCGTAGCTTCGTTTCCTGGAGGGCTACGACGAGCGGACGGTGCAAGCGGAGCAGCAACTTCAAGTCCTCTCGGTTAGAGCGAATGCTGCGAATATTCCAGTGAATAAGTGACATCGTAAGAAAAAAAGGGAAGATGAAAGAAGGGGTCACCTCGAAGGCCGCTGAGGGCCTGGCTTCGAGCGAGCACTGCCGCCGCTATCACTAGGCGGACAGTCAGCGTCCATTGGGTATATAGGTTCATCGGCCATCTTGGGAAGATGGCCGGGAGGGGGAGCTTCCTCCGCCGGTGAACGGCCAGATGTTCGGCTACCAGCGGTGCGGCCAGGCGAAACGGATGACGGCCTGGGGCGGCAACCGCTGGGTGGCGCAGGAGAAGAAATGCGCCGTGGCGGAGAAGGAGAACTGTGCTTCCTATTAGCCTTCTTGGAAGGTCGTTTGGTGGAAGTACCGGACGAAGGCTGGGAGGTCGAGGTACGTAGGAAGTCTGCACGGGACGGTTCCTTCTTGAAGGCTCGTGCATCTGACTTCTGGGTCTTCGTCTTAGCAGAAGCTGATGAAGGGGCTGGTGTCTGTGGGGTGATGGGACGAAGAGGAGACGTCGACCGCGCGATCTTAGCACTGGCCGAACGGACGACCGTGGTGCTGAAGGTCAGATCGCATGTCTGGGTTGCCACCTCCCTGGTAGTCCGAGGAGAGGCGAGGACAGTACTGTATTTCCCCGCTGGGAGCAGCGTGGGCTTCCTGCTAGCCAATAGCTTGCGAGCAGCCGAGGTGGACACTTTCTCTTTGACCCGAATTTCTTGGATACAGCGTTCTTCCTTATAGACAGGACAGTCGCGGGAGGATGCGGCATGGTCACCCTGACAGTTCACACAACGAGGAGACGGAGGTGGACAGTCACCCTCATGGGCATCCCTGCCACAAGTGACACATTTAGCCGCATTGGAACAAGACTGGCGAGTGTGATTGAAACGCTGACACTGGTAGCAGCGCGTAGGTGTCGGGACATAGGGGCGAACAGAAATAACCTCGTAGCCCGCTTTGATGCGCGATGGCAGCTGAACACTATCGAAGGTCAAGAAAAGTGTCCGGGTCGGTACAAGGTCATTGTTGACCTTTTTCATGACCCTATGGACAGCGGTCACGCCCTGCTCAGCGAGGAAAGATTGAATCTCCTCGTCAGTCAAGCCGTCGAGGGATCGAGTATAGACCACACCACGAGACGAATTCAAAGTTCGGTGAGCCTCCACCCGGACAGGGAACGTGTACAGGAGTGTGGCCCGAAGCAGTTTTTGTGCCTGAAAGGCGCTCTCAGTTTCGAGTAATAAGGTACCGTTACGCAACCTGGTACAAGATTTGACAGATCCGGCTATGGCATCGACGCCCTTCTGGATAACGAAAGGGTTGACAGAGGAAAAATCCTTTCCGTCCTCAGATCGAGAAACGACGAGGAACTGTGGGGCAGGCGGTAGTACTTTTGTCACTGGTAGCTGGTCACGTTTCCGTTTTTGGGCAGAAGTCGAGAGAGATGGAGTGAAATCCATTGCGGAGGAATCCCCCATGATTGCCAGCGTCTCCGATGGCGCGCTCCTTCCTTGTGGGGACCCTCTCAGAGGGCACTCCCGCCTTAGGTGAATGTTTACACCTCAGGTCACACCTCCCGAGAAACAGACGGAGGGACCAATCGGCATGGTCAGAAGGTATCAGCTCAGGCAATCACCCCTCCCCAGGCCTGGCCTTTACCAGGGGGTACGCGCGTGCCTTACATGTCTACCCAGGGCGGGGAATTACGCGTTACCCCGTCACCGGCTACGTGTGCGAACGCGTGGGTCGGCCTTCAGGCGCGCACAGGGAGGAAGGAAGAAGAGGAAAAAGGAGGGAGGGAGAGGGAGGGAGGGAGAGAGAGGACAGTGTCTCAAACGCCGAGGCGGAGACCAGAGAAGGCAATGAGAAGAAGGTAATGAGAAGGCAATGAGAAGAAGGCAAGGAGATTATGCAGGGGAAAGAGTAAGGAAGACAGTGAGGTGGAGAAGAGCGAAGAAAGGAACCAACCAAAGGAAGGAAGAAACGAGAAGTGAAAAAGCAAAACGACCGCAAATAGAGGTCGTGGAACCGTCCGTCTCCGGACGCAGGCGCTAACTACTCCCTTGAGGGGGGAGGGACTCCTTTTAGTCGCCTCTTACGACAGGCAGGAATACCTCGGGCCTATTCTTACCCTGGACCCGCAGGGGGGGCCGATTGCCCTGATGCAGCACCAGGACCGGACTGCACCCACGCACAGATGCTGAAGCATCTCTCCAGGGACTGCCAGAGACACATCCTCACCACCTTTAACTGCATTTGGAGCGAGGGCGTGTTCCCGTCGCAATGGCGAGAGGGTCTTATTGTCCCCATCTTGAAGCCCGGTGCAGACCCACTGGCGGTGGACAGCTATCGTCCCATTACCCTCACCAATGTTTTGTGCAAACTGCTCGAACGTATGGTGGGGCGGCGTTTGTTTTGGGTCCTTGAGTCGCGCGGTCTCCTCGCTCCATCCCAGGGTGGCTTCCGTCGGAGCCGGTCTGCCACAGACAATTTGGTGCGGCTGGAATCTGCTATCCGTACGACCTTTGCCCGACGTCAGCATCTCGTTGCTGTATTTTTCGATCTGCAGAAGGCGTATGACACCACATGGAGTCATCACATCCTCGCCACGTTGCATGAGTGGGGTCTTCGTGGTCAGCTCCCAGCTTTCCTTCAAACCTTTTTATTGCGCCGCTCTTTCCGGGTGCAAGTGGGTGCCGCCTCTAGTTCATCTTAAATACAGGAAAATTGGGTCCCGCAGGTCTCGGTGTTCAGCGTCTCCTTATTTCTAGTGGCCATTAATGGTCTGGCTGCAGCCGTGGGGTCGTCGGTGTCTCCTTCTCTCTATGCCGACGACTTCTGCATCTCATTTAGCTCCACGACTACGGGAGTCGCCGAACGCAGGCTGCAAGTAGCCGCTCGCAAGGCAGCATCATGGGCTCTGACTCATGGTTTTCAGTTCTCTGCAGCCAAGACTCGAGTTATGCACTTCTGCAGGCGTCGGACGGTCCACCCTCATCCTGATCTTTACCTCGACGGCCACCTGCTTGAAGTGGTGGAGACTTGCCGCTTCTTAGGACTCGTGTTTGATGCCCAGCTCACGTGGGTTCCTCATCTTACTCAGCTGAAGCAAAAATTCTGGCGGCACCTCAACGCCCTCCGCTGCCTTAGCCACACGTCTTGGGGTGCAGATCGCTGCACGCTGCTGCGATTGTATAGAGCCCTTGTGCAGTCCCGGCTTGATTATGGGAGCCTGGCCTATGGGTCTGCATCACCCTCAGTGTTGAAGTTGTTAGACCCCATACACCACTGTGGGGTTCGGCTTGCAGCTGGCGCTTTTCGTACCAGCCCCGTGGATAGTCTACTGGTGGAGGCCGGGGTTCCCCCGCTGCGGATTCGCTGCCATCGACTGCTCGCCGACTATGCTGTCCACGTGCATTGCTCGCCCGTCCATCCCAATCTTCGCCTGCTTTTCCCTGCCGTGATCCTCCATCTGCCCAAACGGCGACCTAGGTCTGGGCTTCCCATAGCTGTCCGTGTCCAGTCCCTGCTGTCGGAGCTAGGGTCATTCCCTCTTCCGCCTCCCTTCCGGGTCCGTGCACCTACGCCTCCCTGGTGTTTGCCCCAGCCGTCCGTCCGTCTGGACTTGGCACAGGGACCCAAGGACTCGGTTCCGCCTGTGGCCCTCCGTCGCCAATTTCTTGCGCTCCTCGCCTCCTTTTCGGAATGCGAGACTGTCTTCACCGATGGTTCCCTGGTTGATGGTCGCACTGCCTACGCTTTTGCTCACACTGCCCACGTTGAACAGCGCTCCTTGCCGGCTGGCTGCAGTATTTTTACTGCAGAGCTGGTGGCCATATTGCGCACTCTTGAGCATATGCGTTCCTGCTCAGGTACGTCCATTGTCATCTGCAGTGACTCCCTGAGCAGCCTCCAGGCCATCGACCGCTGCTATCCCAGGGAACGAACGTGTCGACAGGTTGGCCAAAGGGGCGATCGACGCCCCAGCTTTGGAGATCGGCCTCACGGCTCGCGAGCAGCAGCTGGTGTTGCGCCGTAAGGTGCTTGGGATGTGGACTGCTGAGTGGCGTGGCATGACTGCCCCGAATAAACTGCGGGCTGTCAAGGAGACGACCGATGTGTGGCGTTCCTCCCTGCGGGCTTCTCGCAGGGACTCGGTCGTCCTGTGTCGGCTGCGCATCGGCCATACCTACCTGACGCACGGCCATCTTTTGCGTCAGGAGGATCCCCCCCTGTGTCAGTGTGGGTCCCGGCAGACGGTTGCCCACATTTTATTGGAGTGTCCCCGACTGCGCACCCTCTGGCGGACTTTTAATCTCCCGGGCACTTTGCCTTTGATTTTATGCGACGATGCCTCAATGGCTGACAATGTTTTAAATTTTATTCGTGGTAGTCCTTTTTATGGTTCTATTTAGGGAGGTCCTGCACCTTTCCCATTCTGTGTCTTTTGTCCTCGTGTCTCTCCGAATTTGTTGCTGTTTTGGTGTTTAGTCTGCTGGTTGACTCTTTCCCTTTTTTTGTCTCGCGGTCAGTCAACCAGTTTCCGGCCATCTTCTTTTCTTCTGTTTATTTCTGTCTGGTGTTTGTCTGTCCTCTTCCTGTCTGTAGTGTTAGTTGCTGCATTTGTGTTCTTTTAGTGCCTGGGGGGAGTCTCGTTCCCCTTGGGGTTTTAACTGCTTCGTGACTGTCTCGCCTGTTTTTGGAATGGGGGACTGATGACCTTAGCTGTTTAGTCCCCCTTAAACATCCCAACAACCAACCATCCCCTCAGGGGACTCAGCATTTATTTGCTGGGTACGGGCTTGGCGAACCCGGGGTCCCCGAGCTGTGGACTGGTGTGCGCCGCCAGTCCTCTGACACCGTAAGCTCTGGGCATGCTTCAGCGACCACCGTGTGGCGCAACGGTGGAACGTTGTGTGTCGCAGGGACCGGGGATCTTGGCTTGATTGCCTGGATCGCGAGGATGGTACATACCTCTATAAAAAACCCTTCAATCTTAAGGTGTGCTGCGCGCCGATAAGATGCATGGCTGTTGAGGTGGAACAGTCGCTAGCGGGCGACCTCTGAGGAACCTGCCGCACCTCAGTTGTATAAGGCTTACCCAGGCATGCGGGGCTCTGTCTGGGCTGACGTTTCGTTCCCTAGCTGCTCGTGGGACGCACATGGCAACCACGTATTTTCCTTCACCAACTTCGCAATCAGTCAAGCGCATGAGGAAGGCTAGTCCTCCAGATATGCAGATGGAAAAGAGTAACAGGGCTCTTGGAGTCGTCAATGACAATGTTTTCATCGTGATTAAGAGGAAGGAGGGCTCCTTTGAAAAAGTGTCTCCTTTCTACATACATAAAGGTTTAGAAGGACTCGCAGGTACACTGAAATCTATCAAACGCCTGAGGAATGGTACCCTGTTAGTTGAGACTACTAGGGCAAAGCAAGTGGAGCTGCTTCGAAAGTCAACCAAGTCAACCAAGTCGAGTTGCACAATTCCCTCAACTCCAGTAAAGGCGTTGTCACCTGCCGTGATTTAATGGATATCGGTGTCGACGAGCTGAAGCAAGAATGGGCAACACAGGGGATTGTAGACGTGGAACAAAGGACACGTAGGAATAATGGAGTTCTTGAGAAATCTGCCACCTTCATTGTGACTTTCAATTCGCCTGTCTTACCTGAATACGTTCTGGCTGGTTTCCTCCGACTTACGGTTCGGCCTTATATACCTAACCCTATGCGCTGTTTCAAATGTCAGCGATTTGGCCATACGACAATGAGTTGTGGGGGTGAACCGACCTGCGGTATATGTGGCAAGGCAGCCCATGAAGCTGGGACCAACTGCACATCTCCAGCGCTGTGTATCAACTGCTCTGGGAGCCATCCCGTCTGGAGCAGAGACTGCCCCGTCTTTGCGGAAGAACGCAAAATTCAGGAGATCAAGGTGACAAAGAGGCTACCTTATGTGGAAGCCAAAAAAGAGTATCGGGCTACAAAACCCCCCTGTCTTTGCCACATCCTATGCCTCCTTGGTGCACAACCGTGCGTCGCAAGTAGACGCTTCGACGCAGACCGTGTCCAGCGTCGCAGTATCTTCCACCAATACCTGTACCTGCGTTTGTACCTGCCAGAGCAATCCCACTAACGATATAGCTATTCAGGCTGCTCCACCTGCACCAACCGCTATTGCTGAGAAAGCTCCAGTGAAGCCTTCGAAGGCCCTCCAGAAACAGAGTGCCTCTCCACTTCCCCCATCCCCGACTTCCACAAAGAAAACGGGAGCAGGGAAAGGGGCACGGCGTTTGACGTCAAACCTGCCGAAGGCGCCATCGGATGTCGTCATGGCATCCCTGACTGATGAGGAGGAAATCGTCATGGATTTTGATACCTCTTCCCCAGAACCTGGCAGCCCCTCTGCTGCCACTCGCTCTACAAGTGCCTCACCAGCGCGGCGCAAAGACAGGGGGAAATCTAAACCGAAACGCTGATATGGCTCCCATACTTCAGTGGAATCTGAATGGAGTCAGACCTCGCTTTGCAGAATTGCGGCTGTTAGTACAGGCAAACCCCTTTTGCATTTCCTTGCAAGAGACACATTTTAAAGAGACTGATACGCCTGTACTTCAAGGATATCGCGTGTACAGGAAAGACGACCTGAGTGGTAATAGGGCTCAGGGTGGGGTGGCCGTGTTCATTAAGGACACGTTCCACTCCTCACCTGTGACCTTAACCACAACGCTACAAGCGGTTGCAGCTCGGATCCTGGCCCAGGTTGATGTCACAGTGTGCTCCCTGTATCTACCACCCGCTGAGCACATTGACAGTGAAGCCCTCGCACGGCTCATTGATCAGTTACCCCGACCCTTTCTCATTTTAGGAGACTTTAATGCTCATAATGCATTATGGGGTTCCAACAAAACCTGCCCCAGAGGCCAGGTGATTGAGCAGTTGATCAGGACTTCCGACGTCATACTGCTGAACACAGGTCAGGCCACGCATTTTAGCACCGCTTCAGGTTCGTCTTCTGCCATAGACCTCTCTATTTGTTCGCCTGTGCTTGCGGACATTGTTCAGTGGGTCGTCGACGACGACCTTCATGGCAGCGACCATTTTCCTATCTGGCTACATCTGCCAGTTGAAATGGGTCGTGTCGCACAGCCGCCGAAATGGTTGTTCCGGAAGGGAAACTGGACGCTCTACAGGCAGTTGGCTGTTTTTGAACGGTGTGAAGGCGTCCAGGATTGGGTGGATCACATTACGGCGGTGATGCACCATGCCGCTGATGTATCCATACCAAAGTCACATGGAACACCTGTGAGGCAGCCTGTCCCTTGGTGGAATGACGACTGTCGTACCGCCATCAGAGACAGACGGGCGGCTTTGAGAAGATTCCGTCGGTGCCCCACTGCTGCGCATCTGACAACTTTCCGGATAGCACGGGCGCGGGCGAGACACATCGTTAGGGAGAGTAAACGGAGGTCTTGGCGTGAGTTCCTGAACTCCATCAATAGGTCCACATCTTCAAGCAAAGTATGGGAAGCCATTAGGAGGATCTCAAGGCGATACTCTCGACCGCCAATAGCAGCTATACGTGAGCGGGGGTGTCTCCTAACATCTCCAAGAGACATCGCCCGGGCGTTGGCAGAATCTTTTCAAACTATTACGGCCGATTCTAGCCAGGACCCAGAATTTCTGCGCTATCGGGGTACACAGGAGAGGGCTGGTTTTGATTTCCGTTCAAAGAACGCTGAGGAATACAACCAGCCTTTCTCTTTGTGGGAGTTGGACTCTGCTCTGTCCGTATCTCGGGATACCGCACCTGGTCCAGACCTGATATCGTATAGCATGCTGCAGCAGTTGGATCTGCGGTCGAAGGAAGTCCTCCTTCAACTTTTAATGAAATTTGGAAGACAGGCGACTTTCCTAGTTCGTGGAAAGAATCGCTTTTAATTCCCCTTTTAAAACCAGGGAAGGATCGGACCGAACCCTGTAGCTACCGTAGCATTAGTCTCACGAGTTGCGTCGGAAAGACATTTGAGCGTATGGTCAATCGGCGCCTGGTGTGGGTTCTCGAATCCAGATGCTTACTTACCCGCTGCCAGTGTGGGTTCAGGAGGTATCATTCCACCCTCGATAACCTGATCCTACTCGAAACAGCGATACAAGATGCTTTCCTCCGTAAGCAACACCTTATCGGGGTTTTCTTCGACCTGGAGAAGGCGTACGATACTACCTGGAGGCATACCATTTTGCGGCAGCTTTATGAGTGGGGTTTCCGTGGGCGTTTACCCACACTCATCCGAGCCTTTCTGTCGGACAGATATTTTAAATATAAGGTTGGGAATGTCCTGTCTGACCGTTTTAAGCAGGAGAACGGTGTCCCTCAAGGAAGTGTCCTCAGTGTGACAGCTTTCGCAATTGCCATCAATAGTATTGCGTCCACAGTACGACGGCCCGTGCAGTGTTCCTTGTTTGTGGACGATTTCTCCATTTTCTGTGCGTCTTCCTCCCTCACAGCTGCTACACGCCAATTACAGCTGACACTCGTGCGATTGGAGGAATGGTCTAAGACCACAGGCTTTAAATTCTCTTTGGAGAAGACCGTTTGTGTAGATTTTAACCGTTCCCGTTCTCTTTTTAATCTCCCTGTTTTAAAACTAGGCGACACTGTTCTCCCCTTTATGGGAAAAGTGAAATATCTCGGGCTTATTTTTGATGAGAAGCTCACATGGTTGCCACACTTAAAGGATCTAAAGGTCCGCTGTTTCAAGGCATTAAACGTCCTTAAATGCGTCAGTCGTAGATCCTGGGCCGCTGACAGGGCACGTCTGCTCCAACTTTATAAGGCCTTTGTGCGACCTCGACTGGAATACGGATGTCAAGCTTATGGCTCTGCCAGACCTTCCTACCTCACAATGTTGGACGTGATTCACCATGAGGGTATTAGGCTTTCAACGGGGGCTTATCGCACGAGTCCGGTTGCTAGTCTGTGTGTCGAGGCGGGAGAGCCTCCGCTGTCCATTCGGCGTCTTCTCCTCGTGGTACGGCACGCGTACAGGGCCAAGTCCACTCCTCTTTCATTGGCGTCCAACACTTTTTCCCAGCCGGCACTGGAACGTCTCTTCCGCCACCGTCCGAAGGCAACAAAGCCGTTTGGCATCCGTGCGAAGGAGAGTCTCGAGTTAGTACATCTGCAGGGCATTAAGGTACTCCACCAGGGATGGAGTAGGGGATCTCCCTGGCGACTACAAAGGCCAAGATTACTTCTTGATCTGGCTGCTTACAGGAAGTATTGTACCCCAGACCACCTTTTTAAAATTAAACTTACTGAGATTTTAGAACGCCATTCCGATTTTATTACTGTTTACACTGATGGGTCTAAACAGGGAGATTTTATGGGCTGCTCTGCTGTGTTTCCCGATACTGTCCATCGGATAGGGCTCCCAGAGCAGTTCTCCGTTTACTATGCAGAACTGTTTGCCATTCTGCAGGCATTAGAGCATATGCGCCGACATCATGGCACGAAATTCATCATCTGCTCCGATTCCCAAAGTGCTCTACACGCTCTTGAACAGATGTACCCAGCAGATCGGATGGTGCAAGAGGTGCAGGACGCACTCCTGCTCTTGCAACAGCAGGGTAAGGATGTAATTTTCTGCTGGGTTCCAGGGCACATAGGGATTCCTGGCAATGAACTTGCAGATGCGGCTGCCAAGGAGGCTTGCTCCATCCCACCTCCTGCTCGCTGTTCCGTCCCCCTGCAGGCCATTACGTCTTTCGTGACTCGGAAGGTCATGCGTTGGTGGGAGGCTCAGTGGCTGGACGTGAGGGATAATAAGTTGCGAGCGGTGAAGGATTCTGTCCGACCGTGGCTCACCTCCTTCCGCCATCGACGCGCTGAGGAAGTAGCCCTTACCCGGCTTAGAATAGGACATTGTCCTTTGACACATGGTTTTCTATTACGTCGTGAGGAGCCACCAACGTGTCGGACATGTGGGAAGCAGCTGTCGATACGACATATTTTAACTGAGTGTGTTTTATATGCGGGTTTGAGGGAAGATTTCAGTTTCCCACCAGACCTACCCTCTCTTTTAACTAATAATGAGGCGAGTGTCGCTAGAGTTTTACGTTTTTGTGTGATGTCTGGCCTTCTTCCCAAAATATTGGGATTGAAGTCTTAATGTGCTGTCCGGTGGTTTGGTCACCCATTATTTGTAAGTGGTCACTCAGCCACCGTTAATTCCTTTTTTACCCATTTGTACTGCTATTTTATTTTTAGTTTTATCACCCTGTCATGATGTGCTGTGTCCAATCTTGCAATTTGAACAATAACATTTCTCTCACAATTCGGCTCTGAATTGAACTTTTGAGAACGGGCGCTGATAACCTCGCTGTTGTGCGCCCTAAAACACTAATCATCATCATCATCATCATCATCATCATCATCATCGACCGCTGCTATCCCTCTTCTCCTCTGGTGTCCTCTATTCGGGAGTCTGTTTCCACCATTACCCGCTCTGGTCGTTCGGTGGTTTTTGTTTGGACGCCAGGTCACATTGGCATCCCGGGAAACGAACGTGTTGACAGGCTGACCAAAGGGGCGATCGACGCCCCAGCTTTGGAGATCGGCCTCACGGCTCGCGACCAGCAGCTGGTGTTGCCCCGTAAGGTGCTTGGGATGTGGGCTGCTGAGTGGCGTGGCATGACAGCCCCGAATAAACTGCAGGCTGTCAAGGAGACGACCGATGTGTGGCGTTCCTCCCTGCGGGCTTCTTGCAGGGACTCCGTAGTCCTGTGTCGGCTGCGCATCGGCCATACATACCTGACGCACGGCAATCTTTTGCGTCAGGAGGATCCCCCCCTGTGTCGGTGTGGGTCCCGCCTCACGGTCGCCCACATTGTATTGGAGTGTCCCCGACTGCGCACCCTCCGGCAGTCTTTTAATCTCCCGGGCACTTTGCCTTTGGTTTTATGCGACGATGCCTCCATGGCTGATGACGTTTCAAATTTTATCCGTGATAGTCCTTTTTATGGTTCTATTTATGGAGGTCCTGCATCTTTCCCTTTCTGTGTCTTTTGTCCTCGCGTCTCTCAATATTTGTTGCTGTTTTGGTGTGTCGTCGGATGGTTGACCCTTTCCCTTTTTTTGTTCTTGTAATCAGTCAACCAGTCTCCGGCCATCTTCTTTTCTTCTATTTCTTTCTGCCTGGTGTTCGTCTGTACTCTTCTTTTCTGTAGTGTTCGTTGCCTCATTTGTGTTCTTTAGTGCCTGGGGGAGGGTTTCCTTCCCCCTGGGGTTTTATCTGCTCCGCTACTTTGACTCGACTGTTTTTGGAATGGGGGACTGATGACCTTAGCTGTTTAGTCCCCCTTAAACATCCCAACAACAACCACCACCACCACCACTACCACCACCACCACCACCACAGGTTGATGGGGATCTGCCTTCTGTTTTAGCTAATGATGAAACGTGTGTGTCTAGGGTTTTTAAGTTCTGTGACGTGTCTGGACTCTGGCCGAAACTTTTAGGTTGGAGGTTTTAGTGTATTGCAGAGTGGCTGACTCCTCCCCTTTTTTACTTGCGGTCAGCCAGCCACTTCCATCTGCTACATTGTTTTAGCTCCCTCTATCATTTTCTTCCTGTGTTCATGTTTTACTGCTGACACCCTGCTTCATCCCACGCTTCGGTATGGGTGAGCACGTATTTTCAACGATTGTTACCCGTGTTTTATGTTCAGTTTTATATTCCTGTTCTGGGATTTTTCTTGACACCCGTCTCACTATGTTACTGAACGGGCGCTGAAGACCTTGCTGTCGTGCGCCCAAAAACCCCTCTACTACTACTACTACTACTACTACTACTACTGCAGTGAGGTTTTTTTTCTTTATTGTGATTTTAATACCAGTATAACAGGTAGGCTGGCAGCAGCACAATACGCCGCTCTTCAGCCAAAGATAGTACAATGATAAAACAGAGAAGACACATGGGTTGGAAAAAAACGGGGGGAGAAAAACAGTAGACACATAAACATAAAAAACATGAGGCTGTTCACACTCGAAGACAATGCACACTACAAACTGTTGACACGAGGCACAAACACTGAAGATGTCGATGGCACTGGTGAACGATGGAGTGTGACGGTGAACACTAAACACTAAACATGACAGCACACACGAAACACTGATGGCGGTGATCTCCGGCGCGCGAATGTCCACTTAGCGTGTGAGAGTCCGGGGACCTGCCAAGAGGGGAACAGGGGTGAGGTGGGGGAGAGGGGAGGAAAAGGATGCCAATGGCTGAGGAGACGGGGGCAGGAGGAGAGGGACAGGGGAGGAGAGGCCCGGGGGAGGAGGGGGCTGAAAAGGAGGAGGGAGGGAAAAGGGATAGAAGGGAGGGAGGGTGCCCAGAGGAGTAAGCATAGGGGGAGGGCGGGAGGATCAGAGTTGGTAGGAGGGGTAGATGGAGGGGAGGAGGGCATCATCAGGTAGAGGGAGCTGGTGGAAGCCACCTTGGGAGAGGGTAAGGAGGGTGAAGAGATGGAGACCAGGTGGGACGTGTGAATACAGGCGCGGCAGCGGGCGGGGGTGGGAGAGGATCGGGGAGGCGAGCGGGTGAGGAGGATCGAGTTTGCGGAAGGTGTACAGGATCCGTATCCTGTCAAGGAAAAGGAGGAGGTGGGGGAAGGGGATGAGATCGTACAGGATCCGCGTGGGGGAGGGGAGACGGATGCGATAGGCGACGCAGATAGCATGGCGTTCAAGGATTAGTAGGGATTTATAAAAGGTAGGGGGGGGGGCGGAGATCCAGGCCGGATGCTAGAGTATATCCGCTCCTGCTCAGGTGAGTCCTTCGTTATCTGTAGCGATTCCCTGAGCAGTTTACGAGCTCTCGACCAGTGTTTTCCTCGTTCCCGTCTGGTGGTGGCTATCCATGAGTCCCTGCATACTCTTGCGCGTTGCGGCCGCTCTGTGGTCTTTGTGTGGACCCCCGGTCATGTCGGTATCCCGGGTAACGAACATGTTGACCGTCTGGCGAAAGAGGCCACCAGTAAGCCATCTCTGGACGTTGGCCTCCCAGAGACTGATTTGCGGGCAGTCTTCCGCCGCAAAATCTTGGCGCTATGGGACGATGAATGGCGCGAACTGACAACGCGCAATAAGCTCCGTGATGTCAAGGAGACGGCGGCTGTGTGGCGGTCATCCCTGCGAGCCACTCGCAGGGACTCAGTAGTTCTTTGCCGGCTCCGCATTGGCCACTCCCGGCTGACGCACAGTTATTTACTGCGCCGGGAGGACCCTCCTCTATGTCGATGTGGGGCTGCTTTGACAGTGGCCCACATTTTGACGGCCTGCCCCCTTTTAGCTGTGGTCAGGCAGACATTTGCGCTGCCTGATACGCTCCCTGCCCTTTTAACAGACGACTCCACTATGGCTGACTTAGTTTTACGTTTTATTCGGGCAGGGGGATTTTATCATTTAATCTGAGTGTTTGTTTTATTTCATTGTTTTCTGTTGATTCTGGCCTTTGGCCAATGATTTTAAACTGATTTTTTAATGTGTTTCTCAGTGGTTGGCTTTTCCTTTTTTATTTCTATGGTCGGCCAACCACCGTCACACTCTGTGTGGTTTTCGTTCGTTTTGTCTTGTTCTTGTCTCAGTTTCTCTTGTTCTGTTTCGTCTGTGATGTATTCTGTTCCTCGTTTTTATTCTCTGTGGGTGTTCTTTGTCTTTGGAAAAAGGGACCGCTGACCGTAGCTGTCTGGTCCCTTTCATCCCCCAAACCAACCAACCAACCAACCAACCAACCAGGCCGGATGGGCATAACGAAGGATAGGGCGGATGGGGGATTTATAGGTGTGGAGGATGGTGGAGGGGTCCAGACCCCATGTACGGCCGGAAAGGAGCTTGAGGAGATGGAGTCGGGAGTGTGCCTTGGCTTGCATTGTCCGGAGATGGGGTGTCCAGGAGAGGCGACGGTCGATGGTGACGCCAAGGTACTTAAGGGTGGGAGTGAGGGCGATAGGACGGCCATAGATGGTGAGATACACATCAAGGAGACGGAAGGAAGGGGTGGTTTTGCCTCCTGGGTTTTGGAGGGATTGACCTTGAGCAACCACTGGTTGCACCAAGCGGCGAACCGGTCAAGATGGGATTGGAGAAGGTGTTGGGAGCGCTCTAGGGTGGGGGCAAGGGCAAGGAAGGCGGTGTCATCGGCAAACTGGAGGTGGACGGGGCGGACGGCGGCGGCATGTCCGCCGTGTACAAAAGGTACAGAAGGGGGGAGAGGACGGAGCCTTGGGGCACACCGGCAGAGGGGAAAAAGGTTTAGGAATCAGTGTTATGGATGGTGACATAGGAAGGACGGCGGGAGAGAAAGGAGCCGATCAGACGGATGTAGTTAATGGGAAGGGCGAAGGCTTGGAGCTTGAAGAGGAGACCGCTCGAGTCAGTACACCAGGAGGGCATTACGGTACTCCACCAGGGATGGAGTAGGGGATCTCCCTGGCGACTACAAAGGCCAAGATTACTTCTTGATCTGGCTGCTTACAGGAAGTATTGTACCCCGGACCACCTTTTTAAAATTAAACTTACTGAGATTTTAGAACGCCATTCCGATTTTCTTACTGTTTACACAGATGGGTCTAAACAGGGGGATTTTATGGGCTGCTCTGCTGTGTTTCCCGATACTGTCCATCGGATAGGGCTCCCAGAGCAGTTCTCCGTTTACTATGCAGAACTGTTTGCCATTCTGCAGGCATTAGAGCATATGCGCCGACATCATGGCACGAAATTCATCATCTGCTCCGATTCCCAAAGTGCTCTACACGCTCTTGAACAGATGTACCCAGCAGATCGGATGGTGCAAGAGGTGCAGGACGCACTCCTGCTCTTGCAACAGCAGGGTAAGGATGTAATTTTCTGCTGGGTTCCAGGGCACATAGGGATTCCTGGCAATGAACTTGCAGATGCGGCTGCCAAGGAGGCTTGTTCCATCCCACCTCCTGCTCGCTGTTCCGTCCCCCTGCAGGCCATTGCGTCTTTCGTGACTCGGAAGGTCATGCGTTGGTGGGAGGCTCAGTGGCTGGACGTGAGGGATAATAAGTTGCGAGCGGTGAAGGATTCTGTCCGACCGTGGCTCACCTCCTTCCGCCACCGACGCGCTGAGGAAGTAGCCCTTACATGGCTTAGAATAGGACATTGTCCTTTGACATATGGTTTTCTGTTACGTCGTGAGGAGCCACCAACGTGTCAGACGTGTGGGACACAGCTGTCGATACGACGTATTTTAACTGAGTGTGTTTTATATGCGGGTTTGAGGGACGATTTCCGTTTCCCACCAGACCTACCCTCTCTTTTAACTAATAATGAGGCGAGTGTTGCTAGAGTTTTACGTTTTTGTGTGATGTCTGGCCTTCTTCCCAAACTATTGGGATTGAAGTCTTAATGTGCTGTCCGGTGGTTTGGTCACCCATTATTTGTAAGTGGTCACTCAGTCACCGTTAATTCTTTTTCCCCATTTGTACTGCTATTTTATTTTTAGTTTTATCTCCCTGTTTTGATGTGCTGTGTCCCGTCTTGCAATTTGAACACTACCAATTCTCTCACAATTCGGCTCTGAATTGAACTTTTGGGAACGGGCGCTGATAACCTCGCTGTTGTGCGCCCTAAAACACTAATAATAATAATAATCATCATCATCATCATCATCATCATCAGGAGACCGGAATACCATACGTGGTCATAGGCACGTTCGAGGTTCAGGGAGAGGAAGATTGCGGAGCGACGGGAATTAAGCTGTTCGGAAAGGAGATGAGTGAGGTGAAGGAGAAGGTCGTCTGAAGAAGAGGACCGTCGAAAGCCACACTGGGTAACGGGAAGGAGGCGGTGCTGGCGGAGATGCTGGTGGATGCGTCGGGTGAGGATAGATTCCAGGACCTTGCTGAAGACCGAGGTAAGGCTGATGGGACGGTAGGAGACGACGGCGGACGGCGGTTTGCCAGGTTTAAGGAACTTGAGGATACGGGAGGTTTTCCACAGGTCGGGGTAGTAACCGGTGGACAGGACTACATTGTAGAGCCTGGCCAGGGTGGAGAGGAAAGAGACAGGAGCTTCACGAAGGTGACAGTAGGTGACACGATCGTGACCAGGAGCGGTGTTGCGTTTTGTGCGGAGTGTAGCAATGAGATCCTGTGTAGTGATAGGGGTATTGAGTTCCGTGTGTGCAATGTTGTCCAAGTACTGGAAACCAGGAGCGACGGGAGGGACGGAGGTGTCAGTTCGATCGCGGATATCCGGGAAGAGGGAGTAATCGAACTGGGGATCATCGGGGATGGAAAATACATCGGAGAGATAGGAGGCAAAGTGATTGGCCTTACTAAGGGTGTCAGGGAAAGGGTGATCATCATGGAGAAGAGGATAATAGGGTGAGGGTTTAGTTCCAGTAAGGCGACGGAAGGCCGACCAGAACTTGGACGAGTTGATTGGTAGGGTAGCATTTAAACGGGTGCATGTATGTCGCCAGTCCCAGCGTTTCTTAGCCGCGAGCAAATTACGAATGTGTCGCTGGAGTTGCCGGTGGCATTGTGGTGTGTCCGGGTCACGTGTGTGGAGGAAGGCACGGTGGAGACGACGGGATTCACGGAGGAGGAGAACGGCCTGTGGGGGTAAGGTAGGACGTTGGGGGTGGATGGCGACAGTAGGGACGTGGGCCTCCACGGCCTCAGACAAGGTCTGCTGGAGAAAGGAGGCGGCATGGGTGACATCGTCAGGGTGGTGGTAGGTGAAGGGGTGGCTATCGACCTGGGTGCAAAGGGTATCCCGGTAGGCATTCCAGTCGGCACGGGAATAGTCATGGACATACTTAGGGGGAGGGTCAGTACGAGGGTCGGGGCGGGGGCGACGACCGTCTGAAATGGTGAGGAGGACAGGGAGATGGTCGCTACCAATAGGCTCCAGGACATCCACCGTTATGTGGCCAAGGAGGTTGGGGGAGGAGAGGATAACATCAGGAGTGGAGTTGGATTCGGGACGGGTGTGCTGGGGGATGGGGATGAGGTCGCCTTGAAGGGAGGAGAGGAACCGATGCCACCGCCGTAACTGGGCGGCGGAACGACTATGGATGTTGAGGTCGGCGGCGATCACGTAGGAATAGGGGCGTTAGGGCGGACATGGTGGCGCAGGTAACGGTAAGGCCGGGGAAGAAGAGACAAAAGGATCAGGTGTTGGGTGGGGTCGGGAAGGAGAGGTTGGAGCTGAACGGGGATCTGGCGGTGGTGACCAATGGCAACTCCGCCACGCGCAATGGGGAGGGGGTTATCGGAGCAGTGGAGGAGATAGGGTGAGGTGTGGATGGAGTGGTGGGGTTGGAGGAAGGTTCCATTGAGGAGGAAGGCACCCACACGGTGGGTGGCAAGGGTGTGCAGGGAGAGGTTCTTGTTGGCGGAAAGGGAGCGGATATTGTTCAAAAGGATACGTTGCTTTCGCGCCATGACAGGGATTTAGACGAGGGTGTCAAGACGGGGAAGGTGAAATGGGCCTGGTTGTTGGAGTAGGTGGCGTAAATCTTGAGTTGGAATATGGAACGGGCAGCAAGGGAGATCTGCTGGAGGGTGTGGGGGCGCTGAAAGGGATGAACATTTTGAAGGACGATGGTGAGGAACCTGATGATGTCATCAGCGGGGGTGGGGGGGGACGAAGGGAATTGCCAGGAGGGGTGGGGGCGTCCAGGGGACGGACAGGGACGGTGAGTTCAGGAGTGGTCGGAGGGGTCGGGCTTTACGCTTTTGGGAGTAGGTGGGATGGGGGAGATTGCAGGTATTGCAGGAGGTAGGGGATTGAAGGTTAGGGCACTGCCGGAGGAGGTGCACTTTCCTACAATACGGGCAGGTGGGGGCCTCGCGGCACTCAGCTGTTGGGTGTGCATTATAGTGCAGGCACCTGGCAGCGCAGGAATTGAGGAGGGGAACGGGAGGGGTCGACTTTGTGGCGCTGGTTGAAGTGGAGGGCACCCTCCTTCAGGAGACGGTCAATGGAGGGGGCGTCCTCAGAGAAAACCTGCATAAGGCGAGTGGGGCTGGCCGAGTTGAAAATACGGCGGACCTCCAGCGTGGGATGCGCCTTGAGCTCCGCCAACACCACCTGCTCCGTGATCATCGGACTAACCCGAGTGATCACGGCAGTGAGGATCGGCGGGCGACGTGGGGGTTGGGGTTTGCGGGTAGGAGATGGAGAAGGAGCAGGGGTGAGGGAGGCGTTGGGGCCAAAACGGGTGATGGGGAGGCGGGAGACGATGTCAGTATGGAGGATTGGGCTGGGGGAGGAGATGAGAACAGAATCCCGTCTGGGAGTGAGGGGAGAGATGGGGGCACCAGGGAAGTGTTGGCGGAGGAGAAGGGAGAGATTCTGGGCCTCGAGAAGGGAAGGATCGGGCGGGAGAGGAGGTATTTGTAGAAGGAGGAGGAGGAGGAGGAGGAGGAGGAGGAGGCGCGGGAGCAGGGCCAGGTGGGGAGACATCCATGGCACCCTGGGGGGGTGAAGGAGGACGGGACGGGGTGGGGCGGGGCCTTTTTGGGAGCGGAGGAGGTGGTGGTGCCACTAGGGCGTTTTATGGCCGCAGAAGGGCGGGTAGTGATATGAGGGACGGGAGCTATAGGGAGGTGGTGGGAAGGGACAGGTCCCGGCGTGGACGCAGCAGTCGGCGCCGGAGATGGTGAAGGCGACGGCGGCGACGGCGACGGCGACGGCGGCGGCGACGGGGAGAGCTGGGCATGGACAGTGGCCCAACGGGCCACCACTCTAGCCGGAGATGAAGTGACAGGCTGGGGGAGTGCAGGGAAAGGATCAGATCGAGAGGAGCAGGAGGAAGAAGCTGGAGAGGGGGCGACAAAGCGCGAGGGCGAAGGGAGAGTGAGAAGAGGTCGGATGGAAGGAGAGGGGTGGGACTGGGCACACCACGTTATAGTGGTGGAGGCGGGGGAAGGGGAAGTGTAAACTATGGCGGTGGTGGTGGTAGTGGTGGCGGTGGTGGTGGGGGTGGACATGTAGACAGGGAGAAACAATAACGCACAGAACGAAAAGGAAAGGACACAAACCGGGGACAGACGAAGACAAAGACGGAGGAAGATGAGGACGGCCGAAGACCAGGGTCGGACGGCGACGGCGGGGGGCAGGAACGCAGCAGCAGCAGCAGCAGCAGCTGCTGCTGCTGCTGCTGCTGCTGCTGCTGGCTGGACGGCACCTGCAAGACAGGCTATAAACAAAGCAGACGTTACAGCACAGATGCCTGCAGCAGTGAGGAAAGCTTCTTATTTGTATGAGCTTTGTTGTTTGACCATTGACCGCCATCTTAGCATTCACACCAGTCACCATATTGTTTGTTATATCAATAATCCGATGACGAAATGCCATTTTTTCGATGGTTTGCAACAGGTATCTGTGGTTAACATGATCGAAGGCTTTTTAGAGCACATGTGATGTTGGACACCAAGGTAATTGAAATGGTGTCTAAATATTCGGATATATTCTGAAAAATATTTATGGTTGAGGTACGTGACTGGTGGGGACTAAAATTTTTTTCGGCGGAAGATGAAAGTCTTTTATTTATTATCCTACAAATTATTTTGTAATCAGAATTCAAAAGAGAAATAGGACGGAAGTTCTTTAAATTGTTTTTGCATTTATTTTTGGGATCAATACTATTTTGCTCTCCTTAAATTAAGAAAGGATCATTTCTGCGTTAATTACGTCATTTTCCACGCAGGTAAGCTTGTCACCAATTAAAAACCAGTAATGTGCGTAAAATTCAATAGGAAGACCGTCAGGTCTCGGAGATTTTTTTCAGTGGTGAGCTATCTATAATCTCTTTTACTCCTTCGTTATTAACTGTTGACAGGATTTCCTCTATATCAAAATGTTCAAATTGAACCGTGTCATTTGCCACGGTTCCTGTTTTTCCTTGTTTTACTCCTGTTTGGAGTTTCCGCGCTTTCCTAGAGGGCGTTGTGGAGCCTCCGCGAGCGCGCTGCTAGGAGGCGCTGTGTGCCGTGCCCAGGGCGGAGGAGGCAGTTGAGACGAGTGTTCGGCCGTGGACGACCGTTCTGCAGCGGGGCGCTCGGTCGCTCTGTGCTAAGTCTGGATGGGCCCGAAATCCCGGGACGTGAGGACACAAAAGGCCATAAATCTGTGGACAACGTTTGATTTACGTTCATGGGCTGGGGAAGCTATGAAGTTTGTCTGCAGCTGCCAGTAACCTCCGGCAGGTGGTGTCGTCACTGAAAGTAAGATTTTTCATTTAGTTAGTGCAACGGCCGTCGCCTGGCGGCGCTCATCTCCTGGTGAAGTGGGAGCTATTAGTACCTGTGTGGCAACGTTTCTCTGCTCTGAGTTTGTGATCGGAAATTTCCTTTGTGTGTGTGTGTGTGTGTGTGTGTGTGTGTGTGTGTGTGTGTGTGTGTGTGTGTGTGTTACTGCTCCCTTGCATGATCGAGTGTTTGTACGCGATACTGACTTAAGGCGTGCATCGTAAACAAGCAAAAGAAAAAAAATTTTTTTGGCTGTGGACCTTCTGCAAACCGTTGCTTTGCCATGGACGGCGTAGATCGTTGTTTGGATAAGCACGTTGTAAAACGTAAAATAACCTTGTGCTGTCTGGCGGAGAGAGAGAGAGAGAGAGAGAGAGAGAGAGAGAGAGAGAGAGAGAGAGAGAGAGAGAGAGAGAATGAGACAATTTTATGGATGTCTGAAATGCGAGGTTGTCAATGTTCGCCAACATCTGTTGTTTTAGTACTTAGGCATATTTCAGTCGTTATTATGTATACATTCTTGTGTTAAGGAGTTTAGTCCCCGTGGAATTTAAGTGCTCTATTTAATCATATTTAAGGTAGTGCTTCAGTTTCTATTTGATAATCCGCCTAGCCACGACTGATGTCGGTTGCTCGGTCAGTCTGAAAGGTTGGGCCTATTGGGTAGAGACAGTTACTGACTTGCTCTCCTCAGATCCGATTTGGTATTGATACTAAGGTGATAGTTCTGCTGGAATCTCATTTGCAGATGGTATCTATTTTTGTGAGCACAAATAAAGCTACCTCTGCCTCTGTAATTTTCGTGCGCTGGTCAGCAAACTTCGGTGAATGATAAAAAAATTCGCCAACTGGTGTTCGTCCAACCTAGTGGCTCGTCTTAGACGAGTTTCCTTTCCAGTTCGGGTAAATGTTTCCTCCTCCTGGTGGAGCCATCCTCTTTCCCGAGCCACGCTGGGGTAAGACTTGCCCGATTGTCTATTGCCGCTCTATGTTCCAGGAGAATGAAATAAGGGGTTAATTATCTACACCATTATGCCCAAGAAAGGCCAGTTAGAGTAGTTCTGGATAACGTAACCATTGTACACTATTAAGATAGTTACGGGTTTGGAGAAATTGCTGTTTGGTAAACTTTAGCCTTCTGTGTCGGTAATCCGACGTATTCCACGATTCAACATTTTTAAAGAACTGAGTGATTTGGTTTTGATAAATTTGCTGACACGTGACTTAATTATTTGCTATTGATGTTGATTTAAATGAATCTATATTTTGTGGATATAATTCTTAATCTGTGATCGTCCTTAATGATGTAACATTTAATGTACATCTGATTGTCCCCTATGTCACCTACTGACTTCAGAGACTGAAAATGTGATCCTTGCTCAAGTTTATGGGACTTCATTAACCGTTGATCTTTATTGTTTATGGTCTTAAAAATGTTTGTTAAACAGGAATAATCTGATTCGTATTATTTATTAAGTAATTCTTAAGATATATAACAAATATTACGAGTGCAAATTTTCTCTCATTGTTACACTTGCATGTTCTGTGGTTTACACTGAAGGGTGTGACAATAAATGCAAAATCTAAAGTGAAGCGTTGGGGCGGATTAATCTTTCCCCTATTACCGTTAAAGATAACTGATTGTCGCTTGTTATTGAAACTGGTTCTGAGAATAGTTTGACTGACCCGTTTGAAAGAGTACATCACAAATGAGTGTGAATTCCTAAGGGACTAAACTTCTGACGTCATCGGTCTCTTACCTTACACAATCCTTTAACTTTAACTTATGCTAAGAACAATACACACTCCCATGCCTGAGGTAGGACTCGAACATCCTGCAGGAGGGGCCTCCTCATTATCTCTTTGTTAGTTGCGGGACTAAAATGTCGGTGAAGTCTTCAAAAGCTCCTTCGTCAGTTCGATTGGTGGAGTACAAGTTGTCATAACTATGTATTTCATAAAGTATGTCCCTTCGGAATGTAAGCTTTCAACCATCAGGTGTCTGAACTTCGACGACGAAAGTTCTGCGTCTGTTGTTTGCATGCCGTAGAAGGTGGTACAAGGACGCTGTTTCATCCCCGGAACTAGATTTGGCCTTTCACTTAATTTTGAGACCTTCCATTTGCTGCCTCTTAATTAAGTTTTGCTTTCGTTATTTTAAATATCAGCTAGCCGAATCATGACCTCATTTGCTTGCTTGTAGAAGTCTATTAATAAGGCATAATGAAACTTAAAAGTAAATCTCAATTATCTGAATCTTTCAAAGCTGTACTGTACGAGGTCTCGCCTGAGTTTTGGCTTTGCTCTTCTCGTCCACCAATCAAGAACGGTTGGGTGCCTGTCTGAAGCACGTAAGCATGTTGTCCACGCTTCTGTGATGGCTAGTTCTAGATCTTTTTCGTTTAAAAGAGGTATCTGAATTGCACTGGTTTCTAAAAAGGCGTGTTGTTTGCATACATAGATTAATGCAAACTAAAAGGCTACAATGGTCACTAATATACACTGGAACTGTTTCTGCCCGAAGTAAAGATTTTTTCCAAGGCCCGTGACTCATAAATCCTATCAAGTCTGCGGCATGAATTCGTCGTTATGAAGTATACTCGATTGATGTTGGGTGTTTGCGTTCCATCTGAGATATGCAGATGGCTCGCTAATTATTTTTACTGAGAGTAGTAATTTAAATTGGATTGCTGGTCCTCCCGATTCAAAACACTGTTAAAATCCCCACCAAGGATTAAGTCACATGGATTTTTCCTTAATAAATAAATTAGTTCGTCTTCAAAAAAATTTTGTGCGGGCCAACCTGTGATAATTCCCCGAAGGAGTGTACATTAATAAGAGACGTCAAAAATTTTAATAGCTATAGCTTCCCTAGAGTCTGTTCTTTCTATGTCGCTGACTGGTATCCCTTCTCTAATTAAAAAGACAGTTACAACAATTGCTTCACGTGTGACATTAACAATTTCTACATAACCTGCAATTTGGAATAGCGCTACTGAAACCTCATAATACGGCGATAACTGTCAGATTCATACAAAAATTCTTTCAATGCTGCCAATTTAAACGGCGAGCGTACTTCATTAATGTTTATCGTCGCAATTGAATACGCCTGCATCATAAAATTACGGGCAATACCTAGTTTTTAGTCACGATCCGTTGAGAGACAAACAGCATGAAATTTCTCCACTTAGAAAACAATGTCAATCTGTCATTCTTATAAAATTAGTATTGCTACGAAATCCTGTAATGTAGTTCTTTACCAACGAAATTGCTTGAGCCGACACTTTTTCTCCTTAACGGTATATAGGGCAGTGTTTTATGTCGCTTAAGGCTTATGTTCTCCCCCTCATCAGATCCTTTCCTGACAATTTAATACTTGATACTTTTTTGCTGTTAGTGTTGTTAGGTTTGGGTTTTCCTTGTGGACACGGGACAGAAAGATTGGATTGAAGTTTGTTTGTGACGGTGACTGGCGGGCTGGTGGCGACTTTCGAAATATCAGCACTTATTGGCGGCGTCATTGCAACGGTAACAGGTTGTGGGGTAGACACTGCCGCTTTCGCGCTTCCCCCTTGGGCATGTTGCGCTTTGGAGTCAGCGTGTTGTTCTTTGGAAACTTCCTCTTGTTTATCGTATTGGATGGTCTGTTGTGCTGCCGGTTCTGTCGTTCGCGTCGCAATCGCACGCATATTGGTCAGTGAGCCGCTATCAGCAGTGACAACTTCTGTTGCGGTCCCTGGATTATCTGTCGCTGTTTGTCACATCAACTGGCATTCCCTCGTACGTTTCCAATGAAGTTTCATTACACTGTTCTGATTTCCTGCTCAGATGGGATTTTTAAAATTCTTTATTAACACAATACAATCAGTACTATATGAAGATAAAAAACAACCCACCACCTTAATTAGTGGGTCTACATATTATACTACATTTTACAGCATTGTTAAATCTCATTTTTCTATAA
Source organism: Schistocerca nitens (assembly GCF_023898315.1). Taxonomy (NCBI): domain Eukaryota; kingdom Metazoa; phylum Arthropoda; class Insecta; order Orthoptera; family Acrididae; genus Schistocerca; species Schistocerca nitens. The sequence continues at coordinate 670,039,811 of NC_064615.1, forward strand.
CTGGCATAAATATGAGAAAGGTTAATCTGTTAGGCTATCCTACTTCTTCTAATCTATTCCGCAGCGATTACAAGTGTGCCAGTTGATATATAAACCTATTATTAAAGGCCTGCTCACTGAGTAAACCCATTTGAGCGTGCCCCAGGCACTGTGCTGGCAAGGTCTGTATTGTCGCCGCAGTCCCTACTTCTTAGTGTTTGTTAGTGTTCTAATCTACTACGGCTACTGCTAACTGTTAGGTTCTATATCTTAGTAGAGTGCAGTTGTCATTACCTGGAAGGTGGTGCACCCGCTGGCCTGGTCCAGTAGTGCGGCGGATTCCAGTCATGAAGTCACTGACCTGTTCCACACTCGGCGGTATGGCGAGTACATCTGTCTACTCCGGGTTTGATGTTATCCACCTTGGTTTCTTCCAAAGTCTCTCAAGATCTTTTGTGATACCTCGTTTGCCAGAATGTTAAGGATGCTAAAGGTATCGGCACATCGTATTAGGGCATAGGTGTCATTGTTTGGTAATTGTGCTGTTAGGTCATGCGCCACATCATACAATAAACAGTCATAGATGATGTGCTCAGGTGTACCGTCTTGAGCACCACAGTCGCATAGGTATGACGGGTATGGCCCATGTCCCGTGAGAAAGTGCAGTAATCCCCTACTTGGCTCGAAATAAGTAATCCCAAGACGCTCTTTGATGTAAGGTAGCAGTTGAAAGACCACTCTACCAGTTTCTTCGTTTTCCCATGATGTTTGCCACAACTCCTCCCCCCTTCTTTTGGTAGCAGGTTTGTCTCCCACCTGAACCCCCAAGATGTCCCTGGTATTGTCTACCTTACCTTTAGAGATCCAGTATCATGCTGCCTGTTCTCTTATTTTTAAGTCCAATGGACATGATCCCATCAGCACCAGTAGAGCCGCCCCCCCCCCCCCCCCCAGGAGTCGTTCTGTAGGCCCCTACAGATCGCATTATCATGTTTCTCTGCACCCTTCTCACGGCCATGGCTGGCATCGCCCTCCTGAGGCTGTGCAGCCAGACCCCACACGCATAACCTACTACTGATGATAGGATGCTGTTATGATATAGTTTGATTAGATCGGGTGGCAGATGAAATCTTTTATGACCTATGTTAATGAGACTGTTCAGAGTTCCTAGGGCACGTCAAGTTATGGTTTCGATGTGAGATGTGTAGCTCCATTTTTCATCAATGATTACTCCTTGATATCGTGCTTCGCGACGCCAGAGAACTGGTGTTCCATCTACTCTAACTGTGGGGTGTCTGACCAGACTGCCTTTTAGAAGGTGGTATGTTGACTTGTTTGGTGCGACCTTCATTTTTGCTTCTTGGCACCACTCAGTATTGTTATTGCCCTTTCTACCTTTGGCTCTAGGTCTTCTCGGCTACGGCCGAAGACCAAAAGGAGGAGGTCGTCAGCGTATGCAATCATGTATAGCACATCCTTGCTGAGTTGTAGTTTCTCCAACAGCGGCTCTACATTTACGTCCCAAAAGAGTGGCCCCAATACGGAGCCCTGGGGACTTCCCTTCGTGATGGTTTGGCTTCTTTTGTCGCTAGGCGATGATACCAAACTTCCCTGTCCATGCAATAACTCCTCAGACAGCCATAGAGGGGCCCTGCGCACTCCTTCTCGCGCAAGTGGGAGAAGAGCGAGGGCCACCACAGGTTTTCAAAGGCACCACTGATGTCCACCATGATGCCGATTACGTATTTGTACGGGGCCGAGATGCAGACCTCAGCCGGCAGGGCGATTGCGTCAGACGCCGATCGCCCCGGCCAGAAGCCGAACTGTCTGTCGCTCATCCCGTACAAAATCCTGTGTGCAGTCAGTCTGTCAGCCAATAGCTTCTCTAACAATTTCCCATGATGTCTAGGAGACTTATTGGTCTTTACGACTTCGGCTCAACGGGATCTTTGTCCTTACCCTTTTTTATGATGACCATGTTTGCTCATGTCTTGGGGAATTTGCCGGTCCTGAGACATTCGTTAAATAACCCTGTGAGAGGTGCTATTAGCTGCTGTGGGGCGAGGAACGGTACCACCTCCGCTACTATACAGTCTGACCCTGGTGCTTTTCCCGTTTTAGTGACTTGATCTGTGCAGCAACTTCTTCAGAGAATTGGTACACCCTGGTGTCATTGGTGTACTCCTGCTGGTCTGTTCTGCGAATTTTCTGTTGGGTCTCAGTTTCTCCATTTTCCTCATCGTCCGGCAGCGGAGTCCACAGGACCACCTCGGCGGTCTCTCGCCAGAACTCTGTTGTTCTGCCATCCTCTGGCAGTGGAGAGGACCGCTGGAGACCTTATCTTTCCCCTGACCAACTTGTAGGGAACTCTCCACGGATCAGTTTCAAGTTGTCTTAGTACGTAGCCCTCCCAGCTCTTGATCCTTATCTCTTTTAGTTGTTTTTGGAATGCATCCTTCGCTTCTCTGTATTACTATAGCCAGTGTTGTTTTTCTGGCCAGACGGAACTTCGCTGTTAGTACTTCCTCGCCCATCGGACAGAATGGCGCAAACGTTCGAGGTCAGCCGTCCATGGTGATGGGGAGGCCGCTACGGCCCCTCTCCTAGTTGGCACAGCAGCTTTTACCGCCCTAATTACCGACCCCACCAGTTCTTCGGTGTACCTATCCACGTCCAGGTCCCCTTCGGCCAATGGAGGTACATCATATTCTCGAGCTAGGCGTTCCCAATTTGTCTTACTGAAGTTGTATTGGATTTCCCATCCCAGGTCCCAGCGGCACTCTTTGTCACTGAGGTGAAAGACAATCAGGTTGTGATCGCTTGTAGTCACTTGATCTTTTACTACCCAGCTTTTGATGTTGCTGCTTATTTTAGGTGTGGCCAAAGTGACGTCGATGTTAGTCCCTAACCCACCTCCGCCTGTATAGATAGGGGGCTTTCCTGGTTAGTTGGTCACAACAAGCTGTTGGGCCATGATCAGCTCTTCAACCTTTTCGCCGTTTGCGTCTCTGGTGCCGCTGTACCATAGAGGAGTTAGCGTTCATATCAGCTGTAATGATAACCGTTTTCCCCTGCAACGCCGTGGTGGTTCTTGAAAGATGGTCTAGATATCCTCAAAATTCTCTCCGTACAGGAAGTACATATTTACGATATACACCAAGCCAAGAGGCGTCTGTAGCTCCACAACGTTACAGTGGTTGTTTGACAACTGCGTTATTGTTGTTGCCCTTAGCCCCTTATTTGTTATGATTGTGACTGCCTGTTGGAGATTACTTGCCAGGAGGCTGACACGAAGGGGATTAGTCCAGCTCGAGAATATGGCCCCTGCAGACAGATTACGTCCAGTCTCAGATCCTCCACTATCTTTCGCAGCTCTTGCATGACAAGTCGGCTGTTGTGTGTGTTGATTTGTCAGATTGTGATGCTAGGTTTCATTATGGAAAGTACGTATGGGAATCGCATTCTGGCCAGGGTTTGTTCCAGTCTGACGCAGTTCGCCAATTAGTCAGGACAGACTGTGCGTATATTTCCTCCCTTTCGAATCTTTCCCCTCTCCTTCAAAACACTTTCTTAAGCAAGTCACGCAGGGCTCCGAATTCGGTGGGGAGGTTCATCGACCTTAACGTTATCCTGTCTACAGCCTCCATTGTGGAGAGGGTGACCCTTCTTCCTTATTTGTGCCCTACACGTACGACGTGCCTGAGTGTTGTAGTAAGGACAGTCGGTTGCTCCAGGCGGAAGAGCTGCATTGCAAATTCTAGGTTGGGATAAATTCTCCTTGGGTCCACTTCTGTGGGTCTTGATGATGCCTCCAGTTAAGTTGTGCTTGTGACGGAACTATCCTGTAAGATTAATTTCGAGGGGTCTTCTTGTGTGGGGATTGTGGTGTTTGTGTTTGGAGCTTTCGAGTCGTTATGTGACGTGTGGCAGTTTGGTGTTCTACATCTACATCTACATCTACATTTATACTACGCAAGCCACCCAACGGTGTGTGGCGGAGGGCACTGTACGTGCCACTGTCATTACCTCCCTTTCCTGTTACAGTGGCGTATGGTTCGCGGGAAGAACGACTGCCTGAAAGCCTCCGTGCGCGCTCGAATCTGTCTAATTTTACATTCGTGATCTCCTCGGGAGGTATAAGTAGGAGGAAGCAATATATTCGATACCTCATCCAGAAACGCACCCTCTCGAAACCTGGCGAGCAAGCTACACCGCGATGCAGAGCCGCTTGCAGAGTCTGCCACTTGAGTTTGTTAAACATCTCCGTAACGCTATCACGGTTACCAAATAACCCTGTGACGAAACGCGCCGCTCTTCTTTGGATCTTCTCTATCTCCTCCGTCAACTCGATCTGGTACGGATGCCACACTGATGAGCAATACTCAAGCACAGGTCGAACGAGTGTTTTGTAAGCCAACTCCTTTGTTGATGGACTACATTTTCTAAGCACTCTCCCAATGAATCTCAACCTGGTACCCGCCTTACCAACAATTAATCGTTCCGCACGCATACTCCCATATATTTTACAGAAGTAACTGCTACCAGTGTTTGTTCCGCTATCATATAATCATACAATAAAGGATCCTTCTTTCTATGTATTCGCAATAGATTACATTTGTCTATGTTAAGGGTCAGTTGCCACTCCCTGCACCAAGTGCCTATCCGCTGCGTATCTTCCTGCATTTTGCTACAATTTTCTAATGCTTTAACTTCTCTGTATACTACAGCATCATCCGCGAAAAGCCGCATGGAACTTCCGACACTATCTACTAGGTCATTTATATATACTGTGAAAAGCAATGGTCCTATAACACTCACCTGTGGCACGCCACAGGTTACTTTAACGTCTGTAGACGTCTCTCCACTGAGAACAACATGCTGTGTTCTGTTTGCTAAAAACTCTTCAATCCAGCCACACAGCTGGTCTGATATTCCATAGGCTCTTACTTTATCAGGCGACAGTGCGGAACTGTATCGAACGCCTTCCGGAAGTCAGGAAAAATAGCATCTACCTGGGAGCCTGTATCTAATATTGTCTGGGTCTCATGAACAAATAAAGCGAGTTGGGTCTCTCACGATCGCTGTTTCCGGAATCCATGTTGATTGCTACAGAGTAGATTCTGGGTTCCAAAAACGACATGACACTCGAGCAAAAAACATGTTATAAAATTCTACAACAGATCGACGTCAGAGATATAGGTCTATAGTTTTGCGCATCTGCTCGACGGCCCTTCTTGAAGACTGGGACTACCTGTGCTCTTTTCCAATCATTTGGAACCTTCCGTTCCTCTAGACTTGCGGTACACGGCTGTTAGAAGGGAGCAAGTTCTTTCGCGTACTCTGTGTAGAATCGAATTGGTATCCCGTCAGGTCCAGTGGACTTTCCTCTGTTGAGTGATTCCAGTTGCTTTTCTTTCCTTGGACACTTATTTCGATGTCAGCCATTTTTTCGTTTGTGGGAGGATTTAGAGAAGCCCCCCTGCGGGTTCGGGGGTTAGAATCGGCCCGCGGTATTCCTGCCTGTCGTAAGAGGCGACTAAAAGGAGTCTCACTTGTTTCGGCATTATGTGATGGTCCCCTCTCGGGTTTGACCTCCATCTTTCTAAATTATTCCGAAGAGCGAGCCAATTGAGGAAGGGCGCCTTACATGGTGCACTGTATCCGTCGTGCATTCAGACTTTTAGCCGGCTTTTCGTCGTTGCAATGGTGTCCCGCTCGTTTTCCATCTCTTGGGCGAGGATACGTCCCTGGGTGCGATTCCCACGCTGCACTATGCAGTGTTTCTTTTAACTGTGACGACGACCTTGGACAGTTTTGCACCTAAGATCCAGCACGGTAGCCAGTCCGTTGTGGTGGGAACGCCATGTACCCTCTTGGTTGTAGCCCCCTGACAACACAGGGATCGCTCTACTGATGCCTGCGCCGTTAACTCCCCACGTATGCCAAGGAGTAGATGTCCATCTCCTTGGGGCATCAGGACTCCCGGCAATGGCAGTCCTGCCAGGTGGCTATTGCTGCGGCTGGGTGGTGCCCGTTGGGAGGGCCCTTGGTCGGAGTAGGTGGCATCAGGGCGGATGTGGCGCAATGAAGCGCAATAAATCACACCAAGCTGGTGGTCGCACGGCCACCAGCGTCTCTAAGCGAGGTAGAGTAGATTTTGATGCTGCGCAATATGATCCTCAGTCGTTCCCCTCGTTGGCTGCGCCATGGGAGGGCCGTAGATCTAGTGCCAAGAGGGAGCCTTACGTACCGCAATACCTTGTCTGCAGCAGGACTGATGGTGACTCCTTTCTTATGACGAAGCCTCTGTTTTTTGTGGAAAACCTGGAGGATAAGTTTGGAGAAGTGGCGGGGTTGTCTAAAATGAGGAATGGGTCCATCCTCCTCAAGACGCCCTCCCCAGCCCAGTCACGAGCGTTGCTCTTGTGTGATAAGCTGGGTGACGTCCCTGTAACCGTCACTCCCCACAGTAGCTTAAATATGGTCCAGGGGATTTTTACCATCGTGACCTATTGTTACAATCCGATGACGAGCTGAGAGCTGACTTAGAACGACGTGGAGTGCATTTTGTCCGTCGTGTCCATCGAGGACCCAAGACTAACAGAGTGGCCACCGGTGCCTTTATCTTGGCCTTCGAGGGTGATGTCTTGCCCGAGAAGGTCAAGGTGATGGTTTACCGTTGCGACGTCAAACCATACGTCCCTCCCCCGATGCGGTGCTTCCAGTGCTGGAAGTTTGGGCATATGTCCTCCCGTTGCCCTTCCAGCGCTACATGTCGAGATTGCGGACGCCCCTCTCATCCCGATTCTCCATGTGCGCCTCTGCCTGTATGTGTCAACTGTGGGGAGCACCACTCTTCATGCTCGCCAGATTGCCCTGTTCTTCATAAGGAGCGGAAGATCATGGAATTTAAGACCCTGGTTCGGCTTACTTATCGAGAGGCTAAAGTGAAATATGAAAGGTTGTATCCTGCTTCCGTTTGAACATCTTATGCTGCAGCCACGTTATCGTCGCCCGCGCGAGCGACGGTTGTCGCCTCATCTGTGCCGCCTTCAGTGGGCCCTCGGGGCCGTGCATCTCTGTCTGCCCCCCTCGTGCCTGGGGGCAAGCCTTCCTCTGTTGTCCCCTTAGCCGTTGGGGGCAAACCCTCTTCTGTCGCTCCCCCCACGCTTACTTCGGGAGTGACATCTCCTCCAAAACCGGGGGGCTCGATCCCTCCCCCTCCTCCTCCACCGGCGTTGCCTCTGCCGGTTCCTCTCCAGCGGAAGGGGTCCCTCGGGGCTCTCCTTTCCTCCGTTTCTTCTCCTACCCAGCCGGATGTAAGCCAGTGGCTGAAGGTTCCGCCACCTGCTGGTCGTAGGGCTTCTGCGTCGTCGTCAGCCTCTGATGATGATCCTTCAGAGAAGCTCTCCCAGCCCTCTCACCCTAAGGGTCGACGCGAGAAGAAGGAACGGAATGTGTCCAAGAAGGACGACGTTCCGGCGGTTTCAGTACCGCCTGATGTACATAGTCCTGGCTCCGGGGATGAGGTGGAGATCCTCGCCTCTGCCGCGGATCTCGCCCTCACGGAACCCTTGGGGGCCTTCCTATGGACTCAGCTGACTCTCCACCGGTGGCGGCAGTTGACTCTGAGGCGCCGTCTGCCTCTTAGTCGCCTTCACGCCCTCCGAGTCCCTTCCTGCTTCCATTCTCCAGTGGAACTGCGGCGGTTATTTCCGCCACCTGCCTGAGCTCCGGATGCTTCTGAGTGATTCCCCTGTTCTCTGCATTGCTCTGCAGGCAACTTGGTTTACTGCAATGCGGAACCCAGCCCTTCGCGGTTATCGGGGATACTATAAGAACCGTGTTGCCTGTCACCGAGCATCAGGTGGAGTTAGCCTCTTTGTTCCCCACTCTGTCTGTAGCTCGCCAGTACCCCTTCAGACGCCTTTAGAGGCAGTCGCTGCCAGGGTTGAGCTCTCGCCGGCTATTACAGTTTGCTCTGTTTACGTTCCTCCGGATGGGGAGCTCCCCTGGCATGTCTTGGCTGCACTGCTGGCTCAACTCCCGCCACCTTTGCTGCTTCTGGGCGATTTCAATGCCCACAACCCTCTATGGGGTGGGACTGTCTCCGATGGAGCATGTCTTGGCTCAGCTCAACCTTAGCCTCCTGAACACCGGTGCTCCCACACATTTCAGTGTGGCCCACAGCTCGTTCTCGGCCATCGATCTCTCTCTTTGTAGCCCCGGGCTTGTCCCATCTCTCCACTGGAGAGTGCATCCTGACCTGTATGGTAGTGACCATTTTCCCATCTATTTGTCACTGCCCCAGTGTCATTCTTCTGGGCGCCTGCCCCGCTGGGCTCTCCACAGGGCTGACTGGCCAGCTTTTACTTCCGCAGCAACCATTGCGTCTCCCCCACAGGGTGACATTGACGAGGTGGTCCGTGTCTTCACCACGTCAATCATTTCGGCAGCCGAGGCTTGCATCCCCCGCTCTTCTGGACTCCCTCGGAAGAAGGCTGTACCCTGGTGGTCGCCGGAGATTGCTGAGGCTATTCGCGACCGTAGGCGGGCTCTCTAGCGTCATAGGCGGCACCCGTCTCTCGCGACCCTCATCGCCTTTAAGAGGCTCCGTGCCTTCGCCCGTCGTCTTATTGCACGGCGTAAGCAGGAGTGCTGGGAGAGGTACGTCTCATCCCTGGGCTCCCATGTCTCCCCCTCGCTCGTGTGGTCCCGGATCCGGCGGATTTATGGATACCAGACCCCTATGGGTGTCCCTGGAATCTCTCTGGACGGCGCTGTCTGCACGGACGCTACCGTCATTGCTGAACAGCTTGCCGCGCACTTTGCGAAGAGCTGTGCGACTGCAACTTATCCCCCCGCCTTTCGCTCTCTCAAGGAGCGGGCCGAGCGGACGCAGTTCTCATTTCACACGCGTCGTTCTGAAAAATACAATGCTCCTTTCAGCGAGAGGGAATTCCTTGCTGCCCTCGCCGATTGCCCTGATACAGCACCAGGACCGGACTGCATCCACGCACAGATGCTGCAGCATCTCTCCAGGGACTGCCAGAGACACATCCTCACCATCTTTAACCGCATTTGGAGCGAGGGCGTGTTCCCGTCGCAATGGCGAGAGGGTGTTATTGTCCCCATATTGAAGCCCGGTGCGGACCCACTGGCGGTGGACAGCTATCGTCCCATTACGCTCACCAACGTTTTGTGCAAATTGCTCGAACGTATGGTGGGACGGCGTTTGTGTTGGGTCCTTGAATCGCGCGGTCTCCTCGCTCCATCCCAGGGTGGCTTCCGTCGGGGCCGGTCTGCAGCGGACAATTTGGTGCGGCTGGAGTCTGCTATTCGTACGGCCTTTGCCAGACGTCAGCATCTCGTTGCTGTATTTTTTGATCTGCGGAAGGCGTATGACACCACATGGAGGCATCACATTCTTGCCACGCTGCGTGCGTGGGGTCTTCGTGGTCGGCTCCCGGCTTTTCTTCAAACCTTTCTCTTGCACCGCTCTTTCTGGGTGCAAGTCGGTGCTGCCTCTAGTTCATCTTATACACAGGAAAATGGGGTCCCGCAGGGCTCGGTGTTGAGCGTGTCCTGATTTCTAGTGGCCATTAATGGTCTGGCTGCAGCCGTGGGGTCGTCGGTGTCTCCTTCTTTGTATGCCGACGACTTCTGCATCTCATTTAGCTCCACGACTACGGGAGTCGCCGAACGCAGGCTGCAGGTAGCCGTTCGGAAGGCAGCATCATGGGCTCTGACTCACGGTTTTCAGTTCTCTGCAGCCAAGACTCGGGTTATGCACTTCTGCAGGCGTCGGACGGTCCACCCTCAACCTGAACTTTAACTCGACGGCCACCTGCTTGAAGTGGTGGACACTTGCCGCTTCTTAGGACTCGTGTTTGATGCCCGGCTCACATGGGTTCCTCATATTACTCAGCTGAAGCAAAAATGCTGGCGGCACCTCAACGCCCTCCGCTGCCTTAGCCACACATCTTGGAGTGCGGATCGCTGCACGCTGTGGCGATTGTACAGAGCCCTTGTGCAGTCCAGGCTTGATTATGGGAGCCTGGCCTATGGGTCTGCATCACCCTCAGTGTTGAAGTTGTTAGACCCCATACCCCACTGTGGGGTTCGGCTTGCAACTGGCGCTTTTCGTACCAGCCCCGTGGTTAGTCTACTGGTGGAGACCGACTGCTCACCGAATATGCTGTCCACATGCATTGTCGCCAGGCCATGCCAATCGTCGCCTGCTTTTCCCTGCCATGGTCCTCCATCTGCCCGAACGGCGACCTAGGTCTGGGCTTTCCGTAATTGCCAGCGTCCAGTCCCTGCTGACGGAACTGGGGTCATTCCCTCTTCTGCCTCCCTTCTGGGTCCGTGCACCTACGCCTCCCTGGTGTTTGTCCCGGCCGTCCGTCCGTCTGGACTTGGCACAGGGACCCAAGGACTCGGTTCCGCCTGTGGCCCTCGGTCGCCGTTTTCTTGCGCTCCTCGCCTCATTTTCGGACTGTGAGACTGTCTACACTGATGGTTGCCTGATTGATGGTCGCACTGCCTATGCTTTTGCTCACGCTGCCCATGTTGAACAGCGCTCGTTGCCGGCTGGCTGCAGTATTTTTACTGCAGAGCTGGTGGCCATATTGCGCGCTCTTGAGCATATGCGTTTCTGCTCAGGTAGGTCCATCGTCATCTGCAGTGACTCCCTGAGAAGCCTTCAGGCCATCGACCGCTGCTATCCCTCTTCTCCTCTGGTGTCCTCTATTCAGGAGTCTGTTTCCGCCATTGCCCGTTCTGGTCGTTCTGTGGTCTTGGTTTGGACGCCAGGTCATGTTGGCATCCCGGCGAACGAACGTGTTGACAGGCTGGCCGAAGGGGCGATCGAAGCCCCAGCTTTGGAGATCGGCCTCACGGCTCGCGATCAGCAGCTGGTGTTGCGCCGTAAGGTGCTTGGGGTGTGGTCTTCTGAGTGGCGAGTCATGACAGCGCCTAATAAACTGCGGGCTGTCAAGGAGACGACCGATGTGTGGCGCTCCTCCCTGCGGTCTTCTCACAGGGACTGTTATCCTGTGTCGGCTTCGCATCGGCCATACATACCTGACGCACGGCCATCTTTTGCGTCAGTAGGATCCCCCTGTGTCGGTGTGGGACACGGCTTATGGTCGCCCACATTTTCTTGGAGTGTCCCTGACTGCACACCCTCCGGCACTCTTTTAATCTCCCGGGAACTTTGCCTTTGGTTTTAAGCGACAATGCCTCCATGGCTGATGACGTTTTAAATTTTATCTGTGGTAGTCCTTTTTATGGTTCCATTTAGGGAGGTCCTGCTCCTTTCCCTTTGTGTGTCTCTTGTCCTCGCGTCTATCAATGTTTGTTGCTGTTTTGGTGTGTCGTCGAATGGTTGCCTCTTTCCCTTTTTTTTTTTTGTTCTTGTGGTCAGTCAACCAGTCTCCAGCCATCTTCTTTTCTTCTGTTTCTTTCTGCCTGGTGTTCGTCTGTACTCTTCTTTTCTGTAGTGTTCGTTGCCTATTTTGTGTTCTTTAGTGCCTGGGTGGAGTCTCCTTCCCCTTGGGGTTTTATCTGCTCCGCGACTTTATGTCTCGCCTGTTTTTGGAATGGGGGACTGATGACCTTAGCTGTTTAGTCCCCCTTAAACATTCCAACAACCACCACCACCGCCCTTCCGGGCAGTGAAACCCAAGTAGCAGCAAGAAAAGTCAAACAAGAAGACCTCAAATCCCAAGGAACTTGTGGTGGCACCTACCCCACCACAACCTACAAGGTCTGTAGCTGGAGACCTAGATCTCGTTGGACCGTCAGACACAATGGATGTCACTCGCACAGGTACACAATCGGTGGCAGCAGGTGACCGATTCGTAACCTGGCTCCTTGAGCGTTTGATGTCTTTTCAGCCAGATCACGACCTCGTCCTCCAGTGGAATTGCGACGGTTTTTTCCACCTCTTGGCTGCACTAACACAGATTTTGAGCTCAACACCTGCTTTATGTTTTGACCTCCAGGAAACCTGGTTCCCAGCAAAGCTTACTCCTGCCCTCTGTGGCTATCGAGTATTTGATTAAAATCGGACAGACTGTAATGGGGCGTCAGGTGGCGTATGTCTGTATGTCCTTACCTCTGTTTACTCTGAATCAGTGCTTCTTCATACAGCAATACGCCCAACAAACTCCGCCACATCAAGGAGCACACAACTGAGTGGAAGTCTTCGATGCGGGCTTCTCACAGGGACTCTGTGGTCCTCTGCCGCCTTCGCATCGGCCACAATTGGCTGACACACGCTATCTTCTCCGGCGTGAGGCCGCACCATGTTGTCGCTGCGGTTACCGTTTGACAGTTGTCCATCTTTTGGTGGACTGTCCTCATCTAGCCGCTCTAAGACGGAATTTTAAACTCCCTGACTGCCTTCCTTCGATTTTAGGAGACGACGCCAACACGGCTAACTTGGTTTTACATTTTCTACGTGACGCTGGTTTTAATTCTTCAGTTTAAGTTTTAGTTCCTGCCCTTCGTCTCCCTGTGCTCTCTACCCTAGTACTTATAGGTTAGAGGTTTTAATGTGTTGCTGAGAGCCTGGATCGTCTTCTATCCTTGTGATCAGCCAGCCCAGTACATGTGCTCTACTGTCTTAAGCTCTTCTGCCTGTATCTTGTGTGTCCATGCTTTTCTTGTCTTCTGTTATCCCTAGTGTGTTCAGTCAGCTTTGTGTGTGTTTATTTTTTGGCCATCGAGAACTCCTGTGGTGTGTACTGTTCGTTTTCTGTTTCATCCCATGGACTTGGTTCGATGGAACAAGGGACCAATGACCACATAGTTTGGTCCCATTAAATATCAAACAAACAAGCCAACCAACTAACCTTTAAAATCTCATATTAAAATTTTCTTACTCTGTTTTTCCACAACGCAGACTCGGGTCTTAAACATTTAAAAACAGCATGGACAAAAAATGGTCAAATGGCTCTGAGCACTATGGGACTCAACTGCTGTGGTCATAAGTCCCCTAGAACTTAGAACTACTTAAACCTAACTAACCTAAGGACAGCACACAACACCCAGCCATCACGAGGCAGAGAAAATCCCTGACCCCGCCGGGAATCGAACCCGGGAACCCGGGCGTGGGAAGCGAGAACGCTACCGCACGACCACGAGATGCGGGCAACAGCATGGACAGACGGCTTCGCTAGGTGAACCCAAAAGCTGACAACCGAAGGGTAGTTAGCCAGCTTTCCGTTGCATGAAATGAGCGTGTCGTGAATCTGCCGACGCTACATGGGGGCACGAACATAGGTTACGTTAAACTTCTATATATGGGACATACTTAACTGGCGGAGATGTGGCGCATGGAGGTCGCAAAGGAAAGCGCAATGATCGGAAAAGCACACTGGCCCAACGTCTGCACTACGTAGATGATCTGCTATACACGTGGATACATAGAGCCTATAAAGTCTACTAACCCCATTGCGACAAAAATATGTAGAGACCTGCTGTTGAGGAGAAAGAGTGCGCCACGCATCTGTCAATTGAAAGCTGTCAATCAGACGACCAAGTTCAGCACACTTGTGAGCCGTAGGAAACTGATCACTGTCGGCAACCACACAATTAAAATCGCCCAAAGTGGGTACGTCTTCAATGAGAAATCTCGCCCTCTTTAAGCTGGTGCCAGACGGAGCGCAAACGTTAACCAGATGCAGGCTGCCAATAACGCCCGAGATCCCTCTGCCGGGTGGCAGTCGTGTGACTCGCGTCGGCTCTTCGGCAGACATACAAAATAGCGATACCACACCTAGCTTCCGGGTCTATATTATAAATGGCGGGATAGCCCGTTAAAACATAGACACAACGCTCACTTCCTGCAGAAAAATAGTCATGCCTACTATGTTGGATAAAACTTGCTAAAACTTCCAGTTCCTGAGGGGCCCCAGTACAGTTAATATTTAATGTGGCTATTTGAACCATGTATCTATAGGACACATCGGTGGAAGGCGCATAGATAAAAAGGAAACTGAGCTACCGGTAAGGTGTCACACACCGGAGACGTAAAGCTGGGTGCTATGGCAGTTGCATTTAAACATCGTCCGCCCAGGAGAGCGGTGAAGGATTGGTCGTGTCGCCGTCCGACAGACTTCCGCCGGTGTTGTTGTCCGACGGGGCTTTCCTTGACGCGAGGGCCTGCAATTTGCGCTGTTGTCGCGATTCCGTATCTGTACTGATCTCTTTCGACAGGGGCGAAATTTCCCGGCTGCCTTTACACTTTCCCAGTATACCCTTACGTTTCTGACTTTGCTCTCGCACACGCTTTTCTCGTTATGTGGCAAAGTCAGTATCTTGGAGTTCAGTCTTCACGTTCCCCACTGAGGCAACAGAGTACGGTTCAACACCCATGAACAAATTCTCCGCTTGAGGTGGAGAAGCGTGGAAGGGATTTCCTTGAGTATCAGTGTCACTGGGGGATGGATTGGATTCCATGTCCTTTTCGAGGGTTGCAGTAATTGTACAGTCCCTAGCAAGGATTTCCGGCACAACAGAACTGCAGTTTCTACATCACATGTAGAGGACTTTTTACACTGGGGAACCATCGAGTCAGGCACGGTCGCGCAAACTAAGACAGTAACAGACCGCGATTCTTGAACGCTTTTAACTTGTTCGTCAATGACACAGAAGTCGTCTCTTGCAACGGAGCGGAATGGTGAGTCTGATGACGTTCTGTGTGAACGTCAGGTGCATTATGGTCAACAGGCGTGGGTGGAATAGCAGGTACACCGGGAGTAATAGACGCACCGGTGACAACCGGTTCGCGAACTAGCGAGTCAGCCGGTGGGGCAGAACCTCTAATAAGGGCACCTGCTTAACTACCAAAGTTTTCCAGTGGCAACTGCACAGGGCGCCGTCGGGTGCAAGAATTCCGCATATGTTCCGTCGAATGACAAAGGGAACATGGTGGAGGTTGGCCGGTGTAAGAGATGAAGCAATTAAGGCCGCCTATGATAACGGAAGATGGAATGTGTTTCTTTAACCCTTTCACTG
Organism: Schistocerca nitens; assembly: GCF_023898315.1. NCBI lineage: Eukaryota > Metazoa > Arthropoda > Insecta > Orthoptera > Acrididae > Schistocerca > Schistocerca nitens. Next base: position 670,054,817 of record NC_064615.1, read on the forward strand.
CGCATTTACTCTCAGCGGCTCCCGCCATGTGCCATTTGTTTTCACCAGGTGCATGTATAGACTATAGCAGTCTACCATTATTATTGAGATGAAAATGAGACGCAAAATCCAGTGTCGTCGGTGTAAATCGTTTCCTTTCTTAAAATCTTTGTTCAGAAAGGTATATTATGTTCAAAGAAGGTACTTTATTAGCAGAAAAAAGACCAAACATATTATATTAGTAATACTTCAAAGTGTGATACCTCCCGAAACAAAAATTCAAACATAAAGGCACTTTATATTTTACACAAATGTATTTTGTAATTTCGTTTATCATGTTTTGCACATACAATACACCGTCTCTGGGCGGCCTTCTTTGAAGTTCCTGGGATTAGCGAGATAAAGTGGCGCTCGGTTAGGCGTAAGGGATTTTCACCATCAGCCGATCTCCTTCTCCCAGCGGGTCTGGGGTAAGAATAGGCCCGCGGTATACCTTCCAGTCCATGTGCCCCACCTCCCATCTGTGTCAACTGCGGAGAGCATCATTCTCCTTGCTCGCCTGACTGCAAAGTCTTTCAGAAAGAGCGCAAAATCATGGAATATAAGACCCTGGACCGGCTGACCTATACTGAGGCCAAAAGGAAATATGACAGACTCCATCCTGTGAGAATGACATCGTCTTACGCAGCTGCTACAACAACTGTGCTAGCCCCATCAGTTTCGAGACTTCCAGCGAGCTCGATAAGCAGTAAGACTCCTCCTGCCCCCTTGCCCGTGGGGGGCTCTACCCAACCGGTTGCTCCTGCACCACCTACCTCAGGAGCAACCTCCTCCCACCCGTCGGGGACGTCCGTCCCCGCTTCTCAGCCGGAGAAGCGTCTAACTTCTTCGGCTACTCTCGCCCGTAAGAGTTCCCTTGGGACCCTCCCTTCCCAGGGTTCCACCAGCGGGAAGGATGACGGCCGACAGTGGCATAAGTCCTCACCAGCGGCCGGGCGTAGGACTTCACGATCCTCCTCTGTCCCAGAGACTGAATCGGTGAAGCCTTCCCAGCCGGTGAAACCCAAGGTTCAGCGAGAGAAGTCCAAGAGAAAGAGCTCTAAGACCAAAGAACTTGCGGTGGCACCAACCCCACCGCACCTTTCGCGCTCTGCGTCTGAGGATGAAGTCGAGACTCTAGCGCCCGCTGCGGACCTTGATATCGCTGGTCCGTCAGACGCCATGGATGCCTCTCGTACGGGTACTGAATCGGTGGCAGTGAGTGAACAAGCGGCGTAATCTGCCTTCCCAGTCCCGTCACGCCTTTCCCAGCCATGGCCAATACCATCCTCCAGTGGAACTGCAGCGGTTTCTTCCACCATCTAGCTGAGCTCCGCCAACTTATCAGCCTTTCTTCTGCATTGCTCTCCAGGAAACTTGGTTTCCAGCAATGCGAACCCCCGCCCTCCGTGGCTATCGGGGTTATTATAAGAACCGAGCAGCTTATGAAAGGGTGTCTGGTGGCGTCTGCATCTATGTCCTTCACACTCTGCACAGCGAGTCTGTCTCTCTCCAGACGCCTTTAGAGGCTGTCGCTGTACGCGTGTGGACGCCACAGGCTGTTACCGTCTGCAGTCTTTACATTCCACCGGATGGTGATGTCTCGCAGCATGTCCTGGCTGCGCTGATAGCCCAATTGCCGCCACCTTTCTTGCTATTGGGCGATATCAACGCCCATAACCCTCTGTGGGGTGGGTCAGTAGCAACAGGTCGAGGCGCCATCGTTGAGCATTTATTGTCGCAGCTCGATCTCTCGCTGTTAAACGATGGTGCCTTCACACACTTCAGTGTGGCGCATGGCACGTACTCCGCCATTGACCTTTCAATCTGTAGCCCTAGCCTCTTACCGTCTGTCCAATGGAGTGTGCATGACGACCTGTGTGGTAGTGACCACTTTCCGATCTTTCTGTCACTACCACAGCGTCACTCTTCTGGGCGCCCTGGCAGATGGGCTATGAATAAGGCTGACTGGGACTTGTTCTCCTCCACTGCCGCTCTTGAGCCTCTCTCTAATGACGACATTGATGCGGTGGTTCAATCGGTCAGCACCGGCATCGTTACTGCCGCCGAATCTGCCATTCCCCGCTCCTGTGGGTCCCCTCGGCGGCGGACTGTGCCTTGGTGGTCGCCTGAGATCGCTGCAGCGATTACAGATCGCCGGCGGGCGCTACAGCGTCACAAGCGACATCCCTGCATTGAACACCTGATCACCTTCAAACGGCTGCGTGCGCGAGCCCGCCTCCTTATCCGCCAAAGCAAGCAGGAGTGCTGGGTGCGGTACGTGTCCACCATTGGCCTCCATGTCACTCCATCGCAGGTCTGGGCCAAGATTCGACGCGTCTATGGCTATCGGCCACCTGTCAGCGTCCCTGCGCTCTCACTGAATGGAGCAGTTTGTACTGACTCCGACGTCATTGCAAACCACTTAGCAGAGCATTTTGCTATGAGTTCCGCTTCTGCGAATTACCCTCAGGCCTTCCGCACCATTAAAGAGCGGATGGAACATCGGATCCTTTCGTTTCGCACCCACTATCCAGAATCGTACAATGTTCCATTCAGTGAGTGGGAATTCCACAGTGCCCTTGCCGCTTGTCCTGATACCGCTCCTGGACCAGATAACATACACTGCCAGATGCTGAAACACCTCTCAGTGGGCTGCCAGCGACGGCTCCTCGATCTTTATAACCGTATTTGGGTCGAGGGTGAGTTTCCGTCGCAGTGGCGGGCAAGTATCGTTATCCCCATTCTGAAGCCAGGCAAGAACCCTTTGGAGGTGGACAGCTACCGCCCCATTAGCCTCACCAACGTGCTTTGCAAGCTTCTCGAACGGATGGTGAGCCGGCGCTTGACTTGGGTACTGGAGTCTCGGGGCCTTCTGGCTCCATCTCAGGGTGGGTTCCGTAAAGGCCGCTCCGCCGCCGACAATCTGGTGAGCCTGGAGTCGGCCATCCGTACTGCCTTTGCCCGCCGTCAGCACCTGGTCGCTGTCTTTTTCGACATGCGGAAGGCGTACGATACGACATGGCATCATCACATCCTTTCTACGCTTCATGGGTGGGGTCTTCGGGGCCCTCTGCCGATCTTTATCAGAAATTTTCTGTCGTCTCGTACCTTCCGCGTGCAAATCGCAGCCTCATACAGTTCCTCCCACGTCCAGGAGAACGGCGTGCCGCAGGGTTCTGTTTTAAGTGTCTGCCTGTTTTTAATAGCCATTAACGGGCTCGCTCCGGCCGTGGGAAATTCTGTCTCTGCTTCCCTGTATGCTGACGACTTCTGTCTTTATTACAGCTCTACTGGCATTGCAGCTGTTGAACGTCAGCTACAGGGTGCTATCCGCAAGGCGCAGTCTTGGGCTGTAGCTCATGGATTCCAGTTTTCGGCAACCAAGACCTGCGTAATGCATTTCTGCCGGCGGCGCACTGTCCACCCGGAGCCGCGGCTTTATCTTTCCGGCGAACTTCTTTCAGTGGTGGCGACCAACCGGTTTTTGGGTGTGGTTTTCGATGCCCGGTTGACTTGGCTGCCTCATATCCGGCAGCTCAAACAGGCGTGTTGGCGGCATCTAAACGCTCTGAGATGCTTGAGCCACACCCGCTGGGGCGCCGACCGATCTACCCTGTTGCGGCTCTACCAGGCGTTAATCCTGTCACGTCTGGATTATGGGAGCCTGGCTTATGGCTCAGCATCCCCCTCTGCGTTGCGGGTGCTAGACCCAATACTACACAGCGGGATCCGACTTGCCACTGGTGCCTTCCGCACCAGCCCTGTGGAGAGCATCCTTGTTGAAGCAGGTGTCCCTCCACTGCGGTTACGACGCCAACAATTACTGGCTGCTTATGCTGCCCATGTTTTTAGCTTGCCTGGGCATCCAAATTACCGTGTCCTGTTCCCACAGTCAGTCGTCCATCTGCCAGACCGTCGGCCCCGGTCGGGTTGTCCGATCGCCGTACGCGTCAAGGAGCTTCTCTGCGGACTTGGGTTTTTCCCTGTTCCACCTCCTTTCCGGGCGCCTCTGAGTACACCCCCGTGGTGTGTTCCTCGCCCTTGCCTTCGGCTCGACTTGGCACAGAGCTCGAAGGACTCGGTCCCTCCAGAGGCCTTCCGCCGCCGCTTTTATTCTATCCTGGCCACGTATCAGGGCTCTGGCATTGTTTACACCGACGGCTCGATGGTTGCTGGTCGAGTCGGTTATACGCTCACTCTAGGGGACCATTCCGAACAACGTTCCTTGCCGGCTGGCTGCAGCGTTTACACTGCGGAGCTGGTCGCCATCTTTCGAGCCCTAGAGTATATCCGCTCCTGCTCAGGTGAGTCCTTCGTTATCTGTAGCGATTCCCTGAGCAGTTTACGAGCTCTCGACCAGTGTTTTCCTCGTTCCCGTCTGGTGATGGCTATCCATGAGTCCCTGCATACTCTTGCGCGTTGCGGCCGCTCTGGGGTCTTCGTGTGGACCCCAGGCCAAGTTGGGATCCCCGGCAATGAGAATGTTGACCGGCTGGCGAAAGAGGCGACTAGTGCACCATCTCTGGACGTTGGCCTCCCGGAGACAGATTTGCGAGCATTCCTACGCCGCAAAATTCTGGACCTTTGGGACACTGAATGGAGCGCCCTGCCTTCACGCAACAAACTTCGGGCCATCAAGGGGGCTACCGGTGTGTTGCGCTCCTCCTTCCGGGTCTCTCGCAAGGAGTCTGTTGTCCTCTGCCGGCTGCGCATTGGGCACACTCGGCTGACACACGGCCACTTATTGCGCCGTGAGGACCCGCCTCTGTGTCGCTGCGGCTCCGTTTTATCTGTGGTGCACATTTTATTGGAGTGTCCGCTTTTAGCTGTGCTCAGGCAGACGTTCGCACTGCCTGACACGCTCCCTGCCCTTTTACTAGATGACTCTGCCATGGTGGACTTAGTTTTGCGTTTTATTCGGGCAGGGGGATTTTATAGTTTAATCTGAGTGTTTGTTTTTTTAGCGTTGATTCTGGCTTCTAGCCTCTGATTTTAAACTGAGTTTTTAATGTGTTCTTGGTGGTTGGCTTTTCCTCTTTTTTTCTCTATGGTCGGCCAACCACCGTCACACTCTGTGTGTTTTCCTTTGTTTTGTCTGATCTCTGTCGGAGTCTTTCTCGTCCTGTGTCGTCTGACGTCTTTCCTGCTGTTCGTTTTTTATTCTCTTTGGGCGGTTTTAATTTTTTGGAAAAAGGGACCGATGACCATCGCAGTCTGGACCCTTTAAATCCCACAAACCAACCAACCAACCAACCAACCGTAAGGGGGTTTCAGCTTTCCCAATTTTATAAAGCCGTTCGATGGTGCTGATAATATTATTGACGGCTTTGTACCATGCCATTACCACGTGTGAATTGACCTCGTTAAAACTAATATTTTCCCAGATTGCATCCCAGTTGTAACTCACATATTTCGTTGCATTTCATTTTGGCCCTCATTTTGTCTTTCTCTCATGATATCTCTGGCTGTAATGTTCAGTGAAGTTCTGAGTTTCTCGTTAACATAGCTCAATTCTGTGTACAAGATCCTCACGTATCGCATTCGGGGGTTAATTTTTCGTACGTCTGCCGGTGGCTGAAGGCTTTCTGGTTTGACACATTGAAACAGTTGGGTAGTAATGCTGCCTGGGTGGACGTGAAATATGTTTAAGGACCTTATTATGTGAAGCACAGAAGCTTTATTGCGTATGTCCACCAGTCCGAGGCCTCAATTTCTAGGATGTGATGTCGCAGTTCTGAGGTTAACCCTGAAGATTTCCCCCTTCCATAAAAAATTTGCAACCCTCGACATTATTTTCTGAGCTATCAACTTCGGCAAGGGGAAAACTTGTGCCATATAGAATGCCTTTGAGAGGATGCATAAGTTAATGAACTTGACCCTCTGAACCTGGTTCATAAGTCGTTGTGCCCCCTGCGGGTTTGGGGGTTAGAATAGGCCCGCGGTATTCCTGCCTGTCGTAAGAGGCGACTAAAAGGAGTCTCACATGTTTCGGCCTTATGTGATGGTCCCCTCTCGGGTTTGACCTCCATATTTCTAAATTATTCCGAAGAGCGAGCCAATTGGGGAAGGGCGCCTTACATGGTGCACTGTATCCGTCGTGCAATTAGACCTTTAGCCGGATTTCTCGTCGTTGCAATGATGTCCCGCTCGTTTTCCATCTCTTGGGCGATTACCACGCTGCACTCTGCAGTGTTTCTTTTAACTGCGACGACGACGTTGGACATTTTGCACCTAAGATCCAGCACGGTAGCCAGTCCGTTGTGGTGGGGCCGCCATGTACCCTCTTGGTTGTAGCCCCCTGACAACACAGGGATCGCTCTACTGATGCCTGCGCCGTTAACTCCCCACGTATGCCAAGGAGTAGATGCCCATCTCCCTGGGGCATCGGGACTCCCGGCAATGGCCATCCTGCCAGGTGGCTATTGCTGCGGCTGGGTGGCGCCCGTGGGGAGGGCCCTTGGTCGGAGTAGGTGGCATCAGGGTGGATGACCCGCAATGAAGCGTGGTACATCATCTCTCGCTGGTGGGCCTCCACCAGCAGTCTCTAAGCGATCGAGGTCTAACCTCAACGGCAGGAAATACGAACCGCGATCATTTCCCTCCCTGGCCACTCCATGGGAGGAACGTATGGCAAAAGAAGTCGGTGGAGAATATTCACCCCGGTTCCTTGTGTGCACGCGAGTCGATGGAGAATCGTTTATGTCAACTAAGCCCCAGTTTTTTGTGGAGCATTTAGAGGACAAGTTCGGGGAGGTGGAGGGCTTGTCAAAGATGCGCTCTGGTTCTGTGCTCATCAAAACGGCATCCTCTGCCCAGTCACGGAGGTTGCTCAGTTGTGACATGTTGGGGGATGTTTCAGTTAGCATCACGCCGCATAAGAGTCTCAACATGGTCCAGGGTATTATATTCCACAGGGATCTTCTTCTGCAGTCCGACGATGAATTACGCGCCAACCTCGAACGACGAGGTGTTCACTTCGTCCGGCGCGTCCATCGGGGTCCGAGGGATAATCAGGTAGCCACCGGTGCCTTCATCTTGGCCTTCGAAGGTGATGTATTACCCGAAAAGGTCAAGGTGATGGTTTACCGTTGTGATGTGAAGCCATATATCCCTCCTCCGATGCGGTGTTTTAAATGCTGGAAGTTCGGGCACATGTCCTCTCGTTGTACTTCCAGCCTCCTGTGTCGGGATTGTGGACGTCCTTCGCATCCCGATACTCCATGTGCCCCGCCCCCTATCTGTGTTAACTGCGGAGAACACCATTCCCCCTGCTCGCCGGACTGTAGGATATTGCAGAAAGAAAGAAAGATAATGGAATATAAGACCCTGGACCGGCTGACCTACCCCGAGGCTAGACGGAAATATGAGAGGCTCCATCCTGTGGCAATGACGTCAACCTACGCCGCTGCTGCAACGTCGGTTCTGCCATCATCACGAATCGGCTCTAAGATCGGTCAGCATCCACCAGCCCCCTTGCTCGTGGGGGGCACTTCACACCCTGTTGCTCCTGCTCCATCCTCTCCAGGAGCAACAACCTCCCAACCATCGGGGACATCAGTCCCCCCTTCCCAGCCGGAGAAGCGTAAGACTTCTTCGGCTACTCTCGTACGGAAGGGGTCCCTTGGGGACCTCCCTTCACAAGTTCCGACCAGCGGGACAGCAGACACCGGCAAGTGGCTCAAACAACCACCAGCCCCTGGTCGTAGGGCCTCCCGGTCGTCCTCTGTCCCTGAGACTGACCCTGTGAAGCCCTCTAAGCCCTCCAAGCCTGAACCACCGAAGGCACAACGGGCGAAACAGAAACAGAACCAGAAGAAAGTCCCCAAGAATACCAACATTGCGGTGGCACCTGTCCCACCGCTTACTACAAGCTCCGCCTCGGAGGACGAGGTGGAGATTCTGGCGTCCGCTGAGGACCTCGATCTCGGCGGTCCCTCAGACGCCATGAATAACACTAGCGCGGGTGCTCAATCGGAGGCAGCAGGTGACCCGTCGGCGTAATCTGCCTTCCCAGTCCCGTCACGCCTTTCCCAGCCATGGACACCACCATCCTCCAGTGGAACTGCAGTGGTTTCTTCCACCATCTAGCTGAGCTCCGCCAACTTATCAGCCTTCACCCTTTCCTCTGTATTGCTCTCCAGGAAACTTGGTTTCCAGCACTGCGAACCCCCGCCCTCCGTGGCTATCGGGGTTATTTTAAGAACCGGGCAGCTTATGAAAGGGTGTCTGGTGGCGTCTGCATATATGTCCTTAACTCTCTACACAGCGAGTTTGTACCTCTACAAACAGCTTTAGAGGCTGTCGCTGTTCGGGTGTGGACGCCACAGGCTGTTACCGTCTGCAGTATTTACCTACCACCGGATGGTGCTGTCGCACAGCATGTCCTGGCTGCTCTGATAGCACAACTGCCGCCACCTTTCTTGTTGCTGGGCGATTTCAATGCCCACAACCCTCTATGGGGTGGGACTGTCTCCGATGACCGCGGTCGTGCCGTGGAGCATTTGTTGGCTCAGCTCGACCTTAGCCTCCTGAACACCGGTGCTCCCACACATTTCAGTGTGGCCCACGGCTCGTTCTCGGCCATCGATCTCTCTCTTTGCAGCCCCGGCCTTGTCCCATCTCTCCACTGGAGAGTGCATCCTGACCTGTGTGGTAGTGACCATTTTCCCATCTATTTGTCACTGCCCCAGTGTCATTCATCTGGGCGCCTGCCCCGCTGGGCTCTCCACAGGGCTGACTGGCCGAGTTTCACTTCCGCGGCAACCGTTGAGTCTCCCCCGCAGGGTGACATTGACGATGTGGTCCGTGACTTCACCACGTCCATCATTTCGGCGGCCGAGGCTGCCATCCCCCGCTCTTCTGGACTCCCTCGGAGGAAGGCTGTACCCTGGTGGTCGCCGGAGATTGCTGAAGCTATTCGCGACCGTCGGCGGGCCCTCCAGCGTCATCGGCGGCGCCCGTCTCTCGAGACCCTCATCGCCTTTAAGAGGCTCCGTGCCTTCGCCCGTCGTCTTATTGCACGGCGTAAGCAGGAGTGCTGGGAGCGGTATGTTTCATCCTTGGGCTCTCGTGTCTCCCCCTCGCTCGTGTGGTCCCGGATACGGCGGATTTATGGACACCAGACCCCTATGGGTGTCGCTGGGATCTCCTTGGACGGCGCTGTCTGCACGGACGCTGCCGCCATTGCTGAACACCTTGCTGCGCACTTTGCTCAGAGCTCTGCGACTGCAACTTATCCCCCCGCCTTTCGCTCTCTAAAGGAGCGAGCCGAGCGGACGCCGTTATCGTTCCACACGCGTCGTTCTGAGAAATACAATGCTCCCTTCAGCGAGCGGGAATTCCTTGCTGCCCTCGCCGACTGCCCTGATACGGCACCAGGACCAGACGGTATACACGCGCAGATGCTGAAGCATCTTTCCAGGGACTGCCAGCGACACGTCCTCACCATCTTTAACCGCATTTGGAGCGAGGGCGTGTTCCCGTCGCAATGGCGTGAGGGTCTTATTGTCCCCATCTTGAAGCCCGATGCGGACCCACTGGCGGTGGACAGCTATCGTCCCATTACCCTCACCAACGTTTTGTGCAAATTGCTCGAACGTATGGTGGGGCGGCGTTTGTGTTGGGTCCTTGAATCGCGCGGTCTCCTCGCTCCATCCCAGGGTGGCTTCCGTCGGGGCCGGTCTGCAGCGGACAATTTGGTGCGGTTGGAATCTGCTATCCGTACGGCCTTTGCCCGACGTCAGCATCTCGTTGCCGTATTCTTCGATCTGCGGAAGGCGTATGACACCACATGGAGGCATCACATCCTTGCTACGTTGCATGAGTGGGGTCTTCGTGGTCGACTCCCGGCTTTTCTTCAGACCTTTCTATTGCACCGCTCTTTCCGGGTACAAGTCGGTGCCGCCTCTAGTTCCTCCTATACACAGGAGAATGGGGTCCCGCAGGGCTCGGTGTTGAGCGTCTCGTTATTTCTAGTGGCCATTAATGGTCTGGCTGCAGCCGTGGGGTCGTCGGTGTCTCCTTCTTTGTATGCCGACGACTTCTGCATCTCATTTAGCTCCACGACTACGGGGGTCGCCGAACGCAGGCTGCAAGTAGCCGTACGCAAGGCAGAATCGTGGGCTCTGACTCACGGTTTTCAGTTCTCTGCAGCCAAGACTCGAGTTATGCACTTCTGCAGGCGTCGGACGGTCCACCCTCATCCTGAACTTTACCTTGACGGCCACCTGCTTGAAGTGGTGGACACTTGCCGCTTCTTAGGACTCGTGTTTGATGCCCGGCTCACATGGGTTCCTCATATTACTCAGCTGAAGCAAAAGTGCTGGCGGCATCTCAACGCCCTCCGCTGCCTCAGCCACACATCTTGGGGTGCGGATCGCTGCACGCTGTTGCGACTGTACAAAGCCCTTGTGCAGTCCAGGCTTGATTATGGGAGCCTGGCCTATGGGTCTGCATCACCCTCAGTGTTGAAGTTGTTAGACCCCATACATCACTGTGGGGTTCGGCTTGCAACTGGCGCATTTCGTACGAGCCCCGTGGATAGTCTACTGGTGGAGGCCGGGGTTCCCCCGCTGCGGATTCGCCGCCATCGACTGCTCGCCGACTATGCTGTCCACGTTCATTGCTCGCCGGGCCATCCCCATCGTCGCCTGCTTTTCCCTGTCTCGGTCCTCCACCTGCCCGAACGGCGACCTCGGTCTGGGCTTTCCATAGCTGTCCGTGTCCAGTCCCTGCTGTCCGACCTGGGATCATTCCCTCTTCTGCCTCCCTTCCGGGTCCGTGCACCTACGCCTCCCTGGTGCTTGTCCCGTCCGTCCGTCCGTCTGGACTTGGCACAGGGACCCAAGGACTCGGTTCCGCCTGTGGCCCTCCGTCGCCGTTTTCTTGCGCTCCTCGCCTCATTTCCGGACTGTGAGCCTGTCTACACCGATGGTTCCCTGGTTGATGGTCGCACTGCCTACGCTTTTGCTCATGCCGCCCACGTTGAACAGCGCTCCTTGCCGGCTGGCTGCAGTATTTTTACTGCAGAGCTGGTGGCCATATTGCGCGCTCTTGAGCATATGCGTTCCTGCTCAGGTACGTCCCTTGTCATCTGCAGTGACTCCCTGAGCAGCCTCCAGGCCATCGACCGCTGCTATCCCTCATGTCCTCTGGTGTCCTCTATTCGGGAGTCTGTTTCCACCATTACCCGCTCTGGACGTTCGGTGGTCTTTGTTTGGACGCCGGGTCACGTTGGCATCCCAGGGAACGAACGTGTCGACAGGTTGGCCAAAGGGGCGATCGACGCCCCAGTTTTGGAGATCGGCCTTACGGCTCGCGACCAGCAGCTGGTGTTGCGCCGTAAGGTGCTTGGGATGTGGGCTGCTGAGTGGCGTGGCATGACAGCCCCGAATAAACTGCGGGCTGTCAAGGAGACGACCGATGTGTGGCGTTCCTCCCTGCGGGCTTCTCGCAGGGACTCGGTGGTCCTGTGTCGGCTGCGCATCGGCCATACATACCTGACGCACGGCCATCTGTTGCGTCAGGAGGATCCCCCTATGTGTCGGTGTGGGTCCCGGCTGACGGTCGGCCACATTTTGCTGGAGTGTCCTCGACTGCGCACACTCCGGCAATCTTTTAATCTCCCAGGCACTTTGGCTTTGGTTTTATCTGACGATGCCTCCATGGCTGACAATGTTTTACATTTTATCCGTGGTAGTCCTTTTTATGGTTCGATTTAGGGAGGTCCTGCACCTTCCCATTCTGTGTCTTTTGTCCTCGCGTCTCTTTACATTTGTTGCTGTTTTGGTGTATAGTCTGCTGGTTGACTCTTTCCCTTTTTTTTGTCTCGCGGTCAGTCAACCAGTTTCCAGCCATCTTCTTTTCTTCTGTATGTTAGTGTCTGGTGTTTGTCTGTCCTCTTCTTGTCTGTAGTGTTCGTTGTTGCATTTGTGTTCTTGTAGTGCCTGGGGGGAGTCTCCTTCCCTCTAGGGTTTTACCTGCTTCGTGACCCTGTCTCGCCTGTTTTTTGGAATGGGGGACTGATGACCTTAGCTGTTTAGTCCCCCTTAAACATCCCAACAACCAACCAACCTTCATCCTCAAACCAACCAACCAACCAACCTGGATGAGGCTGTGGCATTACCAGTGCCGCCCAGGTGGCACCTCTGCAGAGCTGACTGGACACTTTTCAGCCAACTGGCTGTTTTGGAACACCGTGCCAGCGTCCACGAATGGGTAGACCATGTTACAGCCGTGATCTCCCATGCTGCTGAATTATCAATCCCACGGTCATCCGGTCATCCCACGAGGCGTTCTGTCCCTTGGTGGACCACCGAGTGCCGCTCAGCCATCCGAGCCCGCCGTGCAGCTCTGCGCCGCTTCAAGTGCAGTCCCTCCGCTGACAATCTTGCGGCCTTTCGGGTGGCAAGGGCCAAAGCGCGGCGAGTGATTAAAGAGAGCAAACGACGGTCATGGCAATCGTTCTTGAACTCCATCTCCCGTTCCACTAATTCTACGGAAGTATGGGAAGCCATCAGGAGGATTTCCGGGAAACTCGGCCAGCTGCCTGTCACGGCATTGCTGCATCAGGGAAGTCTCCTCACGGCGCCGAGAGACATTGCCCAGACACTGGCCATGCATTTTGCGGAATCTACCGCTACTATTACCTGTGATCCAGATTTCTGCCGCTACCGCACTGCCTTCGAGAGGGGTCACTTGGACTTCCGGTCTCCAAATTCTGAACCCTACAACTGCCCCTTCACAATGTGGGAACTGGATTCGGCGCTGTCTGTGGCTCATGATACTGCGCCTGGCCATGATCAAATCCGGTACAGCATGCTGCAGCACTTGTTACTGCCATCCAAGGAAGTTCTCCTGAATTTTTTTAATATGATATGGTTATCTGGCACGTACCCTGACTCGTGGAGGGAGGCGATTTTGATACCCCTCCTCAAACTGGGGAAGGACCGAACGCATCCCAGTAGTTATCGGAGTATTGCTTTGACGAGCTGTGTCTGGAAGACGTTGGAACGCATGGTCAACCGTCGCCTGGTTTGGCTGCTCGAGTCCAGGCAGCTCCTTAGCCCCTCTCAGTGTGGCTTTCGGAGATGTTCCACCATCGACAACTTGACCCTGCTTGAGGCGGCCATCCAGCAGGCCTTCCTGCGTAAGCAGCATTGTCTAGGTGTCTTCTTTGACATTCATAAGGCGTATGACACTACTTGGCGCCGCCATATCCTCAATCAACTCCATGAGTGGGGCTTTCGTGGCCGTCTCCCCATCTTCATTCGGTCCTTTCTTTCCCACCGCCTCTTTCGATATAAGGTTGGTAATGTGCTATCTAATTTGTATGTGCAGGAGAATGGTGTTCCTCAGGGAAGCGTTTTAAGTGTCACCCTCTTTGCCGTCGCCATTAACAGTATCACGTCCACTGTCCGGAGTCCTGCCCAATGCTCGTTGTTTGTGGACGATTTTGCTGTTTTCTGTTCTTCATCAAGTCTTGTCACTGCTAGTCGGCAGTTGCAGCTTACGATACTGCGATTAGAGGCATGGACTGCGCAGACGGGTTTTACCTTTTCTGCAGACAAATGTGTGTGTGTTCATTTTCATCGTTCTCGACGTCTTTTTACCTCTCCTGAATTGCGTCTGAGGGACACCATTCTTCCTTTTAAAGACACTGTGAGGTTCCTGGGCCTCACTTTTGATTCCAAGTTGTCGTGGTTGCCTCACCTTAAAGACCTCAAGGTGCGGGCCCTGAAGGCGCTGAATATTTTGAAGTGTCTGAGCCATCGGTCCTGGGGAGCAGATCGGGCGCGTCTGCTGCAGTTTTATAGGGCTTTCGTCCGATCGCGTCTTGAGTATGGTTGCACCGTGTATGGGTCCGCACGGCCTTCGTATCTGAAGATCCTTGACGCAGTACACCATGAAGGTATCAGGCTGGCCACTGGTGCCTTCCGTACCAGTCCCTCCCCCTGCGGGTCCGGGGTAAGAATAGGCCCGAGGTATTCCTGCCTGTCGTAAGATGCGACTAAAAGGAGTCCCTCCCCCTCAAGGGGGTAGTTAGCGCCTGCGTCCGGAGACGGACGGTTCCACGACCTCTATTTGCGGTCATTTTGCTTTTTCACTTCTCGTTTCTTCCTTTCTTTGGTTGGTTCCTTTCTTTGCTCTTCTCCACCTCACTGTCTTCCTTACTCTTTCCCCTGCATAATCTCCTTGCCTTCTCATTGCCTTCTTCTCCTTGCCTTCTCATTGCCTTCTTCTCCTTGCCTTCTCCTTGCCTTCTCCTTGCCTTCTCCTTGCCTTCTCATTGCCTTCTTCTCCTTGCCTTCTCTGGTCTCCGCCTCGGCGTTTGAGACACTGTCCTCTCTCTCTCTCTCTCTCTCTCTCTCTCTCTCTCTCTCTCTCTCTCTCCTTTTTCCTCTTCTTCCTTCCTCCCTGTGCGCGCCTGAAGGCCGACCCACGCGTTCGCACGCGTAGCCGGTGACGGGGTAACGCGTAATTCCCCGCCCTGGGTAGACATGTAAGGCACGCGCGTACCCCCTGGTAAAGGCCAGGCCCGGGGAGGGGTGATTGCCTGAGCTGATACCTTCTGACCATGCCGATTGGTCCCTCCGTCTGTTTCTCGGGAGGTGTGACCTGAGGTGTAAACATTCACCTAAGGCGGGAGTGCCCTCTGAGAGGGTCCCCACAAGGAAGGAGCGCGCCATCGGAGACGCTGGCAATCATGGGGGATTTCTCCGCAATGGATTTCACTCCATCTCTCTCGACTTCTGCCCAAAAACGGAAACGTGACCAGCTACCAGTGACAAAAGTACTACCGCCTGCCCCACAGTTCCTCGTCGTTTCTCGATCTGAGGACGGAAAGGATGTTTCCTCTGTCAACCCTTCCGTTATCCAGAAGGGCGTCGATGCCATAGCCGGATCTGTCAAATCCTGTACCAGGTTGCGTAACGGTACCTTATTACTCGAAACTGGGAGCGCCTTTCAGGCACAAAAACTGCTTCGGGCCACACTCCTGTACACATTCCCTGTCCGGGTGGAGGCCCACCGAACTTTGAATTCGTCTCGTGGTGTGGTCTACACTAGATCCCTCGACGGTTTGACTGACGAGGAGATTCAATCTTTCCTCGCTGAGCAGGGCGTGACGGCTGTACATAGGGTCATGAAAAAGGTCAACAATGACCTTGTACCGACCCGGACACTTTTTTTGACCTTCGATAGTGTTCAGCTGCCATCGCGCATCAAAGCGGGCTACGAGGTTATTTCTGTTCGCCACTATGTCCCGACACCTGCGCGCTGCTACCAGTGTCAGCGTTTCAATCACACTCGCCAATCTTGTTCCAATGCGGCTAAATGTGTCACTTGTGGCAGGGATGCCCATGAGGGTGACTGTCCACCTCCGTCTCCTCGTTGTGTGAACTGTCAGGGTGACCATGCTGCATCCTCCCGCGACTGTCCTGTCTATAAGGAAGAACGCTGTATCCAAGAAATTCGGGTCAAAGAGAAAGTGTCCACCTCGGCTGCTCGCAAGCTTTTGGCTAGTAGGAAGCCCACGCTGCTCCCAGCGGGGAAATACAGTACTGTCCTCGCCTCTCCTCGGACTACCAGGGAGGTGGCAACCCAGACCTGCGATCTGACCTTCAGCACCACGGTCGTCCGTTCGGCCAGTGCTAAGATCGCGCGGTCGACGTCTCCTCTTCGTCCCATCACCCCACAGACACCAGCCCCTTCATCAGCTTCTGCTAAGACGAAGACCCAGAAGTCAGATGCTCGGGCCTTCAAGAAGGAACCGTCCCGTGCAGACTTCCTACGTACCTCGACCTCCCAGCCTTCGTCCGGTACTTCCACCAAACGACCATCCAAGAAGGCTAATAGGAAGCACAGTTCTCCTTCTCCGCCACGGCGCATTTCTTCTCCTGCGCCACCCAGCGGTTGCCGCCCCAGGGCGTCATCCCTTTCGCCTGGCCGCACCGCTGGTAGCCGAACATCTGGCCGTTCACCGGCGGAGGAAGCTCCCCCTCCCGGCCATCTTCCCAAGATGGCCGATGAACCTATAGAACCAATGGACGATGACTGTCCGCCTACTGATAGCGGCGGCAGTGCTCGCTCGAAGCCAGGCCCTCAGCGGCCTTCGAGGTGACCCCTTCTTTCGTCTTCCTTTTTTCTTACGATGGCACTTATTAACTGGAATATTCGCAGCATTCGCTCCAACTGAGAGGACTTGAAGTTGCTGCTTCGCTTGCACCGTCCGCTCGTCGTAGCCCTCCAGGAAACGAAGCTACGCCCATGCGATCAAATTGCCTTGGCACACTACACCTCTGTGCGTTTTGACCTACCCCCTGTGGTAGGTATCCCAGCTCATGGAGGGGTTATGTTGCTGGTCCGGGATGATATTTACTACGATCCCATCACGTTGCACACCGGCCTGCAGGCAGTTGCCATCCGCATTACTCTCCCCACTTTTACATTTTCCATTTGTACCGTTTACACTCCATCGTCGTCTGCCGTTACCAGGGCAGACATGATGCAACTTATTGCTCAGCTACCTGCACCATTTTTGTTAACTGGAGACTTCAATGCCCACCATCCCCTTTGGGGCTCTCCAGCATCCTGCCCGAGGGGCTCCCTGTTAGCAGACCTTTTCAACCAGCTCAATCTCGTCTGCCTCAATACTGGTGCCCCTACTTTTCTTTCGGATGCATCTCACACCTATTCCCATTTAGATCTCTCTATATGTACTCCCCAACTTGCACGCCGGTTCGAGTGGTATGCTCTTTCTGATACATATTCGAGCGACCACTTCCCGTGTGTTATCCATTTCCTGCAGCATACCCCCTCTCCGTGCTCTTCTAGTTGGAACATCTCCAAAGCAGACTGGGGGCTCTTCTCTTCAAGGGCGACCTTTCAGGATCAAACATTCCCAAGCTGCGATAGTCAGGTCGCACACCTCACGGAAGTCATTCTCTCTGCTGCTGAATATTCCATCCCTCACCCTACTTCTTCTCCACGTCGCGTACCGGTCCCCTGGTGGACCGCAGCATGTAGAGACGCTCTACGTGCTCGTCGACGTGCTTTACGCGCCTTTAAACTCCACCCTACAGTGGCGAATTGTGTCAATTATAAACGATTACGTGCACAGTGTCGTCGTATTATTAAAGAAAGCAAGAAAGCCAGCTGGGCTGCTTTCACAAGCACCTTCAACAGTTTTACTCCTTCTGTTGTCTGGGGTAGCCTGCGCCGGCTATCTGGCACTAAGGTCCACTAACCAGTTTCTGGCTTGACGGTCGCGAATGACGTCCTTGTGGCCCCTGAGGCTGTCTCCAATGCCTTCGGCCGCTTTCTCGCAGAGGTTTCGAGCTCCGCTCATTACCACCCTGCCTTCCTCCCCCGCAAACAGGCAGAGGAGGCTAGGCCACCTAACTTCCGCTCCTCGAATCGTGAAAGTTATAATGCCCCATTCACCATGCGGGAACTCGAAAACGCACTTGGCAGATCGCGGTCCTCCGCTCCAGGGCCTGATTCTATTCATATTCAGATGCTACAGAACCTTTCTCCTGCGGGTAAAGGTTTTCTTCTTCATACTTACAATCGCATCTGGATTGAGGGACATGTTCCCGCATGCTGGCGCGAGTCTATTGTTCTCCCGATTCCTAAGCCGGGGAAGGACAAGCACTTGCCTTCCAGTTATCGACCCATCTCGCTTACCAGCTGTGTCTGTAAAGTGATGGAGCGAATGGTTAACTCTCGATTGATTTGGCTGCTCGAGTCTCGACGCCTACTTACCAATGTACAATGTGGATTTCGTAGGCGCCGCTCTGCTGTTGACCATCTGGTTACCTTGTCGACCTTCATTATGAACAACTTCTTGCGGAAGCGCCCGACCGCGGCTGTGTTCTTCGATTTGGAGAAGGCTTACGACACCTGTTGGAGGGCGGGCATTCTCCGCACCATGCATACATGGGGCCTTCGCGGTCGCCTGCCTCTTTTTATTCGTTCCTTTTTAATGGATCGACAGTTCAGGGTACGTGTAGGCTCTGTCCTGTCTGACACCTTTCGCCAGGAGAATGGGGTGCCACAGGGCTCAGTTTTGAGCGTCGCTCTCTTCGCCATAGCGATCAATCCAATAATGGATTGCCTCCCAGCTGATGTATCAGGCTCCATTTTCGTGGACGATTTTACCATCTATTGCAGCGCGCAGCGTACGTGTCTCCTGGAGCGCTGTCTTCAGCGTTCTCTTGACCGTCTTTACTCCTGGAGTGTCGCCAATGGCTTCCGTTTTTCTGCCGAGAAGACGGTCTGTATTAACTTCTGGCGCTACAAAGAGTTTCTCCCACCGTCCTTACGACTCGGTCCCGTTGCTCTCCCATTCGTGGAGACAACAAAATTTTTAGGTCTTACATTTGACAGGAAACTTAGTTGGTCTCCACATGTCATATTTGGCTGCCCGTTGTACCCGTTCTCTCAATGTCCTCCGTGTTCTCAGTGGTATGTCGTGGGGAGCGGATCGAACCGTCCTACTTCGCCTATATCGGTCGATCGTCCGCTCCAAGCTGGATTATGGGAGCTTCGTATACTCCTCTGCTCGGCCATCCATATTACGCCGCCTCAACTCCATACAACATCAGGGTTTACGACTTGCGATCGGAGCATTTTATACTAGTCCCGTCGAGAGTCTTCATGCTGACGCTGGTGAGTTGCCACTCACTTACCGGCGCGATATACTGCTTTGTCGGTATGCCTGTCGGCTACTGGCAATGCCCGACCACCCGTCTTATCGTTCCTTTTTTGATGACTCTCTCGACAGTCAATACGGGTTGTATGTCTCTGCCCTGCTACCCCCTGGAGTTCGCTTTCGTCGCCTCCTTCAACACCTTAATTTTTCACTCCCTGCAACCTTTCGAGTGGGCGAGAGCCACACGCCATCTTGGCTCCAGGCTCAGGTTCGCGTCCACCTTGACCTGTGCTCGCTCCCGAAGGAGGTTACCCCCGGTTCGGTCTACCACTCCCGTTTTGTCGAACTTCGTTCGAAGTTCATTAATATGACCTTCATTTATACAGATGGCTCTAAGACCACTGACGGGGTCGGGTGTTCTTTTATTGTCGGGGCACAAAGTTTCAAATACCGGCTCCATGGCCATTGTTCGGTCTTCACAGCTGAGCTCTTTGCCCTCTACCAGGCTGTCCTTTACATCTGCCGCCACTGACATTCTGCATGTGTCATCTGCTCCGATTCCCTGAGCGCTATCCAGAGCCTCGGTGATCCGTACCCGGTTCACCCTTTCGTACACCGGATCCAACGCTCTCTTCAGCAGCTGGTGGACGTCGGTTCTCCGGTTAGCTTTATGTGGGTTCCTGGCCATGTCGGTATCCCTGGGAACGAAGCTGCAGATGCCGCGGCCAAGACTGCGGTCCTCCAGCCTCGGACAGCTTCTTGTTGTGTCCCTTCGTCGGATTGTAGCAGGGTAATTTGTCGGCGCATTTTATCGTTGTGGCATGCCGATTGGGCTGCACGTACAGACAACAAGCTTCGGGCCTTGAAACCTCTTCCCACGACTTGGACGTCCTCCTCCCGCCCTTCTCGGCGGGAGGAGGTAGTTTTGGCCCGGTTACGAATTGGACACTGCCGGTTCAGCCATCGCCATCTGCTGACGGCTGCGCCGGCGCCGTTCTGCCCATGTGGGCAATTGCTGACGGTCCGCCACATTTTAACGTCCTGTCCGGATTTTAACACCCTGCGTCTTGATGTTGGCCTGCCATGTACTGTAGAAGCCATTTTAGCGGATGACCCACGAGCAGCTGCTCGCGTTCTTCATTTTATCAATTTGACAACCCTCTCAAAGGACATTTGATTTTTTGTTTGTTCACAAAATGTCCGACAGATGGCTTTTTTTTAAAAAAAACTCTTTATTAACAACAATATTAATTATACATATTTAGCCCACCTCCTAACATGATTAGTGGGCCATAATTGTTACATAAGTTTAAAATTTGCAGCTAATATTACAGTTTGTATTAGTGAGCTACTTTTAGGTTTTTAAGCTGGTGTTGAATTCCTACAGTACAATGGACACTTTAATTTACCTACAATTTATATTAGTGAACTACTACTTTTTATTCTAAGATGGTGTTAATTTCCTACAGTGCAATGGGCAGTTTAATGTTACCTCCGTCTAACCTAGAAATGACTACTAACTGCAGCGTCACAGGTGTGCCAGTTAGTACAAACCTACTTGGAGTGGCCAGGCTCCTCGAGCTAATCCCGAGGAGCGTGCCCCTGGCACTGGGCCGGCCAAGGTTAGTAATCGCTGCAGTTCCCTATGTTAGTATTCTAATCTAAGTCCTACTCTACTAACTTAACCTACGTCACCATTGGTGCTTGTCATAATCGGTGTGAATGATCCCATCCCCCTGTTCCCATACGTGGCGGTTTCCAACTAATGGAGGTCGGCCATTCCACGCGCAGGCGGTATGGGATTGGGATCAGGTCTTAATCGGGTAGTTAGTTAAGAATCTGGTATTTACTCTTGATCTCTCAAGTACTCTATTAAAACTTTTCGCGATACCTCTTCTGCAAGAGCATTCAAGGTATGGAAAGTGTCTTCTTGTCTTAGAAGGTCGTATGTCTCGTTGTGTGGAAGTCTGTCTCTATATGTTGTCGCCACGTCGTTGAAGAGAGGGCACTCGAAAACCACATGTTCGGGAGTTCCTTCCGCCGCGCCACAGTCACACTCGGGGGTTGCCCTTTTCCTAAACCGACATAAGTATGTCGGATAGGGTCCATGACCAGTGAGAAAGTGGATGAGTCCTCGTGTGGGTTAGAAATATTTCATAGCCCCCCGTTCTTTAACATTAGGTAAGAACTGGAATGTTCTTCTTCCCGTTTCATCTTCCTCCCAATTCCTCTGCCACAGTTCCTCCCCTCTGTTTCTTATCTCCCTCTTATCCTCTACTCTATGACCCACGAGCAGCTGCTCGCGTTCTTCATTTTATCAATTTGACAACCCTCTCAAAGGACATTTGATTATGCTGTTTTCTTTTTTAATCCTATGCCTGTCTGTCTGTCTTTTATCGTGTTTTCCGTTTCGTTGCTGTTTTAAACTTGTGACTCGCGGTGCATTCCTAACGTAGTCTGGGCGCTAATGACCGTTGAAGTTGTGCGCCTTAAAACCACAAAAAAAAACTGTCAATCGATAGAATCGCCCCTGGAGTCCGTGTGGCATCAGTGTGAGCCACGACGTCCCTGTACGTGCTCACGGCGGCAAGGATACCTCTCTCTGTCACAGCGCACATCTGGAAAGGGCTAATGATTTTTCGCATCACAGTGGGCAGCCTGGTTGCGACGCATTTGCTGAAAAGTTTGTAGTCACTGTTAAGCAGCGTGATCGGGCGAAAGTTTTCAACTTCGTCAGCCCCAGCGGTCTTAGGGAGAAGAATGGCTATACCCTCTAGGAACTCTGCCGGATACAGAAGGCCACTCCACAATTCATTTGCGACCTTTGTGCGGATAGGTTCTAAGGCATCCCAGAACGGGAGGTAGAATTCTAAAGGAATTCCGTCAGGGCCTGGGGACTTGTTGCGAGCAGACGATCTGAGTGCATCGCTCATGTCCTCCGTCGCGATGGCGGATAGGAGGGTGTCATTGTCCTCACGTGTAAACAGGTTCCGCATTTCACCCATGAGTACATGTGCGGCCGCCCTATCGTGGTCGCTACGTTGAAACGCGGCACTAAAATGGGCAAAAATGTGCGAACGTATGTCCCTCTCAGTGGTTAGTCGCTCCCCAGTCTCCAGTCTAAGAAACCGAATAAACTTTGTAGCACCCCGTCTCCGCTCTCTTTCGATATGGTGAATAGTCGGTGACTCATCAAAGGTCCCTACACAGCGACTTCTAAGTAAGGAGCCCTGAAAATCTTGGGCTTTCAATTTAAAAATTTGAGCTTTCACAGCTATTAACTGAATCAGAAATTGCTCATCGACAATATCTGGTAAAGAGACAGCATCTTTCAAAATCTGATAATATTCAGTGGTTCTGTGTTTCCCCAGCGCAGCTTCGGCGCTAAAACATTTTAAAACAGCACGGATAGACGGCTTGGCCAGGTGAACCCACCAGCTGACAACCGAGGCATAGTTAGCCAGCTTTTCGCCGCAGGAAGAGAGCGTATCGTGAATCTGCCGACGCAACGAGGGGGCACGGACATGGGTCACGTTAAACATCCATACCCGAGATCGACATAACTCGCGGAGTTGCGGCGCGCGAAGGTCGCAGAAGAAAGCGCAGTGATCCGAAAAACAGACAGGGGCGACGTCGGCACTAATTAGGTGATCTGCTATGCAGGTCGACACATAGAGCCTATCAAGTCTACTAGCCCCGTTGCGATAGAAATACTTGCTGTTGAGGATAGAGAACACGCCACACATCTGCTAACTGGAAGCTTGCAATCAGACGATCAAGGTCGACGCACTTATAGGCCGTAGGAAACTGATCACTGTCCGCAACCACGCAATTAAAATCGCCCCCCAACACGACGACGGGCAGCGTCGGGCTACCAATGAAGGTGGGTACATCTTCAATGAAAAATCATGCTCTCGCCCTCTTTAAACTGGTGCCAGACGGAGCGTAAATGTTAACTAGTTGCAGGCCTCCGATAACGCACGAGATCCCCCCCTGCGGGTTCGGGGATAAGAATAGGCCCGCGGTATTCCTGCCTGTCGTAAGAGGCGACTAAAAGGAGTCTCAATTGTTTCGGCCTTATGTGCAGGTCCCCTCTCGGGTTTGACCTCCACCTTTCTAAATTATTCCGAAGAGCGAGCCAATTGGGGAAGGGGGCCTTACATGGTGCACTGTATCCGTCGTGCAATTAGACCTTTAGCCGGCTTTCTCGTCGTTGCAATGGTGTCCCGCTCGTTTTCGATCTCTTGAGCGATTACCACGCTGCACTCTGCAGTGTTTCTTTTAACTGCGACGACGACCTTGGACAGTTTTGCACCTAAGATCCAGCACGGTAGCCAGTCCGTTGTGGTGGGGCCGCCATGTACCCTCTTGGTTGTAGCCCCCTGACAACACAGGGACGCTCTACTGATGCCTGCGCCGTTAACTCCCCACGTATGCCAAGGAGTAGATGCCCATCTCCTTGGGGCATCAGGACTCCCGGCAATGGCCGTCCTGCCAGACGGCTATTGCTGCGGCTGGGTGGCGCCCGTGGGGAGGGCCCTTAGTCGGAGTAGGTGGCATCAGGGCGGATGACCCGCAATGAAGCGTGGTACATCATCTCTCGCTGGCGGCCAGCCGCCAGCAGTCTCTAAGCGTTCTCGGGCTCAATTTAATGCTCAGAAGTACAATCCGAAAACGTTCCCCTCTCTGGCCACGCCGTGGGAGGAACGTAAATCTCAGGATGGCAGTAGCAAATATTCGCCCAGATTCTTAGTTTGTACGAGAGCTGATGGGGAGTCTTTTCTCTCCACAAAGCCTCAGTTCTTCGTCGAGCATTTAGAGGACAAGTTTGGGGAGGTGGAGGGCTTGTCTAAAATGCGCTCTGGGTCAGTACTGATACAAACGGCATCCTCCGCCCAGTCACGCAGGTTACTCGCTTGTGACAACTTAGGGGATGTTAACGTTACTATTACACCACATAAGAGTTTGAATATGGTCCAGGGTGTTATTTTCCATAGGGACCTCCTTTTGCAGTCTGATGACGAGCTGCGCGCCAACTTAGAACGTAGAGGTGTTCATTTCGTCCGGCGCGTTCATCGGGGTCCGAGGGACAATCAGGTTGCTACCGGTGCCTTCATCTTGGCCTTCGAGGGTGATACGTTACCGGATAAGGTCAAGGTGATGGTCTACCGATGTGACGTCAAGCCCTATATCCCTCCCCCGATGCGGTGCTTCAAGTGCTGGAAGTTCGGCCATATGTCTTCCCGCTGCACTTCCAGCCTCACATGTCGAGATTGTGGACGCCCATCTCATCCCGATACTCCATGTGCCCCGCCTCCCATCTGCGTCAACTGTGGGGAGCACCATTCACCTTGCTCGCCAGACTGCAGAATATACCAGAAAGAGCGCAAAATCATGGAATATAAGACCCTGGACAGACTGACTTATACTGAGGCCAAAAGGAAATACGACCGATTACATCCAGTGAGACTGACATCTTCCTATGCCGCTGCTACAACACCTGTGGTCGTCCCATCAGTTTCGCGATTTCCGGCCGGATCGCTGAGTGGTACAACTCCTCCTGCCCCCTTGCCAGTGGGGGGGGGGGCTCTACCCACCCGGTTGCCCCTGCGCCACCTACATCAGGGGCAACACCATCCCCCCCATCAGGGACGTCCGTCCCTGCTTCTAAGCCGGAGAAGTGTCCCCCTTCTTCGGCTTCTCACGCTCGCAAGGGGTCCCTTGGGTCCCTCCCTTCCCCGGTTTCCACCAGCGGGAAGGCTGACGACAGACAGTGGCGTAAGTGCCCACAATCAGCTGGTCGAAGGGCTTCACGATCCTCTTCAGTCCCGGAGACTGAATTGGTGAAGCCCTCCCAGCCAGTTAAACCCAAGGAGCAGCGCGAGAAACCAAAGAAGAAGAGCTCTAAGCCCAAGGAACTCGCGGTGGCAGCCACCCCACCGCAACCTTCCAGCTCTGCGTCTGAGGACGAGGTGGAGATTCTGGCGTCCGCTGAGGACCTCGATCTCGCCGGTCCCTCAGACGCCATGAATAGCACTAGTGCGGGTGCTCAATCGGAGGCAGCAGGTGACCCGGCGGCGTAATCTGCCTTCCCAGTCCCGTCACGCCTTTCCCAGCCATGGCCAATACCATCCTCCAGTGGAACTGCAGCGGTTTCTTCCACCATCTAGCTGAGCTCCGCCAACTTATCAGCCTTTCTTCTGCATTGCTCTCCAGGAAACTTGGTTTCCAGCAATGCGAACCCCCGCCCTCCGTGGCTATCGGGGTTATTATAAGAACCGAGCAGCTTATGAAAGGGTGTCTGGTGGCGTCTGCATCTATGTCCTTCACACTCTGCACAGCGAGTCTGTCTCTCTCCAGACGCCTTTAGAGGCTGTCGCTGTACGCGTGTGGACGCCACAGGCTGTTACCGTCTGCAGTCTTTACATTCCACCGGATGGTGATGTCTCGCAGCATGTCCTGGCTGCACTGGTCGCCCAATTGCCGCCACCTTTCTTGCTGTTGGGCGACTTCAACGCCCATAACCCTCTGTGGGGTGGGTCAGTGGCAACAGGTCGAGGCGCCATCGTTGAGCATTTATTGTCGCAGCTCGATCTCTCGCTGTTAAATGATGGTGCCTTCACACACTTCAGTGTGGCGCATGGCACCTACTCCGCCATTGACCTTTCCATCTGTAGCCATAGCCTCTTACCGTCTGTCCAATGGAGTGTGCATGACGACCTGTGTGGTAGTGACCACTTTCCGATCTTTTTGTCACTACCACAGCGTCACTCTTCTGGGCGCCCTAGCAGATGGGCTATGAATAAGGCTGACTGGGACTTGTTCTACTCCACTGCTGCTTTTGAGCCTCTCTCTACTGATGACATTGATGCGGTGGTTCAATCGGTCACCACCGGCATCGTTACTGCCGCCGACTCAGCCATTCCCCGTTCCTCTGGGTCCCCTCGGCGGCGGACTGTGCCTTGGTGGTCGCCTGCGATCGCTGAAGCGATTAAAGATCGCCGGCGGGCGCTCCAGCGTCACAAGCGACATCCCTCCATAGACCACCTTATCGCCTTCAAACGGCTGCGTGCGCGGGCCCGCCTCCTTATCCGCCAAGGCAAGAAGGAGTGCTGGGAGCGGTATGTGTCCACCATTGGCCTCCATGTCACTCCATCGCAGGTCTGGGCCAAGATTCGACGCGTCTACGGCTATCGGCCACCTGTCAGCGTCCCTGCGCTCTCACTGAATGGAGCAGTTTGTACTGACTCCGACGTCATTGCAAATCGCTTAGCAGAGCATTTTGCTATGAGTTCCGCTTCTGCGAATTACCCCCAGGCCTTCCGCTCCATTAAAGAGCGGATGGAACGTCGGAGCCTTTCGTTTCGCACCAACCACCTAGAATCTTACAATGCTCCATTTAGTGAGTGGGAATTTCGCAGTGCCCTAGCTGCTTGCCCTGATACCGCTCCTGGGCCAGATGGCATCCACTGTCAGATGCTGAAACACCTTTCAGTGGACTGCCAGCGGCGCCTTCTCGATCTTTACAACCGTCTTTGGGTCGAGGGGGAGTTCCCGTCGCAATGGCGGGAAGTCATTGTCCTCCCCGTTTTGAAACCTGGAAAGAACCCTCTGGAGGTGGACAGCTACCGTCCCATTAGCCTCACCAACGTTCTTTGCAAGTTGCTTGAACGGATGGTGAGCCGGCGCTTGAATTGGGTACTGGAGTCTCGGGGCCTTCTTGCTCCGTCTCAGGGTGGGTTCCGTAAAGGCCGCTCCGCCACCGACAATCTGGTGAGCCTGGAGTCGGCCATCCGTACTGCCTTTACCCGCCGTCAGCACCTGGTCGCTGTCTTTTTCGACATGCGGAAGGCGTACGATACGACATGGCGTCATCACATCCTTTCTACGCTTCATGGATGGGGTCTTCGGGGTCCTCTGCCGATTTTTATCCGCAATTTTCTGTCGTGTCGTACGTTCCGCGTGCAAGTCGCGGCCTCGTGTAGTTCCTCCCACGTCCAGGAGAACGGTGTGCCACAGGGTTCTGTTTTAAGTGTCTGTCTGTTTTTAATAGCCATTAACGGGCTTTCTGCGGCCGTGGGAAATTCTGTCTCCGCTTCCCTGTATGCTGACGACTTTTGCCTTTACTACAGCTCTACTGGCATTGCAGCTGTTGAACGTCAGCTACAGGGCGCTATCCGTAAGGCGCAGTCTTGGGCTGTAGCGCATGGGTTTCAGTTTTCGGCAGCCAAGACCCGCGTTATGCATTTCTGCCGGCGCCGAACAGTCCATCCTGAGCCGCGGCTTTATCTTGCCGACGAACTCCTTGCTGTGGTGGAGACCCACAGGTTTTTGGGGGTGGTTTTCGATGCCCGGTTGACTTGGCTGCCTCATATCCGGCAGCTCACCCCCTGCGGGTTCGGGGGTTAGAATAGGCCCGCGGTATTCCTGCCTGTCGTAAGAGGCGACTAAAAGGAGTCTCAAATGTTTCGGCCATATGTGATGGTCCCCTCTCGGGTTTGACCTCCATCTTTCTAAATTATTCCGAAGAGCGAGCCAATTGGGGAAGGGCGCCTTACATGGTGCACTGTATCCGTCGTGCAATTAGACCTTTAGCCGGCTTTCTCGTCGTTGCAATGGTGTCCCGCTCGTTTTCCATCTCTTGGGCGATTACCACGCTGCACTCTGCAGTGTTTCTTTTACCTGCGACGACGACCTTGGTCAGTTTTGCACCTAAGATCCAGCACGGTAGCCAGTCCGTTGTGGTGGGGCCGCCATGTACCCTCTTGGTTGTAGCCCCCTGACAACACAGGGATCGCTCTACTGATGCCTGCGCCGTTAACTCCCCACGTATGCCAAGGAGTAGATGCCCATCTCCTTGGGGCATCGGGACTCCCGGCAATGGCCATCCTGCCAGGTGGCCTTTGCTGTGGCTGGGTGGCGCCTGTGGGGAGGGCCCTTGGTCGGAGTAGGTGGCATCAGGGTGGATGACACGCAATGAAGCGTGGCACTTCTTCTCTTGCTGGTGGCCAGCCACCAGCAGTCTCTAAGCGTTCGAGGGCCCATTTCAAAGGTAACGTTTATGACCCCAAATCGTTCCCCTCCCTCGCCACACCATGGGAGGAACGAAAGGCATTAAATGCAAGTGAGCAGTATTCGCCCAGATATCTTGTCTGTACCAGAGCTGATGGGGACTCTTTTATGTCCGTGAAGCCTCAGTTCTTTGTCGAGCATTTAGAGGACAAGTTTGGGGAGGTGGAGGGCTTGTCAAAGATGCGGTCCGGATCGGTGTTGATAAAAACGGCGTCCTCCGCCCAGTCGCGGGCCTTGCTCGCTTGTACTAAGCTGGGGGATGTCTCCGTCACTATCACGCCCCATAAAAGTCTGAACATGGTCCAGGGCATTATCTTCCACAGGGATCTCCTTTTCCAGTCCGATGACGAGCTGCGCGCCAACTTGGAGCGCCGAGGTGTCCATTTCGTCCGGCGCGTCCACCGGGGTCCGAGGGATCGTCAAGTTGCCACCGGTGCCTTCATCTTGGCCTTCGAGGGTGACACGTTACCTGAGAAGGTCAAGGTGATGGTGTACCGTTGTGATGTCAGGCCTTATATCCCTCCCCCGATGCGGTGCTTCAAGTGTTGGAAGTTCGGCCACATGTCTTCACGCTGTGCTTCCGACCTCGTCTGTCGCGATTGCGGTCGACCATCCCATCCTGATCATCCCTGTGCCCCACCTCCTATCTGTGTGAACTGTGGTGCGCACCATCCGCCTTGCTCGCCAGACTGTCCGATTCTGCAGAAGGAGCGGAAGATCATGGAGATAAAGACTCTCGACCGCCTGACGTACGCTGAGGCGAAGCGGAAATATGACCGGCTTCACCCAGTGCGCATGACGGCTTCTTATGCCGCAACTGTCTCTCCTGCTACAGTTCAATCCTCTCCAGCCAGCTCGCAGAGTCGCAGTCCCGCACCTGCCCCCTTGATGGTGGGGAGCACTAAACCCACTGTTGCTCCTGCTCCATCTACTTCAGGAGCAACACCCCCCCAACCATCGGGGGCATCAGTTCCCCCTTCCCAGCCGGAGAAGCGTAAGACTTCTTCGGCTACTCTCGTCCGGAAGGGGTCCCTTGGGGACCTCCCTTCCCACGTTCCGACCGGTTCCAAAGCCGACAGCCGCAAGTGGCTCAAACAACCGCCGGTCCCTGGTCGTCGGGACACACGGTCGTCGTCTGTCCCTGAGACTGACCCGGTGACGCCCTCCCAGCCTGAACCACCAAAGGCTCAGCGCGAGAAGCAGAAGAAGAAGAAACTCCCCAAGGCCACCGACAATGCGGTGGCACCCATTCCACCGCTTCCTACAAGCTCTGCGTCTGAGGATGAGGTGGAGATTCTGGCGTCCGCTGAGGACATGGATCTCGCCAGTCCCTCGGACGCACTGGCTGGCTGTTCTCCAGGTGGTGACTCAGTAGCAGCAGGGGCCTCGGAGGCGTAATCTGCCTCCCCAGTCCCTCACGCCTTTCCCATCCATGGCTAATACCATCCTCCAATGGAACTGCAGCGGTTACTTCCACCATCTAGCTGAGCTCCGCCAACTTATCAGCCTTCATCCTTTCCTTTGCATTGCTCTCCAGGAAACTTGGTTTCCAGCACTGCGAACCCCCGCCCTCCGTGGCTATCGGGGTTATTTTAAGAACCGGGCAGCTTATGAAAGGGTGTCTGGTGGCGTCTGCATATATGTCCTTAACTCTCTACACAGCGAGTTTGTACCTCTACAAACAGCTTTAGAGGCTGTCGCTGTTCGGGTGTGGACGCCACAGGCTGTTACCGTCTGCAGTATTTACCTACCACCGGATGGTGCTGTCGCACAGTATGTCCTGGCTGCTCTGATAGCCCAACTGCCGCCACCTTTCTTGTTGCTGGGCGATTTCAATGCCCACAACCCTCTCTGGGGTGGGACTGTCTCCGATGACCGCGGTCGTGCCGTGGAGCATTTGTTGGCTCAGCTCGACCTTAGCCTCCTGAACACCGGTGCTCCCACACATTTCAGTGTGGCCCACGGCTCGTTCTCGGCCATCGATCTCTCTCTTTGCAGCCCCGGCCTTGTCCCATCTCTCCACTGGAGAGTGCATCCTGACCTGTGTGGTAGTGACCATTTTCCCATCTATTTGTCACTGCCCCAGTGTCATTCTTCTGGGCGCCTGCCCCGCTGGGCTCTCCACAGGGCTGACTGGCCGAGTTTCACTTCCGCGGCAACCGTTGAGTCTCCCCCGCAGGGTGACATTGACGATGTGGTCCGTGACTTAACCACGTCCATCATTTCGGCGGCCGAGGCTGCCATCCCCCGCTCTTCTGGACTCCCTCGGAGGAAGGCTGTACCCTGGTGGTCGCCGGAGATTGCTGAAGCTATTCGCGACCGTCGGCGGGCCCTCCAGCGTCATCGGCGGCACCCGTCTCTCGAGACCCTCATCGCCTTTAAGAGGCTCCGTGCCTTCGCCCGTCGTCTTATTGCACGGCGTAAGCAGGAGTGCTGGGAGCGGTATGTTTCATCCTTGGGCTCTCGTGTCTCCCCCTCGCTCGTGTGGTCCCGGATACGGCGGATTTATGGACACCAGACCCCTATGGGTGTCGCTGGGATCTCCTTGGACGGCGCTGTCTGCACGGACGCTGCCGCCATTGCTGAACACCTTGCTGCGCACTTTGCTCAGAGCTCTGCGACTGCAACTTATCCCCCCGCCTTTCGCTCTCTAAAGGAGCGAGCCGAGCGGACGCCGTTATCGTTCCACACGCGTCGTTCTGAGAAATACAATGCTCCCTTCAGCGAGCGGGAATTCCTTGCTGCCCTCGCCGACTGCCCTGATACGGCACCAGGACCAGACGGTATACACGCGCAGATGCTGAAGCATCTTTCCAGGGACTGCCAGCGACACGTCCTCACCATCTTTAACCGCATTTGGAGCGAGGGCGTGTTCCCGTCGCAATGGCGTGAGGGTCTTATTGTCCCCATCTTGAAGCCCGATGCGGACCCACTGGCGGTGGACAGCTATCGTCCCATTACCCTCACCAACGTTTTGTGCAAATTGCTCGAACGTATGGTGGGGTGGCGTTTGTGTTGGGTCCTTGAATCGCGCGGTCTCCTCGCTCCATCCAAGGGTGGCTTCCGTCGGGGCCGGTCTGCAGCGGACAATTTGGTGCGGCTGGAATCTGCTATCCGTACGGCCTTTGCCCGACGTCAGCATCTCGTTGCCGTATTCTTCGATCTGCGGAAGGCGTATGACACCACATGGAGGCATCACATCCTTGCTACGTTGCATGAGTGGGGTCTTCGTGGTCGACTCCCGGCTTTTCTTCAGACCTTTCTCTTGCACCGCTCTTTCCGGGTACAAGTCGGTGCCGCCTCTAGTTCGTCCTATACACAGGAGAATGGGGTCCTGCAGGGCTCGGTGTTGAGCGTCTCGTTATTTCTGGTGGCCATTAATGGTCTGGCTGCAGCCGTGGGGTCGTCGGTGTCTCCTTCTTTGTATGCCGACGACTTCTGCATCTCATTTAGCTCCACGACTACGGGGGTCGCCGAACGCAGGCTGCAAGTAGCCGTACGCAAGGCAGAATCGTGGGCTCTGACTCACGGTTTTCAGTTCTCTGCAGCCAAGACTCGAGTTATGCACTTCTGCAGGCGTCGGACGGTCCACCCTCATCCTGAACTTTACCTTGACGGCCACCTGCTTGAAGTGGTGGACACTTGCCGCTTCTTAGGACTCGTGTTTGATGCCCGGCTCACATGGGTTCCTCATATTACTCAGCTGAAGCAAAAGTGCTGGCGGCATCTCAACGCCCTCCGCTGCCTCAGCCACACATCTTGGGGTGCGGATCGCTGCACGCTGTTGCGACTGTACAAAGCCCTTGTGCAGTCCAGGCTTGATTATGGGAGCCTGGCCTATGGGTCTGCATCACCCTCAGTGTTGAAGTTGTTAGACCCCATACATCACTGTGGGGTTCGGCTTGCAACTGGCGCATTTCGTACGAGCCCCGTGGATAGTCTACTGGTGGAGGCCGGGGTTCCCCCGCTGCGGATTCGCCGCCATCGACTGCTCGCCGACTATGCTGTCCACGTTCATTGCTCGCCGGGCCATCCCCATCGTCGCCTGCTTTTCCCTGTCTCGGTCCTCCACCTGCCCGAACGGCGACCTCGGTCTGGGCTTTCCATCGCTGTCCGTGTCCAGTCCCTGCTGTCCGAACTGGGATCATTCCCTCTTCTGCCTCCCTTCCGGGTCCGTGCACCTACGCCTCCCTGGTGCTTGTCCCGTCCGTCCGTCCGTCCGTCTGGACTTGGCACAGGGACCCAAGGACTCGGTTCCGCCTGTGGCCCCCCGTCGCCGTTTTCTTGCGCTCCTCGCCTCATTTTCGGACTGTGAGCCTGTCTACACCGATGGTTCCCTGGTTGATGGTCGCACTGCCTACGCTTTTGCTCATGCCGCCCACGTTGAACAGCGCTCCTTGCCGGCTGGCTGCAGTATTTTTACTGCAGAGCTGGTGGCCATATTGCGCGCTCTTGAGCATATGCGTTCCTGCTCAGGTACGTCCCTTGTCATCTGCAGTGACTCCCTGAGCAGCCTCCAGGCCATCGACCGCTGCTATCCCTCATGTCCTCTGGTGTCCTCTATTCAGGAGTCTGTTTCCACCATTACCCGCTCTGGACGTTCGGTGGTCTTTGTTTGGACGCCGGGTCACGTTGGCATCCCAGGGAACGAACGTGTCGACAGGTTGGCCAAAGGGGCGATCGACGCCCCAGTTTTGGAGATCGGCCTTACGGCTCGCGACCAGCAGCTGGTGTTGCGCCGTAAGGTGCTTGGGATGTGGGCTGCTGAGTGGCGTGGCATGACAGCCCCGAATAAACTGCGGGCTGTCAAGGAGACGACCGATGTGTGGCGTTCCTCCCTGCGGGCTTCTCGCAGGGACTCGGTGGTCCTGTGTCGGCTGCGCATCGGCCATACATACCTGACGCACGGCCATCTGTTGCGTCAGGAGGATCCCCCTCTGTGTCGGTGTGGGTCCCGGCTGACGGTCGGCCACATTTTGCTGGAGTGTCCTCGACTGCGCACACTCCGGCAATCTTTTAATCTCCCGGGCACTTTGGCTTTGGTTTTATCTGACGATGCCTCCATGGCTGACAATGTTTTACATTTTATCCGTGGTAGTCCTTTTTATGGTTCGATTTAGGGAGGTCCTGCACCTTCCCATTCTGTGTCTTTTTGTCCTCGCGTCTCTTTACATTTGTTGCTGTTTTGGTGTATAGTCTGCTGGTTGACTCTTTCCCTTTTTTTTGTCTCGCGGTCAGTCAACCAGTTTCCAGCCATCTTCTTTTCTTCTGTATGTTAGTGTCTGGTGTTTGTCTGTCCTCTTCTTGTCTGTAGTGTTCGTTGTTGCATTTGTGTTCTTGTAGTGCCTGGGGGGAGTCTCCTTCCCTCTAGGGTTTTACCTGCTTCGTGACCCTGTCTCGCCTGTTTTTGGAATGGGGGACTGATGACCTTAGCTGTTTAGTCCCCCTTAAACATCCAAACAACCAACCAACCTTTGTGCTTAGAATGACTAATGGATGGTTTCCCTGTGCTCTGTGTGTTTATGAAACAAGGGACCGATGACCTCTGCAGTTTGGTCCCTTTCATCCTCAAACCAACCAACCAAAGAATTTTGTTGATCTTTTCACTGAATCATTGCTTTTTATCCAGGGAAATAAATCAGTTGCTACAAGACCTGCAGTTGACCTGAATTTATAATACTAAATATTTATAATAATTCCGATCAGAGAAATTGTGGCCGATTTACAAAACTGTTTCCCAACGTTTCGTGCTGATCTAAATCTTCAGAGATAATCTGGTTATTGAAGATGTATCTTTCTCGCAGTTGGGTATGCCTTTGTCACAGTTGGACACAAAACATCAGTCCATTGTTTTTATACAAGGACCAGTACCTCTCACGCTGGAAGCTTTAGTCGAAGTAAACGCCGTCCCTGAAAGCACTATTTTTGTAATGTTTCCAGCACGAAAAAGTGGCGTTACTGAAAACGGTAAGTACACACATCAGGATACTGTTCTCACGTCTACAATCAATGCCTAAGGGCCGCGGTGGGCACCGCAGGTATGGAGTGACGGGTGGTTGGCACGGGGGGGGGGGGGGGGGGAGGGAAGGTGTACACGTGTGTCGGGGCGGTGCGATAATAATTTATGGGGTGTCCACAGACAGCTGAGTTAATTTGGGAGCGTCGCGGCCGGCCCACAGGATGAATAATTCAGGCAGCCTATTGATTGCTGACGGGCGATTGTTATGGAAATATGAGCGGCGGACGCGCTCTGATGTGGATCGGCGGTCAGCTGGGAACTGACCGCAAAGAAAGGCAGACACCGAGTGTGACACGTCCGTCACTGTCACCGACTTCCAGCAACCTGCTGTCTATAATAACAATCTGCGTGCACTTTATTTCGCCTGCTCTCTCAGTCGCATGTGTGACGTGCAGACGCTGCGTGTAGCTTGAAAATGAAAATAAAAATTGTCGGTGGTACGAAAACATTCATGACATGATCGTATAGCTTAACCTGCATTGCGCTGGCTTATGAAACAGGAGGGGTATCCAGATCCGTATCGAACCCTGGCTTATGAAACAGGAAGAGCATCCAGATCCGTATCGAATCCCCGCGCGGTGAAATAGCGACCTTCGAGATGGTCCTGCACTGCCGTTTAGTGGAAAAAAAACCGAGCTTATCGAGTATCGGAGCATATTTGCGACTGGATTCAAGACTTCCTAGCAAATAGAACTCGGCACGTTCAAAATGGCTCTGAGCACTATGGGACTTAACACCTGAGGTCATCAGTCCTCTAGCACTTAGAACTACTTAAACCTAACTAACCTAAGGACAACACACACATCCATGCCCGAGACAGGATTCGAATCTGCGACCGTAGCGGTCGCGCGGTTCCAGACTGAAGCGCCTAGAATCGCTCGGCCACATCGGCCAGCCATAACAAAGTAGCGCCGCCAGAAGACAGTAAACGATTTGCAGAATGATCTCCAGAGACCTCATGAATGGTACAAGCTCTGACAGTTGACCTTGAACGTAAATAAACGTAACATACTGCACTTACATACGAAAAGAAATCCACTGTTGTATAGCTACGCTATTGACGACAAACCGCTGGAAACAGTATCTGCTGTAAAATATCTAGGAGTAACTATCCAGAGTGGCCTTAAGTGGAATGAGCACTTAAAACAAATAGTGGGAACAGCAGATGCCAGACTCAGAGTCATAGGAGCAATCTTAAGGAAATGTAGCTCATCCACGAAGGAAGTGGCTTATAAGGCGCTTGTTCGACCGATTCTTGAGTTTTATCTATCTATCTGGGATCCCTACAGGATAGTACTGATGGAAAAGATAGAGAAGATCCAACGAAGAGCAGCAGATTTCGTCACGAGATCGTTTACTCGGACGGGAGCGTTACGAAGATGCTTCAACAAACTCCATTGGCAGAAGTTACAAGAGAGGCGATGTGCATCACGGAGAGATTTGCTACTGAAATTTCGAGAGAGCACTTTCCGCGAAGAGTCGGAAAATATATTACTTTCTCCCACATAAGAGGGGAGAAATAAGAGCCAATTCCCGCGCGCTCTTCGCGAGTGGAACAGGTTTGAAGGGCTCAGTTACTGGTACATAAAATACCATCTGCCACAAACTTTTAGGTGGCTTGCGGAGTATGGCGTAGATACTATAGTTTTATGCAAATTTCCAAGCTCGTTTAGGCAGTTACTGGGATGATCCCTTAATTTCAAAATCCGATACACAAATAGTTAAAATATTATAACACACAGATCAGAGTTTATACGGTTCACGGATAGATGGCCCACATGATACCCTCCGTTACGTTAATCATCGACTGACGCGCCAGAAGAGGCATACAAATAAACACTTAAAACAAATTTTCCAGATGACGGACCCCATATTACGGCACGACCTCTAGAAAACAGAACATGAGGATCGGAAATAATCGTGCATTGTGTCTCAGGAAAATGTTTACCCTTCAGACTCAAGAAATTTCTCTACAAGAGTGTTACACGAACGACTCGTTGCGAGCCGTTACATCTACATTGATTACACTGCAATTCACAATTAAGAGCCTGTCAAAGCGTCCATCGAACCACCTTCAAGCCATTTCTCTATTGCTCCATTCTCGAACACAGCGAGAGAAAAAAGATAGTTGAATCCTTACGTGCGAGTTTTGAGTTCTCTTAATTTATAATGATGCTCATTTCTCCCTATGTAAGTGGGTGTCAACAAAATATTTTCGCTCTCTGAGGAGGAAGTTAGAGGTTGAAATTTCATGAGAAGGCATGCCGCAGCGAAAAACGCCTTTGTGTTAATGAATGCTACGTCAACTTCTGTATCTTATCCGTGGCACTCTCTCCCTTATTTCGCGATAATACAAAACGAGCTGCCCTTCCTTGAACTTTTTCGATGTCCTCCGTCAATTCTGCCTGACGCGGATCCCACAGCTCGCAGCAACACTGCAGAAGAGGCGAAAAACATAATGTAAGCAGTCTCTTTAACACACCTGTTACAGTTTCTAAATGTTCTCCCAGTAACTCCTAGTCTTTGGTTTGTTTCCTCCACAATATTATCTTTGCGATCACTCCAATTTATTCGTAATTGTAAGCCATAAGTACTTAGTTGAGTTTACAGCCTTTACATTTGTGTGATTTATCCTGTAACCGAAATTTTGTCGATTTCTTTTTGTATTCATGTGCATGAATTACACTTTTCATTAGTTACCACTTTTTGCACCATACAGATATCTTGTCTAATTCATTTTGCAATTCGTTTTGATCGTCTGATGACTTTAAAAGACGGTAAATGATACCATCATCTGCACAAAATCTAAGAAGGCTCCTAAGATTGTCATCTATGCCTTTGATATATACTAGTAACAGCAGAGGACCTGTAACACTTCCTTGGGGAAATCAGATATCACTTCTGTTCCACTCGACGATTTTCCGTCGGTTATTATTTCTGGCAGGAAATCGTGAATCCAGTCTCACAACTGAGACGATACTCCACTGGCAGTCAGTTTGATTAGAACTCGCCTGTGAGGAATGGCGTGAAGTCGTCTGGAAATCTAGAAATATGAAGTGAATTTGAGATCCACTGTCGACAACACTCATTATTTCGTGACAATAAAGAGCTAGCTGTGTTTCACGAGACCGATATTTTCTTAATCTGCATTGGCTATTAGTGAATAAATCGTTTTCTTCGAGTTAATTCATAACGTTCGATCACAGTGTTCCAAAATCCTACTGCACATCAACGTTAGTGACATAGGTCTGTAATTCAGGGAATTACTAGTATTTCATTCCTGGGTATTGGTGTGACTTGTGCAACTTTCCAGTCTTTATACATGGATCTCCGTGCGAGTAAGCGGTTGTATATGACTGTTAAGTACGGAGTTATCGTATCAGCATAAAGAAAACTCGACTGGTGGCCTTGCTTTTATTAAGTGTTTTAAGCTACTTCGCTGTACCGAGGATGTCCACTTCTAAGCTACTACTGTCAGAGATGGTTGTTGTATGAGCAGAGGTCTGAGTCAGTGTATAAACATTCTTCTATAACACAACATATGATGTGCTTTCAGTTACTTCTAAGGTTTTCCATAATCTGTGTTTCTGTTCCACGTGATCTCGCACATCTGTTGTACAGGTTAAGTAACGTCTTTCTGATATTCATTCCTCCAGCTTACGCCAACTGAGAATTTTGTTGAAAACAAGGTACATTTATGTCTCATTCGCTTTAGTCAACTTGTAGAGTCTTGGTTTCTGTACTGGAGATTCCTTTTCCTTCTTTACTATCGTCTTAATGTTTAGGTTAGCCCCATTTTTCTTAAAGTAATCTTCATACATCGAAAAGAATTAATATACATTCTACAATGTTTCACATTTCCAGTTCTTGATAAATGTCGTAATTGTCTTCCTCCTCAATTGTGTCAACGGATCACACCACATGATCTACACAGATCTGACAAAAGCCTTGGGATAGCTCCTAATATCGTGTAGGATCTCTTTTCGTCCGACTGCGGAGATCTGGGGTGCAAATTTATCGACCTCCGCTATCGGATGGCGAAATGTAGGGTCCCCCTGAATAGGTCAGACGTGCACTACACGCCGGAAGCGGCTACAAGGGTAGCGGAGTAAGAGTGGAGTGCACATGTGGGTTTTTTAGGTTAGAAAATTCCCTCACTAGGCCCGACAAGACGCCTCCTGAGACGCGACAAGGTAGGAGTAGGCAAAATGCAACAGGGATTAACAATATTAATCTGCTAATAGTAAACTGCAGCAGCGTCTATAGAAAGGTCCCAGAACTGCTCTCATTAATAAACGGTCACAATGCCCATATAGTACTAGGGACAGAAAGTTGGCTGAAACCAGACGTAAACAGTAATGAAATCCTAAAC
This sequence comes from Schistocerca nitens, assembly GCF_023898315.1. NCBI lineage: Eukaryota > Metazoa > Arthropoda > Insecta > Orthoptera > Acrididae > Schistocerca > Schistocerca nitens. The sequence continues at coordinate 670,092,953 of NC_064615.1, forward strand.
TCAGATTGGAATGTATACCACAGAGACAGGCTGGACAGTGATGGGGGAGGCGTGTTTATAGCGATACGAAGTGCAATAGTATCGAAGGAAATTGACGGAGATCCGAAATGTGAAATAATTTTGGTGAAGGTCACGGTTAAAGCAGGCTCAGACATGGTAATTGGATGTCTCTATAGGCCCCCTGGCTCAGCAGCTGTTGTGGCTGAGCGCCTGAAGGATAATTTGGAAAATATTTCGAGTAGATTTCCCCACCATGTTATAGTTCTGGGTGGAGATTTTAATTTGCCGGATATAGACTGGGAGACTCAAACGTTCATAACGGGTGGCAGGGACAAAGAATCCATTGAAATTTTTTTTAAGTGCTTTATCTGAAAACTACCTTGAGCAGTTAAACAGAGAACCGACTCGTGGAGATAACATATTAGACCTTCTGGTGACAAACAGACCCGAACTACTTGAAACAGTTAACGCAGAACAGGGAATCAGAGATCATAAAGCGGTTACTGCATCGATGATTTCAGCCGTAAATAGAAATATTAAAACAGGCAGGAAGATTTTTCTGTTTAGCAAAGGTGACAAAAATCAGATTACAGAGTACCTGACGGCTCAACACAAAAGTTTTGTCTCAAGTACAGATAGTGTTGAGGATCAGTGGAAAAAGTTCAAAACCATCGTACAACATACGCAAGATCGTAAGAGATGGAAAAGAGCCACCGTGGTACAACAACCGAGTTAGAAAACTGCTTCGGAAGCAAAGGGAACTTCATAGCAAACATAAACATAGCCAAAGCCTTGCAGACAAAACAAAATTACTAGAAGCGAAATGTAGTGTGAGGAGGGCTATGTGAGAGGCGTTCAACGAATTCGAAAGTAAAGTTCTGTGTACTGACTTGGCAGAAAATCCTAAGAAATTTTGGTCTTATGTCAAAGCGATAGGTGGATCAAAACAAAATGTCCAGACACTCTGTGACCAAAATGGTATCGAAAGAGGAAAGGCCGCTGGACCTGATGGGATACCAGTTCGATTTTACACAGAGTACGCGAAGGAACTTGCCCCCCTTCTTACAGCGGTGTACCGTAGGTCTCTAGAAGAGCGTAGCGTTCCAAAGGATTGGAAAAGAGCGCAGGTCATCCCCGTTTTCAAGAAGAGACGTCGAACAGATGTGCAGAACTATAGACCTATATCTCTAACGTCGATGAGTTTTAGAATTTTGGAACACGTATTATGTTAGAGTATAATGACTTTTCTGGAGACTAGAAATCTACTCTGTAGGAATCAGCATGGGTTGCGAAAAAGACGGTCGTGTGAAACCCAGCTCGCGCTATTCGTCCACGAGACTCAGAGGGCCATAGACACGGGTTCCCAGGTAGATGCTGTGTTTCTTGACTTCCGCAAGGCGTTCGATACAGTTCCTCAGTCATTTAATGAACAAAGTAAGACCATATGGACTATCAGACCAATTGTGTGATTGGATTGAAGAGTTCCTAGATAACAGAACGCAGCTTGTCATTATCAATGGAGATAAGTCTTCCGAAGTAAGAGTGATTTCGGGTATGCCGCAGGGGATTGTCATAGGACCGTTGCTATTCACAATATACATAAATGATCTTGTGGATGACATAGGAAGTTCCCTGAGGCTTTGTGCAGATGATGCTGAGGTGTATCGAGAGGTTGTAACAATGGAAAATTGTACTGAAATGCAGGAGGATCTGCAGCGAATTGACGCATGGTACAGGGAATGGCAATTGAATCTCAATTTAGACAAGTGTAATGTGCTGCGAATACATGGCAAGATAGATCCCTTATCATTTAGCTACAAAATAGCAGGTCAGCAATTGGAAGCAGTTAATTCCATAAATTATCTGGGTGTACGCATTAGGAGTGATTTAAAATGGAATGATCATATAATGTTGATCGTCGGTAAAGCAGATGCCAGACTGAGATTCATTGGAAGAATCCTAAGGAAATGCAATCCGAAAACAAAGGAAGTAGGTTATAGTACGCTTGTTCGCCCACTGCTTGAATACTACTCAGCAGTGTGGGATCCGTACCAGATAGTGTTGATAGAAGAGATAGAGAAGATCCAACGGAGAGCAGCGCGCTTCGTTACAGGATCATTTAGTAATCGCGAAAGCGTTACGGAGATGATAGATAAACTCCAGTGGAAGACTCTGCAGGAGAGACGCTCAGTAGCTCGGTACGGGCTTTTGTTAAAGTTTCGAGAACATACCTTCACCGAAGAGTCAAGCAGTATATTGCTCCCTCCTACGTATATCTCGCGAAGAGACCATGAGGATAAAATCAGAGAGATTAGAGCCCACACAGAAGCATACCGACAATCCTTCTCTCCACGAACAATACGAGTCTAGAATATAAGGGAGAACCGATAGAGGTGTACTCAAGGTACCCTCCGCCACACACCGTCAGGTGGCTTGCGTAGTATGGATGTAGATGTAGATGTAGTGCACCAACTTCACGTGGCTTGGATTCAACAAATCGTCGGAAGTCCCATGCTGAAATATTGGGCCTTTTTTCTCTGTAACCATCCATAATCGTAAAAGTGTTGCCGGTGCAGGATTTCGTGCACGAGCTGATCTCTCGATTATTTTCCGTAAATGTTCTGTGAGTTTAATCGAGGACGATCTGCGTGACCAAATCAATCGCTCGGAAGGAGGAGAATGTTCTTCAACCAATTGCGGCCCAGGTGACATGGCGCATTGTCATTCATATAAAATCCATCGTTTTTGCTGCAAATGGTCTCTAAATTGTTAAAGATAACATTCCCCGTCATTAATCGAAGGACCCAGCCCACTCGATGTAAAAACATCCCACAACATTATGAAGCCACCACCAGCTTGCACAGTGCCTTGTTAACAACTTGGGTTCATGGCTTCGTGGAGTCAGTGCCGCAGGCGAATCCTACCATCAGCTATTTCCAACTGAAACCGGGATACATCTGATGAGGCCACGGTTTTCCAGTCATCTAGGGTCCAACCGATATCGTCATGAGCTCAGGAGAGGGCCTGCAGGCAATGTCGTGCTGTTAACAAACGCACTCGCATCGGTTGTCTGCTGGCATAGCCCATTAATGCCAAATTAGGCCCCATTGTCCTTACGAACACGTTTGTCGCACGTCTCACATCGATTTTTGCGGTTATTTCAACCACTGTTGTTTGTCTGTTAGCACTGACAAGTCTACTCAAAAGCCTGTGGTCTCTGCCACTGCTTTGTCTCTGGTGAGAGGTGATGGCTGAAATTTAGTATTCTTGTCACGCTCTTGACACTGTGGATCATGGAATACTCAATTCTTTAACGATTTTCGAAATGGAATGTCTCATGCGTCTCGTTCCAACTACCACCCCGCGTTCAACGCCGTGCAGCCACAATAACGTCGGAAACCTGAGTACAAATGACATCTCCATCAGTGCGCTACCAGTTTTATACTTTGTGAACGTGGTACCCCCGCCATCTGTGTTTGTGAATATCGCTATGCCATGACTTTTGTCACCTCAGTGGAAAGTATCCAGACATTAATTATTGTGACGTGTATCCACTTTTCGACTTTAAGACGACTTTAACTCAGCTTTGGGCACTTTCTATAAAGTATCTGAATGTGTGCGAAAGAACGGCATTCCATCCTTCCTCGAGTGCCGAAAGTAGAGAAGCTTGTGATGTTAGATACTGGCGTAAGGAGCGAAGTAGACTTTTTAACGCAACCCTAAGAAGTTCCACTGTGTTCTTTAGGGGGCTATGGCCAGGCCAGTACTTTTCAAGAACTTTATTGTCCACAGACTATTGCTTACAGATGCTGCTTTATGACAGGATACACTGACATGCTGAAGTAATCATCGTCTCCGAACTGTTCCTCTACTGTACGCAGTACTCAAAATGATTTCCTATCCTTCCGCATTTAGCGTTTTCTTAAGTGCATCCTAACCAAGAAAAAACACCACCTTACCGTAATATCATTTCCTCCCTACTTTACTGTCGGCACCACACGTAACGGTGGGTAATGTTCTCCAGGTATTCGCCAAACCCAAATCCTTCCATCGGATTACCACAGTATGTAGAGTCAGTCATCACTCAGTCACTCGCTTCCAGTCATCCACTGTCCAGTGGCGTCCCTCTTTACACCACTTGAAGCGTTTCTTAGCACCGATTACAGACATACATAGCTAATGAGGAGGTGCTCGAGTATTATATCCAATTCCTTTTAAATTCCTGCGCACAGTTGTTATTCTAGCTGGCCTGCTGGTACCATCGTAGTATCGCCTTGACAAGCTGTGTCGGAAAGACCCTGGAACGGATGGTTAACCGTCGTCTGGTCTGGCTGCTAGAGACCAGGCAGCTCCTTAGCCGCTTTCAGTGTGGATTCCGAAAATTTCGGTCCACAGTCGACAACCTGACACTCCTCGAGGCGGCTATTCAGCAGGCTTTCCTCCGTCAGCATCACTGTATCGGTATCTTCTTTGATATCAGTAAGGCATATGATACTGCTTGGCGACACTGTATTCTTGCACAACTGCATCAATGGGGCTTTCGTGGCCGCCTCCCCATTTTCATTCGGTCTTTCCTGTCTCAGCGGTTTTTTCGGACCCGCGTTGGTAACACGCTGTCTGATCGCTTTGAGCAAGAGAACGGTGTCCCCCAGGGCAGTGTTTTCAGCGTTACCCTCTTTGCCATAGCCATCAACAGTATAACGTCTACAGTGAGGAGTCCAGTACAGTGCTCCTTGTTTGTGGACGACTTTGCTGTTTTCTGTTCCTCCTCCAGTGTTGCAACCGTGAGCCGTCAGTTGCAGCTAACAGTGCGGCGGTTAGAGGAGTGGGCTGCAAAGACAGGTTTTCGGTTTTCTGCCGATAAGTGTGTTGGTGTTCATTTTAATCGTTCTCGTCGTCTTTTTACTTTGCCTGCCTTGCATTTGGGGGATGCTGTCCTACATTTTAGAGACGCAGTGCGGTTTCTGGGCCTAATTTTTGACTCCAGGTTGTCATGGCTGCCACACCTACGTGACTTGAAAGCCAGATCCCTGAAGGCACTGAACATCCTCAAGTGCCTCAGCCACAGGTCTTGGGGAGCGGACAGGGCGCGTCTCCTTCAGTTTTATCGGGCTTTCGTGCGTTCACGGCTGGACTATGGGTGCACAGTATATGGGTCAGCGAGGCAGTCTTATTTGCGGATCCTTGACGCTGTCCACCATGCTGGGATTCGACTGGCCACGGGTGCTTATCGGACCAGTCCCATACCCAGTCTCTGTGCTGAGGCTGGCGAGCCGCCACTTACCATCCGGCGGCAGCTCCTTCTGGTGCGCCAGGCTTGTAAGTTTCTTGCGGTTCCCAGCTCGCCTGCTCACCGCCTTGTTGCCCATCCACCTCTGGACCGCCTTTTTTCCCACCGTCCCCGGGCTACGTTGCCATTTGGGATCCGTGTGCAACGTGTTCTAGAGTCGCTCGGTGTGGAGTCTGTACAACCCCAAATCCAGGGTTTTAACCGCCTGCCACCCTGGTTACTGAAGAGGCCCAGAGTGATTTTAGATTTATTGCAGTACAAGAGAGGTTGCACTCCTGCCATCGTTTTTCATGCAGCATTTTCTGCTGTTTTATCTGAGCACCACGACTCTGTAGCGGTTTTTACGGATGGGTCGAAACAAGGGGATTCCGTTGGTTGCTCAGTTGTTTTTCCGGATCGTGTCCTTAAGGTCCGACTGCCTCAGACTTTTACGGTCTTTGATGCAGAATTGTCTGCGATCTTGCGGGCGCTGGAGCAGATGAGACGTTCTTCCTCTCCTAAATTTCTTGTCTGTTCCGATTCCCTCAGTGCCCTTCAATCATTGCACCATTTGTATCCGGCAGATAAAGTAGTCCAAACCATCCAGGATGCCCTCCTCCGACTACAGCGACTGGGGAAGGTTGTAGCTTTCTGCTGGGTTCCGGGGCATGTTGGCATTGCTGGGAATGAAAGGGCAGATCTCGCAGCCAAGGAGGCGTGTCTTGATCCACACGTCTCACAGTGTGCTATCCCCGTGCACGCACTCACCTCGCTGTTGAGCTCCCGAGTCATGTGTCGGTGGGAGGACGAGTGGCTGGAAGTGACTGACAATAAGCTCCGTCTAGTCAAGCCCACAACGCGTGTGTGGTGTACTTCCTTTCAGCCCCATCGACGGGACGAGGTTCTCCTCACTCGGCTTCGAATAGGCCACAGCCCTATGACGCATGGCTTCCTGCTCCGGCGAGAAGACCCTCCATTGTGTGGTGCTTGCGGCGTCCAGGTCACTGTGCGCCACGTTTTACTGGATTGCGTTTTATTTTCTGACCAGCGGGCCGCGGCTGACTTGCCAGCGGACCTGCCAACTCTTTTAGGCAACACTCGGACGAATGTGGATAAAGTTTTAAAGTTCTGTGCCATGTCAACTGTTTTTACAAAGATTTTAGGGAGAGGGTTTTAATTTGCTCACTGTGTGACAAGCTCGCCCATATTTTATGTAAGTGGCCAGCCAATGACAATTTCCTGTGTCATTCTTGTTGCTATATTTTCCCTTTCCTTAGGTTTTACATTCTTCTGTAGTATTTTCCCTCCTTTTCTGCTTTCTTTGAGTGTGTTTTTTCAGTTTTATTAGGTCTCTCCACATTCGTTCCTTTTCATGTGTGTCAGGGCGCTGATGACCTCGATGTTGAGCGCCCATAAACCCCAACACACCCCCCCTGCGGGTTCGGGGGTTAGAATAGGCCCGCGGTATTCCTGCCTGTCGTAAGAGGCGACTAAAAGGAGTCTCACACGTTTCGGCCTTATGTTTTGGTCCCCTGTTGGGTTTGACCTCCATATTTCAAAATTCTTCCGAAGAGCGAGCCGATTGGGGAAGGGCGCCTTACTTGGTGTCTTGTGTCCATGTTGTGTTCCGAACTTTCGCCATCTTCTTCGTCGTTGCGTTGCAGTCCTGCCCGCTTTCCATCGCTTGGGCATGGATACGCTCCTGCGTACACTCTCTGCCAAACGCTGTGCAGGGCCATTTTCTGCACTGACGGCGACCATGGACCACTTGTCACCTAACATCCAGCACGGTAGCCAGTCCGTTGTGGTGGGGCCGCCATGTACCCTCTTGGTTGTAGCCCCCTGACAACACAGGGATCGCTCTACTGATGCCTGCGCCGTTAACTCCCCACGTATGCCAAGGAGTAGATGCCCATCTCCTTGGGGCATCGGGACTCCCGGCAATGGCCATCCTGCCAGGTGGCCTTTGCTGTGGCTGGGTGGCGCCCGTGGGGAGGGCCCTTGGTCGGAGTAGGTGGCATCAGGGTGGATGACACGCAATGAAGCGTGGCACTTCTTCTCTTGCTGGTGGCCAGCCACCAGCAGTCTCTAAGCGTTCGAGGGCCCATTTCAAAGGTAACGTTTATGACCCCAAATCGTTCCCCTCCCTCGCCACACCATGGGAGGAACGAAAGGCATTAAATGCAAGTGAGCAGTATTCGCCCAGATATCTTGTCTGTACCAGGGCTGATGGGGAATCTTTTATGTCCGTGAAGCCTCAGTTCTTTGTCGAGCATTTAGAGGACAAGTTTGGGGAGGTGGAGGGCTTGTCAAAGATGCGGTCCGGATCGGTGTTGATAAAAACGGCGTCCTCCGCCCAGTCGCGGGCCTTGCTCGCTTGTACTAAGCTGGGGGATGTCTCCGTCACTATCACGCCCCATAAAAGTCTGAACATGGTCCAGGGCATTATCTTCCACAGGGATCTCCTTTTACAGTCCGATGACGAGCTGCGCGCCAACTTGGAGCGCCGAGGTGTCCATTTCGTCCGGCGCGTCCACCGGGGTCCGAGGGATCGTCAAGTTGCCACCGGTGCCTTCATCTTGGCCTTCGAGGGTGACACGTTACCTGAGAAGGTCAAGGTGATGGTGTACCGTTGTGATGTCAGGCCTTATATCCCTCCCCCGATGCGGTGCTTCAAGTGTTGGAAGTTCGGCCACATGTCTTCACGCTGTGCTTCCGACCTCGTCTGTCGCGATTGCGGTCGACCATCCCATCCTGATCATCCCTGTGCCCCACCTCCAATTTGTGTGAACTGTGGTGCGCACCATCCGCCTTGCTCGCCAGACTGTCCGATTCTGCAGAAGGAGCGGAAGATCATGGAGATAAAGACTCTCGACCGCCTGACGTACACTGAGGCGAAGCGGAAATATGACCGGCTTCACCCAGTGCGCATGACGGCTTCTTATGCCGCAACTGTCTCTCCTGCTACGGTTCAATCCTCTCCAGCCAGCTCGCAGAGTCACAGTCCCGCACCTGCCCCCTTGATGGTGGGGGGCACTAAACCCACTGTTGCTCCTGCTCCATCTACTTCAGGAGCAACACCCCCCCAACCATCGGGGACATCAGTTCCCCCTTCCCAGCCGGAGAAGCGTAAGACTTCTTCGGCTACTCTCGTACGGAAGGGGTCCCTTGGGGACCTCCCTTCGCAAGTTCCGACCGGTACCAAAGCCGACAGCCGCAAGTGGCTTAAACAACCGCTGGTCCCTGGTCGTCGGGACACTCGGTCGTCGTCTGTCCCTGAGACTGACCCAGTGACGCCCTCCCAGCCTGAACCACCAAAGGCGCAGCGCGAAAAGCAGAAGAAGAAGAAACTCCCCAAGGCTACCGATATTGCGGTGGCACCCATTCCACCGCTTCCTACAAGCTCTGCGTCTGAGGATGAGGTGGAGATTCTGGCGTCCGCTGAGGACATGGATCTCGCCAGTCCCTCGGACGCACTGGCTGGCTGTTCTCCAGGTGGTGACTCAGTAGCCGCAGGGGCCTCGGAGGCGTAATCTGCCTCCCCAGTCCCTCACGCCTTTCCCATCCATGGCTAATACCATCCTCCAGTGGAACTGCAGCGGTTTCTTCCACCATCTAGCTGAGCTCCGCCAGCTTATCAGCCTTCATCCTTTCCTTTGCATTGCTCTGCAGGAAACTTGGTTTCCAGCAATGCGAACCCCCGCCCTCCGTGGCTATCGGGGTTATTTTAAGAACCGGGCAACTTATGAAAGGGTGTCTGGTGGCGTCTGCATATATGTCGCTCACACTCTGCACAGCGAGTCTGTCCCTCTCCAAACACCTTTAGAGGCTGTCGCTGTCCGGGTGTGGACGCCACAGGCTATTACCGTCTGCAGTATCTACCTTCCACCGGATGGTGCTGTCTCGCAGCATGTCCTGGCTGCTCTGATAACCCAACTGCCGCCACCTTTCATGTTGTTGGGCGATTTCAATGCCCACAACCCTCTATGGGGTGGGACTGTCTCCGATGGCCGCGGTCGTGCCGTGGAGCATTTATTGGCTCAGCTCGACCTTAGCCTCTTGAACACCGGTGCTCCCACACATTTCAGTGTGGCCCATGGCTCGTTCTCCGCCATCGATCTCTCTCTTTGCACCCCCGGACTTGTCCCATCCCTCCACTGGAGGGTGCATCCTGACCTTTGTGGCAGTGACCATTTTCCCATCTATTTGTCGCTGCCCCAGTGTCATTCTTCTGGGCGTCTGCCACGCTGGGCCCTCCACAGAGCTGACTGGCCGCGTTTTACTTCCGCGGCAACCGTTGAGTGTCCCCCGCAGGGTGACATTGACGAGGTGGTCCGTGTCTTCACCACGTCCATCATTTCGGCAGCCGAGGCTGCCATCCCCCGCTCTTCTGGACTCCCTCGGAGGAAGGCTGTACCCTGGTGGTCGCCGGAGATTGCTGAGGCTATTCGCGACCGTAGGCGGGCCCTCCAGCGTCATAGGCGGCACCCGTCTCTCGAGACCCTCATCGCCTTTAAGAGGCTACGTGCCTTCGCCCGACGTCTGATTACACGGCGTAAGCAAGAGTGCTGGGAGCAGTATGTCTCATCGTTGGGCTCCCGTGTCTCCCCCTCGCTGGTGTGGTCCCGGATACGGCGGATTTATGGACACCAGACCACTTTCGGTGTCCCTGGGATCTCCTTGGACGGCGCTGTATGCACGGACGCTGCCGCCATTGCTGAACGGCTTGCCGCGCACTTTGCTCAGAGCTCTGCGACTGCATCTTATCCCCCCGCCTTTCGCTCTCTAAAGGAGCGAGCCGAGCGGACGCCGCTCTCATTTCACACGCGTCGTTCTGAAACATACAATGCCCCTTTCAGCGAGAGGGAATTCCTCGCTGCTCTCGCCGATTGCCCTGATACAGCACCAGGCCCAGACTGCATCCACGCGCAGATGCTGAAGCATCTCTCTAGGGACTCCCAGAGACACATTCTCGCGATATTTAATCGCATTTGGAGCGAAGGTGTGTTCCCGTCGCAGTGGCGAGAGGGTGTTATTGTCCCCATCTTGAAGCCCGGTGCGGACCCACTGGCGGTGGACAGCTATCGTCCCATTACCCTCACCAACGTTTTGTGCAAATTGCTCGAACGTATGGTGGGGCGGCGTTTGTGTTGGGTCCTTGAGTCGCGCGGTCTCCTCACTCCATCCCAGGGTGGCTTCCGTCGGGGCCGGTCTGCAGTGGACAATTTGGTGCGGCTGGAATCAGCTGTCCGTACGGCCTTTGCCCGACGTCAGCATCTCGTTGCTGTATTTTTCGATCTGCGGAAAGCGTATGACACCACATGGAGGCATCACATCCTCGCCACGTTGCATGAGTGGGGTCTTCGTGGTCAGCTCCCGGCTTTTCTTCAACGCTTTTTATTGCGCCGCTCTTTCCGGGTGCAAGTCGGTGCCACCTCTAGTTCCTCTTATATACAGGAAAATGGGGTCCCGCAGGGCTCAGTGTTGAGCGTCTCCTTATTTCTGGTGGCTATTAATGGTCTGGCTGCAGCAGTGGGGTCGTCGGTGTCTCCTTCTTTGTATGCCGACGACTTCTGCATCTCATTTAGCTCCACGACTACGGGAGTCGCCGAACGCCGGCTGCAAGTCGCCATTCGCAAGGCAGCCTCGTGGGCTCTGACTCACGGTTTTCAGTTCTCTGCAGCCAAGACTCGAGTTATGCACTTCTGCAGGCGTCGGACGGTCCACCCTCATCCTGAACTTTACCTCGACGGCCACCTGCTTGAGGTGGTGGACACTTGCCGCTTCTTGGGACTCGTGTTTGATGCCCGGCTCACATGGGTTCCTCATATTACTCAGCTGAAGCAAAAATGCTGGCGGCACCTCAACGCCCTCCGCTGCCTTAGCCACACGTCTTGGGGTGCAGATCGCTGCACGCTGCTGCGGTTGTACAGAGCCCTTGTGCAGTCCCGGCTTGATTATGGGAGCCTGGCCTATGGGTCTGCGTCCCCCTCAGTGTTGCAGTTGTTAGACCCCGTACACCACTGTGGGGTTAGGCTTGCCACTGGCGCTTTTCGCACCAGCCCCGTGGATAGTCTACTGGTGGAGGCCGGGGTTCCCCCGCTGCGGATTCGCCGCCATCGTCTGCTCGTCGACTATGCTGTCCACGTTCATTGCTCGCCAGATCATCCCAATCGTCGCCTGCTTTTCCCTGCTATGGTCCTCCATCTGCCCGAACGGCGACCTAGGTCTGGGCTTTCCATAGCTGTCCGTGTCCAGTCCCTGCTGTCAGACCTGGGGTCATTCCCTCTTCTGCCTCCCTTCCGGGTCCGTACACCTACGCCTCCCTGGTGTTTGTCCCGGCCGTCCGTCCGTCTGGATTTGGCACAGGGACCTAAGGACTCGGTTCCGCCTGTGGTCCTCCGTCGCCGTTTTCTTGCGCTCCTCGAATCATTTCCGGGCTGTGAGCCTGTCTACACGGATGGTTCCCTGGTTGATGGTCGCACTGCCTACGCTTTTGCTCACGCTGCCCATGTTGAGCAACGCTCCTTGCCGGCTGGCTGCAGTATTTTTACTGCAGAGCTGGTGGCAATCATGCGCGCTCTTGAGCATCTGCGTTCCTGCTCAGGTGGGTCCATCGTCATCTGCAGTGACTCCCTGAGCAGCCTTCAGGCCATCGACCGCTGCTATCCCTCCTCTCCTCTGGTGTCCTCCATACAGGAGTCTGTTTCCGCCATTGCCCGTTCTGGTCGTTCGGTGGTCTTGGTTTGGACGCCCGGTCATGTTGGCATCCCAGGGAACGAACGTGTCGACAGGCTGGCTAAAGGGGCGATCGACGCCCCGGCTTTGGAGGTCGGCCTTACGGCTCGCGACCAGCAGATGGTGTTGCGCCGTAAGCTGTTTGGGATGTGGGCTGCTGAGTGGCGTGGCATGACAGCCCCGAATAAACTGCAGGCTGTCAAGGAGACGACCGCCGTGTGGCGTTCCTCCCTGCGGGCTTCTCGCAGGGACTCGGTGGTCCTGTGTCGGCTGCGCATCGGCCATACGTACCTGACGCACGGCCATCTCTTGCGTCAGGAGGATCCCCCCCTGTGTCAGTGTGGGTCCCGGCTGACGGTCGGCCACATTTTGCTGGAGTGTCCTCGACTGCGCACACTCCGGCAATCTTTTAATCTCCCGGGCACTTTGGCTTTGGTTTTATCTGACGATGCCTCCATGGCTGATAACGTTTTAAATTTTATCCGTGGTAGTCCGTTTTATGGTTCGATTTAGGGAGGTCCTGCACCTTTCCCTTTCTGTGTCTTTTGTCCTTGTGCCTGTTGCTGTTCTGGTGTGCCGTGAGATGGTTGACTCTTTCCCTTTTTTGTTGTCGTGGTCAGTCAACCAGTCTCCGGCCATCTTCTTCTCTTCTATTTCTTTCTGTCTGGTGTTCGTCCGTACTCTTCTTTTCTGTAGTGTTCGTTGCCTAATTTGTGTTCTTTAGCACCTGGGGGGGGGGGCAGTCTCCTCCCCCCCCTTGGGGTTTTATCTGCTCTGCGACTTTGTCTCGCTTGTTTTTGGAATGGGGGACTGATGACCTTCGCTGTTTAGTCCCCCTTACACATCCCAACAACCACCACCACCACCCAACACACACACACACCTGCTGGTACCACTTGGAACTCACCATTGTTTCATTTTGACGATTGCGTGTGATTCTTATTCCTCCACAGTGTTCGATGGTCCCTGTCCATCAGTATGTGAAGACTGCGTGGGTTTGATTTACCTGTGGTCATTCCATCGCGTTTACACTTCAGAGTCACAGCTGCTGTTACTGTTTCTCTACTGACAATACAGTACTCCCTGCCTCCTTATAAACTGCCTTTAGTGACCTCTAGGGATCAATTACGCATTACAGTTGAATATGAGGCTTCCATCCCCCCCCCCCCCTACGCCGTTATTGACATACTTTTGTACGTTGGGTGTCCAGAAAAATAACCTTCAGCCATTCTCTGACTGCGGGTGGAATGCACGCATGCGTTTTATATCCTTGAACATCAAGTAGTAACATTTGTAGGGGCTGAACTTATTCACTGCTCTGCAAAAGGGTGAGATTGATAAAGTTACGTAATACACTCCTGGAAATTGAAATAAGAACACCGTGAATTCATTGTCCCAGGAAGGGGAAACGTTATTGACACATTCCTGGGGTCAGATACATCACATGATCACACTGACAGAACCACAGGCACATAGACACAAGCAACAGAGCATGCACAATGTCGGCACTAGTACAGTGTATATCCACCTTTCGCAGCAATGCAGGCTGCTATTCTCCCATGGAGACGATCGTAGAGATGCTGGATGTAGTCCTGTGGAACGGCTTGCCATGCCATTTCCACCTGGCGCCTCAGTTGGACCAGCGTTCGTGCTGGACGTGCAGACCGCGTGAGACGACGCTTCATCCAGTCCCAAACATGCTCAATGGGGGACAGATCCGGAGATCTTGCTGGCCAGGGTAGTTGACTTACACCTTCTAGAGCACGTTGGGTGGCACGGGATACATGCGGACGTGCATTGTCCTGTTGGAACAGCAAGTTCCCTTGCCGGTCTAGGAATGGTAGAACGATGGGTTCGATGACGGTTTGGATGTACCGTGCACTATTCAGTGTCCCCTCGACGATCACCAGTGGTGTACGGCCAGTGTAGGAGATCGCTCCCCACACCATGATGCCGGGTGTTGGCCCTGCGTGCCTCGGTCGTATGCAGTCCTGATTGTGGCGCTCACCTGCACGGCGCCAAACACGCATACGACCATCATTGGCACCAAGGCAGAAGCGACCCTCATCACTGAAGACGACACGTCTCCATTCGTCCCTCCATTCACGCCTGTCGCGACACCACTGGAGGCGGGCTGCACGATGTTGGGGCGTGAGCGGAAGACGGCCTAACGGTGTGCGGGACCGTAGCCCAGCTTCATGGAGACGGTTGCGAATGGTCCTCGCCGATACCCCAGGAGCAACGGTGTCCCTAATTTGCTGGGAAGTGGCGGTGCGGTCCCCTACGGCACTGCGTAGGATCCTACGGTCTTGGCGTGCATCCGTGCGTCGCTGCGGTCCGGTCCCAGGTCGACGGGCACGTGCACCTTCCGCCGACCGCTGGCGACAACATCGATGTACTGTGGAGACCTCACGCCCCACGTGTTGAGCAATTCGGCGGTACGTCCACCCGGCCTCCCGCATGCCCACTATACGCCCTCGCTCAAAGTCCGTCAACTGCACATACGGTTCACGTCCACGCTGTCGCGGCATGCTACCAGTGTTAAAGACTGCGATGGAGCTCCGTATGCCACGGCAAACTGGCTGACACTGACGGCGGCGGTGCACAAATGCTGCGCAGCTAGCGCCATTCGACGGCCAACACCGCGGGTCCTGATGTGTCCGCTGTGCCGTGCGTGTGATCATTGCTTGTACAGCCCTCTCGCAGTGTCCGGAGCAAGTATGGTGGGTCTGACACACCGGTGTCAATGTGTTCTTTTTTTCCATTTCCAGGAGTGTATATTGACAATGCGGTGAAAATGAATGAAATTGCTTATTGCCAGAGGTGCCCCAGTTGTGTTCAGAACGCTGGGCGTCACATTGCGCGATGTAAGTGTGACCATAGCGCCAAATGCGGCTGGTCCCACAATATCATGCAGTTGAAGGAATCGGAAAAGACAACTTAGCAAGCAGTTACGGTGCAACGTGGTGGTGTTCTTCATTGCAACGTGGCCCGGAGACGGCATATGTATGACTTCACATGGAGGAGAAGAATCAACAAACTGAAAGTAGGACGATGTGCAACAAAGGTAGCTCCCGGGATTTTGGTATTGTTTCAAGTGCATGGGGAGCGTTCCTAACCATAAACATTGCTGCCTGAAGGAAAGGTGGTGGTCGACCACGGTCAATTACGGCAGCAGGTGTCCACCACATTGTGCAACAGGTAAGAAGGAACTCACGTAAAACTGCGGATACAATTGCAACCACTTTGGCGAGACTGCAGTGCACAATATCTCAACGCTCCACAGTGGCACGGCAACTGTATGAGAATGATCTCTTTACCTGACGAGCACTACGTTGTGTTCCGTTGACAACCGAGCGTCGGCGGTACCGTTTGTGATAGTAGCAACAGCATAGTGATTGAAGTAACGACGTGTTGTATTGCATTCTCTTCTAGTAGACCGAGCCTGAGTAGCGATTCTGGACATACCGTCGTATGACAAGAAGTTAGAATATCTAATGCTCACAAGAACGTTGTTGACCATGATCATTTTGGTGGTCCGGGTGTTATGGTGTGGGGAGACATGAAGTTTCATACCCGTACTGACCCCTGATCCTTGAATACGGTACACTCGGCTACCGACGTTATCATGATGCTGTACTGCTTCGCCACGTTCTTCTTTTCAGGGATGTATTTGCTCCTGACTTATGTTTCATGGACGACAGTGCGCGGCCGTATTGAAGAGCGCAGGTGGAAAAGCTATTGAAACGAAAGGATATTCGGTGAATGGACTAGCTTGTCCGTTTATCCAATATAAGTCCCATCGAGCACATGTGGGACTCGTTGGGAGGACGTACTCGTAGTGCGGCACTTTCATACGCACAACGACCAGGCAGCAGTCACCATCCGCGCTGGTAGAGGAATGAGACAGCTCCATAAGTCCCTGCCAACCTTTATGACCAACATCGGAGTACGTTGCAGAGCATGTATAGCTGTCCGTGGTGATCACTCATCCTGTTAAGAATCATGCCCGGCCTTTTGTAATGTCCATGAATCGCGTTGATTTCACTGTTACTACGAGGCGTGTTTTTTAAGAAAGTACCGTTTTGAAATTAAAGAAAAAGACTTGCTAAGATATCTCAATCCCCCTGCGGGTTCGGGGGTTAGAATAGGCCCGCGGTATTCCTGCCTGTCGTAAGAGGCGACTAAAAGGAGTCTCAAATGTTTCGGCCATATGTGATGGTCCCCTCTCGGGTTTGACCTCCATCTTTCTAAATTATTCCGAAGAGCGAGCCAATTGGGGAAGGGCGCCTTACATGGTGCACTGTATCCGTCGTGCAATTAGACCTTTAGCCGGCTTTCTCGTCGTTGCAATGGTGTCCCGCTCGTTTTCGATCTCTTGGGCGATTACCACGCTGCACTCTGCAGTGTTTCTTTTATCTGCGACGACGACCTTGGTCAGTTTTGCACCTAAGATCCAGCACGGTAGCCAGTCCGTTGTGGTGGGGCCGCCATGTACCCTCTTGGTTGTAGCCCCCTGACAACACAGGGATCGCTCTACTGATGCCTGCGCCGTTAACTCCCCACGTATGCCAAGGAGTAGATGCCCATCTCCTTGGGGCATCGGGACTCCCGGCAATGGCCATCCTGCCAGGTGGCCTTTGCTGTGGCTGGGTGGCGCCCGTGGGGAGGGCCCTTGGTCGGAGTAGGTGGCATCAGGGTGGATGACACGCAATGAAGCGTGGCACTTCTTCTCTTGCTGGTGGCCAGCCACCAGCAGTCTCTAAGCGTTCGAGGGCCCATTTCAAAGGTAACGTTTATGACCCCAAATCGTTCCCCTCCCTCGCCACACCATGGGAGGAACGAAAGGCATTAAATGCAAGTGAGCAGTATTCGCCCAGATATCTTGTCTGTACCAGAGCTGATGGGGACTCTTTTATGTCCGTGAAGCCTCAGTTCTTTGTCGAGCATTTAGAGGACAAGTTTGGGGAGGTGGAGGGCTTGTCAAAGATGCGGTCCGGATCGGTGTTGATAAAAACGGCGTCCTCCGCCCAGTCGCGGGCCTTGCTCGCTTGTACTAAGCTGGGGGATGTCTCCGTCACTATCACGCCCCATAAAAGTCTGAACATGGTCCAGGGCATTATCTTCCACAGGGATCTCCTTTTACAGTCCGATGACGAGCTGCGCGCCAACTTGGAGCGCCGAGGTGTCCATTTCGTCCGGCGCGTCCACCGGGGTCCGAGGGATCGTCAAGTTGCCACCGGTGCCTTCATCTTGGCCTTCGAGGGTGACACGTTACCTGAGAAGGTCAAGGTGATGGTGTACCGTTGTGATGTCAAGCCGTATATCCCTCCCCCGATGCGGTGCTTCAAGTGTTGGAAGTTCGGCCACATGTCTTCACGCTGTGCTTCCGACCTCGTCTGTCGCGATTGCGGTCGACCATCCCATCCTGATCATCCCTGTGCCCCGCCTCCGATCTGTGTTAACTGCGGAGAACACCATTCCCCCTGCTCGCCGGACTGTAGGATATTGCAGAAAGAAAGAAAGATAATGGAATATAAGACCCTGGACCGGCTGACCTACCCCGAGGCTAGACGGAAATATGAGAGGCTCCATCCTGTGGCAATGACGTCAACCTACGCCGCTGCTGCAACGACGGTTCTGCCATCATCACGAATCGGCTCTAAGATCGGTCAGCATCCACCAGCCCCCTTGCTCGTGGGGGGCACTTCACACCCTGTCGCTCCTGCTCCATCCTCTCCAGGAGCAACAACCTCCCAACCATCGGGGACATCAGTCCCCCCTTCCCAGCCGGAGAAGCGTAAGACTTCTTCGGCTACTCTCGTACGGAAGGGGTCCCTTGGGGACCTCCCTTCACAAGTTCCGACCAGCGGGACAGCAGACACCGGCAAGTGGCTCAAACAACCACCAGCCCCTGGTCGTAGGGCCTCCCGGTCGTCCTCTGTCCCTGAGACTGACCCTGTGAAGCCCTCTAAGCCCTCCAAGCCTGAACCACCGAAGGCACAACGGGCGAAACAGAAACAGAACCAGCAGAAAGTCCCCAAGAATACCAACATTGCGGTGGCACCTGTCCCACCGCTTACTACAAGCTCCGCCTCGGAGGACGAGGTGGAGATTCTGGCGTCCGCTGAGGACCTCGATCTCGGCGGTCCCTCAGACGCCATGAATAACACTAGCGCGGGTGCTCAATCGGAGGCAGCAGGTGACCCGTCGGCGTAATCTGCCTTCCCAGTCCCGTCACGCCTTTCCCAGCCATGGACACCACCATCCTCCAGTGGAACTGCAGCGGTTTCTTCCACCATCTAGCTGAGCTCCGCCAACTTATCAGCCTTCACCCTTTCCTCTGTATTGCTCTCCAGGAAACTTGGTTTCCAGCACTGCGAACCCCCGCCCTCCGTGGCTATCGGGGTTATTTTAAGAACCGGGCAGCTTATGAAAGGGTGTCTGGTGGCGTCTGCATATATGTCCTTAACTCTCTACACAGCGAGTTTGTACCTCTACAAACAGCTTTAGAGGCTGTCGCTGTTCGGGTGTGGACGCCACAGGCTGTTACCGTCTGCAGTATTTACCTACCACCGGATGGTGCTGTCGCACAGCATGTCCTGGCTGCTCTGATAGCACAACTGCCGCCACCTTTCTTGTTGCTGGGCGATTTCAATGCCCACAACCCTCTATGGGGTGGGACTGTCTCCGATGACCGCGGTCGTGCCGTGGAGCATTTGTTGGCTCAGCTCGACCTTAGCCTCCTGAACACCGGTGCTCCCACACATTTCAGTGTGGCCCACGGCTCGTTCTCGGCCATCGATCTCTCTCTTTGCAGCCCCGGCCTTGTCCCATCTCTCCACTGGAGAGTGCATCCTGACCTGTGTGGTAGTGACCATTTTCCCATCTATTTGTCACTGCCCCAGTGTCATTCATCTGGGCGCCTGCCCCGCTGGGCTCTCCGCAGGGCTGACTGGCCGAGTTTCACTTCCGCGGCAACCGTTGAGTCTCCCCCGCAGGGTGACATTGACGATGTGGTCCGTGACTTAACCACGTCCATCATTTCGGCGGCCGTGGCTGCCATCCCCCACTCTTCTGGACTCCCTCGGAGGAAGGCTGTACCCTGGTGGTCGCCGGAGATTGCTGAAGCAATTCGCGACCGTCGGCGGGCCCTCCAGCGTCATCGGCTGCACCCCTCTCTCGAGACCCTCATCGCCTTTAAGAGGCTCCGTGCCTTCGCCCATCGTCTTATTGCACGGCGTAAGCAGGAGTGCTGGGAGCGGTATGTTTCATCCTTGGGCTCTCGTGTCTCCCCCTCGCTCGTGTGGTCCCGGATACGGCGGATTTATGGACACCAGACCCCTATGGGTGTCGCTGGGATCTCCTTGGACGGCGCTGTCTGCACGGACGCTGCCGCCATTGCTGAACACCTTGCTGCGCACTTTGCTCAGAGCTCTGCGACTGCAACTTATCCCCCCGCCTTTCGCTCTCTAAAGGAGCGAGCCGAGCGGACGCCGTTATCGTTCCACACGCGTCGTTCTGAGAAATACAATGCTCCCTTCAGCGAGCGGGAATTCCTTGCTGCCCTCGCCGACTGCCCTGATACGGCACCAGGACCAGACGGTATACACGCGCAGATGCTGAAGCATCTTTCCAGGGACTGCCAGCGACACGTCCTCACCATCTTTAACCGCATTTGGAGCGAGGGCGTGTTCCCGTCGCAATGGCGTGAGGGTCTTATTGTCCCCATCTTGAAGCCCGATGCGGACCCACTGGCGGTGGACAGCTATCGTCCCATTACCCTCACCAACGTTTTGTGCAAATTGCTCGAACGTATGGTGGGGCGGCGTTTGTGTTGGGTCCTTGAATCGCGCGGTCTCCTCGCTCCATCCCAGGGTGGCTTCCGTCGGGGCCGGTCTGCAGCGGACAATTTGGTGCGGCTGGAATCTGCAATCCGTACGGCCTTTGCCCGACGTCAGCATCTCGTTGCCGTATTCTTCGATCTGCGGAAGGCGTATGACACCACATGGAGGCATCACATCCTTGCTACGTTGCATGAGTGGGGTCTTCGTGGTCGACTCCCGGCTTTTCTTCAGACCTTTCTATTGCACCGCTCTTTCCGGGTACAAGTCGGTGCCGCCTCTAGTTCATCCTATACACAGGAGAATGGGGTCCCGCAGGGCTCGGTGTTGAGCGTCTCGTTATTTCTAGTGGCCATTAATGGTCTGGCTGCAGCCGTGGGGTCGTCGGTGTCTCCTTCTTTGTATGCCGACGACTTCTGCATCTCATTTAGCTCCACGACTACGGGGGTCGCCGAACGCAAGCTGCAAGTAGCCGTACGCAAGGCAGAATCGTGGGCTCTGACTCACGGTTTTCAGTTCTCTGCAGCCAAGACTCGAGTTATGCACTTCTGCAGGCGTCGGACGGTCCACCCTCATCCTGAACTTTACCTTGACGGCCACCTGCTTGAAGTGGTGGACACTTGCCGCTTCTTAGGACTCGTGTTTGATGCGCGGCTCACTTGGGTTCCTCATATTACTCAGCTGAAGCAAAAGTGCTGGCGGCATCTCAACGCCCTCCGCTGCCTCAGCCACACATCTTGGGGTGCGGATCGCTGCACGCTGTTGCGACTGTACAAAGCCCTCGTGCAGTCCAGGCTTGATTATGGGAGCCTGGCCTATGGGTCTGCATCACCCTCAGTGTTGAAGTTGTTAGACCCCATACATCACTGTGGGGTTAGGCTTGCAACTGGCGCATTTCGTACGAGCCCCGTGGATAGTCCACTGATGGAGGCCGGGGTTCCCCCGCTGCGGATTCGCCGCCATCGACTGCTCGCCGACTATGCTGTCCACGTTCATTACCCCCTGCGGGTTCGGGGGTTAGAATAGGCCCGCGGTATTCCTGCCTGTCGTAAGAGGCGACTAAAAGGAGTCTCACATGTTTCGGCCTTATGTGATGGTCCCCTCTCGGGTTTGACCTCCATATTTCTAAATTATTCCGAAGAGCGAGCCAATTGGGGAAGGGCGCCTTACATGGTGCACTGTATCCGTCGTGCAATTAGACCTTTAGCCGGCTTTCTCGTCGTTGCAATGGTGTCCCGCTCGTTTTCGATCTCTTGGGCGATTACCACGCTGCACTCTGCAGTGTTTCTTTTAACTGCGACGACGACCTTGGTCAGTTTTGCACCTAAGATCCAGCACGGTAGCCAGTCCGTTGTGGTGGGGCCGCCATGTACCCTCTTGGTTGTAGCCCCCTGACAACACAGGGATCGCTCTACTGATGCCTGCGCCGTTAACTCCCCACATATGCCAAGGAGTAGATGCCCATCTCCTTGGGGCATCAGGACTCCCGGCAATGGCCGTCCTGCCAGGTGGCTATTGCTGCGGCTGGGTGGCGCCCGTGGGGAGGGCCCTTGGTCGGAGTAGGTGGCATCAGGGCGGATGACCCGCAATGAAGCGTGGTACATCATCTCTCGCTGGCGGCCAGCCGTCAGCAGTCTCTAAGCGTTCGAGGGCTCATTTTAAGGGTAATGTTTATGACCCCAAAACGTTCCCATCCCTGGCCACACCATGGGAGGAACGAAAGGCGTTGAATGAAAGTGAAACGTATTCGCCCAGATATCTTGTCTGTACCAGAGCTGATGGGGAATCTTTTATATCCGTGAAGCCTCAGTTCTTTGTTGAGCATTTAGAGGACAAGTTTGGGGAGGTGGAGGGCTTGTCAAAGATGCGGTCCGGATCGGTGTTAATAAAAACGGCATCCTCCGCCCAGTCGCGGGCCTTGCTCGCTTGTACTAAGTTGGGGGATGTCTCCGTCACTATCACCCCCCATAAAAGCTTAAATATGGTTCAGGGAATTATTTTTCACCGCGATCTCCTTTTACAGTCCGATGACGAGCTGCGCGCCAACTTAGAGCGACGAGGTGTACATTTCGTCCGGCGCGTTCATCGGGGTCCGAGGGACAATCAGGTTGCTACCGGTGCCTTCATCTTGGCCTTCGAGGGTGATACGTTACCGGAAAAGGTCAAGGTGATGGTCTACCGATGTGACGTCAAGCCCTATATCCCTCCCCCGATGCGGTGCTTTAAGTGCTGGAAGTTCGGTCACATGTCCTCTCGCTGTACTTCTAGCCTCACATGTCGAGATTGTGGACGCCCATCTCATCCCGATACTCCATGTGCTCCGCCTCCCGTCTGTGTCAACTGTGGAGAGCCTCATTCCCCTTGCTCGCCGGACTGTAGTGTCTTACAGAAAGAACGCAAAATCATGGAATATAAGACCCTGGACCGACTGACTTACACTGAGGCCAAGCGGAAATTTGAACGGCTACATCCCGTGCGCATGATGTCATCTTATGCCTCCACTGTCACTCCTGCTCCAGCTCCTTCAGCTGCAAGATATACAGTCAGCTCTCGGAACCAGAGGACCTCACCTGCCCCCTTGACAATGGGGGCCCCTTCTCTTGCTGTTGCTCCCACACCATCTACCTCGGGAGCAGCACCCACTAAACCATCGGGGACGCCAGTCCCCCCTTCTCAGCCGGAGAAGCGTAAGTCTTCTTCGGCTTCTCTCGCTCGGAAGGGATCCCTTGGCTCACTCCCTTCCCAGGTTCCTACCAGCGGCACAGCAGACACCAGCCAGTGGCTGAAGCAGCCACAGGTCGCTGGTCGACGGGCTTCGCGTTCCACTTCCGTCCCAGAGACTGACTCCAATAAGCCCTCTCACCACCGGCAACCAAAGGAACAGCGAGAGAAAACGACTCTGAAGACCCGTAAGTCCAAGACACCTGCGGTGGCACCTATTCCACCGCTACATAAAAGCTCTGCATCTGAGGATGAGGTGGAGATCCTTGCGTCCGCTGAGGACCTCGATCTCGCCGATCCCTCAGACGCAATGGGTAGCACTTCCACGGGTGCTCCATCGGATGTGGCAGGTGACCCAGCGGCTACTACCATCCTCCAGTGGAACTGCAGCGGTTTCTTCCACCATCTCGCTGAGCTCCGCCAACTTATCAGCCTTCACCCTTTCTTCTGCATTGCTCTCCAGGAAACTTGGTTTCCTGCAATGCGAACCCCCGCCCTCCGTGGCTATCGGGGTTATTATAAGAACCGAGCAGCTTATGAAAGGGTGTCTGGTGGCGTCTGCATTTATGTCCTTCACACTCTGCACAGCGAGTCTGTCCCTCTCCAGACGCCCTTAGAGGCTGTCGCTGTACGCGTGTGGACGCCACAGGCTGTTACCGTCTGCAGTGTTTACATTCCACCGGATGGTGATGTCTCGCAGCATGTCCTGGCTGCACTGGTCGCCCAATTGCCGCCACCTTTCTTGCTCTTGGGCGACTTCAACGCCCATAACCCTCTGTGGGGTGGGTCAGTGGCAACAGGTCGAGGCGCCATCGTTGAGGGTTTCTTGTCGCAGCTCGATCTCTCGCTGTTAAATGATGGTGCCTTCACACACTTCAGTGTGGCGCATGGCACCTACTCCGCCATTGACCTTTCAATCTGTAGCCATAGCCTCTTACCGTCTGTCCAATGGAGTGTGCATGACGACCTGTGTGGTAGTGACCACTTTCCGATCTTTTTGTCACTACCACAGCGCCACTCTTCTGGGCGCCCTAGCAGATGGGCTATGAATAAGGCTGACTGGGACTTGTTCTCCTCCACTGCCGCTTTTGAGCCTCTCTCTACCGATGACATTGATGCGGTGGTTCAATCGGTCACCACCGGCATCGTTACTGCCGCCGAATCAGCCATTCCCCGTTCCTCTGGGTCCCCTCGGCGGAAGGCTGTGCCTTGGTGGTCGCCTGAGATCGCTGAAGCGATTAAAGATCGCCGGCGGGCGCTCCAGCGTCACAAGCGACATCCCTCCATCGACCACCTTATCGCCTTCAAACGGCTGCGTGCGCGGGCCCGCCTCCTTATCCGCCAAGGCAAGAAGGAGTGCTGGGAGCGGTATGTATCCACCATTGGCCTCCATGTCACTCCATCGCAGGTCTGGGCCAAGATTCGACGCGTCTACGGCCAGCGGACCCCTGCCAGCGTCCCTGCGCTCTCACTGAATGGAGCAGTTTGTACTGACTCCGACGTCATTGCAAATCGCTTAGCAGAGCATTTTGCTATGAGTTCCGCCTCTGCGAATTACCCCCAGGCCTTCCGCTCCATTAAAGAGCGGATGGAACGTCGGAGCCTTTCGTTTCGCACCAACCACCTAGAATCTTACAATGCTCCATTTAGTGAGTGGGAATTTCGCAGTGCCCTAGCTGCTTGCCCTGATACCGCTCCTGGGCCAGATGGCATCCACTGTCAGATGCTGAAACACCTTTCAGTGGACTGCCAGCGGCGCCTTCTCGATCTTTACAACCGTCTTTGGGTCGAGGGGGAGTTTCCGTCGCAATGGCGGGAAGGCGTTGTCATCCCCGTTTTGAAACCTGGAAAGAACCCTCTGGCGGTGGACAGCTACCGTCCCATTAGCCTCACCAACGTTCTTTGCAAGTTGCTTGAACGGATGGTGAGCCGGCGCTTGAATTGGGTACTGGAATCTCGGGGCCTTCTTGCTCCGTCTCAGGGTGGGTTCCGTAAAGGCCGCTCCGCCACCGACAATCTGGTGAGCCTGGAGTCGGCCATCCGTACTGCCTTTGCCCGCCGTCAGCACCTGGTCGCTGTCTTTTTCGACATGCGGAAGGCGTACGATACGACATGGCGTCATCACATCCTTTCTACGCTTCATGGATGGGGTCTTCGGGGTCCTCTGCCGATTTTTATCCGCAATTTTCTGTCGTGTCGTACCTTCCGCGTGCAAGTCGCGGCCTCGTATAGTTCCTCCCACGTCCAGGAGAACGGTGTGCCACAGGGTTCTGTTTTAAGTGTCTGTCTGTTTTTAATAGCCATTAACGGGCTTGCTGCGGCCGTGGGAAATTCTGTCTCCGCTTCCCTGTATGCTGACGACTTCTGCCTTTATTACAGCTCTACTGGCATTGCAGCGGTTGAACGTCAGCTACAGGGCGCTATCCGCAAGGCGCAGTCTTGGGCTGTAGCGCATGGGTTTCAGTTTTCGGCAGCCAAGACCCGCGTTATGCATTTCTGCCGGCGCCGAACAGTCCATCCTGAGCCGCAGCTTTATCTTGCCGACGAACTGCTTGCTGTGGTGGAGACCCACAGGTTTTTGGGGGTGGTTTTCGATGCCCGGTTGACTCGGCTGCCTCATATCCGGCAGCTCAAACAGGCATGTTGGCGGCATCTCAATGCTCTGCGATGTTTGAGCCACACCCGCTGGGGCGCCGACCGCTCTACCCTGTTACGGCTCTACCAGGCGCTCATCCAGTGCCGCCTGGATTATGGGAGCCTGGCTTATGGCTCAGCATCCCCATCTGCGTTACGGGTGCTGGACCCAATTCTCCACAGCGGGATACGCCTTGCCACTGGTGCTTTCCGCACCAGCCCTGTGGACAGCTTACTAGTGGAGGCAGGTGTCCCTCCACTGCGTTTCCGACGCCAACAATTACTGGCTGCTTATGCTGCCCATGTTTTTCGCTTGCCCGGGCATCCAAATTACCGTGTGCTGTTCCCACAGTCGGTCGTCCATCTGCCAGAGCGTCGGCCCCGGTCGGGTTGTCCGATCGCCGTACGCGTTAAGGAGCTTCTCTCCGGGCTTGGATTTTTCCCTGTTCCACCTCCTTTCCGGGCCACTTTGCGTACACCCCCATGGTGTTGTCCTCGCCCTTGCCTTCGGCTCGACTTGGCACAGGGCTCGAAGGACTCGGTCCCTCCAGAGGCCTTCCGCCGCCGCTTTTCTTCCATCCTGGCCACGTATGAGGGCTCTGGAATTGTTTACACCGACGGTTCGATGGTTGCTGGTCGTGTCGGGTATGCGCTAACTCTAGGGGACCATTTCGAACAACGTTCCTTGCCGGATGGCTGCAGCGTTTACACTGCTGAGCTGGTCGCCATCTTTCGTGCCCTAGAGTATATCCGCTCCTGCTCAGGTGAGTCCTTCGTTATCTGTAGCGATTCCCTGAGCAGTTTACGAGCTCTCGACCAGTGTTTTCCTCGTTCCCGTCTGGTGATGGCTATCCATGAGTCCCTGCATACTCTTGCGCGTTGCGGCCGCTCTGTGGTCTTTGTGTGGACCCCCGGTCATGTCGGTATCCCGGGCAATGAACATGCTGACCGCCTGGCGAAGAAGGCCACGAGACAACCGTCTCTGGAGATTGGCCTCCCAGAGACTGATTTGCGGGCACTATTCCGCCGCAAAATTTCCAATTTATGGGACGCTGAATGGCGCAACCTGCCTGTGCCAAACAAGCTCCGTCGTATCAAGGCGTCGACGACTGTGTGGCGGTCGTCCATTCGGGTCTCCCGCCAGGAGTCTGTTGTCCTCTGCCGGCTGCGCATTGGGCACACTAGGCTGACGCACGGCTACTTGTTGCGCCGTGAAGACCCACCTCTGTGCCGCTGCGGCTCCGTTTTCTCTGTGGTGCACATTTTATTGCAGTGTCCGCTTTTAGATGTGCTCAGGCAGACGTTCGCACTGCCTGACACGCTCCCTGCCCTTTTACTGGATGACTCTGCCATGGTGGACTTAGTTTTGCGTTTTATTCGGGCAGGGGGTTTTTATAGTTTAATCTGAGTGTTTGTTTTTTAGCTTTGATTCTGGCTTTTAGCCTCTGATTTTAAACTGAGTTTTTAATGTATTCTTGGTGGTTGGCTTCTCCTCTTTTTTTCTCTATGGTCGGCCAACCACCGTCACACTCTGTGTGTTTTACTTTGTTTTGTCTGATCTCTGTCGGCGTCTTTTTCGTCCTGTGTCGTCTGACGTCTTTCCTGCTGTTTGTTTTTTATTCTCTTTGGGCGGTTTTAATTTTTTTGGAAAAAGGGACCGATGACCATCGCAGTCTGGTCCCTTTAATCCCACAAACCAACCAACCAACCACGTTCATTGCTCGCCGGGCCATCCCCATCGTCGCCTGCTTTTCCCTGTCTCGGTCCTCCACCTGCCCGAACGGCGACCTCGGTCTGGGCTTTCCATAGCTGTCCGTGTCCAGTCCCTGCTGTCCGAACTGGGATCATTCCGTCTTCTGCCTCCCTTCCGGGTCCGTGCACCTACGCCTCCCTGGTGCTTGTCCCGTCCGTCCGTCCGTCTGGACTTGGCACAGGGACCCAAGGACTCGGTTCCGCCTGTGGCCCTCCGTCGCCGTTTTCTTGCGCTCCTCGCCTCATTTTCGGACTGTGAGCCTGTCTACACCGATGGTTCCCTGGTTGATGGTCGCACTGCCTACGCTTTTGCTCACGATGCCCATGTTGAACAGCGCTCCTTGCCGGCTGGCTGCAGTATTTTTACTGCAGAGCTGGTGGCCATATTGCGCGCTCTTGAGCATATGCGTTCCTGCTCAGGTACGTCCCTTGTCATCTGCAGTGACTCCCTGAGCAGCCTCCAGGCCATCGACCGCTGCTATCCCTCATGTCCTCTGGTGTCCTCTATTCGGGAGTCTGTTTCCACCATTACCCGCTCTGGACGTTCGGTGGTCTTTGTTTGGACGCCGGGTCACGTTGGCATCCCAGGGAACGAACGTGTCGACAGGTTGGCCAAAGGGGCGATCGACGCCCCAGTTTTGGAGATCGGCCTTACGGCTCGCGACCAGCAGCTGGTGTTGCGCCGTAAGGTGCTTGGGATGTGGGCTGCTGAGTGGCGTGGCATGACAGCCCCGAATAAACTGCGGGCTGTCAAGGAGACGACCGATGTGTGGCGTTCCTCCCTGCGGGCTTCTCGCAGGGACTCGGTGGTCCTGTGTCGGCTGCGCATCGGCCATACATACCTGACGCACGGCCATCTGTTGCGTCAGGAGGATCCCCCTCTGTGTCGGTGTGGGTCCCGGCTGACGGTCGGCCACATTTTGCTGGAGTGTCCTCGACTGCGCACACTCCGGCAATCTTTTAATCTCCCGGGCACTTTGGCTTTGGTTTTATCTGACGATGCCTCCATGGCTGACAATGTTTTACA
The DNA here is from genome assembly GCF_023898315.1 of Schistocerca nitens. Taxonomy (NCBI): domain Eukaryota; kingdom Metazoa; phylum Arthropoda; class Insecta; order Orthoptera; family Acrididae; genus Schistocerca; species Schistocerca nitens. Next base: position 670,120,938 of record NC_064615.1, read on the forward strand.
TTTTATCCGTGGTAGTCCTTTTTCTGGTTCGATTTAGGGAGGTCCTGCACCTTCCCATTCTGTGTCTTTTGTCCTCGCGTCTCTTTATATTTGTTGCTGTTTTGGTGTATAGTCTGCTGGTTGACTCTTTCCCTTTTTTTTTCTCTCGCGGTCAGTCAACCAGTTTCCAGCCATCTTCTTTTCTTCTGTATGTTAGTGTCTGGTGTTTGTCTGTCCTCTTCTTGTCTGTAGTGTTCGTTGTTGCATTTGTGTTCTTGTAGTGCCTGTGGGGAGTCTCCTTCCCTCTAGGGTTTTACCTGCTTCGTGACCCTGTCTCGCCTGTTTTTGGAATGGGGGACTGATGACCTTAGCTGTTTAGTCCCCCTTAAACATCCCAACAACCAACCAACCACCTACAGGGATACTTTCTGATCGAGCAAAGTCGAAGCTGCTTAAAAGTGGTTAAAAACACATCATTGGGATACCTTTGTTAGTACTAAATTTGTTCAACCTCTTCAAACGCATTCAAAATATTTAAACACTGCTGGTACTTCAGGAAAATATTCGGGATAAATTCTAGTGGCCGACTCCACTCGTTGACTTTGAGCAATGAAGTCATACCAGAGGCAAGGACGCTACATAGAAGCAGTCTTTGAAAGCAGCGAATGATATTCGTAAGCATAGGAATGTAGCATACGATGAAATTTCAATCACAATTCATGCTACTATTTACTAAGCCAGAATTGATATCTAAACGCACCGAAAATAGCGGAAAGAAATGAGAACAATATATTGTCAACCTACAATGATAATTACTGAATCTAACGTGAATACCGGGGGAGTGGGGAGTTTTGGGCGAGGAGAAACACAAGAATACGAAAATGAAATGAATATTACCGTATATGAAACAGTAGCATCAAATGTGGAAAAACCGACACAGAAATCCTAAAAAGGCAAATACAAAAATAACGAAAATTTACAAAACGTAAGAAATATTGGAACAGATAACTAGAACTGACGTATATAAGCTAATTATAGTTACTAATTCCAATATTAGCTACTTTCCCTCAGCAGTTCAGAGAGCAATTACAATATCAGAAATAATATCACATTTCAGTGGACATACGTGCTGCAAAAATTGTCTAAATGATGAACCATGTAATGGTTGGAATCGGTACCTAGAACTGGCCTCCTGTGTCGCTTAATTCTGGTTATCGATTCCAATATTTGTTATTTTTTCGCAGTAGTTTAGAGAGCAATCACAAATGCAGAATTCCTATTAAATTTAATTGTAAACACGTACCGTAAAAACTATACAAATAATGAACCATGGAATTGTTGGAATTGGTAGCTAGGATTTACCTATATAGATCCATTCTAGTTACCTATTCTAATATGTGTTACTTTTTCGCAGTAGTTCAGAGAGCAATTACAAATACAGAACTCCCTTTACATTTCGGTGCACACACCTGCCAAGAAAACGATCTAAATAATGAACCATGGAATAAATGGAACTGGTAGCTAGAACTGATCTCCTATATTGCTTAGTTCTAATTACACATACCTGTATTTGTTACGTTTTGGGAATTTTTCTGCCTTGTGTACTGACCTTTCTTTTTTTAGGATTTCTGTCTCGGTTTCGCCACGTTTCATGCTACTGTTTCTTTTATTTTTCGTATGTGTTACTATTAATTTAATTGCCCGATGGTTGTGTTACATTTTACTTGCTTCCCGCATAGAACCCCCAATTTTCCAGACGTAGTGCCACTACATTCAGTAATTATTATTAAAAATTAAGGCTACTTCACAGTATTACGGATTTGCCATGCGCTATACAGCAAGAGTTTTAAAGGATCTCTCTGGTTTTCTTACTCGCATAAATTACAATAACAATTGATTTCAGACAAGTATATTTCTCTATTTTTGTTCTTATTTATTTTTGTTACCTTCAATTCGTTTTGATATAGTGCGTCGCTAAGTAATCAGTCACTTGAACTGTGGTTGTAAATTTATCGTATGCTACATTCGGTTGATTACGAATATGAGCAGTTATTTTCAAAGATTGCCTCTATACAGCGTCTTTTCCTTAGGTATGACGTCATTAACAAAGCTGAGCCGTGGAATCGGACACTAGAATTGACCCTCTTTATCTGTACCTTCCGTCAGCTGTACAAAAAATTACATCCAAACACGACGCTAAGATTGATCATTTCGTCAAAACTCTAAAGGTAACATGGCTGTATCAGTTTATCCACATTTTTACGACTGTTTTATCGGTACATAGTTGTTTGACATCCTTTGTGTTCGCCGCCATATTACGACTCTAAAGTGATACCAGAGATACTGTACAGGGTAATTCCAGTCTCATAATGTTTTCCTGTCGTTCTTCATTAGTTGTTTACACGATTGCTTTTACGTTAACCAGAGGCGTTACTTTTACCTGATGATGTGCAGAATTCTCAGATGCAGTAATCGAATAACGGTAAATATTTAGCAATAATAAAGCTAGTTCCATAATTTTATCAGTCTACCATCCTCCTGATGCGAAAACTGGCCGGCGTATAACGAGAAGAGGACTGGCGCCTTTCAGGCTACCATAAAGATCAATATTACACTGCAGTCCAACAAGCAGTTATATGTTCCCCGTGATTCCGAAAATTTCAGGCGAGCGAATAGCCGATAATTATACAGGGTGGTCCATTGATCGTGACCTGGCCAAATATCTCACGAAATAAGCGTCAAACGAAAAAACTACAAAGAACGATACTTGTCTAGCTTGAAGGGGGAAACCAGACGGCGCTATGGTTGGCCCGCTAGATGACGCTGCCATACGTCAATTGATATCAACTGTGTTTTTTTTTTTAAATAGGAACCCCCATTTGTATTATATATTCGTGTAGTACGAAAAGAAATATGAATGTGTTAGTTGGACCACTTTCTTCGCTTTGTGATAGATGGCGCTGTAATAATCACAAAAGTATGGCTCACAATTTTAGACCACCAGTTGGTAGCAGGTAGGTTTTTTAATTAAAATACAGAACGTAGGTACGTTTGCACATTTTATTTCGTTTGTTCCAATGTGATACATGTACCTTTGTGAACTTATCATTTCTGAGAACGCATGCTGTTACAGCGTGATTACCTGTAAATACCGCATTAATGCAATAAATGCTCAAAACGATGTCCGTCAGCCTCAATGCATTTGGCAATACGTGTAACGACATTCCTCTAAACAGCGAGTAGTTCGCCTTCCGTAATGTTCGCACGTGCATTGACAATGCGCTGACGCATGTTGTCAGGCGTTGTCGGTGGATCACGATAGCAAATATCCTTCAACTTTCCCCACAGAAAGAAATCCGGGGACGTCAGATCCGGTGAGCGTGCAGGCCATGGTATGGTGCTTCGACGACCAATCCACCTGTCATGAAATATGCTATTCAATACCGCTTCAACCGCACGCGAGCTATGTGCCGGACATCCATCATGTTGGAAGTACATCGCCATTTTGTCACGCAGTGAAACATCTTGTAGTACCGTAACATGGGTAGATCATTACGTAGGAAATCAGCATACCTTGCACCATTTAGATTGCCATCGATAAAATGGGGGTCAATTATCCTTCCTCCCATAATGCCGCACCATACATGAACCCCGTTGGGCATTTTGATCACAAAAGCCATACATCAACACGATATCGACCTTTTCCGCAATCGGTAAACGGTCAATTTTAACAAGGGTAATGTATCACGAAGCAAATACCGTCCGCAATGGCGGAATGTTACGTGACACCACGCACTCATACGTTTTTGACTATGACAGCGCCATCTATCACAAAGCGAAAAAAGTGGTCCAACTAAAACATTCATATTTCTTTACGTAGTACACGAATATGTAATAAAAATGGGGGTTCCTATTTTTAAAAAAACGCAGTTGATATCCGTTTGACCTATGGCAGCACCATCTAGCGGACCAACCATAGAGCCATCTGGTTTCCCCCTTCAAGCTAGACGAGTTTCGTTCTTTATAGTTTTTTCGTTTGACGCTTATTTCGTGAGATATTTGGCCCTATTACTATCAATGGACCACCCTGTATACGTTCGAATGTGTACAAATGATAGATCGTTTCCTTCCCGCTTACGTCGGATAGGTATGATGGATAACCCTTCTACGACAGACAGAATAAAGAAGGAGATGTTTTCTTGCACTTTCTTCGAGGCACAACAATACCAGTACTTCAAACTACGACAGTCAGAATAAAGAAGGAGATGTTTTCATGCACTTTCTTCGATGCACAACAAAACCAATACTGCAAAACCACGTGAAATTCAAGGTGCCTCTGTCAGCAAGTGCTCCTGTTTTATTTAATCATGAATACTGTCAAATATACAAGGCCTTTCGTTTGTTTTATACGAGATAGTAACGTGTGTATATGAAATTTGTGTTCTAACTGTCGTTGCACAATCCCTGTAATCTCCAGATGTATACATCCCAAACCCTGTCGAGATCCCTTTTTTGTATTCTAAAATATGTAGTTGATAGGCCATGATGGCAATAGCTGAAAGCACTTAACCTTTATGAAAATCGAAAAATAACCGAAAATCATTATGTTTCTATTTCTCTGCATTCATTATTTTACACTCCTACCAAGCTCTTGACAGTACAGGTCAATAACCCCGAATCAAAAAATAAAAAAAATAAATAAAAATCTTCACAATATAATCTTGATCATTGCAATAATTTGTAGTCTGAAGAAAGTTCAGTAGCATAATTTACTGTCATTTTAAACATTTTCAAGCAAGGAAACCTCGATATATAAGCTTATTTAAAAGTCGAACACTTTTTTCCTTTCCACTAAAGAATCATTTATTTCCATCTTCTGCACTATTAAAACTTACAGTAACAGAGGGCTTCTGTCTTGCTTCAGGTTAGATGACGTTTCAGACACCATTTCACTGCGAGAAACAATATGAAACTGCTTAGTACGAGGGCGTCCTGAAAAGTAATGCCTCCGAATTTATGTGAAAACTCTTATAGCTTTTGAAATAACGCAAATGTTGTTAACATTCTACAGCTCTATACTTGATGTTTACATACTTATTTCTCAACATAGTCACCCTGGCAATGAACATGTTTTTCCCAATGATAAATTAGTTCCTTGATACCGTCACTGCCGAATGTTTGATTTCTTTGAGGGTGAGGGTGCCGCAACCCCACCTCTGCTTGTAGCGCATCGTCACTATCAAATTCAAGTCCTTGAAAGTGTTCGTTAACTTTTGGAGGCAGGTGAAAATAAGATTTGGCCAAGTAGGTACTGTACGGACGATGATCGCTGACAGTGAACCCGAGGCGTCGGATTGTTGCTAATGTTTCAACCCTCGTGTGTGTTCTGTCATTGTCGTACTGAAGGAGAGGCTGTTCGATACGTGGCCGAACTCTTCGATTTCAAAACTCTATTACAGCACGCTGTTTCTCACGCACCGACGTAATTACGTTACACACGTTACGACGTCACAATTCGGAGCCCTCTAGCTCCATGTGGTTGACAGGAAGAATAAAGATGTCGAATGTTAATAACGTTTGTTTTGTTTAAAAAGCTGTAAGAGTTTTCGCATAAGAAATTCGGAGGCATTACCTTTCATCATGTCCTCGAACAGCTTAAATTAAACACACCCAGTTTTTCATGTCATTATTTTTGTTTCACAACACCAGTGCTTAAAAGATTATCACAGGGAATGACAACAGACCGTCGGTAACCTCTCGTGGTCGCTGGCCGTCGGCTAAATGTCACACACTGACCGCCGCGGCGGTGGTCCCTCAGAATGAAGTAAACGAAGCTGTGTTCCTCTGATCTTCACTCGTTCAGCATGAAACATTGACAAACAAACTTTCGTAATTATTTACCAAATTATGATGAGTAAAACTCGTTAAGTATGAGCTATACATAAATATTTACCTTTCCGGCGATGAAGACAGCAGTGTCGTCGAAAATTCTGACATATTGCATACCGAAATCGCATACTCAAAAGAAATCATGCTTGAAAAAAATTTGGCCGAATCAGTTTCTCAGGTTTTTTGTTTATTTACTACCGCTGCTACGGACCAGTGCGAGCATTTCCAGCTGACACTACTCGGGAAGTCTACACGTCAGGTGTCCATTGTGGGTGACGCTCGTGGGCCATTATATAGCGCAGTAGTATTGAATTTATACTGTTGTTAACGGTGATCAACTACAATGTGTGATTCAAACAAGTAATTGGTAGCGAATAAAGAAAATTTTACTAAATGTCTTCATAATTATTCAATAAATAATTATCGAATTGCTAATGTGTAATTCTCAGTTATTTGTCCCCATATCGTTATGGGTCGAAGTAATATTAATGGAATTTTTTCTTGTTACACTTGCGTCAGTTATTTGGCAGTTTAATCAAATACGATATTGCAGTGCCTGTGTTATTCTGATTACGGTGCAAAGTTCCTTTGGACGAGCATGCATGTTTGACGACCTGAGCAAGTTTGTGTCTGCCCATTGGTCGTGCATGGATAGCCAAATGGTATGGCGACCGCTCGCGATGAGCGGGAAATCCGGGTTCGAGTCCCGGCCCAGCGCAAATTTTCATTGTCGTCATTCCATTCTACAGCTGATATAGTAGTCCTTGTTTGCCACTGCGAATTCATTTCATTTAATCAAATATTTTCATTCATAGTATAAAATGTGTACTTAAACTAGACTAAGCTCTTTGAAGTGTTTCACATAAGACATAATGAACTTAGTCAATTGTAATTAATTACCCTGAAATGTTTTACATAGCAAACTGAACGTAAGAAAATATAAGACTTTTTAATTTTATTTATTAATTACTGAGATTGAAGTCCACTAAAAAATTATAAATACACTGTATTCAGTCGTTTACACGACAGTATAATCAGTCGACTATGACAGTCAGTATGCAACAACATGTAATGACAAATTGTATATTCCTAATAATTTTAATCTGTAAGATGCGAACAACACAGTGAAAATAAAGTGAATGAATATAGAATGTTGCTGAAAAATTTTTCATCTTTCAATTGAATTTAAACAAGAAAGAAAGAAGAGATAAATTTACGACCGGTTACTGGTCGCTCACAGATATCATAGCGGCATCGTAATGGAGGGATAAGTTAGAGTATAGTTTTCGTTGATTATGAAGTAGTATTAGTTTACTCCCTAAGCGAATCGCTAATGTGTATGTTTATTAACTGTAAAACAGCAATAAATTACCTTAGCAAAATTAGAGCGAAGAGTTTGCGTACTGAAGTGATCGTGTACCGCAGTGTCAAACGTGATTACAACGCAAAGTGTTTTATGTCCCACGACGTGGCCGCTGAAGCATGTTCTTTCTTTCTCTTATACAGTTATTCCTTGGCTGTGTCTTTAGTTGTTTCCTCGTGCTGCTATATTATTAAATCTTGCCTATAAAATGAACGTATTGAAACCGCAACATTTTGGTGCGTACGATGCGATATCCCGTTAGCCGGTGCTTCGTACAGTGCCGCTTTGAACGTCCAACACGAAACAACCGCGCAAACCGCGCCGCGCGCATTCCGCATACTGAAACGTGATTTTGCAATGCAGGACCCGCCACAGACCGTTGAGGTGCCCACGAGCACACTAATTAACCTTGCCACCGTCTAACCACCCCCGTTCTGACAGTGTTGTGGTTTGCACAGCTTGAGAGCCAGTCTGTGCTAGCTCACGTAACCGCGGTGGATCTAAGCACAATTACGTTCTCGCTGCATTGAATGAACATATGGCTACGGAAATACAGTATATTTTGGCTTCAGCGCCAAGCACCAATCGATACTCAACAAATAAAAACGCTTTAATCACCCACCGGTCACAGTTCTACGCGAAAGGCCTAGCAATGTTACTTCGTACTGAGAAGAAAGGTGATTCCACCACGCCACGTGGTCTTCGGCGCCTTGTCACGGTCCGTGCGACTTGCCCCGTCGGAGGTTCGAGTATTCCCTCGGGCATGGATGTGTGTGATGTCCATAGCGCAAGTTAGTTTAAGTTAGATTAAGTAGTGTGTAGGCTTAGGCACCGATGACCTCAGCAGTTTCGTCCCATAACACATTACCACAAATTTCCAAGAAATTTGATCGCACCCCTTCGCTGTTACTTGCACCAACTGCGGACTCCTGCAAGTAACACCGTCAACGAACACATTTTACAGAACGTATGGCTGTCGCGCCTACAACCAAATGCGCAGGAGATACAGTACGGACAAACTGCAGACCATATCTCAGAGATGTACGCGTCTACATCTGCAACAGCTAGTTGCCCAAGGCCAGGTAACGCTCTCGCATCGCTAGAGGCACAAATCGCTGAGGTTATTGCGCAAGTTCCGCAAACACAGTGTTCCATTCGCCAGACACGGCGCCACCGCTCATAGAGGTTTCGCTACGTGGCGCGGAAAAGCGGTCCACCCTGTGATACGGGAAACGTAAGTCAGTAATGATGGCGACTGGCTCTTAAAACGGCAGCCGTAGACTGTTTGCCAGAGACCACTAGACGAAACAGCAATTCCTGGTTAATACAGATGTCGAAGTATCAGTGTACCATCTTTCCGTATGTCTCGCCGGAGCAGTGATGACTGTCTCCTCTTTGCCGCCAACGGTTCTGCAGTCCAGACGTGTGATCGTGTGACATTGTCCCCAAACTTGGGCCTCCGTTGCAACTTTGAGTGGAAATTCATTGTGACAAATGTTGTACACCCTGTGTTCGGAGAGGGCTTTTTGTCATTTTACGGACAGCTACCGGACCTCTGTCATAGTGCACCTCCTCGACACTACCACTAACTTAGCCAGCTGCGGAGTTTTACGCCGTGTTAATGATACTGCTGTAAGAATGATAGTAGGTGATCCTCTATACTTAGAACCACTTAAGCAGTTCCAGGACATTATTCAGCACCTAACCACGCTAGTATTGTTACGTACTAATTACGCCAGGAGCGCTGATGTAGGCTCGACCTCGTCGCCTTGAAGTTGTTCCAAAGAAGACGAATGGGTGGCGCCCAGGGAGAGATTACCAACTACACACTGAAGATTTTCTATTTAAAATCCATGGCAAACGCGTCTTTTTCACATTATACATAGTACGTGTGGTTTTATCAAATACGCTTTGTTCGAGAAGACTTAGTTAAAACCCCTGTCTGTATCCCATTTGGTCTCTTATAATTAACTAGGGTGCGTTTTGGAATATACAGGGTGTTACAAAAAGGTACGGCCAAACTTTCAGGAAACATTCCTCACACACAAAGAAAGAACATATGTTATGTGGACATGTGTCCGGAAACGCTTACTTTCCATGTTAGAGCTCATTTTATTACTTCTCTTCAAATCACATTAATCATGGAATGCAAACACACATCAACAGAACGTACCAGCGTGACTTCAAACACTTTGTTACAGGAAATGTTCAAAATGTCCTCCGTTAGCGAGGATACATGCATCCACCCTCAGTCGCATGGAAGCCCTGATGCGCTGATGCAGCCCTGGAGAATGGCGTATTGTATCACAGCCGTCCACATTACGAGCACGAAGGGTCTCTCCAGAAAAGTACGAACACTTCGACTGAAATGTGCAGGAGCTGCATCGTGCACGAACCACATGTTGTGTCGTACTTGTAAAGGCACTTGTTCTAGCAGCACAGGTAGAGTATCCCGTATGAAATCATGATAATGTGCTCCATTGAGCATAGGTGGAAGAAAATGGGGCCCAATCAAGACATCACCAACAATGCCTGCCCAAACGTTCACAGAAAATCTGTGTTGATGACGTGATTGCAAAATTGCGTGCGGATTCTCGTCAGCCCACACGTGTTGATTGTGAAAATTTACAATTTGATCACGTTGGAATGAGGAAGTACAGTACATACTGACGAAACTAAAATGAGCTCTAACATGGAAATTAAGCGTTTCCGGACACATGTCCACATAACATCTTTTCTTTATTTGTATGTGAGGAATGTTTCTTGAAAGTTTGGCCATACCTTTTTGTAACACCCTGTATAACACTACACAAACCTTCCAGAGCTTTATGAACGGAGTCATACGTGATCTCGTCTTTTGATGTTGATGGTACCTCGGTGATATCCAACTTTCAAACAGAACTCCTGCAACATTCACTACAAACCTTTACTCTCCTACGTTCACAAGGACTACTCACAAATCCGTCAAAGAGTGTATTTGGATCAGTAAAAGTACAATTCCTGTGTTATACCATCAATGCGGCCGCCACAGGAGAAAGTAGAAGCCGTAACCAACTTACTAGAGCCTGTGACAATTCGTGAATTGCGACGATTCCTCAGAATCACTAATTTTTGTCGCCTTTTCGTGCACAACCACGCACTCTTGGCCACTCAACTGAACAAACTCCTCCCAGGTTCGCCGAAAGCGAACGAAAAACTCTCTGGACTAGTGAAGTCGAGACGGCCTTTATCATAGGGAAGACCACTATCGCACTGTCATTACACCTTCTTGCGCAAGTGCCGCTCACTTTAATGGTGGATGCGTCTGTGACTGCAGTAGATATAGTACTTCAGCAACGGGTAGACCAACATTGGCAGCGCTTGGCGTTCTTTAGCCGGAAGCTATCTCCATTGGAGAAGGGCTAGTCAACATACGAGCACGTGGTGTATGTGACATACACTTTGATCATATGCTCGAAGGTCAACAGTTTATGGTGGTCACTGACAACAAGCCACTGATGTATGCTTTACGTCAGAGACCAGACAAAGAATCGCCACGTAAAATGCGCAACTTGGATTACATAGAGCAATTCACGTCTCGCAAAGTTCAGGTCGAGAGAGAAGTGAATATACCAGCTAATACCCTCTCTCATGTAGAAGCAGTTACAGGTGCAGTTGACTATGAAACCCTCACCTTGGTACAGCAATTCAACAGCGCACTGTGACGTTTACTGGAGCAGACATATGGTCTCCAAACATATCGTGTCCAAATGCCGCCGTCAAAAGTACTATAGTATTGTGACGTTGCTACATCATAGGCGTGACAATTTGTGACAACTATCTTTCAACAGCTTACAGTCACGTAGTTGCATGACTTGTCTCACGCTCGGGTGCACGGTGTGACGAACCTTGTCAAGTGAGTGAGAGGCCGAATTCATCGAAAGACTTCAAGGCACTTGTGCACCAGTGTAAGTTTTGACAATGGAATAAGATCACTCGCAATGTCCGTGAATTCCTTGGAACATTTGTTCCACCAGACTAACGATTCGACTAGATTCACAAACATGTCATCACACCTTTACCATCGCCTGAAGTTTGTCATCTACCGCTTCACCCGTTGGCCTGAAGTTTTCCTCATGGTTGAAATCAATGCCAAAACAGTTCCAGACACATTCTTTTATGGTTGAAGCGCTCGTTTTGGAGTACCTGTTCGTATTACCACCAGCCACGGTAGGCAGTTTGTATCTTACCTGTTTAAAGTACTCATTGTCTTGTCTAGGATGAAGCTCGTACTCCATCTATCTCCCTTGACTGCCTTAAACCCGCTTTCTGCGTTTCCTACGGTGGTACGAACAAATCACCTAATAGACATACCATGTAAATGACGGAATCGGCGGCCATTCCACCACCTGTCACCGACAAACCGCAACTGGTAACCGTGACGACTTGGCAGAACCTGTTGTCATGCGAGTTGTGCGTCACTTCCGCTTCGACAGAAGAAATCGTTAACAATTGAGTGACGAGGGGGGTGGGGGGAGGGGTGACGAAGTGATTATGCAGCACAATGTCAAACTTGATTAAAAAGCAAAGTGTTTATGCTCCACAACATGGCCACTTCAACTCACCTTAATAATAACTGGGCGAGTTAAATTGACAAGAGGTCTACGGATTTAAAGGTACTAGGACACAAAGTATTATTCTCACTGGATAACTGGCCTGGCTTCGTATTTTCGCAACTGTAGGAATTTCAAATGTTTCAAGTTCGATAGCATAATTCGCAGTAGGCAAACGGAATTACGTTTAAATAAATGAAGAACACGTTCTAAACAATTTCTACAATTCGTAGTTATCTCGGTGAGATGGCCGCAGTGGCGGATATGAAAATTTCGCCCAAGCTAGTTACTGCGTTTTATACGTCATCCTCTTCTACACTTGGTAAGCTGTTAATAACATTAGAGACAGATTAACGTTAAGAAATAATAAAACGACAGTCATTACTGGTACAAAATAGATAATTATTGTCATCAATATACAAGGTGATCAGAGAACAAGTCAGAAAAATTGTGCTTTGAGACCAGAGGTACAGTAAACTCTGCGTTACGGGATCTTTGCCGCAGACTACTGAACGTACTCCCTAGTCGAGTTTTGTGGTGCGAGATGGGAGAACTTTACTTGGCAACTAAAATAGCTGTTTATTATTTCAGGCAAAATGGCTCTGAGTACTATGGGACTTAACATCTGAGGTCATCAGTCCCCTAGAACTTAGAACTACTTAAACCTAACTAACCTAAGGACATCACACACATCCACGCCCGAGGCAGGATTCGAACCTGCAACCGTAGCAGTCGCGCAGTTCCGGACTGAAGCGCCTAGAACCGCTCGGCCACTCCGTCCGGCGTCTGACAACAGCATAACCTGTTTTGAAACTGCTAAGGCAATATAATGAGCTTATTTGCTAGAATTTTACTTTTAGTGTTTTTAATAACTATGATTCTGTCATTTACCGTCTTGTAAAGTCATCAGATGATCAAAACGACTTGCAAAATGATTGAGATAAGATATAGGTATGGTGCGAAAAGTGGCAGTTGCCCCTGAATAAGGAATAGTATGAAGTTATTCTCATGAGTACTAAAAGAAATCGTCTAAATTTCGATTACGCGATAAGTCACACAAATCTGAAGGCTGTAAATTCAACTAAATACTTAGGGATTACAGTTACAAATGACCTAAATTGGAACGATCACATAGATAATATTGTGGGTAGAGCAAACCAAAGACTGCGATTCAATGGCAGAACACTTAGAAGGTGCAACAGGTCTACTAAAGAGACTCCTTACACCACGCTTGTCCGCCCTATTCTGGAGTATTGCTGTGCGGTGTGGAATCCGCATCAGGTCGGACTGACGGATGACGTCGAAAGAGTACAAAGAAGGGCAGCTCGTTTTGTATTATCGCAAAATAGGGGAGATAGTGTCACAGACATGATACGTGAATTGGAGTGGTAATCATTAAAGCAAAGGCGTTTTTCGTTGCGACGGGATCTTCTCATGAAATTTCAATCACCAGTTTTCTCCTCCGATTGCGAAAACATTCTGTTGGCACCCACCTACATAGGGAGAAATGATCATCACGATAAAATAAGAGAAATCAGGGCTCGAACAGAAAAATTAAAGTGCTCGTTTCTCCCGTGTGCCGTTCGAGAGTGAAACGGTAGAGAGACACCTTGAAGGTGGTTCATTGAACCCTCTGCCAGGCACTTTATTGTGAATAGCAGAGAAATCATGTAGATATAGACGTAGATTTTTAATATGTTATTTGTCAAGTGACTCAGAGAGGGAATCATAGAGAATGGTCAGTCACCATTAAAGTAGAGAGGAAATGTGGAGACCTCGACGACCGACAAAAGGAAAACACCCCCAACGCTGGATAAGAATATATGACCAGAAAACGACAACTGTTTAATGGAAAAGTTTTCATCAATAGGATCTGCACATGTCGATTAAAATTCTTTGCAAGAATAACGGAAGACCAGTCTAGGAAATTGTTTGATTCTTTCGGGATCCTAGATGAATATTTTCAACAAAATATTGACCTTTGGGGAACAGTGCAATTATTCAGTGTGTGGCTGCTGCGAAATGGTTCCATAAATCAAAAATCAACGTCGTTTAAGTAGTTCCTGTAGATGGAAAACCAAAGCTCCCAGGTTTTAAAGCATTCTTTCTGAATAAAGTTTACATATCCTATGGACGACTGTATTGTTGCAAATCAAAGCCGGACATTTATGCTGTAGTTAACTCTCTTGGCAAGAAGGCCCAAGGCAATAAAACTGATGCCACGGATGTTATGGAATACAGAAAATTATTTCCAGCTAATCAGTGACATTATACAAGAAACAAAAATCCTAAAAGAAAACCCAGATTTGTCTATTTCCAAAATGTACAGCATGTACGTCCAGAAATGTGATGAAGAACGTAAAACATCAGTAAAAGAGAAATTCAATTGTCCTGTATTTCCAAAAAAAAAAAAAAAAAGAACAACTCAATTTCCAGCTACCATCAAAAGACATGCAGTTTCTATGGTGAAATTAGCAAGAAGATTTCAGTAGAAGAGAGTGCTCATGAAGTAGAAAAGCTACTCGGCCTAGGGTGACCGTGAAACCAGATTCAATAAATATTTCAAATGACTTGTACGTACTGACTTTTGATCTACCGAACGCACTCCCGTTTCCAAAACTCTCCACGTCAGTAACACACTACAAGGAAATATGTATGTGAGCAACTTTGGATGACACCCATTTAATGAAAAGAATAGGATGGAACGGATGGAGGAAGAGGATCTCAAGACCTTTCAACGTGTCCTGTGAAGCAACTCAAGGAACATGAAACCATTGCAAGCATGTGATTTTACATTCCGACAACTGCACAGGACATAATCGGAACATAAAAGTGCTACTTGCTTTGAAAAACTATTATAAGAAACTGGTATAAAAACAGAAACCATAGACCATAAATTTCTTGTGTCAGGACATCCGTACCTGCCAAATGATGCAGACTTTGGCTTGATAGGAGCAAAGGGTAGAAAAGCAACCCATATTTATTCACCAGATGACTGGGTAACGATTGTGGAAGAATCCAAGAATAAAGGTCCGTTCAAAATTGTTCACATGATGCATATTGACTTTTTAATCCACAAAAAAATTAGAAGCAGTCATTGTAAACCGAAAGAAAACTGTTTATGGTCACAAAGTGAACTGGCAATACATTCAGGGATGTGCATATTCACTAAAATACAAGAACACATTTGATCATGAGATCCATTTCCATAAAATTAATTTGGCAAAGAAAGTTACAGCAAGCCCATCACGTCAGCTACCACGACAAGACAGTCTCTACAAACAGCGAAGTGCAGTTAAGGATCCGAACATGAACGATATGTTGGATTTGCTGTCTTTCAGTCTTCCCATTCTGCATCGTTTCAACAAACATATACACCTTGCATTACAGACACACATCAAAAACGGTTTGTTGAAAATGACGCCGAGTCTGAAGACAATGATGAGCTGTTCTATGAGTAAATGCGTAGGTCAGTATAGTTAATACAAGAACGGATATGGAGTTATTAAACTTGGGACTATTATGTTGTTTACTACATTGCTTGCAGTTATTTTCAGGAGACTATTGAAGCACGTCCATATTTTCCGTTTCCAACATTTTTGCAGTCTCCAGTGTTTCTTGAATGTATTCTATGTTGTATGGAACAAGTGAAGTGTAATTATCTGTTTCAAATTAAAGTAAATTTATGTTTGTAAAGTTTATGCAGATTTTTTTTTTACTCCCAGATACCTTTACCCTCCAACATCTGAAAACACTTTCTCTGGACTTGCACCACTTGTATTCGAAAGTCTAATATTTGCAACAATACATACATCTTAATACAACATGGATTTAAGTTTTACATATACTTTCTTTGTCATTAATTGCTCAGTGCACGATCAGTTCAAGATATTTTCCAAAGTAATGTTATAGGCACAGAAAAAGGAAGACGTAAGTACTGATATGTCGTCATACCACTGATGCACGTTTATTCATTGTTTTGTATAATTATTCCTTGGCTTTGTCTTTCGATGTTTTCTCGGGCTGTTGTGTGTCCTCGTACGATATATTATTAAATGTGAACATATTTAAACCGCAACAATAGCGTATTTAACGGATGGAGGTAGTGAAAGGCACACCTACAAGAAAAGTAACAAATACATTATATTACACAAAGTAGCAACTGATGAAAACTGGTGATTAGTGGAATATTATAGGAAAGTGGTTTAGGAGAATGGCGCAGACGCTGCAAGGGGAAACATGCAGTTAATCGACTAAAATCTATTAATGTTGTTGTATTCAGATTCGTTTGATGCATCTCTGCACGCAGGTGTACCCTGTACAAGTCGTAATCTCTACATATCTATACCAGTCTATCTCCACTTGAAACTGTCAAGCCTGGTCTTCCTTTTCAATTTTGACTCCCCACACTCCCATTTATTCTCAAAGTAAATTCTCTGATACCTCAGAATGTGTTCCATCAACGTATCTCTTCTGTCAGTGAAGTAACGCTATGAAGAACTATTCTCCTGTATCGTTTCAGTACCCCACAATTTGTCACCCGACCTATCACTTTAATCTTCTGCATTGTTCTGTAACAACCCATTTCCAAAGCTTCTATTTTCTTCTTGACTGTACAATTGATCACCTGAGCGGTTCTAGGCGCTACAGTCTGGAACCGCACGACCGCTACGGTCGCAGGTTAGAATCCTGCCTCGAGCATGGATGTGTCTGATGTCCTTAGGTTAGTTAGGTTTAAGTAGTTCTAAGTTCTAGGGGACTGATGACCTCAGAAGTTAAGTCCCATAGTGCTCAGAGCCATTTGCGTTTTATTGATTACCCACGTTTCACTTCCTCACGAGGCCTCACTCTGAATAAAAACCTTCAGAAAATACTTCCTAAATTATAAATTAATTTTCTTTTTTTATTTGATGTTAACGTATCTTTCTTTTAAAGTAAACATTTGCTTCTTATTTTTATATTACACGTGACACTGTGCTTCAGCCACCGTCAGTTAGTTTGCTGCGCAAATAGAAAAAGTCATCTACCGCTTTTGGTGCCTCATCCACTAATCTAAGTCTCTCAGAATCGCCTGATTTAATTGAACTACACTACATTACTCTTGTTTGAAGTTCGTCTTCTAACCACTTTTCAAGACACTGCTCATTCTGTTCAACTAATATTATAAGTCCCCTGTCGCTTCTGGAAGAATTGCAGCATCATCAGAAAACCCCATTGCTTTTATTTCTTCTCCATGCCCTTTCTAAATTTCTCTTTGGTTTCTGTTACTGCTTCCTCACTTTTCAAATTGAGTTATGTAGGGTATAGACAACAAGCAGTGGCGGGTGCTGTGTAAGGAGTACCAGTAAAAGTGAACACGCTGACTCTTGACACGTTCCGTATTTGTTGATTATTTTTCTTCGAATGCTGTTAAACGTAACGTAGGTGCGGTAATCTGAAATACATTAAATCTACTGCGCTAGGGTTTGGTACCATTCCGCACTTCGTGAAACTTGGCATCAGGGTCGCGAGCACATCTTCAGATGTGCACGTTTGAAGAAGCTTGTGCACATTCGCAACAGGCGAGGCATCATTGCAGTACAGGTCAAATACACACGAATTTGATGAACAACGTGCACGGTTCATAGCGTGCACAGCTAGTCCTAGCCACTCTACTACAAGTTTGTGTTAATGCCACTAGATGGTTACTCACTGCAGCAGACTTTTATCCAACTTCGCTTGGCATAAATCGCACTAGACAGTAGCACACTCGTCAGATATGCCAATTCATTCACTATATAGTAAAATCAAATCGGATGTCAGTTTATGTTATAGTTATACTGATAGAAAAATCTATTTTTTGGGTTCGTGAATGAGTTATAGAATATTAAGTTTTTGATTTTATCATGCAGTAATCCGTTTGAGGCGATGAGAACCATAAGGGCCTAAAGCACATCGTCGTCGATTGTGAGACTGTAGCGTTTGTTCATGCTTCTGACATCTGTTTATCTTATGGTGAGTCAGGCTTATCTGTGCTGTAGGTCCACGTTGCATATATGAACATTCACGAAAATCTGCCTCGCTGGTTTCTCTTACATTCACTTAGATATGGGAACGACGGTGGTGTGGTTTAGGCCCTTATTGTTCTCACCGCCTCACTTGTATTCTAGTCAACTGACCACGTTGGTAGACATAATTGCTTGAATTTAATCATTTTCGTAAGCGGCAGTTTGTGTTCGGAGTTGGTTGTTTCCTGTCCAGGTATCGGTTTTCGTGTGCAGTGTTAACATGAACTCTGTTGAACCTGTTTTAAGTGCTAAGAGTAAAGAAAATTACCAGGAAAAGTTAGCCGCAAGGGAACTAGGCATTTCCAGACCAGATTCATTGATTGAGAAAGTGACGAAATCAAATTAGCTTCAGCACAAGCAAACACTTAACAAAGAAGTGTATGTAGCGTAAGTTGTTGTGTTGGTGCAACTTAAGAATATCTGAATGTCAGCCCGGGAGTTAATTTGTGGACTCATACATGTGGTACGAATTTGTCCGAAAAAATAAAGAAGCACGAAAACTCTCACTTACAAAAAAAATTCGAAACGGAGAGTAGGAAAAGCTTACACATCATTTCGTCCCAGCTCTAAACTGTACTTAATTATGCACCAAACAATAAAATTGGACATAAACAATTCTTTCCTTTGTTAGACAAGTTACGCGTATTATTAATATTATTGTTCTTATTATTACTGTTAATATAACTACAGCCACTCTCAAATTTATCCGAATCTAAAAGTTTGTGAACACCCAGAATGTACACTCACGAGCGCCACTAATTACAAGCCTCTCTCACTCCATTCACAATTACGACCTCTCATTCACGTTCTTCGACCTATACCACTGTTTGGTTTTATACAGGTCATAGCCAGATTTTATTCCTATTGTCTCCATAATTTCAAAGAATACATCAAAAACTGTCTCTTAATTTACGGATACCGTAAATATGAATTTGCCTATCCTCGAGCAATATTCAAATATAAGACGTAGGTTCAGTATTGATTCACGTGCTCCAGCCTCTTTCTGGAATCCAAACTGACCTTCCGCAACTTTTACCAGTCTTTCCTTTCCCCCGTAAATAATTCAAGTTCGTATTTTGCAATCACGTCTGTAAAATTAATGTTTGGAACCGAATATTAATAAATGTTGTAAATCAATATTATTCGCTCACATTTAATATATTATTAAACCAAAGTGAGAGGTACCTATCTCACACCCACAGAAAGTTCCACTGACTTCCAAATAGAATAAAACTACAGCAAGATGAACAATCAAAGTGATTCCTCGAAAAACACTGGGTAACAGTTTTCGGGCAGTTCATCGTAATTTCTTTTTTTCTACACGTAAACGGCGTGTGTAGAAGGATGTTTTAAGCCCATTAAATGAAGATACATGCTGGATGAAAATATCACAATGAATTTTTTTTCTGAAATTTTTCTTGGTTTAATTTTTACATAAATGTAAAAGAATCATTCTGACATATGGAAAAACGCAGTCTTTCCTGGTGATAGCTTAAAAATTGGTTCCTTTGGTTGCTTTATAGAAGTAATCAATAATAATTTACCAGAATGAATCTTTCTCTACGAAGCTAAGGGCGTGTTGTTTTGTTACGTCCTATGAGATTAACCTCGGTCTATTACACATTTACATATTTTGTGACAAGTATGTCATTACCTCTTAAATGAAATAGGTTTCACAACTGTGAAATTTTTCACACATCAATGGGGACCATTTGACTTACTTTCTGGGGAAGGAAAATTGGTATAATCTTTACTTGTAAATATGTGTTATGTAGCCCTGTTCTGTGTCATGTTCTACGACTTTGAGGAGTACCTGACTACGGTTCTAACGAAAAAGTGTCCATTCTTGGACAACACATGACAGGTATATATGTGGTCTCTGTAAACACCAATCAGCTAGCCATTATTTCAACATTTTATGAGAATATTTCTGTTCCAATATTTTCATTGTCCTAGTAACCAATATAGTTTCATGTTAACAATACAGATTCATGTTAGCGATAGTTTCATCTGCAGCAGAAAAATGAGGGGCTATTTAACATATATTTTCCTGACCACGCCCGTTAGTCGCTGTTGCGAGTTCCATCGACGGTTTTCCACTTTCCAAGGGCAGGGGGCTTCTCTCCAGCCTGGAGGTAATGGGATGGTCCTCCCTTAATCCGGCTAAAGGGAAGTTCTGCTGCTTCCAAGCACTAGTGGTTTTCACATGATGGCCGGTCTTCCTAACATCCTTTGGGATAGAAACTTCTGGAAGTGTTCGCAGGTAGCAGCGTCATGTAGAAATACCAAGAATGTTAGCAGAAAATGGCCAACTGAAGTGCTGCTCTGTAGGTTGATTGAGCGAAAGACGTGAAGGTAAAAATAAATTCGTTGAAAGGTTTGGTGCTCGCGAAATTGAGTCAGCTGGGAACTATAATGGCGCAGAGATTGGACAGGAGCCATGAGCCCAATGAGGCTGAATTTTTAAAAGAGTTGCGTGGATGAAGTCGGGAGTGAGTGATCCTCAGTGACCAATAACGTTTATCTTCCGTGTGAACACGTCAGATTCCTCTACGGGGAGGAGATGAACGTTGATCTTCCTCTATGGAAAACTAAAAGAGATGGCAAGTACCCTTCCATGCATAGGTCTTAAGGTCTCGGTTGTTTTCCTGGTCTGTGATAAAAGATGTGACTTAGTGAGCGAGCACTTGTTAGAGGACAAATGCCCCATATCAGAACGTGGGGACATCAGCAAGATGGAGACAGTGTTTAGTAACAACGAGATGGACTTAAAGAAGTCTTACAGAAGAAAGTAAATTATATTTGTTCCAGTGGAAACTTTTTGTGTGTGTCTATCTCTCGTTTCACTTCAGGCTTATCGTGTTTTGTTTATGGAGGTGATTCTAGACAGTGGTTGGACACTGTATTGTTCTGTTTGCGGTGCCAATTTTCCATTATAGTGGTGCGACCTGACAGCATTTTGAAAGCAGGTGGATTGCTTCAGGTTGATGGCTAATGTCATAAGAGTTGTGTCTGTCTCGCGGACCAGAGTAAGGCCGGGGACTCCTGTTTACACTGTAGGTTTGTTTCAGTGCAAAGATTTAGTCCACGTCGTGAATAAAGGTTTCTGAGTAAATCTGCGGATCACTAAGTCGCGTAATTTGTCTCGCACACCGCACTTCGCCAAGACCTCGTCTACTCGAGCCGAGTCCGCAATGGTGACACCGCGCAGCACCACATTAACTATGTGCACTACATAAAATGTGAATAAAATTGGTGAAAACTTTCTGTGGAGAAATATACACTCCTGGAAATGGAAAAAAGAACACATTGACACCGGTGTGTCAGACCCACCATACTTGCTCCGGACACTGCGAGAGGGCTGTACAAGCAATGATCACACGCACGGCACAGCGGACACACCAGGAACCGCGGTGTTGGCCGTCGAATGGCGCTAGCTGCGCACCATTTGTGCACCGCCGCCGTCAGTGTCAGCCAGTTTGCCGTGGCATACGGAGCTCCATCGCAGTCTTTAACACTGGTAGCATGCCGCGACAGCGTGGACGTGAACCGTATGTGCAGTTGACGGACTTTGAGCGAGGGCGTATAGTGGGCATGCGGGAGGCCGGGTGGACGTATCGCCGAATTGCTCAACACGTGGGGCGTGAGGTCTCCACAGTACATCGATGTTGTCGCCAGTGGTCGGCGGAAGGTGCACGTGCCCGTCGACCTGGGACCGGACCGCAGCGACGCACGGATGCACGCCAAGACCGTAGGATCCTACGCAGTGCCGTAGGGGACCGCACCGCCACTTCCCAGCAAATTAGGGACACTGTTGCTCCTGGGGTATCGGCGAGGACCATTCGCAACCGTCTCCATGAAGCTGGGCTACGGTCCCGCACACCGTTAGGCCGTCTTCCGCTCACGCCCCAACATCGTGCAGCCCGCCTCCAGTGGTGTCGCGACAGGCGTGAATGGAGGGACGAATGGAGACGTGTCGTCTTCAGCGATGAGAGTCGCTTCTGCCTTGGTGCCAACGATGGTCGTATGCGTGTTTGGCGCCGTGCAGGTGAGCGCCACAATCAGGACTGCATACGACCGAGGCACACAGGGCCAACACCCGGCATCATGGTGTGGGGAGCGATCTCCTACACTGGCCGTACACCACTGGTGATCGTCGAGGGGACACTGAATAGTGCACGGTACATCCAAACCGTCATCGAACCCATCGTTCTACCATTCCTAGACCGGCAAGGGAACTTGCTGTTCCAACAGGACAATGCACGTCCGCATGTATCCCGTGACACCCAACGTGCTCTAGAAGGTGTAAGTCAACTACCCTGCCCAGCAAGGTCTCCGGATCTGTCCCCCATTGAGCATGTTTGGGACTGGATGAAGCGTCGTCTCATGCGGTCTGCACGTCCAGCACGAACGCTGGTCCAACTGAGGCGCCAGGTGGAAATGGCATGGCAAGCCGTTCCACAGGACTACATCCAGCATCTCTACGATCGTCTCCATGGGAGAATAGCAGCCTGCATTGCTGCGAAAGGTGGATATACACTGTACTAGTGCCGACATTGTGCATGCTCTGTTGCCTGTGTCTATGTGCCTGTGGTTCTGTCAGTGTGATCATGTGATGTATCTGACCCCAGGAATGTGTCAATAAAGTTTCCCCTTCCTGGGACAATGAATTCACGGTGTTCTTATTTCAATTTCCAGGAGTGTATATATGATTCAAAGGGCCTCTTCCACACGGGAGACCTAGCATATGGATACAGTGATTCCGTCCTACATTCGGTCCTGCTGATGGTACGTGATCAGTCTACTGTGGGCGTTCTGATCTAGAATTACTCAGCAATGAAATGTTTCTCATGGAGAAATTAGTAATTGTTTATGCACCTGTTCTCATTGCTAAGAAGCGCAAAATGCGGAGAAAAAGGTCCTGTGTCTCTTACCTTCATGAACTCGACTTTCAGGGACAACAATTCTAAGCTAAATTTTTTGTTGTACCTACAGCTGTGATATGTTTTTTTGTTGGAAGAGCTTTACTTTTGGAAAATAGAGTGTATAACTACCATCCGTCAGGAGGTAGAGGTCTTATTGCATGTACATTTGCGGTATCATCCAGTGAAGAGCGGATTTCCCCAGATCTTTCGATTTCTCCCTCGGTTTAGCAGAAGACACGATATGATGCGTTGCACTTCACCATTCTGTTCGCATTCGAGACTGAGTAAAATTTGTAGATATGTTGCAGAGCGATGGTTCTAAAGCTACAGAATGTTCAAATGACTCTAAGCACTATGGGACTTAACATCTGAGGTCATCAGTCCCCTAGACTTAGAACTACCTAAACCTAACTAACCTAAGGACATCACACACATCCATGCCCGAGGCAGGATTCGAACCTGCGACCGAAGAAGCAGACCGGTTCCGGAATGAAGCGCCTAGTCCCGCTCTGTCACAGCGGCCGGCACTACAGAATGTAGTCCGGTTGGAAACTATAGATCGAGTACAGAGATAGCTGTTCGAAATTTTATAGCGGGGTACTTCGTCAGTAATAGTCTAGTGGAGAAGACGAATGGCAGCATCCTCTAATTAATTGTGAACAGGGTGTCCTACGAAACTTTGCCGTGTCATACATTTCCGAAATGAAACAACATGCGAAAACTGCAAATGGCCAGGGATGCACCATTGTCAGGGGCTCAAACAATGGGCACGAATGCCGAATCCGTACAAGTAAACAAACGTCACTTTCTACACAGAGTTACCTTTTTAAAATGACACATGCATTTTTTTTTTCTACCAAAGTGAAAACTAGGGGTAGAATTAATGACACAGACTTGGTTTCACTGTTATAAACCTCATGTATTCTGAATTACGTAGACTTTACAGGATGACAAAGGTGGCAGAGTTTCTGCCCTAATGACACAATACTGTAATGCGGGTAGCCTACACTGTCCCGACGCCTGCCTCACTACGGCAGAAACCGTGTCTCCGTTGCCATCCTTTAAAGTCTACGTATTTTAGAATGTACGATGTTTAGAATAGTGAAAACAAGTCTGCCGTCAGTAATTATGACTCTAATTTTGATTTCAGTAGAAAAAATACAAGTGCCATTTAAAAAAACGTAGCTGTGTGCTGAAAGTGATGCGTCTTTTCTTTTATGGATTGAGCATTCGACTGTGTGATCCCCTCCCATGGGTGCATCCATGGCCAATGGCGTTTTCCACATTTTCTTTCATTTCGGAAATGATTGAGGTGTCAGAGTTAGGTGGGACACCTGCTTATGATTATAAGCTTTAGCTGCAACTGACACTTTATGATGTTATATTTAGATGACGACGAGAGCGTTTCGACAGTTTTTACCATCCTCATGTAATCATATGCGTTCGTAGTTGTTTGCTTTAGGTCTGAGATGTTACAGCGTATAGTAAAGAGATTGTCACTCAATTTTTGTATGTGATCACGTTTATAACAGTACTTACATAAGCGCCACTGGAGACACCCATAAAACATACAAGTGCAGTTATAAACGTGAAAATAGCATAAAAATAGTGTGATAATGGAAGAGACACTCTAGTAACACACGTCGTATTATCTGAGACGTAAAGCAAACAACTACCAACATATTCCATCATTTGAAAATGACAAAAGTTGCCGAAACGAGATCGTCGTAATGTAAATATAACGACGTAATAAAGTGTCAGTTGCAGCAGATACTTAGAGAAATATATAAGGTGTGTCTCTCATAAGAGCCGTCAGTCGCATTTTCTCTGGTGTTTCGGGAGATATCTGTAATGGCAAACAAATCGATGCTTTCCGTCAACGTTGGGCATCGTTTGAAAGACGTGATGAACAAGATTTTTAGTGCTGACTCCAGCTAAATGTTGGAAAAATGAAACTGTAAATATACGCCAAAACACCAGTGAAAATGCGCCTGATGACCAGTAGGAGTGAGATCTCGTATAAAATGTCGTTCTTCAACCTAAAACGCGTTACGTTCCCATCAGAAAGAAATCTCTACTTTATGCTTGAAAAATTGTTCAGATCGAGGAAACAATTTGTAACTTGTCGCCACATGGCTTACAAGGACCTACAGTGGAACTTACCAGTTACACTTGTTAGTAAGGTATTACAAGTACTTATCTATCATTTACTCCTTCCATGGTGGCAAAGTATCAAAACCCAAGTTGTATAATATACATATTGCATTCATTTTTAAGTTTGTTCAGTTAGTCACGTATGGTAAAGTCCAACGGCAGTGGCCCACTTCGCAGTTCACCAGAAAAGGTTTCTGCGTCGAATGTATTCACTGTTTTCTCCGTCGCCACAAACGTACGGAAAACCTTTTGTATACTGTATACTAACCATAAACAGTGGGCAGTAGGCAGAAACACACAACAGAGCTGCCAGCATGAGAATGTGTGCTGAACCGTGCGCGAAGGGTGCACGACTGCTGCCAAACGGCCCTCTGTCTCTCGTCTGACTCTCCCATTGACCTCACAAAGCGAGTAACGGCGATTCACTTGACAGGTTACACGGTGGAGGCAGCGAGCCGAAGACAAAGCTCTGCGAAAATCGTTCGAGAGGACGCATAATGTTCGACGTAAAGCGAATCGATTCAGCTCTCTGTGTCTGGATGCATGGCCGCCCTTGTGCAAGGGCCCTAAAAGACCACTAGATAATGCCACAGCGAAAAAGAGCCTGTTACAGAAACCTGAACGATGATTTGTTAAATGCATAGCCGTTTATGGTGACCTTTAAATAAAATATTTAAAATTTGCGTGTGGCTGTTTTCTGTTTCGACGTTATAATCCTAATCGTTGCTACATCATGAACATAGTCATTGACACAGAACACGTACCACCACGTCATAACAATTTTCAGTAACAGAATGTGACAGACATGAAGCATACGTGACTGTAGCTGATAACATGATGGCCTCCAGTCATAAAGGACGTGCACTCGGCCCTGCTGCAAAAATATTGAAACGACGCACTTTTCCGTCTGTTGTTGTGGCAATGAAACATCGTACTCAATAATGTGCGTCAGCTACAATCTGAGACAAAAAAGGGACACACCAAGAAGAACTTACACGAATGGGACGGAAATCGGTAGATGTGTTTCCATGTACAGGCAAATAAATGATTACAGTCTCAGTAAAACTGGACGATTTATTCAAGAGAAAGAGTTTCACAAACTGAGAGAGTCAATAAACGCGTTGGTCCACCTTCAGATTTATGCAAGTAGTCATTCGGCTTGACATTGACTGGTGGAGCTTCAAGGAAATGGCACGTCACCGCTATTCTGGGCGCCTCTAGACACGTCTTCGACTTGAAATCTCATTGACTGGATTAGGATTGTCTTCAACGATGAAGCCCACTTCGAACAAAGTTCCGATGACCAGAGAAGACGTTTATGGAGGAGGACTCCCCGGAGGAGGAGACAGAATTAACGTCCCTTCGATAGCTAGTTCATTAGAGACAGAGCACAAGCTCAATTTATGGATGGATACAGGATATCAGCCGTGCCCTTTCAAAGCAACCATCCTGGCATTGGCCCAAAGCGATTTAAGGAAATCACCGAAAGCCAAATCAGTATGGTCAGACGCGGGTTTGAAACCGAATGCGAGTCCAGTGTGTTAACCACTGCGCCACCTCGATGGCCGCCCTGGACGCGGTGGGATACCAATTGGACTGTTGCCTGCCATACGGCCTGACAACAAGTCGTGGTGGTACGGTTTGCCATTCTTCTCATAGGTGGACGCCTTTGGCTGTCATTCGCTGCACCCTTGTAACAGAGAGGTACGTCGATAAATTTCTACCCTCCGATTTGTTGTCCTTCATAGGAAGCCATCCTGGGGTTACATTTCAGCAAGATAATGCCCGCTCACACGCATCGAGAGTTTCTACTACTTGTCGTCTTGCTTGCCATATCCTACCTCGGCCAGTAAGGTCGCTGGTTCTCTCCGCAATTGAGAATGTTCGAGCATTATGGGCAGGGCCCTCCAACCATCTCGGGATATTGACGATCCAACCCACCAATTGAACAGAATTTGGCACGATATCCCTCAGTAAAACATTCAACAACTTCGTCAAACACTGCCAAACGAAATAACTGGTTACATAAGGGCAAGACGAGGAACTAACGCCTTGTTCAAAATGGTTCAAATGGCTCTGAGAACTATGGGACTCAACTGCTGAGGTCATTAGTCCCCTAGAGCTTAGAACTAGTTAAACCTAACTAACCTAAGGACATCACAAACATCCATGCCCGAGGCAGGATTCGAACCTGCGACCGTAGCGGTCTTGCGGTTCCAGACTTCAGCGCCTTTAACCGCACGGCCACTTCGGCCGGCTAACGCCTTGTTGAAATGTTCAATTTGTGAAGCTCTTTGTCTTGAATAAATATCAAATTTTTTCTCAAATTGTAATCATTTATTTCTCCTTATATCACACCTACCGATTTCTGTCGTATTGGGAATTTCTACTTAGAGTGTGTAACTTAAATCAGTTTAAAACGTTGCAATCATATAAGGTGACAATATTGAGATTACAATGAGCAGTGAGGGTGATAGGGGGGGGGGGGTGAAAGATGGAAGGTAAGGCTGTAGGTGTGTGGGTGTTATGTTGACGAGTTATGCAATGGATTGATCTGACAAGTACCCTTTGGCTCCTGCAAGAAGCAATTTCCAGCCCACACTACTACAGAAGTCAGACAGAAGCTCCTAACGTACCAAAAAGAAATGCCTGAAAACCGTACAGCAATAAATATCTTCTGGAGTCGTCCGCTGTAAGGAAAAGACACAAAAATGTTCTATTTTCTACGTAACTAGTGGGATACTTGGGTACTGGAGTATTGCTGGTTAGTGTAAGAAAAACGTTAAATGAACGGAAATGTTATTTATTGCAAAATCTAAGAAATTCAAGTGAATCTTTTATTTACAAACTGATACACAAATTTCCAGGTTCTTTTCGAAATAGGTTACTTCTTATGGATAGGAATCCTGTTAATGAAATTTATATACAAAGTGTGGCAAAGTTCTTTTTAAGAATGTTATTTACTCTGCAGAATGGCTTAAAGACACACCTACTCAACTTGAATAATTATCTGAATGAATTTTTCTAAGTATGGTCGAGGCTGTCGCGTGAGAAATGTAATGGAGTAACGTGAATGAAGTATGTAATTTCTAATGGAGGAAAGATGGGTCTCGCCTATGCTGTAGTGTACAATACCGTGAGCTGCGACGACTGCTGCCTGCGCCGTTCGCCGCTGAAAAATAACAAAACTATCTCTTTCTATCTGGATTGACCTTCGCCAGTCGAACTCTCACTACACCTTGATGAAGTCAAGAACTTCTATCTGTCCCTAGTCTGACTACTGGCGTGGTACACTGGTCAGATAACCAGTCCAACGCGATGCCACTCAATGTTTGCTCACAGGCGATAACTAATACTCTGTCTGTGTTCACACCGCACATTAAGTGTCAGGGCGAACACAGTCAACAAACGCTTAATCGCAAGTGGCTCAATATAGAGTATCACTCTGATTCGCTAGCGACAGAGGTGCTCTCTCAGTGCAGTACTGAGTAGAGACTTTGTTCCTCGCTCTCTGCGTACACACAAGAACGCACTCGCTCCCGCTACGTGTTCCCGCTTCAAGAGCGTAAACGGAACGTCCCCTCTCCACGCAAAAAGCGAAAGGGTATATCATCCGCTGTCTTTCCCTCACTCCTCCAGCTCATTGTGTCAGAAATACTCCGCCAATCAGTGTTACTGTTACAAACTGGAGAATGGCGCTCCATTTAAGCCGACTAAACCGGAAATAAATAGCATCTGTGTTAGGCGTTTACTGTCCACCTGTAAGAACTCTGAAACTGTGCACTAGGACCGTCCAAAAATGCGTATGCTGGGGCTCCCCCAAACAACACACCAGGTTTTACTTTTAAGGTGAACACGGAAGCAGTTATCTGTTTTCTCTGGCAAAAAACTGTTTTGGTCCCTGGGTGGTCAGCTGGCCGGCGCAGCTATGTGCTAACTCTACCTCCTACGGACTTTCCAGCGGGATGGTTGCCTCCGCCGAACAAAAACTCCTGTGGCTGTCGTGTCTTGAACGTTCGTGTACGCCAGCCTCGACTTTTTAATCTTGGTGCGCACTTGCGATTTATTTATTAGGTTTGCATATAGATTAAATGGAAATATGTAAAATTGACTCTACCCTATCGACTTTGGGCTCAAATGAAACGTCTTGATACACAGAATACGATGGTGAGGTCGGAATATGTAAGAAATGAATGTCAGGATATCACGCCACTTTACAAGGCATTTAGCTATATGATTAGGAGATTCTTCCACCAGAAACTAATGGTTCAAATGGCTCTGAGCACTATGGGACTCAACATCTTAGGTCATAAGTCCCCTAGAACTTAGAACTACTTAAACCTAACTAACCTAAGGACATCACACACACCCATGGCCGAGGCAGGATTCGAACCTGCGACCGTAGCAGTCCCGCAGCCAGAAACTAATCCCTAGTCTTAATCATTGCACTAGCATATTTAGGACTACCATGTTATATTCCACAATACCAAGAAATCATTATATTTTCTTGTTGATCCGCCTTCTCGCTGCTGCTGAATAATGTGTTCATGATAATGAGTGAAATGACACTAAACGTTAATACCTATCGATTAATAATAAGCTGCGTAACTCCGTCTGAAGTTCAGTCTAAGATAGCTTGTGGCTGTTACCTGAAATAAATTGCAATTTTTTATTACAATTGGCATAAATGGTCGGCTGAACCTTTTGTCTCTGATAATAAAAACTCTACTCTACTCCTTACCAAGAATACTTAGTTGATGCTCTGTTAATAATATAATTTTTAGTACATAACACTTAATTCACCATTATCTAGGTCCCATATCCTTAATTTCCTACGTTTCTCTGGTTTCATGACTAATAAATTATGATCAGAGTGCATATATGTTTCTGGAAATCTCCTGCAGAGTAAATCTTTGGCTTACCGTTATTTAACCTGAGTTACCTGTTTGGTTCCATTTGGTACACTAGAAGATTGTGGACACTCTTGTCTGGATGGTGGACAGTGGTTCATGGCATCATTAACTCATCAGTATTTGATCAAATTATACTTGTTTTATAACGCTGAAGTCATCTTCGAATACTCAAAGCGTTGAACCTGAGCATAGAGACATGCTATAAAACGATTCAGGACATCCATTTTTTCACTTTGAATTTCTTCTGGACTTACCACAACAGAGGATAGCATTTGATGTCTTTGTGATTGTTCAGTGTTTCCTTATAGACAGCTTGCCCTAGCTTTACCCACAAATAAATATACCTATTCTCCACGAAACATCGATCCTGCAGAGACGGGGTGGCTCGCTTGCCTCTGCAGTGCAGATAGTCGTACAGTAGCTCTAACCACATCGGAATGGTACTTGCTGAGAGGGCAGATGAGGCATTGGTACTGGAGAGGAGCAGCATGCTTTTCGGTAGTTGCAGAGTCTGGATGATTGCTGTGGCCAACATGATCTTGCTATACACCAAACTAGGTTCATGCTGACAGGTGTGATAGTACCCAGTTACTCAATAATCTGTTTAATAAGTCATGGTTGTAATTCTGAGAAATATTGTCCACAGGAAGATGCTGTAAGTATTAGCAGAAGGCAATATGTGTGTAGATTACTTATAGTTCAGGATAAATGAAAGACTGTGCGCAACAACACTGATCCTACGATTTATTTTCGAAGATGGTTTTGACAAAAAGATAAACACACTTTTATAACATTTGTAAGTGCAGGAAACTGTTTTGACAATGTCACTGCATTCTTTGAAATATTTACGTTGGATTAAATACAGATTGTGAGAGGTGATATACACTGAGGCACCAAAGAAACTGGTATAGGCATACATATTCAAATACAGAGATATGTGAACAGGCAGAATACGGCGCTGCAGTAGGTAACGCCTGTACAAGACGACAAGTGTCTGGCACAGTTGTTAGATCGATTACTACTGCTACAGTGGCAGGTTATCAAGATGTAAGTGAATTTGAACGTGGTGCTATAGTCGGCGCACCAGCATGGGACACAGCATCTCCAAGATAGCGATGAAGAGGGGATTTTCCCGCACGATCATTTCACGAGTGTACCTTGAATATCAGAGACCCAGTAAAACATCAAATCTCCGACATCGTTGCGCCCGGAAAAAGATCCTGCAAGAACGGGACCAGCGACGACTGAAGGGTATCGTTCAACGCGACAGACGTGCAACCCTTCCGCAAATTGCTGCAGGTTTCAGTGCTGGGTCATCATCAAGGGTCAGCGTGCGAACTATTCAACGAAACATCATCGATATGGCCCACTCGTATACCCTTGATGACTGCACGACACAAAGCTTTACGCCTCGCCTGGGACCGTCGACACTGACACTGGGCTGTTGATGACTGGAAACATGTTGCCTGGTCGGACGAGTCTCATTTTAAAGTGTACAGCCATGGACACAACCTCATGAATTCATGGGCCTTGCATGTCAGTAGGGGATTGTTCTAGCTGGTGGAGGCTCTGTAATGGTGTGGGGCGTGTGCAGTTGGAGTGATATACCACCCCTGATACGTGTAGTTACGATTCTGACTGGTGACACGTACGTAAGCTTCCTGTTTGACCACCTGCATCCATCCATGTCCGTTGTGCATTCTGACTGTCTTGGGAAATTCCAGCTGCAGGAACACTCTTCTGAGTTTAAACGCTTCCGCTGGCCACCAAACGCCTCGGTCATAAACATTGTTGAGCATTCTGGGATGCCTTGCAAAATGCTCCACCCCCTCGTACTCTTACGGATTCATGGACAGCCCTGCAGAATTCGTGGTGTCAATTCCCTCCAGCACTGCTTCAGACGTTAGTCGGGTCCATGCCACTTCGTGTTGCGGCTCTTCTGCGTGCTCTCGGGGGCCCTACACGCTATTGGGCCAGTATACCAGTTTCTTTGGCTCTTCAGTGTGTAACATGTACAGAATCAGACTGCAGTTACAAGACGAAGTAAGGCATTCATTGAAGCAGTAATTGAGAAGAGTGAGACAACAGTGCAGCCTGTCCCCATATTATTCATCCGTACGTAAATCAAACGAAGGGCAGTGGAGGATAGCTTCACTAAATTAGGCGATGCTGGCGGGCATTAAATTTGGATATGAGACACTGAAAGTGTTAGGCAACTGTTTTTTTTCCGAACTGTCTTCAATTTAAGTAAAATGGAATGAGTTAAATCAAATCAGAAAAAATTAAGCTCCACCAGATAATGAAATGTGAATTAGTACCAGAGATTGCGAGTACTTAACTACCTAGATTACGATTTCCTACATTAAACTGCACGCATAGCTAAATAAGTATCCACTGCGAAAGTGGGGTGCACTCCGCAGAGAACAAGGGACGCGCTGTAGGGCCCTAAAACTGCATGGAGTCATCACCCAGATCCTGTTCTCCTAATCATCTCTCGCGGCTCGTGTGACGGGAAACGCCGGGCAGGTGTAATGCCTGGTCGGTCTCTGTGTTGTGGAACTAGTCAGAAAGAAGACCTTCCTGGCACCGCGCGGTAAGATGCAGATGAGATCTCCAGGTTGTGCTCGACAGAAGAATCTGTTTCTAACGATCTCTGTGGACAGGGTATGCGCGCTACTTTACAGCAGAGTACCGGCAGACATTCCATTGTAGAGAGAAACAGCTGGCAGTCACATTTCGCCAATAACATGGGCTGTTTAGGTACCACCTTTGAAAGTAAACGGAAACAGAATGTTTGGAGCTCCTTTGCTGATCGTGGGATGCCAACATCTCGCCCACGTGCTGCCAAATTGAATGTTTAAGGAACTATAAAAATGGCTACCCCTGACTCATAAATAATTTAGAATTTTAAATAAGCAGTACGTCTAAGCTTATAGAGGTCCCGCCGTATTTGCCAGTGCGCGGGAGTATGCAGAGAGAGCAGAGAGAGGATAAATTTGACACATCTTGTAGCACCGGGACTAAAAAGGTTTTCGATTGGTTAACCGTGTGAAATACGGCAGATATCTTGATGGGCAGGCCTCTTCTCTGGCAGGCTTCAATTCTAGATGATTTCTCCACATTCAGCTAAGAGGCTGACTTGAACTGGTTAGGTGCAGACAGAAAGGGTTCTTGGGTCTGAGTCAACGAATGATTTTGCAGAAATTTCAGCCACCACTTCCAAACAATGAGTATGGTGAGAGTCAGCAGCATCAGTGAAGCAAATTGTAGGGAAAGGAAATCATTCATTATGATGTTCAGTAATTTCAATCTTCATGTCAGAGACTTGTTTGCAGTTGAAAGTCCGACATGCTTTCAACTCCAGTAATAGATGCACATGCATAACCTTCTGTGGTATTTTTATCTCCATGCACTAAAATGTGGCAATCATCACTCCCAAGATTATAAATGTTTTCACCCTTTGTTCACTGAAATCACATTCTAGATCTCCTATCCAAGGCATTAGTTAACTCATTTTAATGATTATTCAACTTGTTTATTGTGAATTTGATTGTGTCCGTATAATAAACTGAGTTCGCTGAGATCATTGTTTAATTTCATGGTCAGATGAATTCCTTTATCATTGATTTTATGTGTGATGAGTCAGATACTAAAGGGCGAAATTGATATATTTAATTAAATACTCCAATTAATGTACTGTACCCACTTGACAAACAAGGGCTAAACATACACAGTAGGTTACAAATACAAGTATAGTAGATGAATCAAACGAGCTTACTATTACCAGTCACTATGCATGTGTTTCCACAACACTTGTTAGAGGTCTAAACCTCCGTCAGGTGGATTTATGCGTATTAATATGGAATTTACGTAGCGCATTATGACTCTCGAGTAACTAGTGGTAACGTCTGGTAGAGAGAGAGAGAAAGGAAACACTGTTTGACTACATGTATAGTAGCTTTATGGAAATCCTCGATTCAAAGGATGAACTAAAATATAAATGCAAAAGTAAAACAAAAATAGGAATGGCTGCAGTGGTCACAGGCTCCTTTACCTGTTGTGTTACACCACACTTCGTAATGTGTGAAGAAAGCAAAGGTGCTTTCTACAATCTAATAAGTGCTAAGAACACTTATTTGGAGCAAGCTTCAAAGTCTTGTGGGGATCTTTGGTTCCATAGATGAACACAAAATTAAGTATATCTTCAGTGGATATGGTTCCGTTTCTGTCAAGTTAACATGACCTAATAATTTGTAGACATTGAAGTAATCAGAGTAACATATTAGAGACTTCAAGCGTAATATTCAAGTTGACAAAAGTGGCAAATTTTTTATTAAACAATAGTTATTTCTTATACGTATGTTAATTTGGTTGTGTGCAAAGTGTATGTGTGTTTTTGTGTGTGTATGCATATGTATCTATGTATGTATGTTTAGGAAGGTGAGACTAAGAGAAAGAGTGTGAAATTAATGAGACGAGGAGACCATAGTTTTGGTCAAGGTAGAGACGTGACTTGTCTAAGGGTAAAACTCTTGGGTCTTGTGTGTTAGGTCAGTGTGGTGTGCGTACTGTAAGACCTTTGGTACACACACCATCAGATTATTTGACTTGTCACTCTAACGAAGTAGGCGAGTGTCAGAAATATGTCTCGTGGTCTTATTGTGGCGTGTTTATCTTCTGCCGTTAGGTCAGACGATAGAAATGCCACTTGCACGCTTAGAGTAGCAGATTGACGGTGACCAACTTTAAACAGAACCTGATTAATTTTCACACACATTTATTAAGATAATAACAATCATAAACCTTACTTAACTTGATTCTGGATGCTATTTACAATTGACAATCTGAAGTTCCTTTGGTCCTGGTACGTTAATCTTATTCTCACATATATCTGATACTTGACAAAGTGTCTATACATTTCTCTTCATGGCTATGTAGAGGAATATGATAATCTTATCAGGCGCAGACTGAAACTTGACTATAGACTGGTACAGACAAATGCAGACTAATGCAGATTGACTAATCGGAGGTCTGTACACTCGTTATAATACCTCGAGCATTCAGGTATCACTGTGCGAGTGTGATCCACGAGGAGAAAAGGTTGTACGTTAGCATCAATCTCATTGGCTGCGTTAAATATTAATACGCGGACTGGCGGAAGCAGAATTTGGTCCGTCTCTAAGACAGCGCCATCTCGTAGTGCGGAGATGGACGAGCTCTGCGCCTGCGCTGTTGTGCTTAGCGGGGCGCGCTCTAGTGGGAAAGTTATGTACGCGCTGACTATGCGGAACTATGTACACAACAGTCAGTCAATTCTTCATTTAGATTCTATTGTCAAAACATGCAGATTACTAATTCTTGTAAATACAAAGGAGGGGATTGAGGCCATTTGTATGTTCTGTATGTTGGTGGGTAAATTTAATACTGCAGGCTGCTCTAAAAGAGATGGTACTGTTGTAAATGTAATTTTTGTCACTTAGGACTCAGGTTGACTTCTTTGTAGATTTGGAACACTCCAAGTAGTCTAGATTTTCGCCTGTAGGTTTCATATGTAGAAAACAGATGCCTGTGTTGTTAACATGGTGATTAGTTTCAAGCAGTTGGGTGGCTACTGCTGGTGTGTAGTATTTTTTTTCTTAGTGCAGCCATGTGTTCCTTTATCTAACGTCAAATGGTCATCCTTTCTGATCCACAAAGAAACAGTAACAGTCCAAATATTCAATTCTGAATACATCGGTATGGGATAAGAGTTATTTGTGTTGCTGCTATGAGTTAGTTTTTGTCTGTATTGTCTTGAGTGACTACAGGTATGCTTATGCCTTTACATGTAAAGATGTTGGCAATCTGATATAAAATATTTACCAGGATGGAGATTGTGTAGATACCTTATTCTCTGTGTAATTTTTTGTGCTGTGACAGTTTTATTGCTACTGAGAATTTGTGTGTCTGCTGTGGACCTGCTATAGCTATTTTCCATGGGTATTTGTTCTATTATTGCTCTTTCTTGTTTCTATTTAACTTCAGAGCGTGGCAGTGGGACTGCTCAGTGTTAACCATCCGATCAAATTACGTTATGTATTCGAGCAACTCAACCAAAGTAGCACATGAAATCTGAACATTTGTGTACCAGATGTAATAGAAACAGAGGACAGAAGAAGGTATTCTGTAAGCACTTGAGGCTATTATTCTGCGTTAGGTTAACACTAGTCGAGAACGTCTCTATTTACAAGGAATAGCATTGTCACATTTGATACAGTAGTCGACTATCTTGGCCGATACATCTGCGTATTATTTATTATTCTAACGGTCAGGTCTAGAAATATTATGCTGTCATCCACTTGGTGTTCAACTGTGAGCTTTGGACTTCCATGGATGCTGCTGAACAGTTGGTTTAACTCACTGATATCATCTTGTGCGCCATTGATTAAAATGACAATATCATGTACATACCTATAGTAGTAAATAATGATTTTAATGGTGTAGTTGTCGGAATTCAGGACCCAAGTCGTTTATAAATATTTTAGCTAGCAATTCAGTCAGATTTGATATCATTGTCAGGCTATTCTATATTCTTCAGTGTTGAACTTGAAATAATTGTGTGATAATGTGAATTAAAGCTGGGTATTTGTTCAGTAATGTGTGTGGAATGTTTGTTTTGTGTTTATGAAGGTTGACACTGACTATCGAGAGAGTAAGAGCTATTGATATGGAGAAATGAAGGACATGTTTGACAATTAAGATACCTGTGGCTCCATGTGTAATTTTGTGTTCATAGCGTATTGTGCAACTCCATTATGTATCTAAGTGTTCTCGTATTATTACTGAATGTGTATATTTTTCTAAGCAGAGATTTTGTTGAGTTTGAATGTTGGACTGTTCCTACAGTCCGCTATAGCTCTGGTAAGGAGAGTCTGTTTCTGTCTATTTTTGGTTTTAACATGATAGAGGGTGATTGGCAACTCATTGCTACAATGGTTCTTGCTCTTCGAATGTTGAGTAGGAAGCTCATGTTATTTGTAATGTATTTAAACACCTTTTGGGTTCTGGCTGTTGGGTCCTTAGATGTTTCTGTAATATTTTCGGCTTCGAATAGTGACTGATACTTCAATAATAGTCAGAGTAAAGCCTAACCAAAAATATTCGTATTTAAAGTAGTTGATGAGTTTTGCTATTTGGGTAGTGAAGTAGATGCTCATGGTTGTAGTAAAGAACATATAAATATAGACAAAGCTAGAAAGGAGGTTTCTGAAAAAGACAAATACGCTAACATCAGTTAGTCAAGTGTTGTAAAGTCTTCTCTGAAAGTATTTGGATAGAATGTTCTCTTGTACGGAAGTGAAACGTACCGAGTAAGTAATGAAAGTACTGAATCAAATTGGAGAGAAAGAATTTTATGGTACTACAGGGAAAAATAAGGAATAGTATACATACTGGGGCCTTTAGTTAATTTGATTCTACAGGCTGCTCTAAAATTCCCCTTACAAACTTCTATGACTTGTAGAGAGGAATGAGTAGACAATATTTTGAATTGGTGTCCGGAAACGCACCGTTTCCGTGCTACAGCCTTCTGATAACAGCTTTTGTGGGTGGGTATGCTACAAGGTAGCCATAGTCAGGGGTAGTGCTTACGCCGGATCGTCTGATGTCATTTGACGTCTGTCCTAACACTCTAAACTGATTCGAGCCTCTTTCAAATGGTTCAAATGGCTCTGAGCACTATGGGACTTAACTTCTGAGGTCATCAGTCCACTAGACCTTAGAACTACTTAAACCTAACCAACCTAAGGACATCACACACATCCATGCCCGAGGCAGGATTCGAACCTGCGACGGTAGCGGTCGCGCGGTTCCAGACTGTAGCGCCTAGAACCGCTCGGCCACTCCGGCCGGCCGAGCCTCTTCCACATGTCTGTGTTAGACGAACATGGTTGAGTACACTATTGCCGAATACATCAGCACATTCCTTCTATTCCATTCGGACACAGATGTATAGCCCCAGATGGTCCAATCGCATGGCCTCCACGATCACCGGGTTTGACGCCATTGGATTTTTTCCTCTGAGATCGAATGAAAAATTTTGTGTAGAGACTCCTGTAGAGACAGAAGGAGTTCTTGTGACACGAGTTGTGGCCGCTGCAGGATAGGTTGCAGAGATACCAAGTGTGATAGAACGTGCGTACTGCAGTATCACTCGTAAGTACAATCTGTACACCGATCTTGGTGGTCGCCACATCGAACTTTACTTGTAGTGGGTCAGAATGTTAACTCCCCATAGAAAAGAACAAGGATGGTTTAAGTTTAACTGTAAACAACAGTGTTTGTTAAAACTGGTTAAATTTCCTATTTGTTTCTTTGGTTACTAATAGTGGAATTGTACAACAAGTGATGTATTTAGAGATGAATAGACATGAACAGGATTGACAAATTACATCAAACCAGTATTCGGACTGAAAACCACAACAGCAGCAACGTGTGTTGTCAGCTTTCACTAGCGGTAATGACCCACAGACTTATAACGAGAAAATCATTCAAAGTTGATAGGTACTAAGTGAGCAACAAAAAATAAATTGTTGGGACTTAATAGAAGAAAACTAACACATGCACCAGCAAGCAGATTTGGATGTCAGACATAGGTACGACTGTAACGAAATTCGCATTGAAGGTACTATCATATGACCACGAAAATAATTTGCTGAATTTCTAAAGATAAGAAGGGACCGAGAAATCAGCCTAATGCGAGGTGGGAAGCTGACATTAGAAAAAGTTTTTACTTATAGTTGAAGACAGCGTTGCCTAGAAAAGTCTGGAGGAGAATTTCATCTACTAGTGGTGGTAAGACGGCTAATGATGAAGCTGATATGATACGGTCATGTTTGATATTGCATGTTGAACTTATATTAGCTGCCTAATCTGAAGTAAATTCAATGACTGGAAAGCTAAAAACGCTACGGTGTTGTCTACCTGATTATGAGTCGGTTACTTATATTGTGAATCATTTGTACAACCCATCCTGTTGCTGGTGTATGAGTCATTTAGCAAACTTTGTAACTTAATATTGACCTTTCACAGCTGACTATACTTTGATTTCAGAAGCAAGTATATAATTGCTTTTACCGTAACAGCTAGACGTTCTCTTACAAAAACTGTTCCATAGTACAGAAATAACTGCCATAGCCAACAGGCTTGTACATTTAGCTTTGCCAGTTGTCGAGCACTTTACATCGTTTGATAACTGTTGCTTCTAGCAACATTATACACCTTTTTATGAGTTACTGCTTGAATGAATGCTAATAATGATCATACTATTCTTATATTGGAATGATTTCCACCAATGCTGCTGAACTGCAGCAGATTATGAACAAATATTTTCATGACCGCACCAATTAATTCTGAAGTGGTGAATTGAACAATGCCTACAAGGAGATCGATGATAATATTTCATGCTTTGGCACTCTATAGTCCAGTGGAAATTTACTTTACATGATTCTGTGAAAGACATATTCTGATTATTTACATCCCAAATAATAGAAGCACATATAAGTCTGTACCATCCGTAGTACTCGTTGAAGGTTAAGTTATTGATGACATATGTACCTTATGTTAACTCAATTCAATAGCAGTGTAATTGTGAGTAAAATGATCTGATTTAGGTTTCTGACCCTTCTCAGATATCATCTTCACTTCCACCAGTTTTTGGAAAAAGAACCAGCTCCTCGTAAAACAGATTTTTTTAAGATCTGTACTTGCCATACAAGATCAATGAATTCTTTGGTCACAAAGGACTAAACAGTTACGCTGTCTTCTCTTGGGTTCTTCGAAAATTCATTCTGATCATAGATCGTGAGTTATTGAAGAATATTATCGTAAATCGCCAGGAATAAGAAAGCGTCAGTGAGAAGATGGAGGAAATAAAAACGGGGTAACGTAAGATCATTTCTTCGGCGAAGTCGAGTTCTGCGGATTCAAGAGTGCGAGAAATACTCGTGACAGTGTAAGGAAACTTCTCGCTGCATAAAAAGAACGTCTCGGCTGGCTCCTAGCACTCCACTCGTGTCAGCTCTGTTTCTTATTTGTTGCTGAAACTTCCGGTGGCTGTGCACTGAGATGTAGGTAATGAATAATGGAAAGGTCGCTCCCGGTTCATGGAAGGAATGAATAATGGATGAATCCGTTGTTTGGACCCGTGCTACGTGCCAGAAATAAAACACCAGCCACTATTTTAAATTAATTTCTCAACGAAATTAATATTGTTTCTGATAGGGAACCACAGTATGACAGCACCTTAAAGCAGTTCATTGTTCGTTAATCACTTTCAAAGTGAATGAATTCCACGTGTTCCTTATATACTCCAATCCAATTTTCCGGATGTCGTACGTAACTTCACTTTTACTTATTATTTATTTATTGTTGTCCACTTTCTTGATGACAGAAATGGACCGATAATATAACCACATTTATGATATCATTTGCAATCGGTTGCTTTTTCTCTCTCTTATTTTCAATTCTGAATATGGAACTAAGTTTACACCATCATACCGTGTTTCTTCATTCTTATTCCTTTCATTACTAACGTTCTACCAGTTG
Source organism: Schistocerca nitens (assembly GCF_023898315.1). NCBI lineage: Eukaryota > Metazoa > Arthropoda > Insecta > Orthoptera > Acrididae > Schistocerca > Schistocerca nitens. Next base: position 670,161,384 of record NC_064615.1, read on the forward strand.
GATAGCTACCTATACGCAACTTTACATGCTGTTTTCGTGTGACATATTTTCTACTCTCCGTCTGATGTTTCTTTACTGTGACAGAAAACAGCCGTCCGTTTTCGTTATTTCATACTGTTTTGACTAATTTTATAGTTCTCTTAATTATATACTGACACTACTAATGTTACAACAGCATTTACTACTCCTACAGTGCCAACCAATACGAGTATTACAAGATATAAAAAGGCCCTATTACTACTACCGTATCTTACTACCTTAATTTTTCTGCAGCAGTTACTACTACTGAAACTTAGGTTACTAATACATGCGCTAATATTTCCACCACGATTACTTATGGTAATGTTAAGAGTTCCTAACATTCAGAGAAGAGTCAAATAACATATTGTATTCCGCTGCTTCACTCTTTCTCGTCCCTGTAGTCTGAGACACACACACACACACACACGCACGCACACACACGGCGCGCGCGCCCGCGCACGTACACACGCGCGCGCGATTTCATACACACATACACACACACACACACACGCACACGCACACACACACACACACAGCATTCACGAGTATTGGAATGGATCTAGTTTCTCTGCAGGTTCTGTACCAGGACGACCATGCTGTCGGGGCCAGCAATATCTTACTGCCCCTAGACAAGATGCAAATAATCAGAGTGCACAACCTATCTTCCACAGATTTCTCTCGTTGATCGTAGGTACTTCTGTGCCCAATTCCTTTCACTGTTCTGTTACTGAGCGAAGAGACTGTTTTTCAGACTGTTTTCATTCCCGGTGGTCATATACAGGCCAGGATATAGCTAGGAATTTGTCAAAGGAGGGGGGAGTGTGTTAAAGAGGCCTTAAAAAGGTTCACGTTTTCCATTTATTTTGAAAATATATTTCTTTATTTTTTACTTTTTTGTATATAATTTTTCTTTCAAGAGGCCTTTATACAAATGGCACCTGGACGATAAAATTAAGCAAGGAAAGGTTTCCGAAAGAAGTATATTTTTTATTCTCAACAGCAGAATTTTAATTGTTTTGGCAATCGATAAAGTGATCGTATTACTGAATAAAGAAATATTTAATACCCATATGTACACTTAAATATTTCTTTATTTGGCAATAAGGTAACTTCACTCTATTGCCATATAAATTAAAATTGTAATATAATCGGTGGCAGCCGGTGATCATGTGCTAATGTGCTACAACACACTGTAAACATTACATTAAAATTATGCCATTTCTCTTCGAATGTGATCTGGTATGCAAATAAAAAAGACGAAATCATGTTTTGTAGCGCTGTCTCCGTGATAACTAGAAACCAGTGTCGACTTCTCAAATAAAAGTCAGCTGCACTGCGGTCAACTCGGAGAAGAAAAGCAGCTGTCTGTTTAGGACTGTGCGTGCTCTGATGTGACGTCACCCCGCTGGCACTGAGGGTGCTACGTTGCTCAAAGCGCAAGGTCGGTCCTTTTCTTTGAAAATACGTGTGAGATAGTGTGCAAGAAACATGGCGAAAACTGTAGACGATCTAAAAAGTCCCTTTTCCAGTACATCTTTAAAGGAGAAAGCGAGAGTTAAAGAGTCAGGTGGATCTACTACAAATCTAAATCTAACAAGGGGAGGGCCTGGGATGAGTCTCATCTATTTGGCTGAAACTGTGTGACTAGAAGCAGTTAGATGCCTCTTCCAAATTCGTGGTATATTTCGCCAGGATTGGTTTAAGAAAACATAAAACGCTGTCTAAAGATTTTCGTGTAGGTTATGGGGTCTCATTTAGCATAATTTAGTGTCCTGGAGCTGTGACGCAGTGGTCGAGTGTATAGACTGGCAATGCATCGGCTCGGGTTCAAATCCTGCTGCTACGATACTTCCTTTTCATTTTATTTTATTCCTCATAATGTTAAACTATTCATTTGAATATATTTAAACAGTTCAATAAAATTAATATATTCAGTTGAGTTACGATTACTCCGCTTGGAAGCCAAAAGCCCATACGTGATGCTAAAATATAGAATATGTGATGAAATTCAGTGTGAAAGTGTACGAATACGAAAAGAGTTGGATCTGTAGGTATGATATTCTCAATGCTCAGTTTTTCTGCCAATGTTTTTTATTCAGGATCACTTATGTGTGGGGTACAGGGGGAATGGAGTATCTAGGACATATTAATGCATTACTGGGAACACATAGCTGAAATCATAAACGTGTAAACAATATACTTCATCTTACTTGGGGACCGTGCCTGCCCATCATCAGCTATTTCGTCCAGATTTATGGTATACTAGCTGTCACCCGCTGCTTCGCCCGTACGTCAATATTTTGTTATGATGAGTGAAGGTGAGTAACAAAGCCAGTAATTATACGATACCAGTGTGTATATTTTGGTGTAGAGACGTGTGTATGAAAAATGTATGCAGTGCCGGTATAGAGGTACATAATCGATGTGTTTCTAATATTTTGCTGTATGTCGAATGTGAAAGGATACATTGTATTTACTAATTATATTTTTAAAAAATGCCTCGATTCGTTGCATTCGAGAAGAAGTAGAATTTTTAGGGATTTCTCTGGCTCACCTAGTACTGGGGGTGTGATTTTGGCACCAGAGCAGCACAAACCAACCGTTTCTCCCTTCCATTTTAATGCGTTACGGTGTCTACATTTTTGATCAATCGCCTATGATGTCTACCTTATGATTAACATGGTCTGTTAATAGATTGAAATCAAATGAAACCTCCCCAAAAGCTTCCCGTGTTCCACATGTAAAGATACGACTGTCTTTAAATGATGCCGTCGTTATGAGTCTTCAAGAGTCCTGGAAGCTGTAAGAGACGAGTGACAGGCAGCGTCTAAAAGGCGATATAGTCTCGTGACTGTTCTAACGTCTCTGCTGCTCTCAATGCCTCCTGATGCTGTACATCCAAGTTCCGGCCGACATGAGATTGCTCTGATGTTTGTTGGGTTCGAGTAACTTTCGCAGGATTAGTTCTCTTAGAACTAAGGGCTAACTCAGACTTCAGATTGCGAGAATTACAGTAATAACCCTAAATGTGATTCTCGGGCTTATCATCGGATTTTATCGTTGTATCTCCACTAAAAATTGGCTCAAATGGCTCTAAGCACTATGGGACTTAACATCTGAGGTCATCAGTCCCCTAGACGTAGAACTACTAAAAGCTAACTAAGCTAAGGACATCACACAAACCCATGCCCGAGGCAGGATTGGAACCTGCGACTGCAGCAGCCGTGTGGTTCCGGACTGAAGTGGCTAGATCCGCTCGACCTCTCTACTAAAACTACGCAGCTATGTCAGGTGGTGCAGGAGCTCGGTATCATAAAGTAGACGCACAATGACATCGGATTTGCACTGTCACGGAATAATCTGTATAGACTAAGAGTCGCGACCGTCTCACCAGCGTCGTCTGCATGCCGCTCCCGTGTACCGTATTTAACAATGTTGATAATACTCTAAAAGATGCAGCTTTCTAAAGTAGCCTGTGGTCTTCCTCAAGGTTCAAGCCAGTTCCTTAACAAATACCATCGGAGCCGGTACAGCGGTATAGCCGTGAGGACGTAAGAGAGTGAGCTACTTTCGCAGTTATTAATAGCGGTTTCACTGTGTAAGTATGAAGGAAAGAATTTGAGAATTGAATAAGTCGCACCTGTCATGACGACATAGTAAAACACAGTCTGTTTACTTCTGTAAAATTTCAGCGCAGTGTCAAAATTTTGCACGAGCTGCCACTAAGTACAATGCATTACCTCTTTGCTAACAAAGCACAAGCTCAGTCTCCTGACGCAGTGTGGAAAAATAAATGTGCGTATGGTTTTATTGGCCGGGATTCCCCGATTGGGATGTTCGGAAGCTTGGTACAAGTCTTTTGCTTTGACGCCACTTCGGTGACTTGCACGTCGTTGATGATAAAATGATTAGGACTACACAAACATCCAATCGCGGGCAGAAAAAAAAACCGACCAAGATAGAAACTAAAGCTGGGGACTCACGTTCCTAAAACAGCAACGCTAACCGCATAACGACGAGTTGTTCACGCAAATTTAAAAGAAGCAAAGAAGTTGGAAGAGACGAATGACGCTCAGCGCCAAAATATGACGGGTTTGTGACAGTTATTAGTATGGAAGTATCGATCAAACACGCAGAGGATTGTGCAAATGTAGTATTAATTACGTTGAATGAAACAATAAAAGCAAAAGTCAGAGAGCAAATAGCTTTTTCAGAGACTACTTACTATTCGATATTTCGCGTCATGTTCTTCAAATCAGTAAATATGTTTACTTGTGAAGGCGTGACAGACAGAGCTACTTTCGCGTTTATTTCATTATAGTGGGTGTAGAACTCGGCCAGAAATGGAAGTAACAGAAGTCGGATCCCCCAGTTTGTCAACCGTGATTTTTTTTTAAGAAAAGAAGAAAACAGCATTTTTCATGTACAGTGCCGTCCGGAAATTTATTTACAATCACAAATTTCCCTTTACCTTCCGTTTTCAAGCCTTTAATGAAAATATTAGTAAATACAGTACAGTGAACACTACATCGGTTTACTTATAATGCAAGTAATGTTTAAACTGAAAATAAAATGAATCCTTTCGCCAGCTGCTTTCGACCACACGACGATTGGATTTCCGCTGCGCCAACAGCTGCTCGGTTTAATTATACTAACATAATCTTCCTTTCTTTTTAATGTTTGACTATCTGGAGCTCCCACTTGAGTCACTTTCATTTCTGTCCAAGCTCTGGATATACCATAAAACTTGACGACATCGGCGTTGACGTTAGGCGCGATCCCCTTGTTAGTGCATTTGTTAGTGCATTAGGTAAAGCTAATATCGCAGCAGTATTAAATCGCACCTGTCGTGACGACATGGTGAAACACAGTCTGTTTACTTTTGTAAAATTGCACCGCAGTGTCAAAAATTTGCACGAGCTGCCACTAAGTACAATGTATTATCTCTTTGCTAACGAAACACAAGCTCTGTCTACTGATGCAATGTTCGCGATCGCGGAGCGGGAGAATCTTAATGTTGGTTTGAATAACTTATAAAGTTAAACAAATTCAAATTTCTTTTGACAGTAGGTATCTTTCTCCTACTACAATCTTGTATTTTAATTTACGACTTATACCACGTCATAGTTTCTTCATCATATCAAGGCATCCCAAGTTCTTCAATTCAGTCTCAAATTTTATTAAACTTTCAGAGCATCAAAATTCTTCAGTTTCATTAAGTGATTAAGAACTTCAATTACTACAGTATTAGATGAGTAGAAATAGATTGTGAACGAAGGAGGAGAAGGGTACAGGGCGCAGTCTGTTCGGACGAATTCAAGCACTCCGCTCAAAAATCTTTAGAAAGAACGAACTATGGAGAGCGCTGTCTCACATAACCTCATCGCCGTATCGAAACTGGTTCTCGTAATTGAGTACCGCCCAGGTGACCAGATTGGGAAATATTTTTCCAATGATAGAATTACGAGCAAACGTTTTAAAGAACCGTAACTATCGCCGACGGTATTTCTGCTGATCAACACGATTTTGGGTGCCACAGACAAATCCAAGTTTATTTTTGTGCAATTATTTTAATTTATGTTATTTGTAAGGATGTTTACCGCTTTCTGCCTTGCAAAATAATGAAATATTGCACTCCCAAATTTCTATCAATTTCCAAACAACGACTCCAATGTTACCATTAAACTGCTATAGACAGATATTTAGGCTTTTATTGTAGTGAGTACATATTTTAACTTACTATAATGCTAGTTGACGAATCACAATTGATTTTCCTTATTTCTTGTTAAAACATTACCCATAAGCAGATACTATGACTAAAGCACACAGCACAAGAGCAATAAACGGCAGCACTTACATTAAATACCGTAAACTGAAAGAACTGAACTGATTAACAAAACAACGAGTTAGGTCAAGTAAGGTCAACAGTATACAGGAGTTAGTCTTGGCTGAAACAGAAATCGGCAATACCAGATAGTGCCATCGATATATCGATAGTTCTAGTCTATCGATGGCCTTGTTGGCCATCGAAAAAGCCTACCCCTTCTCGTCGTATGAATGAAAATAAAAATATTTTTCAATTTCACTATACGGAAACTAGGGTCTGTGTAATTTCATTTAGATGATGCGGGGGGGGGGGGGGTGTTCCCGACACCTTCCCCCCAGATCTCCCCTTAGACTACATCATTCCTACAATCTTTACTCGTCTCTAATATGGTGTCTGCTGGCCATAGGCATTGCATGCTTTTACTGAGACAACATCAGCTTGAAGCTTAAGTGTTTCAATGACCTCTTTTACTTTATCTTGCAAAGAGTTTTTCCTCTTAAAGCAGTCTTTGCTAAATCTTCAACGATGAGACACTACCGTATAACACGATTTAGTGTGCCGATGTTTCCACAGCTGTTCCATTGAGATATGCAGCGTATGGCCCATGTCCGAAAAGATAGTGGACCAGTCCCCTACTCGACTCAAAATATCTAAAGCCTTTAGTTCACTCAGCAAAAGATAGGAACGTTCTTCTTCCCGTATCTGAGAAATTCCTTCTCTGCTTCCATTCTTTAGTACTAAATTTCTTTTTAGTAACAGATTTGTTGTTGGTTCCCTAAGAGCATTAGCGTATTTTTTCCTATTCTTATTTCTTCAGCCAGTTCTAGAAAGGTAGCCTTGTTTCCTGATTTGTAAGTCCAGGGGACATACGTCCATTTAGTATGGTTAGGACATCTGTAGATGTGGCGCTGAAGCCTTCACTACATCGTAGCAGAATTCCTCGTTGAACTTCGGTGACCGCAGCAGCAGGTCTTCAACAGCCGAATCTGTGCGACGAAACAGAGGCACTGTAGCCCACAGTGGCAGTTAATATCGACTCGTGTTACAGCCTAATTACAGTCAGGGGCAAACGAAATCTCCTTGGTCAAATACCCATGATTTTATTTATTGTCAATCTAGCCTTCCTCGTTACGTATTCTATGTGGGCACTTAATTTTCAGGGTTTGGACACACATATGAAATAACTTTTTACGGTATGGCTTCGAATTATCACCTAAATTATTTGAATCTATGGGTCCCTAATAAGTCTTCCTTTAAGCACCATTCACTGTCTTTCGAAAAAAAAGTATTTCGCGTAAGAGAAAGCATACAAATTCTGGAAGAAACGCTTCTCTTTTGAAATATGGATTGATAGCTATTATTGTTGATAGTTATTATTATACAGAAAGACACTGTCAGAGATATTGCAAAATATCCGCCGCCGTTTGACCATCTATAATCTCTGAAGATTGCTAAAGGTTACTAAAATAATGATCGACAACGTTTTCCATATTGATGTAGCAAATACATTGACTACCAAAAATAGTGAGGCACTCTGTAGGGACAGAGAAACAAAATAAAACTTATCTCTGCACGATATCAATGGAGATACTATCAAAGACAGTGCTGCCAAAGCAGCGTTACTAAACACAGCCTTCCAAAATGCATTCACAACAAGAAGACAAAGTAACTATTCCTGAATTCGAATCAAGAACATCTACCAACATGAGAACGTAGAAGTAAATACCCTCGAGGTAGTGAAGCAACTTAAATCACTTAATAAAAGCAAGTCTTCTGGTCCAGACTGTATACCAATTAGGTTCCTTTCAGAATATGCTGATGCATTAGCTCCATACTTGACAATCATATACAACAGTTCGCTCGACGAAAGATCCGTACCCAGAGACTGGAAAGTAGCACAGGTCACACAAATGTTCATGGAAGGTAGTAGGAGTATTCCAGTTAATTACAGGCTCATATCATTAACATCGATATGCAGCAGTATTCTGGAACATATATTGTGTTCGAATATTATGAATTACCTCGAAGAAAACGGTCTATTGACACACAGTCAACATGGGTTTAGAAAACATCGTTCTTGTGAAACACAACTAGCTCTTTATTCGCATGAAGTGTTGAGTGCTATTGACAAGCGATTTCAGATCGATTCCTTATTTATGGATTTCCAGAAGGCTTTTGACACTGTACCACACAAGCGGCTTATAGTGAAATTATGTGCTTATGGAATATTGTCTCAGTTGTGTGACTGGATTCGTGACTTCCTGTCAGAAAGGTCACAGTTCGTAGTAATTGACGGAAAGTCATCTAGTGAAACAGAAGTGATTTATGGGGTTCCCCAAGGTAGTGTTATAGGTCCTTTGCTGTTCCTTATCTGTATAAACGATTTGGGAGACAATCTGAGCAGCCGTCTTAGGTGGTTTGCAGATGACGCTGTCATTTATCGACTAATTAAGTCATCAGAAGATCAAAACAAAATGCAAAACGATTTAGGAAAGATATCTGAATGGTGTTATAATTGGCAGTTGACCGTAAATAACGAAAAGTGTGAGGTCATCCACATGAGTGCTAAAACGAATCCGTTAATCTTCGGTTAGACGATAAATCAGTCAAATATAAAGGCCGTAAATTCAACTAAATACCTAGGAATTACGATTACGAACAACTTAAATTGAAAGGAACACATAAAATTAGTTATTGGGATGGCTAACCAGAGACTGCGTTTTATTGGCAGGACACATAGAAAATGTAACAGATCGATTAAATAGACTGCCTACATTACGCTTGTCCTTCCTCTTTTAGAATACTGATGCGCGGTGTGGGATCCTTACCAAATGGGACTGACGGAGTACATCGAGAAAGAAGTTCAAAGAAGGGCAGCACGTTTTGTATTATCGCGAAATATGGGAGAGAGTGTCACAAATGATACAGGATTTGGGCTGGACTTCATTAAAAGAAAGGCGTTTTTCGTTGCGACGGAATCTTCTCACCAAATTCCAAACACCAACTTTCTCCTCTGAATGGGCAAATATTTTGTTGACACCGACCTACATAGGGAGAAACGGTCACCACGATAAAATAAGGGAAATCAGAGCTCGTACGGAAAGATATAGCTGTTCGTTCTCTCCGCGCGCTATACGAGATTGGAATAATAGAGAATTGTGAAGGTGGTTCGACGAATCCTCTGTCAGGCAGTTAAATGTGATTTGCGGAGTACCTGTGTAGATGTAGATGTAGATGTAGGGTATGAGATGTTATTTCGGCGAGACAAATTTGAAAGTATGAGCCCGCTTTCAGTATGGCACTCCTACCATGCATGCTTGAGCTGATTCAGTTGGGAAGAGTGTCGTAAAACAGTTCTGTTCTCTGCTGAGGTAAGCTGCCACACAAGGGTTGTAACTTGTCCTTGATACACTTTAGAATGGCACCGGGATAGAGTTTACGTCCCAGCTGGTCCTGCATATGCTCTATTGGGCACGGGTCTGGGGACCTTACTGGCCATGAGAGTACCTCAGTATCACGCAGTTCATGGAGAACACGCCAAGTAAGGACAAGCATTGCCATACTGAAAAATGGCACTATGGAACTGTCCCGTGATGGGAAACACATGAGAACGCAGGATGTCCGTGGCGTAACTTTTTTCCATCAGAGTTCTCCTCCATATCTACCGTCGTGAACTGAAGTCATACCCGATGACTCTGTGCCTCTTCAGAACATCGGAAGAATGGGACCTCTCCGTAGTTCACTGCCATACTTGCCGACAATGGTCATCCGGGTTAGTCAGAAGCGCGATTCATCGTTGAACACAATGCGACTCCAGTCATCAGCTGTCCACGCTTCCTGGTCGTGGCACTACTCCAAACGCAGCCGTTTGTGTTGTTGACGGCATCTTACTCCTGGAACGCTAATTCGCTCGTCTGGGAGACCACAAAGTGTTTCTCGAAGTACAGTTCTTGTTCTCGGATGGCAAGCGCAGATGTCTGGGGATACGATGAGCTTGGTGCACAAAACACAGTGGTGGTCAAACTTGGTCGACGAGTGTGCCTAAGCAGTCCAACGTTGGACCACTGTCACATCCGAATGCTCCACAGATCTGAACAATGCACAATTCGACCAGCCGCCCAAAGGGAGGCCCACAATAAGGCCCCTTTCGAACTCTGTCGGGTGACAATAATGCTGTCTCAATCGAATCCGTGGCATTTCCATGTCCTTCTCACATCTTAAGCTGTTCACGTCCTTTATATACCCTGTTAAGCATGGCAAAAGCACTAAACACGAACAACAGTATTGCTCTCCGGCGGTTGTCCTACCCGTCACAGAGAACTGCAGCTCTATCATATATACACTCGCCTACAATGTCTACGTGAACTAACTTACACTGACATCTGACTATGTTCTCTGGGCCCCTCACTTTTTTGTCAGGCAGCGTATAAATCGATGTTTGTGGTGGTACCTAGAATCGCATCTGCGAGCAGCACTCTTGCGTAATCCCAAGGAAAATGCGAAAATTATTTTACAGAAAATCTTAACTGTTTGCGAGTACTGAAAGCGATAAATCATCAGCATGTGCTACGTGCTCTAATAATTCCTAACTGTTCTGTAAGCTATACCGAAATGATTCTAAGCCAAAACCTTAGAACTCGGCTCCGTAAACAATGCTCTGAGCGCACTCTTTCGCAATATGTTGGTAACCGTCGTTAACAGCGTCATGTATTGATCTCTCCAGTAATCCAGTAGACCAGGGCTTTCCAACCTGTGGTCCGCGGACCCCTTAGGGGTCCGTCGGCTCTTTCTAGCGGGTCCGCGGCCACCTTTCACCAAATCGTCTAAAATAATGAGTAAAATTATTGAATAAAAATGTGAAAATCAAATTCATCACTATTTTTTTTCGTGTGAAAAACATGTGTACTTTTACTTCAGGTCGTATCCCCAAGCAGCCTTTGCGGCTCCCAAGTGAGAACATATCCACAGTTTAGTGCCGAAGAATGCGGCTTCTCTGATCGACTGTTTCGCAACAATACGGGGATCGTTTGTGCCCCGGCTCATGGCGCTAGATGCGCTGAAACCTTTTACGCATGCGCGGAGCGAGCTTTGTCGATCAATCACAGCGCTCGCTGGCACGTATGCGGTCCCAGTCATCATTAAATGTTAAACTTGCTTTGTCAGTGCACTACCTATTCCATAAGTCGATTTTTGACCAGTTTACTACTTCTAACATGGATCGGTGGCTGAAATCAGGATCATTGAAGAAGGGTGCAGTTTCTCCATCGCCTTCACAACAAGGGAAGTTTCCAGTTGAAATGAGTGAGGAGAGAGGACGACCAAAGGAAGACTTTGCATACATTTGAACATTTTTCTTCGGATTTCACGAAAAGCCACACACACACACACACACACATGACTGTTACGAAATATGCATGCTCCTTACACAGCAGTAGCCAAATAGTGGAAGTGAACAGACTATAAGCGGCAGCTTGTCAACAGCGAACAGTTTGGACGTGACGTTGATTGCTCTTGGAGGAAGACAGCTCCATCGTGTGAAATCTCAATTACCAAGTAATTTTAATCAGCTTATAGTGTTTTGAACAAAGTGAGTAAATCCACTAGTAAGTGTCACGATACAGTGGGAATTCATATTGTATCTTTAATTTCAAGTTGTTTTCATTCATCTCCAAACCAAAGACTATTGATACTTCCGGGGGGGGGGGGGGGGTCATAGGGAACATGGCACTTACATTAAGAAGCTTTCAGTTCCCATGGGTTTCGCTCTGAAATTTAAAGTTACTGTGCTCTTGACTGACTAGGGGTCCGCCATGGATTTTCGACTGAAGAAGGGGTCCGCCAGTTGAAAAGGTTGCGAAGCCCTGCAGTAGACAATAGAATAACACTCTTGAGCAGCCCGTTTCCATTACTGTTATAAAGAATGAAGACTACTGTGGTGTCACTGCCAGACACCACACTTGCTAGGTGGTAGCTTAAATCGGCCGCGGTCCATTAGTACATGTCGGACCCGCGTGTCGCCACTGAGAGACCGCAGACCGAGCGCCACCACACGGCAGGTCTCGAGAGACGTACGAGAACTCGCCCCAGTTGTACGACGACGTTGCTAGCGACTATACTGACGAAGCCTTTGCTCTCATTTGCCGAGAGACAGTTAGAATAGCCTTCAGCTAAGTTAATGGCTACGACTTAGCAAGGCGCCAATTGTCACAGTGCATGTATCTTACGAGTCTCACTTGTATCGCCACAATCTCCAGATGTCTCATCAAGAACGATGTATACAAGGACTGATTAAAAGTTAAGTATATTCCAAAGCTACGTATTTTCTTTATAGCATTCATTAAGTCTCCTGTTTCAGACCTCACTCCATCCTTCGTGAGTTAGCGCGTGCATCTTGGCCGCCTCTTTCAATTAGTGTGCGTAGTGTTGGCAAGTCTGCCGACACTACAACTACTGTATGTGTAAGTAGGCTGTTCAGGTTCTTATGTTGGTAACGCCACGTAGCGATCTGTATGAAAATCACTGACTGCGTTGTGTGCAGCCTGTGGCTGGTTGGCATTGTTGGAATATTCGCTATTGTAGTGTTGGGCAGTTGGATGTGAACAGCTCGTAGCGTTTGACAGTTTGAGGTGAGCCGCCAGCAGTAGTGGATGTGGAGAGAGAGATGCCAGAGTTTTGAGAGCGGACGATCTGAACGGGTGTCCTTCAGAAAAAGGAAATTTATAAGACTGGATGTCATGCACTGATATATATATATATATATATATATATATATATATATATATATATATATATATATATATATATAATGACTTTTGAACACTATTAAGGTAAATATATTGTTTGTTCTCCATCAAAATGTTTCACTTGGTAACTATGCCTATCAGTAGTTCGTGCCTTCAGTAGTTAGAATCTTTTATTTAGCTGGCAGTATTGGCGCTCGCTGTATTGCAGTAGTTCGAGTAACGAAGATATTTGTGAGGTAAGTGATTCATGAAAGGTATAGGTTATTCTTAGTCAGGCCCATTCTTTTGTAAAGATTATTGAAAGATTGCGTTGCCCGCATCTCGTGGTCGTACGGTAGCGTTCTCGCTTCCCACGCCCGGGTTCCCGGGTTCGATTCCCGGCGGGGTCAGGGATTTTCTCTGCCTCGTGATGGCTGGGTGTTGTGTGATGTCCTTAGGTTAGTTAGGTTTAAGTAGTTCTAAGTTCTAGGGGACTGATGACCATAGATGTTAAATCCCATAGTGCTCAGAGCCATTTGCCAAAGATTGCGTTGCGCTAAAAATATTGTGTGTTAGTTTAGTGATGATCAGAATAAGTAAAGAGAAAACTGTCTGAGTACGTTGAGTTTTGCTCAGCTGTTTGAAAATCAAATAACGTAAGAGATTTTTCAGCACTGTCATTCCTAATTTTCTAAGGGGACGTTTCATATGTTACTGAACGCACCAGCTACGTCTATCTTTATAACTATTACGTCTTGTGTGTCTGATGTGTACTCATTATACATAATGGCCACTATTTTTTCTCTTGACAAGTGAAAAAATAGGCTGTTGTTGAAGATATAGATAACCCAGCACTGGACACTCTATGACTAAAAAATGCTGCGATTTTAGATCACGTAGTTCTGTAGTTTTTCAAATTATTTTAGAATTAGAAAATACGAGTGGCATACTAAAAGTAATGAGCCTCAATTTTTGATTTTTAGTTTTCAGAAAAACCAAGTACATTATCATAGTCTACATACTCTCTGCCAGTTTTCAGCACAGTCACTATTTCTTCGCACACATTTTTCCCATCGTTCTGCAAGTCTGAAAATATCGTTACGATAGAACTCCTTTCCAGCTTCCCCGAGGCACTGACGCACTGCTTGCCAAACATGCCCATCACCTCTTACCATTCTCTCGCATCCGTACCTTAATAGAAACGTGAAGATGGTAGTCATAGGGTTACAAGAAGCAACTGTAGAGACAATGTCGAAGAGTTTCCCACCCAGTTATCCTGATCTTCTTCACAATGATGCGAGCAGCGGAAGGCCGTGGGATATCCTGTTGAAGGACTACCTCCTTCCCAATGCACGACGAAGCTTCTAAAGTGTCTCTATATAACGTGTAGCGTTTGCGGTTTGTCCAGGTTCAATGAAATCAACCACAATCCTTCGCTGATTCACTCCGTAGAGGCAGTTCGAAGGAGGAACGGTATGAGGTTTGTCTTAGACATATATCTTCGAAACGTCTCACCGATATCCTAACATCGCTGGTACCAATACAGATTTCTGTGTAGGCCAAACATTTTCCCTCTTCAACAAGGAATTCAATGATAGCACGCTTTCTAAACGAAACATTCATGTCGGCCATTTTGCAAGTAGTGTCCGTGGTCATGTGATAGATGCTACTGACGTCACAATATGATAACATTTGGTGTTAGGTCTGCAGTTTACGATGCAACAGACCTTTTTTGTTACATTGCTGGAATTGAGATTTCAACAGTGGGGTACTCGCTAGTTTCAGTATGACACTCGCAGAGTGTTGTTCAATCTGTTCTCCACAATCTACACATCTATCACATTTTCAGAAAATTGTGACACTCACACTTCCGAAAAATGTGTATTAAGGTAGATCCTAGAACTATTGGAGAAAGCGTTTGGCACTCTACGCTTTTAAGTTGTGGACAAAACAAATACAAAGTAAGGGGAAGAAAAATTCCACATCTACTGGTGAATGTTTTATTTTGCTTCATAATAGGAAAGCATAATAGAGGAAAACTTTCACTTGGTAACTGGAGAAAGTTTTAATTACATCAGCAATTAATTTGCAGTAAGTTTCTGTGAATTCTGAGATAAATAAAAATGATGTGCAGACATGAGTGCAGTGGAGACAGTTACGCGTAATTAATGCATGTAGTCATCAATGTCAATAGAAATGTGTGTCAAAACATAAAGTGACGTTCTTTGGAATTCTTAAAATCCAGGGTTTTGTTTGCAATTGGACTAATAAGTCAATAAGAGAGGTGTGAACCGTCCCTAGATTGGCCCTCGTTTGTTGCCCGTGCTCTTCAGATGTCCAAGCTACAATAGATTCCTGCTTACAATCCTTAATTGTTTCCATAAATAATTTCTCTTATTCTATAGTTTTCGCAAGATCGACGAAAGCCCAATTCCAATGTTACGAGGTAAATTAAGTTTCGTTTACATGAGCCATAAAAACTGGATTTTTCTGGCAATACATACCGCCGACGTCCTCTAGAAACACTGCGGCCATACGAATAGCAGCCTCATGTACTACAACACTGCCGGCCGTTATACACTGGCAATGTTCGTGGAAATATATTTTCGTGCCAGAAGTGTTTAAAAGGGGTCACGCTATTGTCACAAAATGGACGAACGCGAGCCAGTGGAAATCAACGCGACTCTACTGCTTTTACATCACACAAGGAATCTAGTTAGAAAGAACATCATAAATCAGACTTTGTGGATGAGTTCTTTTCTAACTAAGCGTAATGCTCCGGAAACTTTTAGTAAACTCATGCTGGATACATACCTGCTTTCGAATTTTACCACAAAGTCGAAATACGACTTTGAATATCTCGTACAAGCAATTTGTCCGAGAACTGCTGAAACCCATAATAGTATAAGAAAGTGTGTACCAGTTGCATCCCGACTGGAGGTCACCATTCGGCTTTTACCTACTGGTGATTCGTACAGACGTTTAATGTACCTGTTCGAAGTTCACTAATCATCAATAAGCCTCATGGCACCAGAAGTTTGCAATGCTTTAGTAGGACTGAAAGATTTCATTAAAGGAAATTTGAAGTAAGAACACAGTTCTTATTTTCATTTTATTCTTGTCCACTAACACACATCACAGTTTACACAATCAACTCCTCCTACAGGTACCTCTCAAAATAGTATGAAACCCATGTGATCAGATGCAGACCCTGTGGATGAAGAGCCACCTACGCTTCCACTCTTCGTATTCAATTTTTCTGTATCGCATTTGCCATACGTTGGAGAATTTCGGGATCTTGTTTTTAAGTGTGATTGCGAGCTCATTGGCAACAGATTGTCTACAGATTGTTTCAGATTGCGACTTTTGGATATAATACTTTCGACGTCCCGTAGCTCTGGTCGTAGAGGAATGGCTTTTATAAACTTCATCGTTCTTTCGTTTGTCGACTTTTCCATTACAGTACACAATACACTCATAGCAAACAACTACAAAACAGGTGATTTTACGTAAGTGAGCAAACTTTTGATGGAAAGCGAAACCATATTGTTTTCGCTCAGACACATAACAGCACTGATGTCTGTGAGAGTAGAGTGAGGGGCGTTCGATACGTAACGCAACACGTTTCTTTCTCGCCCTATTTCGGTTGCAAGACATCGTGGAATATTCTCGCTTCTGCTCCTATAGTTTCATGAAATTCCGATAGTTAGCGGTACTATACGTAGCCTTCAAAATGGCGCCTGTGAAGGAGGTACGTCCCAAGCAGAGAACTGTCACTGAGTTTCTTTCGGCAGAAAACGAGAGCATCGCAGATATTCATAGGCACTTGCAGAGGATCTACCAGAGACCTGACAGTGAACAAAAGCCCGGCGACTCGTCGTGCGAAGCGTCCATCGTCATCGCAAAGAGGTTTCGCCACGGATGCTAGAACACACGGTACGAGTCGCGCTCAGGCGGTCTATGACGAGGCCCAGGAGGAAGACAGACTGTGGCGTGTATATCACAGCACGTGTCACTACAGCTCTTAAGAATGCCAGCAGCCGTCTTCGGCGGAGAGCGAGTAACTTTTTCGGATGAGTTTAACAGTTCTTGACTGCGTGTTTTATTGCATAAAATTCTCGACAGTACACTTGAAAATTAAGACCTTCAGTGTTCATCTATTCAAGTAAATATTGATTTCCCGTGGGCTCTGCACGGAATCGAGAGATCGTGAAGGGTGACGGACAAGTCAACAAGTGTGACGTTACAATTTCGTTGCAGGGCCTGTATATCTCGGTGGCCCAGGGCCTGTGAGCTGTAAGCTGTGAGGGCACCGTGAGCCTTCTCGCCACGCCGCACTGCACTAAAGCTTATGGGCGTACGGCGTACACACTTTTGTATCCCGCCTGGAAGGCGGCGCGTGGGTCTGCTCCTGTAAACTGAAGGGAAGGGCCGGCCGTGGTGGCCGAGCGGTTCTAGGCTCTACAGTCTGGAACCGCGCGACCGCTACGGTCACAGGTTCGAATCCTGCGTCGGGCATGGATGTGTGTGGTGTCCTTAGGTTAGTTAGGTTTAAGTAGTTCTAAGTTATATGAGACTGATGACCTCAGATGTTAAGTCCCATAGTTCTCAGAGCCATTTGAACCATTTTTTAGAGGTGTAGGCCAAACGTAGGAGCAGGAAAACGTGAAAATCTCTCGGTACTGCATTGTGAATTATAGATGTTTACTATAGGCAAAAACAAGTTAATAAATGCAATGATTAGCAAGCCTTAGACCCGTCGTAAGTAGAGCAAAGTCTCTTGCAGAAGCGAAGTGTCCCAACCGTCTCCTCTTGATCAAATGGGTAGAATCTGGAGCGGAGCTCGTATATCTGGACAGCGCCTGCTAGAGGGCTCTGTCGTCAGTGTCGGTGTCGAAGTGCCAACCTATGAACTTACACCTACACCATGGAATCGTAGCTATCGATACCACACACACATACGCAGGTATGAATGTATCGAGATTTTTCATGTTTTAGTGTATTTTTAATTATTAGTATTGCTGTTATTATTAAATCTTATATTAGGTTTTATTCTATGGTCAGTGAAATGCTTGTGCAAAGCCTTTGAAGGACGTCAGCCTCTTTCACCATCTCGGCGGGCACTGCTTTTTGCCTCATACAGTCTTAGACTACACAGACCTGTACTGTGGAGAAACGTCCTGTAATGCCATTTTAATCTCTTTAACTGTATTAACAGGTTTTCTTTATTACCCTGGAAAGTTATGTTAAAACTGTTTTTTTATTTTTTTCAGTTTTTGTCTTTGTTCGTTATACTTTCGCTTAGTACCTTCGTATTTTTTTTTTCGTCATTAATAGCTTTGATTTTGATATCCTAATTGAAATGCGTAACCTTACGAAACACATTACAGCACACTTCACCATTCCTGAATTCTTCTCATGAATCATGCCCCTTAACCTTGCAAAGACTTTTGGGTTACGATCAACGAAGATGACGTGGAATTTCTGAAATTCTCTTTCTGTTTTCAAAGCGATTTCTATGAAAATTTCAGTTGGCTTCATAAAAGACGCTCTTGAAGTCGTCTCAAGCGAGTTTCCTCCTGAAACATTTGCTTTTGTAAGCAAAATATCCGAACAGCTCAACATTTTCTTTCAAATTTGGAGCATTCTCCCCTTCTTTTTCGGCGCAATTCTCAAAAACTTCTCCCACCTGCGAAACAAACTCTTCAACTTTCTTTTGTCACATTCACTTTCCTGTAGACAGTAAGTGTCTTGCTTCTCAGAAGATGACGATTCTACAGTTGAATCTGTAGTTTCCGCCAGTATTTTAATACTTAAAGTAACAAATTCATCCTCATTTCTGCATATTCTACCTGATATAATTTCGCCTGTATTACGGTTGACAGAAAGAGCCCTGAATCACTTTTTGAACAGGTTTTAATTTCAGTAACTCAGCACTACATCGAGAGAGATGTTCCTGTGAATTTGCATCCTTTCCTCTCATTTCTGCTTCCATTATTTCTATTAGATGGCGTAAGCACACATTGTCGCAGGATTTGTTTTCACAGTTCAAAAAATGGTTCAAATGGCTCTGAGCACTGTGGGACTTAACATCTGAGGTCATCAGTTCCGTAGAACTTAGAAACCTAACTAATCTAAGGACATCACACACATCCATGCCCAAGGCATGATTCGAACCTGCGACCGTAGCAGTCGCGCGGTTCCAAACAGAAGCGCCTAGAACCGCTCGGCCACCGCGGCCGTCTTTTGACAGTTAACATTTTGTCTAGCAGTTATTTCGTCATTGGTTGGTAATGTATTTACCCGTAAAATATTTTCTATTTCTTTACGGTAGCTTTGGTTTTTTGCTCAAGTATTTCTCTCATTATTAGGCTCATTACTTCATGTAGATCAGCACTGGAGGATGGTAGAATTTAGAGTTGTAACAGCATCATTTATCAACTTGCGTTTCGAAGGAATATGCAACAATTCACTTTTCAAATCCCTTTCATAATCCGAATTAGTAAAATGTGCTGAAGAGAAATGAGCATTTCCAACTGAAAAGGAAACTGCACGTTTACGAGCATTCCTCAATACACTGGTAATTACGAAGTAACTCTGTGCTCAATCGCCAGTCACTAATAAAAAGTCTCTTTCCAAGTAAACAATCTTGTTTTAGACTGTAAACTAAATTTCAGCATAACGCGTTACGGCACTCAGCGCTGGTTGGGTTCAGTCTGACGTAAGCAGCGCCACTTGCTTCTGCGCATACTCCTCGTGATCCCTTTCGTGTATTCTAGTATATGTGGGTCGCGCAAACCTGTCCGATCTCCAGCATGCAGGCTGGCCGTCCTGAGGTCTCTGTCCTGCATTGTTGGAAAATGCGTACTCTCTCATTCGAAGCGAGAGTCGAATCACAATCAAACACCTTGCTGCTCAACTGGACACCTCTGTCTGACACACTCATCCACCAGTTCGCCTCCTCCAGGACAACGCAAGCCCAAATGCAAGTCTGCACACCTGAGGAGATCTCACTGGACGTCATTGGACTGTTCTTCCTAATCCATCTTAGAGTCTTGATCTCGCACTTTCCGATTTCCATGTGTTTGACCTGATGAATAATGCAGCAGAACTTTGACTCCGACGTCGACGAGTGAAACGGTAACATACGAGCATACAGACCCTCCCAGTAAGGTGGCGAGATTACGTTGAAAAATATGGTTTTACAGCCAATACAGTGTGGAGTGAGACAGTATTTTGCAATCCTGAATAATACCAACCTACTCTCAGAAAAAAAGTAAGATACGGTCCATTTAAACGTGCCTTGACACATGTCCCACGCTAGGACCACTGTGTCTAGTACAGAAGACAGTACATGCTTTCGGTCTCCTGCAGACACAGTTCTGCTGCAGATCGGATATCAGATACATTACAGTATAGGAGCGAACTGGCACGGCAGTGGAAAGGTACATGGGACAGTAAGATTCTTATGGGCAGCACGTCTAAATTGCAGTCACTGCAGATTCATCATGAAATCTGGCGGTATTTGGGCTAAATTCAATGACGCCGCCAGTCGTATTAAAATGGTGCCACCAATTTGATCAAGGCAGCACAGGCGATGCTGATCGGGAGGTAACACCGGCGACATCAACATCGACCACAGAGGACAATGTCCAGACATTCGAGGAACTGTTCACAGCAATCACAGATTTTACCAGTGGTGACCACGTTCACATAGTGGTTCCCGAAATTCTCCACGGCCAAGGAAATGAGCAGTTGATAGAACCTTCTGACTACTCTCCTGCAAGAGAGCTTCTGTAAAGTTTGGAAGGTAGGATACGAGGTACTGGCGGAATTAAAGCTGTGAGGACGGGGCGTGAGTCGTGCTTGGGTAGCTCAGTCTGTAGAGCACTTGCACGCGAAAGGC
This sequence comes from Schistocerca nitens, assembly GCF_023898315.1. NCBI lineage: Eukaryota > Metazoa > Arthropoda > Insecta > Orthoptera > Acrididae > Schistocerca > Schistocerca nitens. Next base: position 670,181,860 of record NC_064615.1, read on the forward strand.
AAAGGTCCCGAGTTCGAGTCTCGGTCCGGTACAGTTTTAATCTGCCAGGAAGTTTCATGCAAGCGTTTCTCTGAAAAATGTAAAAAGGACACAACATACAATTGTAAATGATTTTCAAGTAAGACACTTTAGGTTATACATGGTGATTTCTTTGTACCTTTAAGAGGTGTTTCCTGGTGGTACTTTGTTAAAAAAAATAGTTAAACATTAAGTACCCAGTTTCATCGAATTTCCCATTTTCCACAAAATTCCTATTAACAGTATCGTCCAGGTTAAATGCCTTGTGTCGTCACTCTTAGCAGTTGCTTCCCTATGTGAAGTGACAGATGTGCGTCATTCTGTCGGAAGATTCTCTGTTTGTCGTTCTCCGGCTCAGCGTACTTTCCACAACTTTAGGTGTGCAGTTTTCCAGTGCAGAATTTTTAGTTGTTCCTGCACTTCGTTTGTTTTTAGTTCCTTCCGGTTTTTCACCAAAAGGACTCCATTTCGAGAGTTGCTTCACATGGCGTCGCTGCAACTCGGGCATATTTTGACAGTGCACTTGTTCTTCATCGTCAGTTTACGATATCGAATTCTGCTAGGCACCAACAGGGCAACAGATGTAGGGAATAGCTCATGACTGTCTGAAAAGAATAGAGGTGTCGACAGCTATATTAGAAGAAATAATGACTTATGACTCGTCCCTAACTCATAAAGGATTTTAATATGGTGTTCAGTTAATCTACCCAGTAACATCCGACGGATAGGAAAGCAGATTTAAATCCAACCTAAAATAATTTTACCTATTGAAATAGTTATATTGCACACGCAAAGTTTCGATCAAAATCTGGTTGTATTTGTTGCTCCACCTGCCAATTTTTAAATATATCATTAGCGACATTATCATAGTCAAAGACAAGTAAGTTCATTCTTATTAACGGTAAGCGAAAGTGTTATTTAGTGATCGGCAAATTATCAGTATGTATCCACACTCGCAAATAAATAATGTATGTGGGGCCTGTAAACTGTATCGTTTGATTTCATATCTGTAAATATCTACGGAATATGTAATTAACTGTGACTGTTGCTGTTGCAAAGCACTGTGTCTTACACCATTGTTTCGTATCACTAAAAGACGGTTACTTCCTGCTGCAATGAAATAACTTCTTACAGTCATCCTGCAAATCCAAATTAGGATTCTGTATTCGCCAGCTCAAAACTCTAGTACAAATTCAGATTAGTAGTTTGAATGTTGGAACCATGCGAATATCTCTCATTGATTCCTGTGCAACGTCTCAGTGGAGTCAGTTTGCTGTTACCAACCTCTGACCTTTTATGAAATGTCAAGTGTATATATGTAGAGTGTAAGTGACGGTAATGAATGTTAGTATAACGCTGTATACTACTATTTTGCGGTCTAGTGTGTGACTATGGAGTGGAAAGAAATAATAGTAGGAAAATTGGAGTAGGCATGTAGGTCACTGGTTTGCAACACCAACTAAAGGCGGACGAGCTTAGCATCCCTACTGGGAAGAGGAAACATCTTCAGTAGTGCTGCGCAACTTCACTCCATGAAGCACTTGGAGGAATATGAAATTTAACCCAGCATGTTAAGCTCTTTAGATGCTTTTAAAACTCCCTTTCGGGAGATAAAACGGCTGCAAATCCCTTTTGATTTTATATCTCATTGCCGCATATCAGTCTAATGTAAGTCCACAACATCTGGAAAAGCAAGGGAAAAAAGAAATTTGTAGATTTAAACACACTTTCCGTCAAAAACTATTGGACAGAAACAAACACTACCCCATTCTGTCCCGTCCCGTTCCGCCTTAAGAGTACGTTTCATGTCAACAACTTTAATGAGGCGTAATAACCGACGAATGTAAACGTATTATATAACTAACGCATAGCGAAAGACATGCACTTTAAAATTGCATGTCATTTATGGGAGTACAGTAAGCAATCAACACCTCATTTCACGTTAAATTCATCAAAAGTTATGGGAACACAACAGGAAACGTGGGGGACAACTGTTGACTTACAAGGCACATATTATACAAAACCAAATCAAAATGGCTGCGGTGCATTTCATTCCATTCACAGTCGTGGTCACACGTCACTAGAATAGATTGCAACACTCTGCAGTTCGGAAAACAGCACAGGCCCTTAGTACCCGAGTGCCCTATATGTGAGCAAATTTCGACATGCGTTTGAAGTGACCGAGCAGTTATGTCCGATCATATAGTCTTTGTCGAAATGATAGTCCGGTAAATGCAAGAATGATATTACCAGGGACACATATCGCAATAATAAACTTCGAAGCTAATATTTTTCGTTTCGATGGAAGCAATGAAAATTCGGAGGAAATATTGCGTGGAACAAACAATAAGGATTTTTTATTAAAGGTGAAAAATGTCAAATAAAATCATGATATCTGAAAATCTCTTGTTTGTGGCAGAGAGTACTTCCCGCTACAGCACTTACTAGGTGTTCTTCCCGTTCCATTCAAGTATGGAGCGTGGGAAGAATTATTGCTTAAATGGCTCCGTGCGTGGTGTAATTAAACTAATCCTGTCTTCGTCATACCCATGCTAGATATAAGCGGGAAGATTTAGTATATTCCTAGATTCCTCACTTGACGATGGTTCTCGAAACTTTGCACATAGGCTTTTACGGCATGGTTTTCGTTTATCCTCAAGCGTCTGATAGTTCAGGTTTCCGCTATCTCCCTACCGATTACCCATGGGTCGAGCAACCCGTTGCCCCCCGTGTGACATTTCTTTGTATCCGTTCAATACACGCTGTTAGAGCTGTTTAGTACCGTCACACTCACTTGGGTAATTTACTGGAAAGTATGGCACGAGCGTTCTGCAAGCACTCTCTTCTGTAGACCACCAGCGTACCAAAGTCTGCCACCTGCTCTGCTTACGACTTAGCCTTTGTGATCGTTCCACTCCACATCTCTACAAATTGTTACTCCCAGGTATTTGCTCGTGTTAATTGACATCCATTCTGACTCGTAGATATTGTAGTCATAGGATACCACCTTTTCTTGTATTGTGAAGTAACAGTTTTACCTTTATGAAAATTTAAAGTAAGTTGCAAATCTTTCACAACTTTGAAATCGAATGGAGATCAGACTGAATATCTATATACGGTTTTGCAGACATGCTTCCCGAGAGAGTACTACATCCGTCGTCAGAATTCTTAAGTTCGTTTTGATATTGTCAAACATTAATATAGGACATGAACAGCACGGGTTCCATCACACTTCCCTCTGGCAAGCCCTAAGCTGCCTTTACATCTGTTGATGACTCTCAGTCCACGTAACACGCTGTGTCGTTCCTACTAAGAAAACTCTAGGCCAGTCACAGATTTTGATTCATTCTCCGTACGAGCGCTATTTGAATAAGAAGCGCAAGTGTGGTTTTGAGTGATTAAGAATAACAAACAGCTGAATGTCAGTCTTACTAAACATGGGCTTTAAAATGCATACTTTAAGAACTATAAGCACTTGTTCATCTTCGATACTATTAAATATATCTCTTTTACTTCAAGTTCGAAGAATATAGCATGGACCAAAACAATCATAAAATGTTTAGTAAATATGGGCTTTAAAACGCATATCTTAAGAACTGTGGGCACTACTTGAGTATAAGAGATTTCTTTCACACTAGAGAAGCTGAACGAGTGGTCTTATCTCTTAAAGTATGTGTTTTTGATCCCATGCATACTGGACATCTTTTTCTTGGCTTGATCAATACTATCTCCTCCAAAACTATTGATAGCAACTTTCTTGCAGTAGAAGAGAGGTTTCATAGCATAAAGATGAACAGGTCCTCATACCTCTCAAGGTATGCGTTTTTTTTCCGCTGTAAGCGATCGTCCTCTAAGGCTTGTCGGTGCTTTTTTGGGGACATCATGTATAAATAAAGATTTTTCAGTTAATGATGTTTGGTAATATGAAATACTGGTGGAAAATCCTTGAAAACTTCCTCATGTTGGACGTTTATGGCAGGAAAAGTTTTCACTTAGAAAATTATGCAAGAAGAAAGAAGTGTCTGATTGCGGTATTATAGTTTGTGGTGGGAAATTCGACAGATAAAAAATTAAACGAAAATCTATCACTGAGAATAATGAGCGTATGAAGGATGGTGAAACTCTTACCAGAACAGGAGGCAAATTCGAGATACACAATCCAAATATCCAAAACTAATTTAACGGTCAACACAGAGAGGAGCAGACGAGAAACGTTGTAGGAGACGAGGAAATCCAGACTACCAAGCGTAAATTATTGAGAATATCTGCTAAAGCTGCTGCATGGACACCAGTTATGCAGTCGAATGATTGATGACTTTATAAAACAATAATCGATAACGACGTAATCGGTGAACAGCTGCAAAACTAGGGCTGCGTGTAGCACCGCGCCGTTTTGAAGCAGATCGGATTTTAATTGCGAGGCCACCTTCTGGGTTTGCGCCATGAATACAAACGGCGCCTGCTCGCTGGCCTCAATTTGCTTTCGATTCCGTGGGCTCCCCTGCAATGGAATTACGCGACCAGACTGCGCACCGACGGCGGCGGCGCAGCCGCGCTGTCCGGATTTCGCTTACATTTCCAAATCTAGCACTTACCCAGTCCTACGTATGTTACAGAAATACGCTAGACGTGTAGTGATCAGACATCTCCGCTACTGTGGTCACATGAATAAATGCTAAACTCTGTACCTCTCAGTAAGAGTATAGTAATGGAAAGCTAATGTACGCTTCAGATAATATACTAGGTAAGTATTCTTAATGATACGTCCCAACCACCAAGTGGCTTATTGTTTATTGACGGAATTTTCTGTTTGTGCGTTATGGAGATTACCGGATCGTTCACCATTAACTACCATCGCTCAGTGGATTAGTTATTCTTAGTAAACGGAAGTGCACACAGAAACAATAGAAGAATAATTAGAGTTTAATAATGTGTCTGTCATCTACAAATGAAGATATTACTAAATATGGAAAAGCAAAATTGTACTGATTACCGTTTGTATCAGTTATCTGTCGGAGTGTAAAGAGGTGATCACTATTTGACCTGTCTCTCCGAAAAATATCACCTATTTACAATCCGACAGGTAACTGAGGAAGCATGGGAACATAACGTTGACATCCACATGGTATTTGTTGACTTCAAAAAACCTTACGACAGCATACACAGGAGCACAATAAACAGGATTCTCAAAGAGTTTCAATTTCCTGGAAAGTTAATATGCCTAGTATAGATGTGCTTCGAGGAAACATATTGCAAAGTAAAGACCAACACAGGAGTGTCAAAGGAGTTTGAAGTTCGAACAGCCCTTAGACAAGGAGATGTTTTATCTCTAATACGTTTCAATGTGGTTTTAGAAAAGATAGATAAAGAACACCAAAAAGTAAACCCAGTTGGGGGTAAAGATAGGTAGGATTAAAATACATCGTCTTGCTTATGTGGACGATATTGTCCTAGTAAGTGGAAACAAAGAAGAACTACAACTCATGACAAGTTCCTGCAGAAACATTGCAAGGAAAGCAGGATTAGAAATTAATGAAAAGAAAACAGAGTACATGGTCGTGAGCAAGGCACCCAATGATGGTAGTCCACTGACAGTTGATGATCTCACTTTTAAAAGAGTAGACACCTTCAAATATTTGGGAGGTATCATCAAGGAACAGAATAAAATGGAAATTGAAATTAAAGCGAGGATAGCAGCAGCAAATCAAGCTTATTTTGGCCTACGAGATGTGTTAGCCAGTAGAGCTATTTCCAGAAGCTTCAAACTTAGGCTGTACCAGAGTGTAATTCTGCCAGTAGCTCTATATGGGTCAGGAAGCTTCACATTTAGAAAAGCAGATGAACAAAAATTATTAGTTTTTGAAAGGAAAATTTTTGGACCCAAGAGAGACCCAGAAACACAGAAGTGGGGAATACTTGAAAACCAGGAAGTGAAGGAGCTATATCAACAGGCTGATATTAGTCAAAGGATGAAGAGGAGGAGACTGATGTGGGCCGTACATCTCATTAGGATGGAGGAGCAACCACCAGATAAAGTAGCATTCTCTGGATCCATAGGAGGCAGAAGGAAGCGAGGAAGGCCACGAACCAGATGGAAGGATGACATCGACGAGGACGCGGTGTCAATGGGCCTGAGCACAGGAGAATGGACTACAAAAGCCAGTAACAGAGGGCATTGTAAGAGGAATGTAGAGAACGCATATGATCTCCAAGGCCCAAGCGACAGTTAAGAAGAAGAAGAATAACCACTTTGTATTACAGAATAAAACTATCAAGTGATACAGACGCGTCAAGAAAGTAGTTGAGATGTGCTTGCATGTGCGAGACTCTGGATGGTTAGATTCATGTACAGTGGGCTGGAACACCACACCTGGAGATACCCAGACTCCATCAGATCACGCCACAAATTTTTAAACACGGGTTAGGATACAATACACGGTGTCGCATTACAAATAAGTTCTGAAATTTATATATTAAAGGGCCTGCCACGGTCACCAATTTAAACTATCATAAGTTAATTATGTTCGATTGTTTAAAATTTCTCTATTAACTGAATTGAAGTTACTTGGTAAGAAGCTAACTGACTTGAACGCAAATTGAATATCTGTATTTCTGAATAAAAGAAATTCTCTTTCAATCTCTGAGATTGCATTCCGTTTTGTCAAGGGGAAATTAAGTGTGAATGATAGTACTAACACGTGCGTGGCTACATTTCCAGAAGGACAGTAAAATTCATTTATTCGATGTTCTGTGTGCCAGAGAATCTGATAGAAATCTCTCCACTGAAGCTGCAGCCCCTGACGACCCTGGGACGTTAAATCGTCGTTACTCTTTTCGCATTAGATCCACGGGAGTCTGTCCATATACGAGAGAGTGGCTTAATGAGAAGTGACTGATAGTCCTATAGGCTTCGTTATTTCAAACAAGAGAACAAAATTCCTCTTGTTATAGTCGTGGCGGCGTGCAGTCCTGCCGACCAAATTAGGTCGCATTAATTACTATAGACCTAAGCGGCACTTTATTGCTGCTCCTATGAAATTCTGGATATCCGTGAAAACGGCAAACGAACGTATCTTAGTATTCATGAACTTTTGGTATATTCTCTGAACAATACTTTCAGACATAATAGATTATTTGATCAGAATACTGACTCAAACTGCCTCAAATTAAGATTTCGTCTAATAACTGCCTCCCATAATGGAAGTCAATACGCAGACTTCTTCCTATAAAATAACATTACAAGACAATGCTATTTATCAGCGTAACATGAACACTGCTATGTACAAAGAGTATTTACGAGCGTCTCAGAGCGTTGAAGGCACTCGCAGACGAATACAGCTGTTTGGCGTTCATAGCAAATTATCGGTTACGAATATTACAGTCAATCTCTCTCTCACAGCCTGATAATCGCGTCACCCATGATATACCAGGAAAGTATTGTCTTTAGTGTTCAATGATTGAGGAGCCTTGTATTTATGCGATTTAGGGATTACCGGATCGTTCACCTTTAACTGCAACCGAGCGTATTCGCCAAGCCAGTTGCTCAGCTGACGAGCTATTCTTATTAAGCGAAAGTGCACAGGTAAGGAAGAAAGATTAGAGTTTTAAACATCTCATGTATGACGAAGTTATTAAGAGACCGAACCCAACCCCGGTTGGACAAGGAAGGCGACAATAATCGACATTGTCCTTTTCAAAAGAAACATCCCGGAATTTACCTTAGGCTGTTTTGGGAAACTAGGAAAAATCTAAATGTGGAACTTCAGACAAGGGTTCAAATCTCGTGACTCTCAATTGACAGTCCACTGCTATAGCCTCTGGCCCAACTCGCTCGGTAACCGCACGTAGACTATTACAGCGAACACGTAATATTTCTTCAAAACGATGTAGGGAACATCGAGCGAGACGACATACTGTGGTCTTGAAAGAGCGGGGTTCAGATCCCCTATTAAGCTTTGCTGTAGTTTTCTTAAATCATTTCAGAAGAGCTAGAATATATGTCATTTTCAAAAGCGGAAAAAGGTAGACTCAATCGATTTACTCGTCTTTCTTTGACCACTGCGAGCTTGTACTTGGCCTCTAATGTCACAGTCGTCGACGGAACGTTATACAGGGTGGTCCATTGATAGTGACCGGGCCAAATATCTCACGAAATAAGCATCAAACGAAAAAACTACAAAGAACGAAATTCGTCTAGCTTGAAGGGGAAACCAGTTGGCGCTATGGTTGACCCGCTAGATGGCGCTGCCATAGGTCAAACGGATATCAACTGCATTTTTTAAGTAGGAACCCCATTTTTATTAGATATTAGTGTAGAACGTCAAGAAATATGAATGTTTTAGTTCGACCACTTTTTTCGCTTTGTGATAGATGGCGCTGTAATAGTCACAAACATACGTAATAGTCACGTAACATTCCGCCAGTGTGGACTGTATTTGCTTCGTGATACATTTCCCGTGTTAAAATGGACCGTTTACCAATTGCGGAAAAGGTCGATATCGTGTTGATGTATTGTGATCAAAATGCCCAACGGGCGTGTGCTATGTATGCTGCTCGGTATCCTGGACGACATCATCCAAGTGTCCAGCCCGTTCGCCGGATAGTTACGTTATTTAAGGAAACAGGAAGTGTTCAGCCACATGTGAAACGTCAATCACGACATGCAACAAATGATGATGCCCAAGTAGGTGTTTTAGCTGCTGTCGAGGCTAATCCGCACAATACTAGCAGACAAATTGCGCGAGAATCGGGAATCTCAAAAACGTCGGCGTTGAGAATGCTGCATCAACATCGATAGCACCCGTACCATATTTCTATGCACCAGGAATTGCATGGCGACGGCGTTGAACTTGTGTACAGTTCTGCCACTGGGCACATGAGAAATTGCGGGACGATGGCAGATTTTTGGCACGCGTTCTATTTAGCGACGAAGCGTCATTCACAAACAGCGGTAACGTAAACCGGCATAATATGCGCTATTGGGCAACGGAAAATCCACGATGGCTGCGACAAGTGGAACATCAGCGACCTTGGCGGGTTAATGTATGGTGCGGCATTATGGGAGGAAGGATAATTGGCCCTCGTTTTACCAATGGCAATCTAAATGGTGCAATGTACGAGTATGCTGATTTCCTACGTAATGTTCTACCTATGTTACTACAAGATGTTTCACTGCTTGACAGAATGGCGATGTACTTCCAACATGACGAATGTCCGGCACATAGCTCACGTGCGGTTGAAGCGGTATTGAATAGCGTATTCCATGACAGGTGGATTGGTCGTCGAAGCACCATACCATGGCCCGCACGTTCACCGGATCTGACGTCCCCGGCTTTCTTTCTGTGGGGAAAGTTGAAGGATATTTGCTATCGTGATCCACCGACAACGCCTGAGAACATGCGTCAGCGCATTGGCAATGCATGTGCGAACATTACTGAAGGAGAACTACTCGCTATTTAGAGGAATGTCGTTACACGTATTGCCAAATGCATTGAGGTTGACGGACATCATTTTGAGCATTTATTGCATTAATGTGGTATTTACAGGTAATCATGCTGTAACAGCATGTGTTCTCAGAAACGATAAGTTCACAAAGGTACATGTATCGCATTGTAACAACCGAAATAAAATGTTCAAACGTACCTAAGTTCTGTATTTTAATTTAAAGACCTACCTGCTACCAACTGGTGGTCTAAAATTGTGAGCCATACTTTTGTGATTATTACAGCGCCATCTATCACAAAGCGAAAAAAGTAGTCCAGCTAAAACATTCATATATCTTTACGTACTACACGAATATGTAATAAAAAGGGAGTCCCTATTTAAAAAAAACGCATTTGATACCCGTTTGACCTGTGGCAGCGCCATCTAGCGGGCCAACCATAGAGCCATCTGGTTCCCCCCTTCAAGCTAGACAAGTTTCGTTGTTTGTAGTTTTTCGTTTGACGCTTATTTCGTGAGATATTTGGCCCGGTCACGATCAATGGACCACCCCGTATATCCTAATTTTTCTTTCTTTAAGTGGCAGATGAGTTGTTCAAAAATGACTCTGAGCACTATTTGACTTAACATCTATGGTCATCAGTCCCCTAGAACTTAGAACCACTTAAACCTAACTAACCTAAGGACATCTCACAACACCCAGTCATCACGAGGCAGAGAAAATCCCTGACCCCAGATAGGATGTTTAACAGCATCGTATGTTCATTTGTTATACAGACAATGCCTATTTTTACCACGAAACCCATTGCCGTGTTTTGAATCATGATGAGGTTTGTTGTCGATTCCTTGTGCAAGATACTGTCGTTTCACGATATGATGTTACTCACGATATTAGAACAGCCACTATGTCTTTATGGTATACTCTACACTGTAATCTTAATTCCTACTTAACAGGGCTATTAATACATCAATTAATGCAATTATACTAAGTTTGAAAACGGGGATAGAGAGTTTGGCAGACTGTTGGCCTGAGTAACGGTAGGAGACGCATACAGGAAGATCGTTTGATAAGAGCAGTACCTGGGGAAGGTAGGAATGCGACTCCGGTCCTGTACTCTATCAGTGAATTCGATTGCAGTGTGCAATCCAACGCAGAGTAAAAAAGTCATCCTTAAATTTGTGTTGTTTGTAAATGCAAAATAAAAGTAGCTATTCTGATGATTTAGAAGGCAGAGGTTAGAAAACAGAGAAGGTGACAACATTTTTTGTACAGGGAATCTAACTGATATATAAAACAACTGCTTCGGCATACCATTTTGAATTTTCCATCTAAGCAGGTTTTCCAACAGTAATGATCTAATCAGTCTGTAACAAGCAACGTAGTCAAGGAATTTCTGTATATGCTTAAATCGTTAGGCATGGAAGTCTTGAGATCAGCCCTTAAGATTGGAGGTAACTCTCCAAAGCAGTTCTTGGTAAGGCCACCTCACCGTCTCATATAATTTGTCGAGTGAGTAACTATGTAGCATACAAGCTTGTACACGTATTATGCTTGTGTAAATTAGTAGGATACGACAAGAACGAATGTTTGTCTGTGATACTGGATCAAAGTATTTAAACAGCAGTAAGTGCTGTAACAAATATCTATGAAAAGGCCGCGCGAGCAGAATCGCGGTTTGTGGGTAGGGGGGAGGGGGGTTTCGGTACCCGGTTCCTATTTGAACAAGGAACATGGGGTAGAAAGTATTTTGTTTAACCCGGGCAAGTGGCCATTTGTACAGCCATATTAAGCAAAGTTTGAACGAGGAACCTGAGCTGGCGATCAGACAAATTGAGCGAATCGCTTGATTTCTTTTGCAAAAGATTTTAACTGTATTGAAATTAATGCTCAGCTATTGGCACCATTTGAACGTGCACCTTTCGAATTTTACGTGCAAAAACAGTCACCCTCTTTAGGATTATCCGGGCAAAAAAGACGTTTTTATGGGAAGTTTTTGAAGCTCGCAACTTCTGTACCTTAAACTCGTAGGAATCGGTGCAAACTCCGCACGGAGATAGTTAAATGGATAAGGGCAAAACGATTTTTATCCAATTATCTTGTATTGCATTGTATTGTATGTTAACCGAAGACCAAGAAACGGCGGAGAGGTTCCGTCTCCGCCGCAGCTGCAGTGGTGCACAACTCCATGACGACTACCACAGTCCACTTCACCCCTCCGCCGCCCCACACCGAACCACTCTTTCAGGGTTATTGTGCGGTTTGGCCCCGGTGTAACCGTAGGGATCGTCTCACACCAGACGAGTGTAACCCCTATGTTTCAGTGGTAGAGTAATGGTGGTGAAGGCGTACGTGGAGCACATGTTTGCGCAGCAATCGCCGACGTAGTGTAGCTGAGGCGGAATAAGGGGAACCAGCCCGCATTCGTCAAGGCAGATCGAAAACCGCCTAATAACCATCCGCAGACTGGCCGGCTCACCGGACCTCGACGCAAGTCCGCCGGGTGGATTCGTGCCGGGGACCAGGCGCTCCTTCCCAATCCGTAAAGCCGTGCTTCAATAATCTTTATCCCTGTCGAGATACGATGATTTGAAGTCGAGCTAAATGTGCAAGTAAAATTTGTTCCTACGTGAAGTGAATGCGCGGAAACGGTTTCAACTGAATCAGTTAAATAAAAATTGTATTCTTAATATAAAAGTGAAAACTATCTTTCAAAAATCTAGCTTCATTCGGATTTTATGCCAAAAAAATCGCGTTCCTTGTGAATTTTTTTTAAGCGAGCCACTTATTTGCTTCAAACCAATACGAATCGCTAAAATTTTGTAACACTGTTGGTAAATAATTGCAATTAGTATTCATCGTGTTGTTTTGTGAAAGCTTTGTTGCTACTATAAGCGGCCTAACGTTCCACACAAAATGCGCTTAAAATCCGATTTTGCGCGAATTGCACTTGCTGACTTGGTTTAAACTGATACAGTTGATAATAAATAATGTATTCTTACGGTAATTACAAGAAGCGACTGTACAAATGTTTCATTGCTCGGGTTTTACGTGCGAAAATGTGTTTCGCAGAAATGCGTTGCATGTTTAGCGCTGCATTTGGATATAAATAAAAAAAACTGATTACAGTTGATTACCGTTTCGTTGTTAATACGTAGAAGATTTTATTTATTCATCACTGGGTAACACGACAGGTCGAATCACCATATTGACGCACAATTTTGCACTCAGGGTGCGTGGGATAGCCACGAGAGTGCCCCCGCTGTCATATGAAATCGTACCCCAGACCGTAACACCACTGTGTCTACTTCGCAGACAGGTTGGTTGCGGGCACTCAACTGGTCTCCTTTTATCAACATATGGCCATCACTGGCATCGAGGAAGAACCAGATTTTGTGAGAAAACACAACAGACCTCGACTCTGCCCTTCAGTGAGCTCTCAGTTGACGCCACTGAAACCGCTAATGGCGGTAGTTTTTCGTCGGTGGAATGGACAACTACAGGGCACCTCGCTCGGAGGTGTTCTTCAAGCAATCGATTTGTAACAGTTTACTGTGTGACCACCGCTACCAGCAGTCATGTACTGTGCCTATATTCCTGCCAAGTCTTTCTGCGGTAGGACTACTACCTGACCTCTTTCAAACTCAGTGAGGTGTTGATAACGGCATCTTCGTCGACTTGAAACCATTCTCGACTAACATCGACTCACCACGCCCAATCTCAAAGGTAACAAACGCTCACGACGGCTACAGCCTGTAGTTAGGCTAAACCTGATTTGCATCCTCATAGCGGTGCTGCTAGCGCCAGTCTTATGCTACTGGTGTGAAACTGGAACAGACATCATGTTGCAGACCTGTAACACGCCTACCAGCTTTCGTTTATGTCGCACAGCTCCTTCTTGGTGCTGTAATACCTTTTCCGTCAGTGCATTATGATATCTTGTAGAAAATTTACTTTCGGGAAACCAGAGTAAGTTCGTCAGTTTTCGAACAGGACTTAAAAGTTGATAGCATTTCGTCGTGCATACATTGTTTCGCAAGTTATTCTGCGTATTTCAGCCAATAGTACCCTCAATTAATTCGGGTTGTTTGTTGAAATCTTCAGTGCCAAAGTTACCATGTGCATTTTTCTACGGGCGGTTTCTTAATTTTCAGTTTTTATTATTGCTTGTTTTAAATAAACAGTGACAAGAATTTTAAGATAACAGATAATAACAAGATATATGCTTTTAAACAGTTTGTTATATGTTGCGCGAATCGTTCAGTGTTCATGTAGTGCATGAATCATTACGCAGCCACTTTTTTTCTTGTTTTCTTTCAGATGCAGTATTTCATTTACAACGTCATTTCGAAAATTTTCAAATATTTCGAAACTATACATTCGCTCAGCCGATAGGCAAGTTAGATTTAATCAGATCAGTAGCGTTCCCTACAAATTGGACATATTTTGTTCCATAAGTTAACTGGTCAACAGGTTAAACACTCCTAGTTACATAGTCTAATGAATTAGTCAATCTGATGAATTAGAATGCTTCTTCTTGCTCGTCATCAAGTCACGGGATGTCGAAGAGCCAGCCTATCCTAGCAGACTGTTGCCCGCGCTTCGTGACTCATTACAAAGTTACTTTCACATTTTATAATGGCCGTTTGTCACTTCTTCTTGCATTATTTCGTACTATTCCATCGCGTCGTTGGTCACATGGTTCTTGTGTTTTACTTTGTGACTACTTTTAAGAAGTACAATAAGGTACAGTCTCATGCTGCTGTTAAGATAGACGAAAGTCTTTTGTCGTCTAGACACCATTTGACAGGTAACCTTTTTTAACAACAGTATGTGGACGCGGAGAGATGCGCACTATTTTCTAAGTTTCGGACCTACTACTTTACATGAACCATGTGAACTCGTGTCTTTTTGTACAACCTTCTACATTTTTGTCCGTACCGAAAATTTGTCTAAAAATGTCGAATCGTAAGTTTACCTACGTAATATAAACTATTTACACACATCGATATCACGAATTTCGCACAATATGTAATATTTCGTTCACTACAGTATTTACGTTTCCTGTTACTTCGTGTTCCGTTAAGCTTCTATGGTTATTTTTCATTTGATTGCGTACACGATCTCATGTGTATATTCATGATCTGTGTAACTATGAAATAAATAATAATAAAACGATACATAAATTAAACGAAACAAAAAATATAAAGCAAAATAACAAACTAATTTAAAAAATATGAAAAAAAAAAAAAAAATAAAACAAGATCTTCCCATGGGCATATGAGCTTGATGTTGTGGTGAGGCTTGCGCGCTATTAGTGGACAGTGTGCTGTACTGAACAGGATCAACCATGCCAGCCGGGTAACCGTAGAGGAGCCAGTTATTTTGTGTTACATATTTTTTGAACAGTATACCCTTTAAAAGTTAATAACTTATCGACACCTTTACCTGTTTTTATAAACTAAATGTCTATGGATAGGTCTCGTAGAGGTCTATCAGCGAATCAAAACAAAATTATTATTAACAGTACCAGTCTGTAAATAAAGTCTGGGATGTAGACTCCATGAGGAAAATAGTGAATTTTACCGATAAGATTAATTACTATGTTGAATGTAGCGGCAGTATTGTAAAATGAACGTAGTTAGGGAAGCAGAAATATGTTTACTGTTAATGGTTATATCTACTAATTACCATATAACAACAAATAACGTCTTCCATGATAGAATGATATTTTTCGAGTAAACTAGTGAATATACTTCGCAAATATGTAGAAATTTTCTTAAGTGTCTGAACGTGGGCTTATAACATTCACTCGTGTGTCATTAGCAAACACTTAGAAATATTTTTGAACTGAGAACCTTGAAGATTTCTCGTCAGGGAACGACTCCTAACTTTGGAAATTCATCGCCGACCTTAGCGAGTAGTTTTTGGAACTTGTAATTCTGCCAGTTCGTAACTGAAGAACTTAAATTTTAAGTGAATGGGGCATAGAATTGTTACAAGATTTTGCTGAGAGCGAGTTTAAGTTTTCACATTGGCGTGATAATATTCAGTACTGAAAATTCATAAACTTGTAACGGTGAAAAGAACAAGAAACAAACTCAATTTTTTTTTGTGTATCTTAATCTACGAATATACTGAATTCTCTTTACGCAAATTCCTGCCTGCATTTAATTGGAATTTTCTTTTGCTTAGTTGGCTATTTTGGGGGCGAATGCGGCGAGTGATTGGTTGGCTGTTAGACTTAAAAGCAGCCAAATTATATAATAAAAGTCCAACCATTCACTGTGGCCCTTGATAGAATGCTGTTAACTGAACCATTGATGCACTTATGATCTGTCCAGGGACTGGGGGGTTACAAGTTACTCGTAATTCAGTTATTTTTTGAACATGAACTTTTTAAAGTCAGTTTCAGTTCCTTTTTTATTACTGCTTCTTTTTAGAAGTTAGTGTGCATCTGAACTGAATATTGAAGCCTCATTACCCTATTCAAATTTCGCGCCAGTCACGTAAGAGTGGTGCCGCCAGCTACACTCGAAGGACGGAAGCCAGGTTGGCTTCACATAACCGCTGTAACGGTCGTGAGCGTTGGTCACCTTTGAGAATGGACGTGGTGAGTGCTGATAGTCAACCATGCCTTTAACACGACGAAGACACTATTACCAACATCTCACTGAGTTTGAACTAGGTCGTGTAATACGGCTATGAGAAGCCGGATGTTCCTTCTGCAATATTGCAGAAAGACGTGCAGAAATCTAAGCACAGTACATGACTGCTGGCAGCGTGCTCACGAGAATGTGTAGTCGCAATAAAGCCTGGCTCTGGACGGTCACATGGCACTGCCGAGAGGGAAGACCATCGTGTTCGGCGTATGGCTCTGGCGCATTGTATTGTGTCTGCAACAGCAGTTCGAGCAGCAGTTGGCCCTATAATGACACAATGAACATTTGTGGACAACATTCCAGGCAGTGTTTTCCAACAAGATAACGTTAGCCCACATACCGCTGTTGTAACCCAGCATACTATGACACTTGTAATAGGACGTAATGAGGGAGACATTATGAACTGTTCGATACCACCCAAGATAGCTTTTCGGTATACCACTCATCTACATTACACAGTAAACAATAGGTAATGAAACATCTTTTACCTTATCATTTATGACCAGGCGCTAATCAGTACGTTATGTTACAATGTAATGTAACTAATTAGCTCATTAGCCTGCAAGGTAAAAGTAATTAGCCACAATCTATAATTATTCAGTAATGTGTCATTTCGGAATCAGCAAATTGATAACAGTTGAGGAAAAATATTTATGTACATATTGAAAACAAAAACTGAAAATTTCATTGTAATGTTAGCATCAAATTCCAGCTTGCAAGTAATAAGCAAATTGATCACTAAAATTCGATTATTATCATGTGAAGACAAATTAATAATTCAAATTGTTTTGCGACATCATTTGTTATTAAATTCATGTAGGATCTTAAGGAATCACGTTCTTAAGGTGCCAGACTCGGGATGACTGTAATTAATTTTGTAACTACGCTGTCTAGAAATTTCCAGTATAGACAAATGGCTTTTATGAGATTCAGAAAAACAGAGTTTTTGTATAAAATGTGAAGCTTATAGTCTGATTCAGCAACCTGTAAAGTTCTCCAATTTATGTTAACAAAGAAAGTTATTCAGTAATTAATAATAAATCTGTAATTTTGTGTCAAGTATTATTAACCGCACCTGATCACGTCATTTTCGTTTCAAAACCTGAAAACCAGTACTTGAGACTATATTCATTAAAAACGAATATTTGATTACTTCAAAATTGTATTGACAGACTATTTTGTAATTAAATTTTCTAATTGTATTTCGATATATCTACTTCGTAAACATTGAGATCAAAAGAGCACATATTGTCAAGAAAGTATATAAGCAGTCTTGCATGTTAAATCAAAAAGAGAAGAGAAGAAGTTCAGGTTGTGTTGTTGTTCTGCGATGCAAGAGCTGTCAAACTATGTTGTTTGAGAAAATATACAATTGTCAAAACGAAGATTTTCTGGAGTTTCTGACACTTATATCGATTAGTAGTAGGTTTATTTTAAGTAACTGTGTATCTGCAATTTGTGAAGTGCGCATTCTGTGTTGTTTGAACTCCTTGATGTATGGCAAGAAAATTAGATTTTTGCAACGTATATAGAAAAAAGCAAAAGAATATGTTGAAATTTAAATTATTAACATATGAATATGTTTATGAAAGGAGTTTGTTTGTTAAAAGATGGTTCATACTTGGAACACTTGTATTTGTAATATTTAAACGCTGTAGGGAAGTCCTTTCGCAACGGAAGTGGCATGGCGCGATGTAAAAGTTGGGTTTGGCGGTCGAACTGAACGGCACCTTTATGAGAACGGCAAGCAGTTTGTGGCTAGCTTAGCACGGTAGACTTCGACGGTGCTAAGACAAGCAATTGGAAGCTGCATTAGAAGGGATTTGCCTCAGGTGTGCATCTGGCTATTATTTGGTATTCACGGAATAATGGAATGGCTCTAATACGTTGAAAATCCGACGCCAAGAAGAGAATTTATAGAGCATTCGCACATCAAGAGCCATAAGTACAGTCAGCCGCCATTTCGCGTGCCACTAACCTTCGCCACTGCTTCACAGACTTCATACATTCAGTTACGTAATGTATATTGGCATGGACCAGTTAATTTGTGTGTTGCTTCCATAATAATCGCATAAAACGTCAATTCGTGTTCGAAACCATAACTTCAATCCTGCTCGCGAACCTACGCAGGGTCCTCATCTAACAATAAGTGCTACTAAAACCGAGTATCCTGATTCAAATGAACAATTCTTGCATTCATGTGTTTAAAAGTGACTTTTTTGTCTAAAGTAAAAGAGTAGCAAAAGTTAAAGTAAGAGTAAAATTTGAACGCTTTGTTCATGTACTACTCCAAGTGAAATTGTCAAGGTAGGAAGTTTATGTACAAAAATTCAAAGATCAATCAATAGGAAAGTGAAAACCTTAATTATTTAAAAGCTAAAACCATTAAAGTGAAGTTGGATAGGCTTTTGCTAAAGTATTGTAGGATTACATTGCAAGATAATGTAAATATTATTGGCAAAAATACCTGCTTCACAGGTGATTTAAGTACAAGTACAAATAAATCTTTCATGAACCGATCTGCGGTAGCACTATTAGAAGCGAAGTTATGCACTTTTTCAAAGATAGTGTAGTTTTGATACCCATCACAAATGGTACTTTTGAAGTTAATTAAGCTCAGTATTGTATTTTATTACCTTGCTTAGTAATTTAAGTGAATGATTAGCTTTAGAGATTGGTTTTACTTTTGCAATAATCAAAGAACCTTGGCTAGAGAAGCTATACCAGTTTATGGGTCTCAGTCAAATTCTTTTCCTATAATGAAAAAGAATAAACTAATCATCTTTGGGTTGAAGCTCTTTTTCCCGTGTTTGCTTTAACAATACATATGTTTTTGTATAGGGTCCGCCTTCAGCAAAACACAATTCTGTGTTCCACTGTCATCCATCTTGTTTTTACACCTTCAACTGTTCCACTGCCTGCCATGTTTGTTCTCACTGCTGGTAAACAGTGAAACAGTGTCAGTGACAGTGACCGTGGCAACTCAATATATAGTGTTTGACAGTGATGAAGGTGAGGAAAAAGAAAATGTAAGTGAAACATTATGTAAATACACACACACACACACACACACACATAGAATTAATTAATTTAGGGCATAGAAATAACAATTTAAAATCGTAATTTTGGCTTAAAGAATTTATTTACTTTAAGATGTAAGCGGTTGCAACTGACAAACTGTGGAACAAAAGAGTCACTGTAGAAACACAACATATCAGAAAAATCACACCATGTGGTAAAAAGGTATGAATTCATAATTTATGTGGTTTTTCAAATATCTGTAATTACGATTTAAAAACCAATAGTTAATGTATCCAAACAGTAAAGAACATTCCTTATCTTGAACAGATGAAAAATAAAAGCCCACTGAACATGTTGCAACTGCAGTGAAACATGTTTGGGTTAAAAAACAAAATTGCGTTTTGCTAATGGCGGACCCTATCCAAAAACATACGTAAAGAATGAACTATTACTAAGGAAAACTGCTATATGCGGAGGAGCTTAAACAGTATATTTAAGATATATTTTTCTTTATTTGTGTTATTCATGTCAGTCGAGATAGAGGCCCCTCATGTCCAAAATTAGTTCTGCGTGTCATACAGCGATGTTTCAGTATTTTGGTAAAGTAATGCTATTGATTGTGGTCGTCATTTGTATGAGCTTGGTGCAGTTTTGCTCCCCATAATTTACTGGTGTGTGTGTTATTGGTAACTGCTGCTACACACAGTACAGAGTTCTCTGTGTCAGTTTGTGTCCGGTTTGCTGTTCAAAGGGTTATCTCAACAAAAGTAACTTTTATAACTAATATCCAGGTTTCTCAACTACATGTTTCCAAATTAATGTGCCGAATTAGGCTGGCTACCGTTCATTTTCTTTCATTCACTTGTAATTTTACCACTTCTGTTAACTGTCAAGGTTAAGGCCAGTTTGGTTTTACTGTCAACTTCACAAAATTCTAAATTATAGTCCGATACCCTTTTTCATTACACACACGCACGGTCGAACTTTGAATTCCTCTCAGAGGGTAACATTAGCGTCTTTCAAGGCACGTGATATAGGTTGACTTTTACTTAAAACACCACATCGTCATATGTTGATTTCTCAGGATCATCTGGAAGTGAATGAGCACCTCAGTGCACAGTTTTTGCAACATGGTGGAGATCTGTCTCATGAAAGCATAAGTAGTGAGTCTTCTAAATTTTATTTAATTTGATGGGAACTTGTTATTAAGTTAGTGAGTGCTGTGAAGTTTCATTACTGGATTAGAAGGTGGCTTTGTTAAAAGTGGTGGAGCATACTTGAGATAAACAATAAACGTGTGTGGATCAGTTATGAATTTGTAACTGTTTCTCATATAAGTTTGCCAACCAAAGTTTGCATTATTTGATGGAACCTGAGCATCAACTGCACCCAACGAAAACTAAACAACAACAACAACTGGATAGAAAAGCGACTTAGCAAAAATACTGTTTGCAAAAGTGGAAATATAATTATGCAGAAAAGCTTTTGGGATCTGATTTCGGATTTCAGCCACTGTACTGTATTGTACTGCATTTTTATTATTTATCAGAAACAGTGTGTTGTATTTCAAAATAGTATTGCGTGTTACTTTTCAAAATGACAAACTGAGGAAAATCAGTCAGGAAATTCAGGTTCGGTGTTCAGAGTTTCAGTGGGTATCATGAAGTGTAGATACTAGCGACCCGTTAAGAGGAGTAGGAGTTATTACTAGCACTCCGATCCAAGGACCAAGAGCAGCCATTAAGAGCCCACAAATAAAAACAGATGGAAACATGTTCATATTACTGAAGAACATGTTCGGGGACCTAAACACAAAAATCGAAAACTCAGAGTCCCAAATGGGACAACAGATAACACCCAAACTGGAGGCAAATAAAAGTGAACTCAAAAGTGATCTGGAAGCAGCAAAAAGCGAACTAAAAGCTGATATAGGAAATCAGATCGACGAGAAGATGAAACAGACTATTTCGGAATTAAAAGATCAGATAACAGCAAACCGTTCGCAGGTCACGGGGATTTGATATCCATGGCCCTGCCTGGCAAAAGCAGCGTAGTACTCCTGTGGAAACCCTAGAAGGTATATCAGAAGACGCAAACAAGAGAATTATCAATTGAGAGTAGAAGTAGTTCAGACGGAACGGTTTTTTGAGGAGAAAGTGGAGAATTTTAATACTAACACAGAACAATAAATTCCGGTATTTAGCAGTCATGTTAGTGATGCATAGAAGATGTTGATAACAACGAGTGGAATCTTAGCTATTAATTCTTGGAGCTTCAGGAGGGGGTAGTGCAAAACAGATTTAATAACAGCTGTGGTGATGCATGGGGGAATATACCGATAGAAAGCTTCCCTGGTGATATAAATCTGCACCCTACAGACTTTATCTACACTGCATGGAAAACTTTACATATGACATGATTGATGCTTTCAAAATTAAATTTGTTAAAATATTGCTTCACAGGGAAGAACTTTCGTGGACCAACCATTCCTGGATTGACATTTAATTATTTCCAAAAGAGTTTCTTAACCAAATTTTGGTCTGAAGCAGAACAAGGGCGAATTAAAAGTGAGTTTCTGATCGGTCCAATCTACAGAGAAAGGGATGGTACTATGAATTCATGAATTCATTCTATGGAAAAGGACTTCGGAAGTTAATTCATCTTAATAAGCTATTCGACGAATTAACGCAAATAGATGCACTGAAAGGTAGATAACCGAAAATATTTCAATGGAGACTGGTCTGTGGGCCAGACGAGCTATTGAACAATTTCTCAAATACGTGGACAGCCTAGAAAGAGCTTTAGAAAGAAATGAGAGGCCAAATTTTAATCAGAATATTATGGAGGTCCACTGCATGGAGGATGGGATCAGAACTTCAGTGATGGAAGCCACGGGAGGAGAAATTATGGTAACAATCACAGCGAGTTCCACCAGCGTGAAAGCAAACGAAATTTTAATGGCAACGGTAGAGACAGAAATTTGTATCTTCATTCTGACGCCAGAAATAGGTCATGGGAGGGGGGAGAGGAGGGGACAACAGACAAAATGATAACCAAAGGCCACATGATAACAGGAATAGTGCTTTAAAAGATTAGACGTCTCATGTCGAGCCTGTCAATTTGTGGCGAGATACTATCCAACTGGACATAACTGGATCAGACATGATATCAGGCAGGTATCTGTGCCTTGCAGACAAAATTACTTCATCAGCTGAGAGAAGTAACCATAAAACAGACCAGGTGAAAAAGATTCAATTCAATAAACAGTTCTGGGAAGTAATGAGGGAAAGTACAGAGAGAAATAATGACAGAAAACATAAATCAGTAGAAGAAGTGGCTTTAGGTGATGAGACCAACTTGTACGATCAGAGTGAGAATTTCGGTTGTGAAGAAGAAATTGATGTAGACAGTGACTTTGATGAATCTGATCTGCCTAGGATAATGAATAGTGCAGAAAGTTTTTTTAGGAAGTCATGATGTTGTTACTAGTGGATCAGATGATCTTGTGGAAATATTGGATGATGTATTAATGTTGAATACTGATGATGATGGGAACGTAGTATCTGAGAGTAGTTTTGGTGACTATGACGATGATAATAGTAGTATAGAAGAATTTGATGGAGAATTTGACGGAATGATATATGTTGAAGTTAAGAGATACATAATTGGTGATTGTGAGGTAGGTAGCAGTGATATAGACTCTGAAAATCTACAGATTGTGAATCAAATTTTGCCAGTACAACTCAGTAATGCATCCATGGATAGTGGGTTGAGCCGTGCGCAACTCGTGTTTGTGTCGTTTGTTACTTGACATCTTGTCTTTGCGGTACCGCCGTCCCGTTTGTTACTCGATTTACTGGCGTCACTAATTGCTGGCCTGCCTGCCTGTGAGTGGCTAAAGCAGAGCTATCGATAAGAGCACTGTCGTACTATCTTTGGAGCGACCGCTAGTATTTCCGGGTCGTGGTGTGCGGTGAGTTCAGTCAGGTTGGAGCGCCAGGGAGGTCTGGACAGCCAGTACTCGCCGACAGCTGGCGACACACATGCACTGTCCGACGGAAGGAGACTTCAGTGGAGACGACCGTTGGTTGGTCGTTCGGTCGGTCGTCTCATCGGGCGACGTGTATTTGGTCTTCTGACAGCTTCTGGACCCCTTCAATTGGTCATCTTGTGGGTCTTGGCTCGGTTCCTTCCTTGTGCAGAGATGTCGGATGGCCAATGGGCAAGTGTTCCCTCTGAATGGCTGGGTCGGGTCGTCTGCGTCTGAGTTGCAAACGGACATCAAG
Organism: Schistocerca nitens; assembly: GCF_023898315.1. NCBI lineage: Eukaryota > Metazoa > Arthropoda > Insecta > Orthoptera > Acrididae > Schistocerca > Schistocerca nitens. The sequence goes on from NC_064615.1 coordinate 670,205,286, forward strand.
GGAGTTGGGAAGGAGCAGCAGTGAGGGCCAGACAGCCATGACTCGCCTGACCGTTGCTGACACGCATGACTTGAGTGGGGACGACCTTGGTTGGTCGTTCAGTCGGTCATCTTATCGGACGACGTGCATTTGGTCGCCGACCGCTTTTGGCTTCTCCATGTGTGTTGACATGTAATTCGCCCTAGTTGTTCCTCAGCGACTGGTTTTAGTATTGTTCGAGTTGTTGGTGGAAGTGTTTCACGGAACGGTATGTAGTTTGTGTGGTTTTGTTGATGATAGTTTGATCATTGGGGAAAGTTGGGAAGATCATGATAACATACTGGGGGAGGTTTGCAACAAATTATGATACGGGAGAATGTCTCTAATATTACTTAAATGTACATTTCCTGTGAAAAAAGTAAATTCTTGGCCACGGCATCTCGGAAGAGGGAATTTTGCTGGACCAGGAGAAATATGTTTTACGTATTGTATGTCTGTGTTATGTCAGTGTTGACACGACCACTCATTTCATCGTCAGTATTGGAGCCACTCGAACTATCTAGTCATCCTGGCGTTGTCTTCTGCGCCTTCTGTATTGACCATGTATCTGGATCCCTCAGTGCATCGTGTAGTTTATTTTCTGTTATGTGTTGTATATTGCTATGGAAGTGCCTGTATCTAATGCATTTCAAAAGGAAGTGTCCAGTGTTCTGGGAAACCTGTCCCTCGGCCAGGATTCACATGGCGCAACCGTAACCGCTCCCGGATGTTAGGGGGAAAATGAACAGACTCGACGACTCTTATCATTCTCGTTCCACTCTTTTTACCAAGTGCCTACACACTAATTTTTTAATTTGCACCTTTCTTTTATGGGGTGATCAGTGATCTGCAACACTCTCCCGAGTATACCCATATTCAGTCAGTATGTGCAGGGTGTTTCAAAAATGACCGGTATATTTGAAACGGCAATAAAAACTAAACGAGCAGCGATAGAAATAAACCGTTTGTTGCAATATGCTTGGGACAACAGTACATTTTCAGGCGGACAAACTTTCGAAATTACAGTAGTTACAATTTTCAACAATAGATGGCGCTGCAAGTGATGTGAAAGATATAGAAGACAACGCAGTCTGTGGGTGCGCCATTCTGTACGTCGTCTTTCTGCTGTAAGCGTGTGCTGTTCACAACGTGCAAGTGTGCTGTAGACAACATGGTTTATTCCTTAGAACAGAGGATTTTTCTGGTGTTGGAATTCCACCGCCTAGAACACAGTGTTGTTGCAACAAGACGAAGTTTTCAACGGAGGTTTAATGTAACCAAAGGACCGAAAAGCGATACAATAAAGGATCTGTTTGAAAAATTTCAACGGACTGGGAACGTGACGGATGAACGTGCTGGAAAGGTAGGGCGACCGCGTACGGCAACCACAGAGGGCAACGCGCAGCTAGTGCAGCAGGTGATCCAACAGCGGCCTCGGGTTTCCGTTCGCCGTGTTGCAGCTGCGGTCCAAATGACGCCAACGTCCACGTATCGTCTCATGCGCCAGAGTTTACACCTCTATCCATACAAAATTCAAACGCGGCAACCCCTCAGCGCCGCTACCATTGCTGCACGAGAGACATTCGCTAACGATATAGTGCACAGGATTGATGACGGCGATATGCATGTGGTCAGCATTTGGTTTACTGACGAAGCTTATTTTTACCTGGACGGCTTCGTCAATAAACAGAACTGGCGCATATGGGGAACCGAAAAGCCCCATGTTGCAGTCCCATCGTCCCTGCATCCTCAAAAAGTACTGGTCTGGGCCGCCATTTCTTCCAAAGGAATCATTGGCCCATTTTTCAGATCCGAAACGATTACTGCATCACGCTATCTGGACATTCTTCGTGAATTTGTGGCGGTACAAACTGCCTTAGACGACACTGCGAACACCTCGTGGTTTATGCAAGATGGTGCCCGGCCACATCGCACGGCCGACGTCTTTAATTTCCTGAATGAATATTTCGATGATCGTGTGATTGCTTTGGGCTATCCGAAACATACAGGAGGCGGCGTGGATTGGCCTCCCTATTCGCCAGACATGAACCCCTGTGACTTCTTTCTGTGGGGACACTTGAAAGACCAGGTGTACCGCCAGAATCCAGAAACAATTGAACAGCTGAAGCAGTACATCTCATCTGCATGTGAAGCCATTCCGCCAGACACGTTGTCAAAGGTTTCGGGTGATTTCATTCAGAGACTACGCCATATTATTGCTACGCATGGTGGATGTGTGGAAAATATCGTACTATAGAGTTTCCCAGACCGCAGCGCCATCTGTTGTTGAAAATTGTAACTACTGTAATTTCGAAAGTTCGTCTGCCTGAAAATGTACTGTTGTCCCAAGCATATTGCAACAAACGGTGTATTTCTATCGCTGCTCGTTTAGTTTTTATTGCCGTTTCAAATATACCGGTCATTTTTGAAACACCCTGTAGCAGTCCGATGTCTGATGATTATACCGACCGGTATATTCCAGACAACACATACAGTGAATCGACTGACGTCGTGCTGAACGTCCCATGTATTCTAAGTAGCACACTCCTCTGCCCCTAACAGTGATCCGCTTCGTAACGAGAGCGAGTCTATGCGCCGATGTGCTAACTGTAAAGCTCAGTATCGACTCAAAAAGTGCGCAGTGGTACATTCTTACGTATGTCAGTGGTAGTCTCTATTGTGCCGAATTTAATGCCGCTATTCAATAAATTTTTTCGGGGTTTGTGACCGCATTGTCAATATATATAAAACTACTGACGTTTCGGCCCCTAGTTCAAATGGCTCTGAGCACTATTGGACCTAACAGCTGAGGTCATCAGTCCCCTAAAACTTAGAACTACTTAACCCTAACTAACCTAAGGACACCACACATCCATGCCCGAGGCAGGATTCGAACCTGCGACCGCAGCGGTCGCACGGTTCCAGACAAGCGCCTAAAACCGCTCGTCCACCCTGGCCGGCTTTCGGTCCCTGTTGCAAGGTACCTTCCTCAGGGTGGGTAAACAAGAACACCCTGAAGAAGGTACCTTGCAACAGGGATCGAAACGTCGGTAGTTTTATATGTATTGACAATGCGGTCACAACCCCAGAAAAATTTTATTGAATGTGACAATGGCCGCGGAAGCCTATTCTTAAATTTAATGTCGCTAATTTATGAAGCAGACTTTCGGCTTTGTTCGTAACTGCTCGTATAGGTTCGTTGAAGCTAAGTCGTTCGTCAGTGCGTACCCTAAGGTAGTTTTTATATTTCTATTGTTGAACTTAATTGCTGAGTGTCTTTTTAGTGATGCTTTGAGCACCACTGGTGCTGCTATGGATAATTTGTTTTGGTTACGCCACTGTTGTATTGTGTGTACAATATTTTACAACATATCTCTTGTGTTAGCTGATACTACAATTAAAAGGTCGTCAGCGTACAATACGATCAGGTCGGAACTTTCATCTCCCTTCATTAAAATCAAGAGAGGTTCATTTGTGATAGCCGAGAAGATAGGTCCGCAGATAGAGCCTTGTGAACATCCTTTGGTACTATTTTGACAACTTTGTTGTGTGTTGTCCTCTTGCCACTCTACCACTCTGTTTCTACAACAGTCTCGGAAACTATTGAGCAGGGATCCAGAAGTCTGTAGTTCTCTAAATCGTGCAAAGATTCCTTAGAGCCAAAGATTATCAAAGGTGCCAGCAATGTCTATAATAATCTTAACTACATACTCCTGTGGTGTCCGTTTCACATTTTGGAAAGACCGGTTAATTGTGTCGTCTAAAGTCAAATTAGTGTCGACTAAGGTCATCGAGTTCCCTGCGAGCCTGAAGACTGTTACACAGAAGCCTTTCACGGACCTTAGCCAATGTATTTAACAAGCAAACTGGTACACTTTCTTCTTCACATTCCACGTCATTACGGACTGGGGTGGTGGTGGTGGTGGTGGTGGTGGTGGTGGTGGTGGTGGTACCCCTACTTCATGCGACAGAGCAACTTACAGCGGTAGGAGTATAAAGTAGTGTTCATAGTTTTCAGTCATGATTTATTGAACTGTTTGTTCGTTAATACACCTGTTAGCAGCTGACTCATTGGCTGTGGGGGGTATTACAGCCTTCTTGAAATCTGACAATATTTCACAGTTTCATAGAACTCGCTTTCCTGCAAAACGGTCCTGTCATGTATTCGTTTCAAAGAGCTGTTTTTTGACTTTTGTCATTTACTGCTTTTCGGATTCTTCATTTAGTATTGCATCTCCCGTCTAACCTTCATCCAGTTCCTCTTACACTTCCATGATATTGTGTTAGAGCCTTTTTTTTCTTTATATAGTCCTAATAGTCGTACATATTCCTTCCACCTGTAAGCACCTGCTTAGTGTAGGGTTGACAATGAATTTATTGGTATTCCCAGAATTGCTTCTCTTCTTTCCAAGGATTTCCCTGATTTTCCCACAGGTATCATATGTGTTCCCTACGTTCCTACATGCTTCTACAGCCTTGCATTCCTCCTATAGCTATTTCTTTCACGTCATTTTGCCATTTTACACCTTCTACACTGAAGAACCAAAGAGACTGTTACACCTGTCTAATATCGTGCAGAGCCTCCGCTAGCACTCAGAAGTGCCACTACACGACGTGGCATGGACTCGAATAGTGTCTGGAGGAAACTTACACCATGAATCCTGCAGAGCACTCCATAAATCCGTGAGAGAACAAGGAGGGTGGCGATCTCTTCTGAACAGCACGTTGCAAGGCATCCCAGATATGCTCAATAATGTTCATGTATGGATAGTTTGGTAGCCAGCGGAAATCTTTAAACTCAGAAGAGTGTTCCTGGAGCCACTCTGTAGCAGTTCTGGAGATGTGTGGTGTCGCATTGCACTGCTGGAATTGCCAATTGCACAATGGACATGAACTGGTGTAGGTGATAATACAGGATGCTTACATACGTGTCAGCTATCAGACCCGCATCTAGACGTATAAGGGGTCCCATATCACGCCAACTGCACACGCCCCACAGCATTACAGAGCCTCCACCAGCTTCAACAGTCCCTAGCTGATACGCAGGGGCCATGGATTCATGAGGTTGTCTCCATACCCGTAAATGTCCATCCGCTCGATGATATTTTAAACGGGAGTCATCCGACCAGGCAACATGTTTCTAGTCATCAACAGTCCAATGTCGGAGTTTACGGGACCAAGCGAGGCGTATCGCTTTGTGTCGTGCAGTCATCAAGGGTACACGAGTGGGCATTCGGCTCCGAAGCTCCATATCGGTGATGTTACGTTGAATGATTCTCACGCTCACACTTGTTGATGGCCCAGCATTGAAATCTGCAGCAGTTTGCGGAAGGGTTGCACTTTTGTCAAGTTGAACGATTCTCTTCAGTCGTCCTTTGTCCCGTTATTACAGGATCTTTTTCCGGCCGCAGCGATGTCGGAGATTTGCTGTTTTACCGAATTCCTGATATTCACGGTACACTCATGGAATGGTCGTTTGGGAAAATCCCCACTTCATCGCTATCTCGGAGATTCTGTGTCCCATCACTCTTGCGCTGACTGTAACACCATTTTCAAACTCACTTAAATCTTGATAACTTGCCATTGTAGCAGCAGTAACCGATTTAACAACTGCGCCAGACACTTGTTGTCTTATATAGGCATTGCCGACCGCAGCGCCGTATTCCAAAAAATGGTGCAAATGGCTCTGAGCACTATGGGACTAAACATCTGAGGTCATCAATCTCCTAGAACTTAGAACTACTTAAACCTAACTAACCTAAGTAAATCACACACACCCATACCCGAGCCAGGATTCGAACCTGCGACCGCAGCGGTCGCGCGGTTCCAGACTGTAGCGCCTAGAATTGCTCGGTCACGCGCCGTATTCCGTTTGCTTACGTACCTCTGTGTTTGAATAAGAATGCCTATACCAACTTCTTTGGCGCTTCAACGTGTTAGTCACTATCTTTAGGCGTCTGTATTTTATTTTATTTATTTATTTATTTATTTATTTTTGCCTAATTCTTCTGCTACCTTCGTTGTTTCATCTCTGAAATCAATACATTCATCTACCGTATTTCTTACACCGATTCTCAGGAGGAGCTACATTTAATAATATTATTCCTTATCTGATACTGTAGAGTAGATTCCGCTGTTTGATAAACATTTCTGTGAGCTAGAAAGGAATGACTTACGGTATAGAGTAATCCACGTAAATGTGCATGTTCCTTCGAAGCAGTTCTATAAGTCTAATAAATTTCAAGATGGGTGACACTATCAGAACGAAAATGGATGAATTATCTTTCAACATATCACAAAATAAAATATATAGAGCGTTTTCAAAGTCCATGGAATATCTTTATTCAGTTCCTCTTCGGTATAGTTCGCATTTACTGCACTAGTAAGACAGTGAATTATCATTCAGGAGGACGGTGGATCAAACCAACAACTCAAATCCTCATCACTAATAACCTGCTCGTCGACAGGTCTTTGAAACGGAGTCTTCCATTTTTTACTAAGCGAAGGATTTTAAACGCAGTTGGTCTCATTTCAGTTCATATCGTCAACAAACCTACTGTAACATGTGAAATCAACACGTATCATTGATACAATGAAACGCTAAACAGTCAATTACTTCTGTCTGACTGCTGGTATTTCGCACCTCTGTTTACAGGGAACTACTATTAACAGAGGAATAGGTGTAACGTAAGACCGTCATGGGAAACTATATAAATACAATTTTTAAAACTATTTTTCGGTCAGTTATGGAATTATTCTACACCCAGACGAAAATAGCGCAATCCCCTTTTTAAACCGTTTTCATTAAGTCGCCTTTTTGTCTGTTTGTCTGTACGGTACACAGTTTGCAGCTGATCTTAAACTGACTCCCCGATGAGGTAGACAACTGAAACTTTCAACATAGCACAGAACTGGACCAGAGTGCAATATTAATTCGTGTTCTGGTCTGATGCGTGGCGGGGGCTGCTTTGTGTACCACTACTTTTTTTTCGCCCTTTTCTGGTTCCGGTCGTAAACGTTTCGCGGTTACAACAATTGCTGGTAAACCTCCGTGTGAGCTCGGTTGCCTCTAATTACATCGTCACGGTCTTTTCGCGTGATACATGTAGGAGGAATCAATATCCTGGTCTAATTTTCAGGTCTGTCGGTATGGGATTGGGAATGTGTATGGGGCTAGGAGAAATTATTTTTTACTGTTTACCCCATTTGTAAAAAGCCAAGGGAAACTGAAATAAACCTGACATTCACCACATGTCTCTACTGTAATCTCATCAAAATGTTTGAAAACGATTTAAAAATCTTGCACACACAAGACTTAAAAAGCAGGAAATTATTATTTAAACAAAAAACTTTTTACTACAACACGTTTTTAAAATGGACTAAAAAGTATAAAATAACTTCTCCTAATCCCATACAGATTACTAAACCCATACAGACAGTCCTAAATATTTTTTTCTATTGAAATTTTAATAGCTGTGACAATACCCGTAAAATTAAATACAAAAAACATGGGGTGTGTGCAACATATAACAGTAAGGAGTGTAGAGGTTAGGTTTCGTTGAGAAATATCGACCACACTTCATATCATTTATAGTGCAATAAAACTGTTAGGGATTTCGGTGAACTTTTCATGCATTAATTGTCTTCGGCATGCAACCCATGTATCATTTCAAATTTGAGAGTTATTGTCATTGCTATTAAAAATTTCAAGGCCAAATTTTCGGTACTATCTGTATGGGATTAGGAATCTGCATGGGGCTAGGAGCAATTATTTTGTGCTGTTTACTCGAGTTCAAAAATGTGTTATATTAAAAAGTTTTTATTTAAATAATTTTAATCCTGTGTGTGTGCTTCCGGTAACTCAGGTTTATAGTAACAATGATGCCCTATTCACACCCCTTTACCGCAGACAGAGATTCTATCCAACTTCCTGAAAACTTTATTCATATCTTGAAGTGCAGTCGCCAACTCATGCCAGAAACACATTCAGCTTTCTCACTCTGTCGACGAGGAAGCAGACAGCTGATCCTGGTAGTCATACACTAGCGGTAGTAGACATAACACACCCTTGCGTTTGCTTTGCAGAAACCAGCAACAACATTATCTGTCATCAATAAACACTTCCGGGCTAAGTTGCCGTGGTCGATCTGTAAAACTTCTTCTACCTAACGTTTCGTTCTCAACTACGGAGAACATCTTCGGAGGTGAGTCAACGACTGGCTGCTAGGAGCTGGGGCCGCCGCTTATATGGATATCGTAGAGGGCGCCACCGCACGTCACGTGGCGTCGATGTGCAGCTATCTCTGGCTATCGTCTGTTCTCTCGATTGCAGACAATCGATTGTCACGTGATTGATGCAACGTCGACCGCCATATCTTATCCAATTTTAATCCTTCTTCTTTACGATTAAAATTGTATTGATGTTTGTGGATTTCAATTGCCTCTCTACACATACGTGTATAATAATGCGACGTCCTCGCTAGCACGCTGGTTTCACCAAATTTTATTTCGTGATCTCCATCCTTAAAAACATGTTCCGCTACTGCCGATTTGTCGATATGTCCCAAGCGACAGTTTCTTTTGTGCTCCGTCAACCGTGTATTGATGCTTCTTTTTGTAGTTCCTATGTAGACCCTGCCACAACTGCACGGAATTTTATATACCCCTGGGGTGGCTAGGGGGTGACGAGCATCTTTTGTTGATCTTAGGCATTCACTAATTTTCTTAGTAGGTCTGAAAATGGTCTCTACGTGAAACTTGGCTAGTACTTTTCCAATGCGATCCGTGATATTATGGATGAACGGAAGAAATACTTTTCCAGCTGACGGTTGTTGCTCTCTCCTATTTTTAGGCATTTTTCTATTTGGGTGAAGTGCTCGGTTAATCTCGTTTTTCGTATAACCATTTTTTGCAAAGGCTATTCGTAAATGATTTAGTTCTTCTTGTAAGTAGCGTGGTTCACAAATATTATTGGCCCTATCCACTAATGTTTTTATGACCCCCCTCTTTTGCCTAGGGTGGTGGTTTGAGTTCTTATGGAGGTAGCGATCAGTATGTGTACCTTTCCTGTAGACCTTATGGCCTAAGGTTCCATCCGCCCGTTTGATAACTGATACATCCAAGAAGTTAAGTTGTCCGTTCTTCTCCTTCTCCATAGTAAATTTAATCTTTGGGTTGATGCTATTTAAGTGTACCAGGAAATCATTCAAGTCTTCTTCCTCATGATTCCATATTACAAAGGTATCATCCACATACCGATACCACTTCGAGGGGCGTTTTTTGGCCGACTGCAGTGCTTGATGTTCAAAATATTCCATGAATAAATTCGCAATTGCGGGACTTAGGGGGCTTCCCATGGCTACCCCATCGATCTGTTCATAAAATTCGCCATTGTACTGAAAATAGGTCGAGGATAGACAGTGTTGGAACAAGGCTACTACATCAGTAGGGAACATATCGGCTATATGGGAGAGAGCTTCATCAACTGGAACCATCGTGAACAAAGACACTATATCAAAACTGACAAGGATGTCATTAGGACCGACAGTAATTTCCCTCAATTTCTCAATGAAATGTAGAGAGTTTTTAATATGACTTTCAGTTTTGCCTATGTAAGGTTGTAACAAAGAGGCAAGGTGTCTGGCTAGTTCTTGGGTAGGAGCTCCAATTGCGCTGACTATTGGTCTCAAAGGAACATCAGGCTTATGTATCTTTGGTAATCCATATAATCTCGGAGGATAAGCCTCCGTTTTACAAAGATACTTTTTAACTTCTGTAGGAATGGAAGACTGTTTTATCAGCCGATTGGTGGCATTCAGCACATTCGTTGTGGGATCCTTTTTCAACTTCTTGTATGTGCTGGGTTCCAGGAGATCACTGATCTTCTTGTGATAATCCTCAGTATTCATTAAAACAGTAACATTTCCCTTGTCAGCGGCAACTATAATAACATTCTTGTCTGCATTGATCTCTCGTAATGCCTTCCTTTCCCCTTGAGACAGATTGCTACTGGGTGGCTTAGCTTTGCGTAATATCCTGGAGGTTTCCATTCTAATTTCGTCAGCAGAATATGATGGTAACTGACGAATTCCTGCCTCTATGTTAGCAATAATGTCCTCCATAGGAATCTTGGATGGAGTTATTGCAAAATTCCCTCCTTTAGACAGAACAGAAAGTTCTTCCTTAGACAACTCTTTTTCTGATAAATTAATAACCGTTTGGGAATTGTTTGGAATCGGTGTTTCCTGTCGACCCTCTTGTAGACGATCAAACTTCTTCTTCTGCCTATTGGAAGACACTTCTGCACTAATCTCCATAGATCTAAATGTTAAACTGTCCACTTTGTTCCAATGACAAAACTGCATAGTATTGCTAATAAGTAAATGAAGATTTAGCAGTTGACCATCACATACCGCCAGTCCTCGTCGTGTCTGATGTATCCGCTCACGTAGTAATGCCAGTTCCATACGAGAGTAAATACGGTTAGCTTGTGCCGAATGAAACATTCTTCTTACTTTTAAAAACTTGGGAACTATACCGGTATCACGACAGCGTAGCAGAAACGTGAGTGAGCAAAGTTGTTGACCTTTCTTCTTGCGTAGGTTCTCCAGTTGTCGTACCCTAGTTGACATTTCCTCCCCGTAGAGGCGTCGAATCATTCCATGTAGGCTTTCACGGCCGGCGTCTTCATCAATAAACACTTCCGGGCTAAGTTGCCGTGGTCGATCTGTAAAACTTCTTCTACCTAACGTTTCGTTCTCAACTACGGAGAACATCTTCGGAGGTGAGTCAACGACTGGCTGCTAGGAGCTGGGGCCGCCGCTTATATGGATATCGTAGAGGGCGCCACCGCACGTCACGTGGCGTCGATGTGCAGCTATCTCTGGCTATCGTCTGTTCTCTCGATTGCAGACAATCGATTGTCACGTGATTGATGCAACGTCGACCGCCATATCTTATCCAATTTTAATCCTTCTTCTTTACGATTAAAATTGTATTGATGTTTGTGGATTTCAATTGCCTCTCTACACATACGTGTATAATAATGCGACGTCCTCGCTAGCACGCTGGTTTCACCAAATTTTATTTCGTGATCTCCATCCTTAAAAACATGTTCCGCTACTGCCGATTTGTCGATATGTCCCAAGCGACAGTTTCTTTTGTGCTCCGTCAACCGTGTATTGATGCTTCTTTTTGTAGTTCCTATGTAGACCCTGCCACAACTGCACGGAATTTTATATACCCCTGGGGTGGCTAGGGGGTGACGAGCATCTTTTGTTGATCTTAGGCATTCACTAATTTTCTTAGTAGGTCTGAAAATGGTCTCTACGTGAAACTTGGCTAGTACTTTTCCAATGCGATCCGTGATATTATGGATGAACGGAAGAAATACTTTTCCAGCTGACGGTTGTTGCTCTCTCCTATTTTTAGGCATTTTTCTATTTGGGTGAAGTGCTCGGTTAATCTCGTTTTTCGTATAACCATTTTTTGCAAAGGCTATTCGTAAATGATTTAGTTCTTCTTGTAAGTAGCGTGGTTCACAAATATTATTGGCCCTATCCACTAATGTTTTTATGACCCCCCTCTTTTGCCTAGGGTGGTGGTTTGAGTTCTTATGGAGGTAGCGATCAGTATGTGTACCTTTCCTGTAGACCTTATGGCCTAAGGTTCCATCCGCCCGTTTGATAACTGATACATCCAAGAAGTTAAGTTGTCCGTTCTTCTCCTTCTCCATAGTAAATTTAATCTTTGGGTTGATGCTATTTAAGTGTACCAGGAAATCATTCAAGTCTTCTTCCTCATGATTCCATATTACAAAGGTATCATCCACATACCGATACCACTTCGAGGGGCGTTTTTTGGCCGACTGCAGTGCTTGATGTTCAAAATATTCCATGAATAAATTCGCAATTGCGGGACTTAGGGGGCTTCCCATGGCTACCCCATCGATCTGTTCATAAAATTCGCCATTGTACTGAAAATAGGTCGAGGATAGACAGTGTTGGAACAAGGCTACTACATCAGTAGGGAACATATCGGCTATATGGGAGAGAGCTTCATCAACTGGAACCATCGTGAACAAAGACACTATATCAAAACTGACAAGGATGTCATTAGGACCGACAGTAATTTCCCTCAATTTCTCAATGAAATGTAGAGAGTTTTTAATATGACTTTCAGTTTTGCCTATGTAAGGTTGTAACAAAGAGGCAAGGTGTCTGGCTAGTTCTTGGGTAGGAGCTCCAATTGCGCTGACTATTGGTCTCAAAGGAACATCAGGCTTATGTATCTTTGGTAATCCATATAATCTCGGAGGATAAGCCTCCGTTTTACAAAGATACTTTTTAACTTCTGTAGGAATGGAAGACTGTTTTATCAGCCGATTGGTGGCATTCAGCACATTCGTTGTGGGATCCTTTTTCAACTTCTTGTATGTGCTGGGTTCCAGGAGATCACTGATCTTCTTGTGATAATCCTCAGTATTCATTAAAACAGTAACATTTCCCTTGTCAGCGGCAACTATAATAACATTCTTGTCTGCATTGATCTCTCGTAATGCCTTCCTTTCCCCTTGAGACAGATTGCTACTGGGTGGCTTAGCTTTGCGTAATATCCTGGAGGTTTCCATTCTAATTTCGTCAGCAGAATATGATGGTAACTGACGAATTCCTGCCTCTATGTTAGCAATAATGTCCTCCATAGGAATCTTGGATGGAGTTATTGCAAAATTCCCTCCTTTAGACAGAACAGAAAGTTCTTCCTTAGACAACTCTTTTTCTGATAAATTAATAACCGTTTGGGAATTGTTTGGAATCGGTGTTTCCTGTCGACCCTCTTGTAGACGATCAAACTTCTTCTTCTGCCTATTGGAAGACACTTCTGCACTAATCTCCATAGATCTAAATGTTAAACTGTCCACTTTGTTCCAATGACAAAACTGCATAGTATTGCTAATAAGTAAATGAAGATTTAGCAGTTGACCATCACATACCGCCAGTCCTCGTCGTGTCTGATGTATCCGCTCACGTAGTAATGCCAGTTCCATACGAGAGTAAATACGGTTAGCTTGTGCCGAATGAAACATTCTTCTTACTTTTAAAAACTTGGGAACTATACCGGTATCACGACAGCGTAGCAGAAACGTGAGTGAGCAAAGTTGTTGACCTTTCTTCTTGCGTAGGTTCTCCAGTCGTCGTACCCTAGTTGACATTTCCTCCCCGTAGAGGCGTCGAATCATTCCATGTAGGCTTTCACGGCCGGCGTCTTCATCAATAAACACTTCCGGGCTAAGTTGCCGTGGTCGATCTGTAAAACTTCTTCTACCTAACGTTTCGTTCTCAACTACGGAGAACATCTTCGGAGGTGAGTCAACGACTGGCTGCTAGGAGCTGGGGCCGCCGCTTATATGGATATCGTAGAGGGCGCCACCGCACGTCACGTGGCGTCGATGTGCAGCTATCTCTGGCTATCGTCTGTTCTCTCGATTGCAGACAATCGATTGTCACGTGATTGATGCAACGTCGACCGCCATATCTTATCCAATTTTAATCCTTCTTCTTTACGATTAAAATTGTATTGATGTTTGTGGATTTCAATTGCCTCTCTACACATACGTGTATAATAATGCGACGTCCTCGCTAGCACGCTGGTTTCACCAAATTTTATTTCGTGATCTCCATCCTTAAAAACATGTTCCGCTACTGCCGATTTGTCGATATGTCCCAAGCGACAGTTTCTTTTGTGCTCCGTCAACCGTGTATTGATGCTTCTTTTTGTAGTTCCTATGTAGACCCTGCCACAACTGCACGGAATTTTATATACCCCTGGGGTGGCTAGGGGGTGACGAGCATCTTTTGTTGATCTTAGGCATTCACTAATTTTCTTAGTAGGTCTGAAAATGGTCTCTACGTGAAACTTGGCTAGTACTTTTCCAATGCGATCCGTGATATTATGGATGAACGGAAGAAATACTTTTCCAGCTGACGGTTGTTGCTCTCTCCTATTTTTAGGCATTTTTCTATTTGGGTGAAGTGCTCGGTTAATCTCGTTTTTCGTATAACCATTTTTTGCAAAGGCTATTCGTAAATGATTTAGTTCTTCTTGTAAGTAGCGTGGTTCACAAATATTATTGGCCCTATCCACTAATGTTTTTATGACCCCCCTCTTTTGCCTAGGGTGGTGGTTTGAGTTCTTATGGAGGTAGCGATCAGTATGTGTACCTTTCCTGTAGACCTTATGGCCTAAGGTTCCATCCGCCCGTTTGATAACTGATACATCCAAGAAGTTAAGTTGTCCGTTCTTCTCCTTCTCCATAGTAAATTTAATCTTTGGGTTGATGCTATTTAAGTGTACCAGGAAATCATTCAAGTCTTCTTCCTCATGATTCCATATTACAAAGGTATCATCCACATACCGATACCACTTCGAGGGGCGTTTTTTGGCCGACTGCAGTGCTTGATGTTCAAAATATTCCATGAATAAATTCGCAATTGCGGGACTTAGGGGGCTTCCCATGGCTACCCCATCGATCTGTTCATAAAATTCGCCATTGTACTGAAAATAGGTCGAGGATAGACAGTGTTGGAACAAGGCTACTACATCAGTAGGGAACATATCGGCTATATGGGAGAGAGCTTCATCAACTGGAACCATCGTGAACAAAGACACTATATCAAAACTGACAAGGATGTCATTAGGACCGACAGTAATTTCCCTCAATTTCTCAATGAAATGTAGAGAGTTTTTAATATGACTTTCAGTTTTGCCTATGTAAGGTTGTAACAAAGAGGCAAGGTGTCTGGCTAGTTCTTGGGTAGGAGCTCCAATTGCGCTGACTATTGGTCTCAAAGGAACATCAGGCTTATGTATCTTTGGTAATCCATATAATCTCGGAGGATAAGCCTCCGTTTTACAAAGATACTTTTTAACTTCTGTAGGAATGGAAGACTGTTTTATCAGCCGATTGGTGGCATTCAGCACATTCGTTGTGGGATCCTTTTTCAACTTCTTGTATGTGCTGGGTTCCAGGAGATCACTGATCTTCTTGTGATAATCCTCAGTATTCATTAAAACAGTAACATTTCCCTTGTCAGCGGCAACTATAATAACATTCTTGTCTGCATTGATCTCTCGTAATGCCTTCCTTTCCCCTTGAGACAGATTGCTACTGGGTGGCTTAGCTTTGCGTAATATCCTGGAGGTTTCCATTCTAATTTCGTCAGCAGAATATGATGGTAACTGACGAATTCCTGCCTCTATGTTAGCAATAATGTCCTCCATAGGAATCTTGGATGGAGTTATTGCAAAATTCCCTCCTTTAGACAGAACAGAAAGTTCTTCCTTAGACAACTCTTTTTCTGATAAATTAATAACCGTTTGGGAATTGTTTGGAATCGGTGTTTCCTGTCGACCCTCTTGTAGACGATCAAACTTCTTCTTCTGCCTATTGGAAGACACTTCTGCACTAATCTCCATAGATCTAAATGTTAAACTGTCCACTTTGTTCCAATGACAAAACTGCATAGTATTGCTAATAAGTAAATGAAGATTTAGCAGTTGACCATCACATACCGCCAGTCCTCGTCGTGTCTGATGTATCCGCTCACGTAGTAATGCCAGTTCCATACGAGAGTAAATACGGTTAGCTTGTGCCGAATGAAACATTCTTCTTACTTTTAAAAACTTGGGAACTATACCGGTATCACGACAGCGTAGCAGAAACGTGAGTGAGCAAAGTTGTTGACCTTTCTTCTTGCGTAGGTTCTCCAGTCGTCGTACCCTAGTTGACATTTCCTCCCCGTAGAGGCGTCGAATCATTCCATGTAGGCTTTCACGGCCGGCGTCTTCATCAATAAACACTTCCGGGCTAAGTTGCCGTGGTCGATCTGTAAAACTTCTTCTACCTAACGTTTCGTTCTCAACTACGGAGAACATCTTCGGAGGTGAGTCAACGACTGGCTGCTAGGAGCTGGGGCCGCCGCTTATATGGATATCGTAGAGGGCGCCACCGCACGTCACGTGGCGTCGATGTGCAGCTATCTCTGGCTATCGTCTGTTCTCTCGATTGCAGACAATCGATTGTCACGTGATTGATGCAACGTCGACCGCCATATCTTATCCAATTTTAATCCTTCTTCTTTACGATTAAAATTGTATTGATGTTTGTGGATTTCAATTGCCTCTCTACACATACGTGTATAATAATGCGACGTCCTCGCTAGCACGCTGGTTTCACCAAATTTTATTTCGTGATCTCCATCCTTAAAAACATGTTCCGCTACTGCCGATTTGTCGATATGTCCCAAGCGACAGTTTCTTTTGTGCTCCGTCAACCGTGTATTGATGCTTCTTTTTGTAGTTCCTATGTAGACCCTGCCACAACTGCACGGAATTTTATATACCCCTGGGGTGGCTAGGGGGTGACGAGCATCTTTTGTTGATCTTAGGCATTCACTAATTTTCTTAGTAGGTCTGAAAATGGTCTCTACGTGAAACTTGGCTAGTACTTTTCCAATGCGATCCGTGATATTATGGATGAACGGAAGAAATACTTTTCCAGCTGACGGTTGTTGCTCTCTCCTATTTTTAGGCATTTTTCTATTTGGGTGAAGTGCTCGGTTAATCTCGTTTTTCGTATAACCATTTTTTGCAAAGGCTATTCGTAAATGATTTAGTTCTTCTTGTAAGTAGCGTGGTTCACAAATATTATTGGCCCTATCCACTAATGTTTTTATGACCCCCCTCTTTTGCCTAGGGTGGTGGTTTGAGTTCTTATGGAGGTAGCGATCAGTATGTGTACCTTTCCTGTAGACCTTATGGCCTAAGGTTCCATCCGCCCGTTTGATAACTGATACATCCAAGAAGTTAAGTTGTCCGTTCTTCTCCTTCTCCATAGTAAATTTAATCTTTGGGTTGATGCTATTTAAGTGTACCAGGAAATCATTCAAGTCTTCTTCCTCATGATTCCATATTACAAAGGTATCATCCACATACCGATACCACTTCGAGGGGCGTTTTTTGGCCGACTGCAGTGCTTGATGTTCAAAATATTCCATGAATAAATTCGCAATTGCGGGACTTAGGGGGCTTCCCATGGCTACCCCATCGATCTGTTCATAAAATTCGCCATTGTACTGAAAATAGGTCGAGGATAGACAGTGTTGGAACAAGGCTACTACATCAGTAGGGAACATATCGGCTATATGGGAGAGAGCTTCATCAACTGGAACCATCGTGAACAAAGACACTATATCAAAACTGACAAGGATGTCATTAGGACCGACAGTAATTTCCCTCAATTTCTCAATGAAATGTAGAGAGTTTTTAATATGACTTTCAGTTTTGCCTATGTAAGGTTGTAACAAAGAGGCAAGGTGTCTGGCTAGTTCTTGGGTAGGAGCTCCAATTGCGCTGACTATTGGTCTCAAAGGAACATCAGGCTTATGTATCTTTGGTAATCCATATAATCTCGGAGGATAAGCCTCCGTTTTACAAAGATACTTTTTAACTTCTGTAGGAATGGAAGACTGTTTTATCAGCCGATTGGTGGCATTCAGCACATTCGTTGTGGGATCCTTTTTCAACTTCTTGTATGTGCTGGGTTCCAGGAGATCACTGATCTTCTTGTGATAATCCTCAGTATTCATTAAAACAGTAACATTTCCCTTGTCAGCGGCAACTATAATAACATTCTTGTCTGCATTGATCTCTCGTAATGCCTTCCTTTCCCCTTGAGACAGATTGCTACTGGGTGGCTTAGCTTTGCGTAATATCCTGGAGGTTTCCATTCTAATTTCGTCAGCAGAATATGATGGTAACTGACGAATTCCTGCCTCTATGTTAGCAATAATGTCCTCCATAGGAATCTTGGATGGAGTTATTGCAAAATTCCCTCCTTTAGACAGAACAGAAAGTTCTTCCTTAGACAACTCTTTTTCTGATAAATTAATAACCGTTTGGGAATTGTTTGGAATCGGTGTTTCCTGTCGACCCTCTTGTAGACGATCAAACTTCTTCTTCTGCCTATTGGAAGACACTTCTGCACTAATCTCCATAGATCTAAATGTTAAACTGTCCACTTTGTTCCAATGACAAAACTGCATAGTATTGCTAATAAGTAAATGAAACGTTAGGTAGAAGAAGTTTTACAGATCGACCACGGCAACTTAGCCCGGAAGTGTTTATTGATGAAGACGCCGGCCGTGAAAGCCTACATGGAATGATTCGACGCCTCTACGGGGAGGAAATGTCAACTAGGGTACGACGACTGGAGAACCTACGCAAGAAGAAAGGTCAACAACTTTGCTCACTCACGTTTCTGCTACGCTGTCGTGATACCGGTATAGTTCCCAAGTTTTTAAAAGTAAGAAGAATGTTTCATTCGGCACAAGCTAACCGTATTTACTCTCGTATGGAACTGGCATTACTACGTGAGCGGATACATCAGACACGACGAGGACTGGCGGTATGTGATGGTCAACTGCTAAATCTTCATTTACTTATTAGCAATACTATGCAGTTTTGTCATTGGAACAAAGTGGACAGTTTAACATTTAGATCTATGGAGATTAGTGCAGAAGTGTCTTCCAATAGGCAGAAGAAGAAGTTTGATCGTCTACAAGAGGGTCGACAGGAAACACCGATTCCAAACAATTCCCAAACGGTTATTAATTTATCAGAAAAAGAGTTGTCTAAGGAAGAACTTTCTGTTCTGTCTAAAGGAGGGAATTTTGCAATAACTCCATCCAAGATTCCTATGGAGGACATTATTGCTAACATAGAGGCAGGAATTCGTCAGTTACCATCATATTCTGCTGACGAAATTAGAATGGAAACCTCCAGGATATTACGCAAAGCTAAGCCACCCAGTAGCAATCTGTCTCAAGGGGAAAGGAAGGCATTACGAGAGATCAATGCAGACAAGAATGTTATTATAGTTGCCGCTGACAAGGGAAATGTTACTGTTTTAATGAATACTGAGGATTATCACAAGAAGATCAGTGATCTCCTGGAACCCAGCACATACAAGAAGTTGAAAAAGGATCCCACAACGAATGTGCTGAATGCCACCAATCGGCTGATAAAACAGTCTTCCATTCCTACAGAAGTTAAAAAGTATCTTTGTAAAACGGAGGCTTATCCTCCGAGATTATATGGATTACCAAAGATACATAAGCCTGATGTTCCTTTGAGACCAATAGTCAGCGCAATTGGAGCTCCTACCCAAGAACTAGCCAGACACCTTGCCTCTTTGTTACAACCTTACATAGGCAAAACTGAAAGTCATATTAAAAACTCTCTACATTTCATTGAGAAATTGAGGGAAATTACTGTCGGTCCTAATGACATCCTTGTCAGTTTTGATATAGTGTCTTTGTTCACGATGGTTCCAGTTGATGAAGCTCTCTCCCATATAGCCGATATGTTCCCTACTGATGTAGTAGCCTTGTTCCAACACTGTCTATCCTCGACCTATTTTCAGTACAATGGCGAATTTTATGAACAGATCGATGGGGTAGCCATGGGAAGCCCCCTAAGTCCCGCAATTGCGAATTTATTCATGGAATATTTTGAACATCAAGCACTGCAGTCGGCCAAAAAACGCCCCTCGAAGTGGTATCGGTATGTGGATGATACCTTTGTAATATGGAATCATGAGGAAGAAGACTTGAATGATTTCCTGGTACACTTAAATAGCATCAACCCAAAGATTAAATTTACTATGGAGAAGGAGAAGAACGGACAACTTAACTTCTTGGATGTATCAGTTATCAAACGGGCGGATGGAACCTTAGGCCATAAGGTCTACAGGAAAGGTACACATACTGATCGCTACCTCCATAAGAACTCAAACCACCACCCTAGGCAAAAGAGGGGGGTCATAAAAACATTAGTGGATAGGGCCAATAATATTTGTGAACCACGCTACTTACAAGAAGAACTAAATCATTTACGAATAGCCTTTGCAAAAAATGGTTATACGAAAAACGAGATTAACCGAGCACTTCACCCAAATAGAAAAATGCCTAAAAATAGGAGAGAGCAACAACCGTCAGCTGGAAAAGTATTTCTTCCGTTCATCCATAATATCACGGATCGCATTGGAAAAGTACTAGCCAAGTTTCACGTAGAGACCATTTTCAGACCTACTAAGAAAATTAGTGAATGCCTAAGATCAACAAAAGATGCTCGTCACCCCCTAGCCACCCCAGGGGTATATAAAATTCCGTGCAGTTGTGGCAGGGTCTACATAGGAACTACAAAAAGAAGCATCAATACACGGTTGACGGAGCACAAAAGAAACTGTCGCTTGGGACATATCGACAAATCGGCAGTAGCGGAACATGTTTTTAAGGATGGAGATCACGAAATAAAATTTGGTGAAACCAGCGTGCTAGCGAGGACGTCGCATTATTATACACGTATGTGTAGAGAGGCAATTGAAATCCACAAACATCAATACAATTTTAATCGTAAAGAAGAAGGATTAAAATTGGATAAGATATGGCGGTCGACGTTGCATCAATCACGTGACAATCGATTGTCTGCAATCGAGAGAACAGACGATAGCCAGAGATAGCTGCACATCGACGCCACGTGACGTGCGGTGGCGCCCTCTACGATATCCATATAAGCGGCGGCCCCAGCTCCTAGCAGCCAGTCGTTGACTCACCTCCGAAGATGTTCTCCGTAGTTGAGAACGAAACGTTAGGTAGAAGAAGTTTTACAGATCGACCACGGCAACTTAGCCCGGAAGTGTTTATTGATGAAGACGCCGGCCGTGAAAGCCTACATGGAATGATTCGACGCCTCTACGGGGAGGAAATGTCAACTAGGGTACGACGACTGGAGAACCTACGCAAGAAGAAAGGTCAACAACTTTGCTCACTCACGTTTCTGCTACGCTGTCGTGATACCGGTATAGTTCCCAAGTTTTTAAAAGTAAGAAGAATGTTTCATTCGGCACAAGCTAACCGTATTTACTCTCGTATGGAACTGGCATTACTACGTGAGCGGATACATCAGACACGACGAGGACTGGCGGTATGTGATGGTCAACTGCTAAATCTTCATTTACTTATTAGCAATACTATGCAGTTTTGTCATTGGAACAAAGTGGACAGTTTAACATTTAGATCTATGGAGATTAGTGCAGAAGTGTCTTCCAATAGGCAGAAGAAGAAGTTTGATCGTCTACAAGAGGGTCGACAGGAAACACCGATTCCAAACAATTCCCAAACGGTTATTAATTTATCAGAAAAAGAGTTGTCTAAGGAAGAACTTTCTGTTCTGTCTAAAGGAGGGAATTTTGCAATAACTCCATCCAAGATTCCTATGGAGGACATTATTGCTAACATAGAGGCAGGAATTCGTCAGTTACCATCATATTCTGCTGACGAAATTAGAATGGAAACCTCCAGGATATTACGCAAAGCTAAGCCACCCAGTAGCAATCTGTCTCAAGGGGAAAGGAAGGCATTACGAGAGATCAATGCAGACAAGAATGTTATTATAGTTGCCGCTGACAAGGGAAATGTTACTGTTTTAATGAATACTGAGGATTATCACAAGAAGATCAGTGATCTCCTGGAACCCAGCACATACAAGAAGTTGAAAAAGGATCCCACAACGAATGTGCTGAATGCCACCAATCGGCTGATAAAACAGTCTTCCATTCCTACAGAAGTTAAAAAGTATCTTTGTAAAACGGAGGCTTATCCTCCGAGATTATATGGATTACCAAAGATACATAAGCCTGATGTTCCTTTGAGACCAATAGTCAGCGCAATTGGAGCTCCTACCCAAGAACTAGCCAGACACCTTGCCTCTTTGTTACAACCTTACATAGGCAAAACTGAAAGTCATATTAAAAACTCTCTACATTTCATTGAGAAATTGAGGGAAATTACTGTCGGTCCTAATGACATCCTTGTCAGTTTTGATATAGTGTCTTTGTTCACGATGGTTCCAGTTGATGAAGCTCTCTCCCATATAGCCGATATGTTCCCTACTGATGTAGTAGCCTTGTTCCAACACTGTCTATCCTCGACCTATTTTCAGTACAATGGCGAATTTTATGAACAGATCGATGGGGTAGCCATGGGAAGCCCCCTAAGTCCCGCAATTGCGAATTTATTCATGGAATATTTTGAACATCAAGCACTGCAGTCGGCCAAAAAACGCCCCTCGAAGTGGTATCGGTATGTGGATGATACCTTTGTAATATGGAATCATGAGGAAGAAGACTTGAATGATTTCCTGGTACACTTAAATAGCATCAACCCAAAGATTAAATTTACTATGGAGAAGGAGAAGAACGGACAACTTAACTTCTTGGATGTATCAGTTATCAAACGGGCGGATGGAACCTTAGGCCATAAGGTCTACAGGAAAGGTACACATACTGATCGCTACCTCCATAAGAACTCAAACCACCACCCTAGGCAAAAGAGGGGGGTCATAAAAACATTAGTGGATAGGGCCAATAATATTTGTGAACCACGCTACTTACAAGAAGAACTAAATCATTTACGAATAGCCTTTGCAAAAAATGGTTATACGAAAAACGAGATTAACCGAGCACTTCACCCAAATAGAAAAATGCCTAAAAATAGGAGAGAGCAACAACCGTCAGCTGGAAAAGTATTTCTTCCGTTCATCCATAATATCACGGATCGCATTGGAAAAGTACTAGCCAAGTTTCACGTAGAGACCATTTTCAGACCTACTAAGAAAATTAGTGAATGCCTAAGATCAACAAAAGATGCTCGTCACCCCCTAGCCACCCCAGGGGTATATAAAATTCCGTGCAGTTGTGGCAGGGTCTACATAGGAACTACAAAAAGAAGCATCAATACACGGTTGACGGAGCACAAAAGAAACTGTCGCTTGGGACATATCGACAAATCGGCAGTAGCGGAACATGTTTTTAAGGATGGAGATCACGAAATAAAATTTGGTGAAACCAGCGTGCTAGCGAGGACGTCGCATTATTATACACGTATGTGTAGAGAGGCAATTGAAATCCACAAACATCAATACAATTTTAATCGTAAAGAAGAAGGATTAAAATTGGATAAGATATGGCGGTCGACGTTGCATCAATCACGTGACAATCGATTGTCTGCAATCGAGAGAACAGACGATAGCCAGAGATAGCTGCACATCGACGCCACGTGACGTGCGGTGGCGCCCTCTACGATATCCATATAAGCGGCGGCCCCAGCTCCTAGCAGCCAGTCGTTGACTCACCTCCGAAGATGTTCTCCGTAGTTGAGAACGAAACGTTAGGTAGAAGAAGTTTTACAGATCGACCACGGCAACTTAGCCCGGAAGTGTTTATTGATGAAGACGCCGGCCGTGAAAGCCTACATGGAATGATTCGACGCCTCTACGGGGAGGAAATGTCAACTAGGGTACGACGACTGGAGAACCTACGCAAGAAGAAAGGTCAACAACTTTGCTCACTCACGTTTCTGCTACGCTGTCGTGATACCGGTATAGTTCCCAAGTTTTTAAAAGTAAGAAGAATGTTTCATTCGGCACAAGCTAACCGTATTTACTCTCGTATGGAACTGGCATTACTACGTGAGCGGATACATCAGACACGACGAGGACTGGCGGTATGTGATGGTCAACTGCTAAATCTTCATTTACTTATTAGCAATACTATGCAGTTTTGTCATTGGAACAAAGTGGACAGTTTAACATTTAGATCTATGGAGATTAGTGCAGAAGTGTCTTCCAATAGGCAGAAGAAGAAGTTTGATCGTCTACAAGAGGGTCGACAGGAAACACCGATTCCAAACAATTCCCAAACGGTTATTAATTTATCAGAAAAAGAGTTGTCTAAGGAAGAACTTTCTGTTCTGTCTAAAGGAGGGAATTTTGCAATAACTCCATCCAAGATTCCTATGGAGGACATTATTGCTAACATAGAGGCAGGAATTCGTCAGTTACCATCATATTCTGCTGACGAAATTAGAATGGAAACCTCCAGGATATTACGCAAAGCTAAGCCACCCAGTAGCAATCTGTCTCAAGGGGAAAGGAAGGCATTACGAGAGATCAATGCAGACAAGAATGTTATTATAGTTGCCGCTGACAAGGGAAATGTTACTGTTTTAATGAATACTGAGGATTATCACAAGAAGATCAGTGATCTCCTGGAACCCAGCACATACAAGAAGTTGAAAAAGGATCCCACAACGAATGTGCTGAATGCCACCAATCGGCTGATAAAACAGTCTTCCATTCCTACAGAAGTTAAAAAGTATCTTTGTAAAACGGAGGCTTATCCTCCGAGATTATATGGATTACCAAAGATACATAAGCCTGATGTTCCTTTGAGACCAATAGTCAGCGCAATTGGAGCTCCTACCCAAGAACTAGCCAGACACCTTGCCTCTTTGTTACAACCTTACATAGGCAAAACTGAAAGTCATATTAAAAACTCTCTACATTTCATTGAGAAATTGAGGGAAATTACTGTCGGTCCTAATGACATCCTTGTCAGTTTTGATATAGTGTCTTTGTTCACGATGGTTCCAGTTGATGAAGCTCTCTCCCATATAGCCGATATGTTCCCTACTGATGTAGTAGCCTTGTTCCAACACTGTCTATCCTCGACCTATTTTCAGTACAATGGCGAATTTTATGAACAGATCGATGGGGTAGCCATGGGAAGCCCCCTAAGTCCCGCAATTGCGAATTTATTCATGGAATATTTTGAACATCAAGCACTGCAGTCGGCCAAAAAACGCCCCTCGAAGTGGTATCGGTATGTGGATGATACCTTTGTAATATGGAATCATGAGGAAGAAGACTTGAATGATTTCCTGGTACACTTAAATAGCATCAACCCAAAGATTAAATTTACTATGGAGAAGGAGAAGAACGGACAACTTAACTTCTTGGATGTATCAGTTATCAAACGGGCGGATGGAACCTTAGGCCATAAGGTCTACAGGAAAGGTACACATACTGATCGCTACCTCCATAAGAACTCAAACCACCACCCTAGGCAAAAGAGGGGGGTCATAAAAACATTAGTGGATAGGGCCAATAATATTTGTGAACCACGCTACTTACAAGAAGAACTAAATCATTTACGAATAGCCTTTGCAAAAAATGGTTATACGAAAAACGAGATTAACCGAGCACTTCACCCAAATAGAAAAATGCCTAAAAATAGGAGAGAGCAACAACCGTCAGCTGGAAAAGTATTTCTTCCGTTCATCCATAATATCACGGATCGCATTGGAAAAGTACTAGCCAAGTTTCACGTAGAGACCATTTTCAGACCTACTAAGAAAATTAGTGAATGCCTAAGATCAACAAAAGATGCTCGTCACCCCCTAGCCACCCCAGGGGTATATAAAATTCCGTGCAGTTGTGGCAGGGTCTACATAGGAACTACAAAAAGAAGCATCAATACACGGTTGACGGAGCACAAAAGAAACTGTCGCTTGGGACATATCGACAAATCGGCAGTAGCGGAACATGTTTTTAAGGATGGAGATCACGAAATAAAATTTGGTGAAACCAGCGTGCTAGCGAGGACGTCGCATTATTATACACGTATGTGTAGAGAGGCAATTGAAATCCACAAACATCAATACAATTTTAATCGTAAAGAAGAAGGATTAAAATTGGATAAGATATGGCGGTCGACGTTGCATCAATCACGTGACAATCGATTGTCTGCAATCGAGAGAACAGACGATAGCCAGAGATAGCTGCACATCGACGCCACGTGACGTGCGGTGGCGCCCTCTACGATATCCATATAAGCGGCGGCCCCAGCTCCTAGCAGCCAGTCGTTGACTCACCTCCGAAGATGTTCTCCGTAGTTGAGAACGAAACGTTAGGTAGAAGAAGTTTTACAGATCGACCACGGCAACTTAGCCCGGAAGTGTTTATTGATGAAGACGCCGGCCGTGAAAGCCTACATGGAATGATTCGACGCCTCTACGGGGAGGAAATGTCAACTAGGGTACGACGACTGGAGAACCTACGCAAGAAGAAAGGTCAACAACTTTGCTCACTCACGTTTCTGCTACGCTGTCGTGATACCGGTATAGTTCCCAAGTTTTTAAAAGTAAGAAGAATGTTTCATTCGGCACAAGCTAACCGTATTTACTCTCGTATGGAACTGGCATTACTACGTGAGCGGATACATCAGACACGACGAGGACTGGCGGTATGTGATGGTCAACTGCTAAATCTTCATTTACTTATTAGCAATACTATGCAGTTTTGTCATTGGAACAAAGTGGACAGTTTAACATTTAGATCTATGGAGATTAGTGCAGAAGTGTCTTCCAATAGGCAGAAGAAGAAGTTTGATCGTCTACAAGAGGGTCGACAGGAAACACCGATTCCAAACAATTCCCAAACGGTTATTAATTTATCAGAAAAAGAGTTGTCTAAGGAAGAACTTTCTGTTCTGTCTAAAGGAGGGAATTTTGCAATAACTCCATCCAAGATTCCTATGGAGGACATTATTGCTAACATAGAGGCAGGAATTCGTCAGTTACCATCATATTCTGCTGACGAAATTAGAATGGAAACCTCCAGGATATTACGCAAAGCTAAGCCACCCAGTAGCAATCTGTCTCAAGGGGAAAGGAAGGCATTACGAGAGATCAATGCAGACAAGAATGTTATTATAGTTGCCGCTGACAAGGGAAATGTTACTGTTTTAATGAATACTGAGGATTATCACAAGAAGATCAGTGATCTCCTGGAACCCAGCACATACAAGAAGTTGAAAAAGGATCCCACAACGAATGTGCTGAATGCCACCAATCGGCTGATAAAACAGTCTTCCATTCCTACAGAAGTTAAAAAGTATCTTTGTAAAACGGAGGCTTATCCTCCGAGATTATATGGATTACCAAAGATACATAAGCCTGATGTTCCTTTGAGACCAATAGTCAGCGCAATTGGAGCTCCTACCCAAGAACTAGCCAGACACCTTGCCTCTTTGTTACAACCTTACATAGGCAAAACTGAAAGTCATATTAAAAACTCTCTACATTTCATTGAGAAATTGAGGGAAATTACTGTCGGTCCTAATGACATCCTTGTCAGTTTTGATATAGTGTCTTTGTTCACGATGGTTCCAGTTGATGAAGCTCTCTCCCATATAGCCGATATGTTCCCTACTGATGTAGTAGCCTTGTTCCAACACTGTCTATCCTCGACCTATTTTCAGTACAATGGCGAATTTTATGAACAGATCGATGGGGTAGCCATGGGAAGCCCCCTAAGTCCCGCAATTGCGAATTTATTCATGGAATATTTTGAACATCAAGCACTGCAGTCGGCCAAAAAACGCCCCTCGAAGTGGTATCGGTATGTGGATGATACCTTTGTAATATGGAATCATGAGGAAGAAGACTTGAATGATTTCCTGGTACACTTAAATAGCATCAACCCAAAGATTAAATTTACTATGGAGAAGGAGAAGAACGGACAACTTAACTTCTTGGATGTATCAGTTATCAAACGGGCGGATGGAACCTTAGGCCATAAGGTCTACAGGAAAGGTACACATACTGATCGCTACCTCCATAAGAACTCAAACCACCACCCTAGGCAAAAGAGGGGGGTCATAAAAACATTAGTGGATAGGGCCAATAATATTTGTGAACCACGCTACTTACAAGAAGAACTAAATCATTTACGAATAGCCTTTGCAAAAAATGGTTATACGAAAAACGAGATTAACCGAGCACTTCACCCAAATAGAAAAATGCCTAAAAATAGGAGAGAGCAACAACCGTCAGCTGGAAAAGTATTTCTTCCGTTCATCCATAATATCACGGATCGCATTGGAAAAGTACTAGCCAAGTTTCACGTAGAGACCATTTTCAGACCTACTAAGAAAATTAGTGAATGCCTAAGATCAACAAAAGATGCTCGTCACCCCCTAGCCACCCCAGGGGTATATAAAATTCCGTGCAGTTGTGGCAGGGTCTACATAGGAACTACAAAAAGAAGCATCAATACACGGTTGACGGAGCACAAAAGAAACTGTCGCTTGGGACATATCGACAAATCGGCAGTAGCGGAACATGTTTTTAAGGATGGAGATCACGAAATAAAATTTGGTGAAACCAGCGTGCTAGCGAGGACGTCGCATTATTATACACGTATGTGTAGAGAGGCAATTGAAATCCACAAACATCAATACAATTTTAATCGTAAAGAAGAAGGATTAAAATTGGATAAGATATGGCGGTCGACGTTGCATCAATCACGTGACAATCGATTGTCTGCAATCGAGAGAACAGACGATAGCCAGAGACAGCTGCACATCGACGCCACGTGACGTGCGGTGGCGCCCTCTACGATATCCATATAAGCGGCGGCCCCAGCTCCTAGCAGCCAGTCGTTGACTCACCTCCGAAGATGTTCTCCGTAGTTGAGAACGAAACGTTAGGTAGAAGAAGTTTTACAGATCGACCACGGCAACTTAGCCCGGAAGTGTTTATTGATGAAGACGCCGGCCGTGAAAGCCTACATGGAACATTATCTGTCGTTTCAAACTTATGTTATTACATTCCATCACGGAATTAAATTTAATAAACACCAGTAATGGGATAAAGATCGCTCTGGGGAGTTTCGTTAGTGCAGGTTGCCTACATCATGGGCAATGATGATCATTAACCTGTTTTTCTGGTCCATGTCAGCTCTTAAACTGTTGTTCTCTCTTGGTTGACAGGACCTTCTCCTGTTGTTCTGTTATATGGCTTTCCATATCACTCACCCTCATGCTCCCCCCTTTCCTTAACCTATTGTCCTGTTCCATGTCACCCCCTCCCCCTTCCCTCTTAACCTATTGTTCCCCTTAAATTATTGTTCAATTCTAAGCGATTTTCCCATTCTCCCTCTCCTCTCTAGGAAATCCCCTGCCCTTCCTTCCTCCCCTTCCCTTCCAGAAAAAAAATTAATGGGAAAATCGCTCAATTTGTACTAAGCTGTTGGTGTGAGAAAACATAGGTTTCTATTAAGTTACTTTTGGAAATTATGTACGTTAACCTGTTGGAAAGTTTTCTCGAAATTGGTGGAAAAAGCTATTTGTGTGCTCACCTAATCATGCAGGGATCGAGTGAGGTAGTGCACAATGCCACCATCAGAGGGCATCAGTCGCCCCCATCCCCTTACTCCCTCCTCCCTACTTCTAGCAGGAAAATTTTGAGTGAAACGTCGCTGTGCTGTCGATGTGACAGGACATAAGAACCTACCCCTCCTCCTCCCTCCTAGAAAACCTGCACCACTTCTGATATAAAATTAATTGACTAAGTAGTTAAATTTATCAAAATTTGGTGGAAAATCAGTCGTCCACTTTTATGATATCATAGGCTTTGTCAAAATTCTTTATGTTAGAATACTGCCTGAATTGGGATTTGATCCCTTAGTCCCCCAGTTCCCCACCCCCTTCTGGAAATACTGAGACACTCTTGCCACACATGCCACACTATCGTAACCCTTGCAGCATATCTTGCAAAACAGAAGTATTATAACAACGTTTCAGAATCATGTATGCCTCACATACAGCTTACAATGGCATTTTTTGCAAGTCGTGGAAGAAAAAACACATACCGTGCGTAGAACCACGCACTGGAGGAAGTGGGGCCACCAGCTCGTCTGAGAGTGGCGCCCATAGTATATTCACGCGAGGGCCGCACTGCACCACATGCACAGGCCTACCAGCAATGCTTTGAATCCCGAGCACTCTATGGGAATTCTCGGTTGCCCGCAAAACTTGATCCATCAAGGAATATGTGGTACAATATGTAGGCTTCCTTTGAAGTTTGATACCAGGCTTACTTTCTCCCTGTCTCTGTCTCAGGTAGTTACTTCCTGTTTGTGTAGACCACCTTTTGCAGACGTGGCACTCGAAATCACTGCAACTCATTGTTCTCACGCTTCCACTGCTATGCAACAAAAAATTTCAAGAAAAAATAGGTAGCGTATGTCATGTGCCACACTAACCCCTACCTTGTCCTGAACAAAGCAGCACATACCTGGGAAATCCCCAGGCCTCCGAAAACGCTGGACTGAGGAGGATGTTTTCGAAATGTTCCATCACTCCATCAGATTGATTGACTAATTGATTAAATCGATACATCTGTGTGGGTCAGTTTCTTCTTGCATCCTATTGGTGGATAATAGGACTGGTATATTTGGCAGGATTTAATACTGCAACTATCTGGTTTCCAAACCCTTCTGCATTTTTTTTTCTTTCCTTGCCTCTTATTGCTGGATAGTGACACAGTTACATGGTTTGTTAGGATGTCCGTTATGTTGGAAGTAGCTGAAAATTTCAAATTTCAGATCAACTACATGCTAAACAATACGTATAGGGGTTGCTATTACCACTTTTGGAAACAATAAACTGACCAATCGATTGGAATCGGTGCTGTATAAAACGACAGTTAGAATTTCAAATTTCGGTATGAATTTATTCTGTCACGGTTGTGAAATTCCCAATTACTACAGGTCTGCACCACCAGCACCAACACTCAGAGGCCGGAGAAAACGGCTGCCATCAAGGCAGCCACAGACATGGACGTGCGTCTCTACCAGCGTACCACCCCAGCCATGGAGGTCACCAACTGATGACTGGAGTGGTAGGAATTCGGATATTATCAATACCTCCAGCGCAAATACTCCCCATATTGAATCTTTTGAAATATCCATATAAAAATCGAACACACGCAACACACGTGATCACAAACGCTGCCCAACACATACTGAGTATTAGTTCGCTGTACACCCACCTAGAGGCCGATACAGTTGTATCCCATCTGACCGATTCGTGAGGCCTACAGGCAGCACGCAGTTTAAGCCGGAAATGTCCATTTGTTCCGGTCACTATCTACCTCCTCCAAGCACACAGATGGAAACCAGAGTCGTCGTAGGAAACGAGCCGCGTATTTATCACAGTAATTAAAAAGTACGATCAAATAATACAATTGCAGCCTCAGTCTGGTGACATTCAGCAATGAGTGAAATATCGGAAATACCTCCTCCTGATGCCTGCAGCTCTGAGACGAGTCTAACATTAAAATATCAATATCTGTATCCCCCATATCACTGGACGTAACTTTCCTCATAAAATCATCAAAATCGTTACCTACCTTACAAATGCACATAGTCATTTTCTCTACAGATGCCAGAACACTGACCACAGCAACGTTAAATTCCACCAGCGCAACATTCCTGACAAGTTACGTGATTATCATTTATAGGTGTATAGTGTCCGAAAATTATGGTATGTCCACTCTCACACCTGCTGGGTATTATTTCAACTGCCAAGTAGCAACCCTCCCTCCCACTCCTCCCCCCCCCCCAACCCCTCCCGCCACATCATCGCTATTACATATTTGTCAAGAGTAAAGTGTGTAATTAATATTAAAAAGCCCTCACATCTTTTATTTATGTTATGTACATTCTTATATGACAGCCAGCGTTTCCTATAGCAGGTACAGCTGATAGCCCCAGCCAAGTCACAGACCCATCCTCGTTCTCTTAAAATCCCATCATATTCCAAGGGCACTCTTCCATAGTTAAAAGGCTGTCTAGTCCTTCATCTGTCACTGACTGGGTAGAAAGCTATCACGAAAAATAGCATACTAATTTACTGTAAGAAATTCACAATCATGCAGAATATACACACTGTACAAAGAAATTCATAAGCACACCACCTACAATTGATCAATATTGAATGACAGTCTATAAATATCCTCATGTACATGTCCTAATCTCCTTCATCGTCGTCCTGTGATACTGCATTAGAAATACAACAGTGTAATGATGTCAGAGTTGTTGTTGACAGCATAGTGTTTCTCTTGTTTTTCCATAACATCCAACAGAGTAAAGACTTGAACTACAAAAACTTCACTAAAGTCACCTGGTAGAGAACTAAATAAGATTTTACTATGTGTCTCTCTTCTAATATATCAGAAACAAATATCATCTGCATATTGACATTAATCACATATCCTGACCACATTAAATATAGTTGTACTGGTCCACTGAAGCAGCACTCAGTGATTGAAGTCACTTCCACAGAGCTGTGTTTATGTTTTTGTCAACTGTACTGGAGGAAGAACATATTTCATAGACTATCAATCACAACAGAGGGTTCTTGTCTTGTTGTTTAGTAAGCAAGTTGATAAATTTTTTTCTTTTGCTTCTGTAACACATTAAAGCAGTGAATGACTACAGCTTAGTAGACATCTATACATTTTTCACAGAAAGATGAATATTTCATAAGGTAAACTAAGCAGTCCTCATCAACACACAGAATCGTTGAAATAAAAGATAGAGGTGACCTTCCTTATTGTGAAAAATATGAAACACATCTCAATATATGGAAACTGGAAGAGTCTGTGGCATTGTGGGGCGTCTCCAAACAGTTGTCTCTACATTTAATCTCATCTTCCACAATGACAGTGAAACAGATGTCTCGGTGCTTTGTTTTTGAAGATACCCTGAGCATTGATTCCTCATAGTGGTAATGCATACTGCACCCAGGTATGTGAGTGGTGGTTTGGTGTCCTAGGTGGTAGTCATCCTGACCCTCAAATCACTGAACATTGCTTCTTTAATTTTTATGACTTGCAGTGCATAGCCTGTACGGAATAATAGGTATTCTGCAGGACGTAAGAGCCATAGAACACATGTAGTATGCAACATCAGTTGTCAGTGCCACTAGTGGAAGAATGGAATGATTTTCATACACCCGGGCGAGCATGTACGTACCCTCATCTGTTCATATTTGTTCTCATATTTTCTTCACTTTATGCATTTTCCGTCGATTTTAGTTTTTTATGAGATTTCTTGTAACTGCAACACATTTTACTCAGTTACTTAAGGTCCAGACCAATGCTCCCGACGAATTGTCAAGTCAACAAATTGTCTCATCGTGTAGATCTCATGATGCTATCAGCCAGTGACATTGCAGAATGGTTCCCTATTTCTGTATCACTGCCAAACCACTGCCTCCATTACTTTACGAGGATTGTATATATGTAGACATATCGTGAACCCTGTTACACAGACTATATTACATGACACAAATACTGTTTCTTAGAATAGGAAATAGCCATAAGCAGAGAAGAGGTGTATAAACTACGTTCCTTAATCAAAACACTTTATAAATTCGGTAAGATTTTCTTACGATTTGCCATCTCCCCTTGTGTGACTGGAGGCCACAAAGTATTCTCACATTCATAAGATAAAGTCATAAATTCAAAGATGCAGCACTCTGCCCACTATTTCGAACTGACCTTCTCGTTCATGAGCCTGTAGTTTAAGGTTCCTGAGCCAAATTCTATATGGCCTCTCTCTAACCATCTCATAACTCTTCTTTTGTTTTTAACCCACCCTCCCTGCAACATTGTGTCCTATTTAATTAGGAGCTGACCAGAAGCAGGAGGGTGCTATACCCAATACACTGAGTGTCTAGTGAAAGAACACAACTAGCTGTGTTGCACGTAATCAATGCTTATCGATATTTTGCTTTCACAAAGAGTATAACTTGTGTTACAAACTAGTGCTGACCTTTGATAGTGATATAGATTGGTATTTTTATTCCAGTAATGAAACTGCTGTTTTGTGAAGACTGTTCCATGGCAATCTTACCCACATCACCCATCCAATTACACATGATCTCTCTACATGTTGAGGAATTTAGCACTCTTTATTCGTGTATACTAGATATGAACCTGATACATTTCAGAGTATTGTTGTAATACGAGGTGCATTCAAGTTCTAAGGCCTCCGATTTTTTTTATAATTAACTACTCACCCGAAATCGATGAAACTGGCGTTACTTCTCGACGTAATCGCCCTGCAGACGTACACATTTTTCACAACGCTGATGCCATGATTCCATGGCAGCGGCGAAGGCTTCTTTAGGAGTCTGTTTTGACCACTGGAAAATCGCTGAGGCAATAGCAGCACGGCTGGTGAATTTGCGGCCACGGAGAGTGTCTTTCATTGTTGGAAAAAGCCAAAAGTCACTAGGAGCCAGGTCAGGTGAGTAGGGAACATGAGGAATCACTTCAAAGTTGTTATCGCGAAGAAACTGTTGCGTAACGTTAGCTCGATGTGCGGGTGCGTTGTCTTGGTGAAACAGCACACGCGCAGCCCTTCCCGGACGTTTTTGCTGCAGTGAAGGAAGGAATTTGTTCTTCAAAACATTTTCGTAGGATGCAACTGTTACTGTAGTGCCCTTTGGAACGCAATGGGTAAGGATTACGCCCTCGCTGTCCCAGAACATGGACACCATCATTTTTTCAGGACTGGCAGTTACCCGAAATTTTTTTGGTGGCAGTGAATCTGTGTGCTTCCATTCAGCTGACTGGCGCTTTGTTTCTGGATTGAAAAATGGTATCCACGTCTCATCCATTGTCACAACCGACGAAAAGAAAGTCCCATTCATGCTGTCGTTGCACGTCAACATTGCTTGGCAACATGCCACACGGGTAGCCATGTGGTCGTCCGTCAGCATTCGTGGCACCCACCTGGATGACACTTTTCCCATTTTCAGGTCGTCATGCAGGATTGTGTGCACAGAACCCACAGAAATGCCAACTCTGGAGGCGATCTGTTCAACAGTCATTCGGCGATCCCCGAAAACAATTCTCTCCACTTTCTCGATCATGTCGTCAGAACAGCTTGTGCGAGCTCGAGGTTGTTTCGGTGTGTTGTCACACGATGTTCTGCCTTCATTAAACTGTCGCACCCACAAACGCACTTTCGACACATCCATAACTCCATCGCCACGTCTCCTTCAACTGTCGATGAATTTCAATCGGTTTCACACCACGCAAATTCAGAAAACGAATGATTGCACGCTGTTCAAGTAAGGAAAACGTCGCCATTTTAAGTATTTAAAACAGTTCTCATTCTCGCCGCTGGAGGTAAAATTCCATCTGCGGTATGGTGCTGCCATCTATGGGACATATTGACAATGAACGTGGCCTCATTTTAAAACAATGCGCATGTTTCTATCTCTTTCCAGTCCGGAGAAAAAAAATCGGAGGCCTTAGAACTTGAATGCACCTCGTATAACATATCATTAAGAAGAAGAAACATGTGGTTTATGCATAATGGACCTCCACGTGCAAGAAGAGGTGGGTTGCTATGTCCTTCCACATTGATTTTGCCTCCAATTTTTTTCTGGAAGGTGTTTGGAGGGAGTGCATGAGCAGTCGAGGGGTGAGGTGGGGGTTGCAGGGACATCATCTGGTGGTTGTTTTGTGCGCCAATTTCATCACATCATGGTTGGCACACACATAATTTTTTCCTACCAATTTCGAGAAAATTTTCCAATAGAATAACGCCCATAATTTGAAAAAATGAAGATAATACCAACTTATATCTTTCCACACAGAAATCTCAGCATAGACTGAGAGATTTTCCTCCATTTTTTCCTGGGAGTGGAGGGTAGGGAGGAAGGCTGTTGGATTTCCCACAGGGGGAGTGGGAGAAGTGGCTTAGGATTGAACATTAGGTTAAGGGGACAACAGATTAAGGGGAAGGGGATGATATGGAACAGAAAAATAAGCTAGGTGAAGGAGAATGGGGAGGGGATGAGTGACATGGAAAACCACTTAACAGAACAATAGGTTAAGGAACTGTCAATCAAAAGAGAACTGTTGATGAGGGGCTGACACGAACCGGAACAATACGTTGGTGATTATCATTGCCTCTGAATGTATGCTTGCCCTGGTGTAGGCAACCCACACTAACAAAACGCCCAGAACTTTGTCCCATTACTCGAGCAACCATTAATCATGTTCATACATACAAATTTCTCATTAGCTTACATATGTTTGCAGTCTCAAAATATAAAATAGTGATTAAAAAATTACCGTAATACCTGTTTATGTGTTTTTCTTGACATGTTACCTGTAGAAGCTTGTGGCATCACGTGTATGGCACTTAATTTTAGTTACATTTTCCATCCTCTCTTTTTTACTTTTAATAAATCTCAACTTAGTTAGGTATGTGTGATGTTCCCACTCTTCTGAGTATATTCACAATGGTTGTTTCACTTAAATTTGGTAATTTTAATTCATCTTCTCAAATACCACACTACAATCACCTTGATGATTATAGACCCACAAGCTGTCGAAGCAGTTTAAGTGAAAATGAGATATTAAACCTGTGACTCGATATGGCCCTTAATCTCTTCTGACACTTGAGGCGAAGAAAACTCAAATGCGCGTACATCGGATGGTATTATATAAGGTATCTCACTGCATCTTACATTCTTCATGATCCTAGGAATATGAAAAGGCCGAAACAAGAAGGACGATGTGTACTTTGCGCACTGTCTCGTTTTCAAGTCACGTTCTTGACTCATTAACAGTTTTCCTTTGTAGGTCACTGGATATTAAGAAAGCACTGATTGGCTACCAAAAGATCTCGGCGAATCCCATTGGATTTCAGAAAAGCTGATTGGCCGGGGAAAGATCCCGATTAATTCCCATTGGAGGTCTTCCTTTGGGGATACCTAAAACAAAGCGTGTGCGCTACAGTGTTTTTACGCGATGACGTGCCTACAATGCGTTAACCTGCAAGGCTACGTGTTACGCTGAAATGTCTATTTCATTCAGATTTCAGATCCATCAGAAAGAGTTGTTTCAATTGAAATCTGTGGTGGCAAAACGGGCTTTTCGGTCTAATACTGATAGCCACCGCTGATCTTAAGTTATGACAGAATCGTATCAACTTAAATATAGGGAGATCGACATACACGTAACTTCGTATCGAGTATACAGTGCTTCGACATTGTAAATTAAGGGATTGCGTTTACAATTAAGGTTTACCCAGAAACAGTTTAAGAGAAAACTTTCTGCGATACACAGGATGTATTTCATTTATTCTGTATCCTAAAATCAAATCTTCTGACTTGCTGCCCTTCTGCCAGCTGCTTCAATTCTGACTTCATTAAACGTTACAGACGCTGCGAACAGAGTGACCGCGAGTAGAACGGCCAGGAAACGAAGGTGTCAAAAGCAGAATTACGAATTTCAGGTAAAGAGAACTTCATGCAGTTCAGGCACGTTTTTATCCACCATTTACTCCCTCAGCGCGTATTTAGAGCTGTGACTCAAACCCCAGGCGTGCTTTCACATTTCATAATAAAGCTGGCAGACAGATGTACGAGGTAGTAGCAGACAGCTAGGTGTTTCTTTTATTTACGCGCGACAGCAACGCACACTAAAAAGGATCCAGCATTCTCGCTTTCCCTGTTACCATGCTCATCAGCCCGTCACCAAGATTATAAAATGTAATATGCAGTCGGAAAATGCGAAAGTAAGTACGAAAATTCTTTATAGTCAGAAGTAATAAATTTTTGATTACGTGCCCCATTATTTCTAGTTTTCAGCCCAGTGAAATGCTCTGCTGGTGCTTACAATTTATAGTTACTGATATGCCCTGCTGAAAAATTTCGCTGAAACATTTATTGCTAAAATATAGAAAAAATTAAAGATAACTTTCAATCCATACCTCCAAGGTAATAGAAAGATAAAGTTTTGTAGGTAGACTAACTGATCCTCTACTTCGTAATCTTGACATAAGACTTGTTGCCTATTGTTTCAGATACTGACCATGGATGATCACCGTACCATCAAACTTCTTCAACGACGTTAACCACATTTTAGTGTGTAATCATCTCGAGCAAACTGAGAACAAACATCAGCTTGAATGGGGGCATTCAGTCTGGAACCGCGTGACCGCTACGGTCGCAGGTTCGAAACCTGCCTCGGGCATGGATGCGTGTGATGTCCTTAGGTTGGTTAGGTTTAAGTAGTTCTAAGATCTAGGGGACTGATGACCTCAGATGTTAAGTCCCATAGTGCTCAGAGCCATTTGAACCATTTTTTGGATGGGGGCAAGATTTCCTGGCCAAGAGGTTTCGTGACTTGCCAAATCGATGGCGAGATTGTTTCTCTGACCAGGAAGATGAGATTTTCTCCACATTGTTGTGCCCATTGACAAAAGACGATATTATTCGTCCTTGAACAAACTGCTTCACTTCTATGGAATAAAGATGCCAGTGTTACTATCAAGAGATACCGAATTGCATCCAATATCTAAAGTCCAAAACCTGCACGTATCACGGAGAGACCAACTGGGATGGTCAATGATGACAAAACCCCCACACAGTCTGACGAAGTGTCATCAAACTTTTGTTTATGGATACTATTGAAGCTAAATCGGCTTGTGATTTGCTGTGAGAATACAATGACTCATTACGTTGCACAACATTGGTGTTATCACTACCATCAAGAATTTCACGAAATTGCGTTTCTGTCATAGGAACAGGTAGTTGCGATGCTACAAATGAAATTTATACTAATAGTATCAATGCGGAAGTAGCTCTGTCACATTTTCACAAAAAGTCGCTGAAACGATTTCCATTAAATCTGGTATGGAGATAGCTTGTAAGCTGAGGACGAACATGTACGACTTTAGAAAATGTGTAGTATACATTTCTATTCGTCTCCTTACACTTATGGCACCAAATCTGCACCTGGTGACCAAAACTGGAACTATTTTTTTCAGCATATATCAGTTCCGCAAAAAAGCATTATAATATCTGCAAAGTTTCGCTGTCATATGATAATTACAGCCCACACTGAGCCTCTGTGAGTAGCTGCTACCCAATACATAGCACAAACATTTTCAGAAACCTCTCTTTGTGTCACTGTGCATCAGAATTGTGTATAAATCTGTAACCAGTGAGAAAATGATGTAGTCAAATATTAAATCATGTGCATATTCCTCCATATAGGATTTTAGTTTAACCAAGCTGAAATAAAACAACATTTTACATTACTTACAACGTTGCTTTCAGTCATTGATATTTATATCTCAATAGCGTTTACTTTTCGTGATCAAGACTTACAGGTCAATCTCTGTTACATAAATTTAAGACATACAAATTGTTATTAATTTGTCATTAAATTGTCCCATAAAAGAGAATTACACATGAGATATTTTTGTCGATTTGAGGAACTTAATTATTTCATTGCAAGATGTTGGTATAGTCACTTGTTTGATACATGAGGTACAGCATTAGCCTGCAAGTTCAAGGTTCACCACAAATAGTATAATTTGTAGCTGCACATTAGCATTGGTTTAATGAGGAGGTTAACTAGTCAAAATGGAAGACAGTTCTCAACTTAAAGTTTGCTCCTATTGTCTCTGTTGCACACATAAATGAAATCGTTGGTTAAAATCTTCGCAGTACTGGTGACTGTTTTAAAAGTTCATGACCTTGTTATGATCAGAGCTGATCACATTTGTTACGGATACGTGTGTAAGACCAATGTTGTACTGACTCTTCGTTCTTTATTAGCTTTACTTCTGCCAGTATATCGTCTCCTACCTTCCAAACTTTACAGAAGCGAACCTGCAGAACTAGCACTCCTGAAAGAAAGGATACTGCGGAGACATGGCAGAGCCAAAGCCCGGGGGATGTTTCCAGAATGAGATTTTCACTCTGCAGCAGAGTGTGCGCTGAAATGAAACTTCCTGGCAGATTAAAACTGTGTGCCCTACCGAGACTCGAACTTAGGACCTTTGTCTTTCGCGGGCAAAATCTCATTCTGGAAACATCCCCCAGGCTGTGGCTAAGCCATGTCTCCGCAGTATCCTTTCTTTCAGGAGGGCTAGTTCTGCAAGGTTCGCAGGAGAGCTTCTGTAAAGTTTGGAAGGTAGGAGACGAGATACTGGCAGAAGTAAAGGTATGAGGGCCGGGCGTGAGTCGTGCTTCGGTAGCTCAGATGGTAGAGCACTTGCCCGCGAAAGGCAAAGGTCCTCAGTTCAAGTCTCGGTCGGGCACACAGTTTTAATCTGCCAGGAAGTTTCATATCAGCGCACACTCCGCTGCAGAGTGAAAATCTCATTACTTAGTGCTTCATCAGCAGTATCTGCATATATCACATGGGAAACATGTGGTGATTAACCGACAGTATTCTGGGTCTTCTCTCAGACCCCACATTACATTACCATTTTGCATAGGTAAACAGGTCTGCCAGAGCCTGTCTGTCATTTTGTTGCTATACCTGGACAACCAGCTGCATGTTCACTAGTGACGAGGTGATGACGATTCTCAAAAATTTCCTCGGTCCTCTGCTTGCGCAAGGATTCAGTCGGTGGCGTCCAGACAGCGTCCATGTGCAAGCCCTGGCTTGTTAGTGTTAGCTGGCAGTGGCTAAGCTGCATGCCACAGGTGAGCTACCTGCTGGACTCGTTTCCCCTGCCTCTGGCAGTGTGTAACCTTATCTCTGCTGAGCAATAACGCACTGATTTATTCATTCCTCATGCCCCCTGTCTCGTACTATTTTCGACTGTCTCATCCCTGCCTCCAACGTATGACTGATTTGACCTCAAACACAATAAAAGTACATACATTAATATTACTTATTAGAAAACACAAACATCCTTTTGCTCCTAAATCTATTGCTTCAGTATCATTACAACAGGACATGCACAAGTTGCTTTAGGAACTGATCATTACTCTTCACTATTCATAGCATTTGATTATTCTTTCCCATTTTAACAAAATTTCAGCTATTGATGACATACGCTAAATTATTTAACTATACAGCGACTATCCATTGTTTCAAAAACTCTTCTTTCTGCATAAGTTTAATAATAGTTAAATCAGAACCATGTTTTTATTACTTAAAATATTCAAACTCATCCTCAGTTAAATGAAGACTATGTTTCTATTACTTAACATACTTCAAACTCATCCTTTCATTTATAAATTTACGTAATGGTAATTACATCAGTGTTTCATTCCAGATCTTTGTTTAGTTAGGAGCTTAAGTGAGGTTTGTAAGGTTTCATATGTCATTGGTTTGTTAGTGTTATGCAGTTATCTATATTTACGTGCACTACTGGTTATCTGAGAGCAAATACTTATTTGAGACAACTCACAATTTCCTGTGAGCTTTCAATAGATTACATGAGTAAACCCATACCTACTATGATGACCCTACACATTCTATTGCTTTATCACCTTACCGTCCTTTTATCCTCGTTATCTAGCTTCTTCAGATGAGTTAGATTTTCCATTCTTCCATCACCTTCCATCTCATGAAGTCTTTTTCTGTCTGAGTCTAGGTTCTCTAAACTGTGGAAATCGTTTATCTGAAACATAACCACAACCATAATATGGTTCTCTACTCATACTTTAAAATTATGACACCAAGTTCTCTTACATTATACATTGTTTACCTTTGTTGTATTCTCCTCAGCCGCTTTTATGTCGTTTCGTTGTCTCTGTAGAGCTGTACCATGGGAAACAAGAAGAGGATGTTGGTTGGTGGGCGGTATCCTCGTTCTATAACACAAACTGCACGCATTTAGTAACTGGGTCCTTTATTCATGAACAAAGAGACACTTAACTTACGTTTCCAAGTGCTTTGGTACAATCTCTCTTCTGTGTAGTCCACGTAGCCTCAATGGTGTTGAAGTAGAAGTCTGTTATGTTTACTGCAAGGTTGCTATGTGTCCCCTGTTTCTGTGCTAGAAGCTAAATCTGTGGCTCATTATGGGCGACACGCTGGAGCTCCACAGCGTACAGATTTTAACTAACTGCTGATGTAACAGCCCCGAACTAACTGAGTAAACTGGCCCTCCAGTCCGCAGTGTCGATCCTAAATACTGGCGGCTGATAGGGCATTGGGGACATGTTCCCAGCGGGTCTTGACGTTGGCCTCTATTGAAACTCTCGTAACCTCTATGTTGCATGGAGTGCTGGCGCCAGCGTACGCCAGCACATTCCTTCCCCCCCCCCACCCCCCCCCCCCACCCACCCGCCTCCCCCGCCCCGAAATGACGCACCTTTGTCATGTAGTGAGGCTGCGAACGACAAACAGGAAGCTGGACGTCGTGATGGGACGGGAGCCGTGACTGTGAAGGACGGCGGACGTCCGTCCGCAACCCGCCAACTCGGTTGCGAGGCAACAGAAACATCCTCCGGAAAACATCTGCCAGGGCACACGTCCAGGTCTGAGGGCGTGTGCTGGGGCGATGACGGCGGCGGTGGGTCCACGGGGTCGGCGAACGTGGATAGTGGAGGCGAGGGCGCATCGTCCATCCGCTCCTCCTGGGGTGCCCTGGTGGCACCAGCAGGCAGCTGCGAAGGCCGCGCGGTCCCACGAAGCAGTGAATCTGGGGGAAGAAGAGCAGCAGAGTCACGGGACAAATGACATGCGCGAATTTAGTTCTGGTGGCGGCACTGCAAACTATCGAGACCTGCAATTAAGTACATATATGAGCCAATGCGTTCCTGGATTACGCCTCTTTCCCAGCGCCCGCGGTTGCCACAAACCCTGAAAAGAACAAGATCGCACGGCGCAAAGCGCATTGATCACCTTTAAGTTTCGATTGAACCTTTCGGCAAAAAAAGGTTGAGGGTAATATGGCGTAGTTGTTACACGTTTGGCGCCATGTCCAAAGCAAAATTGCAGAAATTCAAGACAAACAAAGGCAGGAGCATTGTCACTGACCAATACCTTTGCGGGACAAAAGAGCGAAAATGTTCCTCTTAGATGTTTGACAATCATATTGGTAGTCACCCCCTAACAGAACACAGCCAAAAATATCCCTCGAAAGCGTCAAAGGCCAAGAAAATATATCTGTTCCCGGTCTGAGTACGGTGTGATGCATCAACATAATAAATGAAAATTTTTTCCATGGGCCGTTTTACCTAGGACTGCAGCAACCCCTTCCGGTTACCTGAACTGGTCTTCGGTAACTTACATCCCCTTTTTATTTTGATACCCCAGCACCTCCTTGCCCGACTCAGCTCACAACTCAGGATTTGCCTTTTGTTCTTCCTCTAATTTGGTAAACAAAGTTGGCACCTCAACAAGAATAATTCCCACGATTTACAACTCGTAAGAAGGCTGAACTAAATCTTCGGGCCCTTTCTCCTTGATCATGCTGCTGAGTGCATCAGCCACGAATTTCTCATTACCCCTAATAAGCCTCACCATGAATTTGAAAGCCGATGGGCGTACTGCACAACGAGCAATGCGGCAGATCTTATGTGGGTGAGCC
Source organism: Schistocerca nitens (assembly GCF_023898315.1). Taxonomy (NCBI): domain Eukaryota; kingdom Metazoa; phylum Arthropoda; class Insecta; order Orthoptera; family Acrididae; genus Schistocerca; species Schistocerca nitens. Next base: position 670,248,420 of record NC_064615.1, read on the forward strand.
ACAATCCAGGTAAGGGCGTAGTTGCCAGTTTCTAATTGAAATTCTCGGTACTCGAGATAAAACTTAAATTTTTAGACCACGAACAGGACTCCAACTCATATGTAATACCTAAATTCGGCCATAGTCAGGGAACTGGAAGCATAATCAGTAGCCCGTCTCTCTCCTTTTTTCTTCCGGAGTAGCATAGCTGCTACTCCAGAGTTGGAGGCATCAGTTTGCACAATAAACGGGAGGTCGAAATCGTAGACAGCCACCATGGGAGCACTACTCAGCGCGTCTTTCAAGTTATCGAAGGCCTCCTGCTGGGTTTCCGTCCAATTAACTCCACGCCCTTCCGGCGCATAGCGTTCAAATAGGCCGCTGAGCAAAGTGCGGAATATATTTTCGAAAAAAAAAATATCATACCTACAGACTGGCCCTTTCTTGCTTTTTGGGGGTTGGAGCCTATATATTGCCCTAGTATGTGAGTGGTCCACACGAACTCCACCAGCAGAAACCAGGTCCCTAAAGAAAGAAATTTCAGGGCGCACGAGGTTGACCTTGGATGGCTTCACTGTTAACTCTGCCTCGCCTAGCCTACCCATTACCTAACGGAGATGTTCCAAACGCTCGGAAAAGGTTTCAGTATAAACTATAATGTCATCAAAATGATAATAGATGAGCTAGAACTTTAGGTCTCCCAAAATAGAATCCAGAAGCTAAATAACACGGTTGCTCCGGTAGAGAGACCAAAGGGTAACCAGATAAATTCATACAAATTCCAGTCCGTAACGAATGCATTGGCGACCTTGTATTCATCCCCAGTCGTATCTGGCAATACGCTTGATTTGGATAAACTGGGAGCCAGTGAACTAGATGAAGTAAAAGTGAAGATCAGGAAGAGGGACAGTTTCAGGAACTACCTTCCGATTCAAGGCGCCATAATCCACCACAGGACGGAAATCGCCCCCATTTGTCTTTCTGACCAAAGATACGGGAGATGCACTAAGGAAAGTCGAAGAACTAATCACTTCGTCTTCTAACATTTTGTCGACTTTCTGTCTTTCTCGTCTTAGGCGGTGAAAATCAATAGGGCTCTCGATCCGATACCTGAATTCCCTTCTGTAGTTTACTGGTCACACCTAAGATACAGGTTAACATGTTACGGAAATCACGAAGTCTTTGTAGCACTTGTTGTGCCTCTTCATTAGATAAATGACAAATGACTTAGCTCAGACTCGTTAGATTTAAAAACCATAGAACAAACACCTAGACGACGAGTGTGGTTGAAGGACAAAATCTTTAAAGACGTGCGAAGCCTGAAATAATCGTAAAAGACGCCCTGAGCTTAGTCCAATTCTAACCCAGTTTTTCCTATGAAATCGCACGCTAACCAGAGACTGGTACACAACCCCTTCACCACAACTACTTGAGCAGGCCAGAAAAATTCCCCAATACAGCGATATCACTCAGTCTGCCTACCGAATCCAGTCTCTGCCCCGTTATCTGCCCTACAGCTTCCTACGGTGGATTGTACCTTTGGTAGTTTACAAGTACACTGATATCTGGAATACCACTGGTAGTTCAACAAGTACATAGTACTACCAGAGTCGAGCAAGGCGCACAATGGGTCGTGGCTAAAGTAAGCGCAGGCGAAAGACAGAGGAGAGACCTTTTAACACCCGCTACCTTGTTATAAGCTAGCGGAAAGGAAGGTGATGCTGACCGCCTACCTTTACACTGGCGTCATCTGATCGAAGGCTTCCCTTGGGAAAAGCGAGAATTTCGAGCAAATTGCCTGGATTCACTTCAACGAAAGCAAAGCCCTAACATCCTTTCGCCCTTGCTTGGGGTGTTATGTTTAGCTTTTGAACTACACTCGCTACCTGTTCAACAGAAATGCGACTTGCTTGCGCTTGAGAAACCCCAATGACATTAGTAACCAAAAGATCTAGATCTTGATAGGTAACTGGTCCTTTTGAAAACAAAATACCGGAACGATCCTCGGGGCTAATTTCCTATACGATGACACTGATTACCTGTCCGTCTGATAAGCTCTCATCGAAAGCGACCGCGGCGACGCGCACTTCAGTTACATACTTAGTCAAGAGTTCCCCAGTACGCTTGACACGAAAAGCATGCTGATTAATTAAATTATTCCGAACTCTTTCGTAGAGCCGTTCTCTTAAAATGCGGCTACGCTACTCTCTTAAGCCGCCGTGACTATCCAAGGAAGTGATAATCAAGTCACTCAATCAACCTTTACAGAAAGGGGATATCATCCGAAAAGATATCTTCCAAAGAATATTAAAAACACTGATCTGTCTTTCCATGTCGACCAAAAACAACAAAAACTTTACTAAACAAGGAACAGCATCGATTGCTGAATAATCTGCTTCTTCTTTCACGCTGCAAAGGTCGTTCGGAAGCTTGGCGAAATGACAGGAATCACAATCCCTTCGGGCGCCTCACGGACCTCGGTCCTGGTCGGAGTTTTCCATCAACAAACTGCCCTCGACTCTTCCGTATAACCTCTTTCGCCACTTTAAGGAACTTCACCTTCTCTTCAAGGTCATTATTCCAACGATTAATTCGCCAACACTGCTCTTCAAAGAAAGATCAGACGTTACCGAATGTCAATCCTCTGCGTGATTACTTAAGCGAGTAATCTGCGCCTGAAGCCTGATCTGGGACCGAGGAGCGAAACTGCATTCAAAAAAGTCGATATTCTCCCCCAGATCGCGGAAAGGGGCCGAACAGTATTCCATCGCGGCACCTATGCGACCAACACACTGAGGCGTAATTTGCACTGGGAAGGAGAGGACGCCGCTAACACAAGTCCAGCACGTCACCGTAGCCACGAATCTTGAGGCCGAACCTGAGCTGCTCCTTCCGTAATATACCCAGCCCGATCACCTGGCGCAGTACCATATCGGTCAGAGAAAACGGGCAGACCACAAAAACTGGTAGTCTCTGAACCATGGACGGATTTAACCAAAACAAAAATAACAATAAATTTAGGAAAGAACAATGCTCAATCGACCGGAAATCCCAGAAAGTAAACAACAAAACCACACTCTTGCTACGAGAATGTTGCGTGGCATTACACTAGTTTTACGTGTTCTCGACTTATGACGTTAGGAATGACAGGACCATGACTGGGATTGAGCATAATGTATGAATTCCAATACGAAGGATAAAAGATAAAACACACACACGCACGAGTAAACTTTCAACAGCAGAACCGATAAAATAGAAACGCTTGGCAATAGGAGCCAAAAGCGAAAACAAATTACATCCTGCAGGGGAGGCCGCGCATAGCGATGCTAGATCGACGGGGTCACGCGCAAGGCGCACTAAATAAGCAGTATGGCTACATATTGAAATAAGGAAGAAAGTGATGCACCACAATAGGGTGAACGGGCAAAATGCTGAATAATACTCCAACAGCTGTGCTACACACTCCACTACCCGGATCTGAGGAAAACCATCAGCGCATGAGGATAATTACGGCGCTCATGCAGTCTTAATAAACCCATGAGCAGCAAGGTTTCTTTCTCCGGATGAACCGGCACCAATATCGCGATCTGCAAAACAGAAGTTATCAATGGCTGCACGTCTTCTGGTCGTGGCGCGTTCCCAGTTAAGGAACGTCCTCCTATGCGTGTTTTCCCCTTACTCGCCCAGTGGGTTCCAAAACAGTCCGTTCGTACCGAGCGCGTCGTAGCCAAAACAGACCGCCAGTGAACTCTTTCAGCAGCAACCATCAGAAATCTCTCTCTGACTGCTATCCCAGAATGCTCTATGTAAGCAAATCGAAGACAGCCTCACATCGCAGCACCACAAGCATTCTCGAGAGTCGGGCACGAGGTATCGATCTTGCAGCAGGCTCATAATTTTTACCGTAATCTTCCTTCCTAGGTTGTGTCGAGTTCAGTCTTTTGCCATATTTCTTCTGTTCCTATTCCCAGCCCGCATCTCGTGGTCGTGCGGTAGCGTTCTCGCTTCCCACGCCCGGGTTCCCGGGTTCGATTCCCGGCGGGGTCAGGGATTTTCTCTGCCTCGTGATGGCTGGGTGTTGTGTGCTGTCCTTAGGTTAGTTAGGTTTAAGTAGTTCTAAGTTCTAGGGGACTGATGACCATAGATGTTAAGTCCCATAGTGCTCAGAGCCATTTGAACCATCCTTTTCCCATTGTCTTCCGCCAAAAGTGTAATATCTGTCCTGTCAACAGTATACGGAGATACACAAAATATTACTGTATCATGCTCTCACTGAACGACCAAATACTCCTGTAAATTGTTTTTAATTATTAACTCCATCATCTGCTGCTATCCTGAAACTCTCATCATCTCAGTTCTATGTAACATCTCACTCACATAAGCTCCAATCATCAAGCTTCGTAGAGCTTCTGACTTAGAGCTCCTTCACATCTGGTTAAAATCTTTTATATATAAAACTTCAATAATATGCACAAATGGTTCAAATGGCTCTGAGCACTATGGGACTTAGCTTCTGAGGTCATCAGTCCCCTAGAACTTAGAACTACTTAAATCTAACTAACCTAAGGACATCACACACATCCATGCCCGAGGCAGGATTCGAACCTGCGACCGTAGCGGTCGCGCGGTTCCAGACTGTAGCGCCTAGAACGGCTCGGCCACACCGGCCGGCAACAATATGCACATCTTTATTATTGAGCCATGTATGGAAGTGAGACATGGACGATAACTAGTTTGGACAAGAAGAGAATAGAAGCTTTCGAAATGTGGTGCTACAGAAGAATGCTGAAGATAAGGTGGGTAGATCACGTAACTAATGAGGAGGTATTGAATAGGATTGGGGAGAAGAGAAGTTTGTGGCACAACTTGACTAGAAGAAGGGATCGGTTGGTAGGACATGTTTTGAGGCATCAAGGGATCACAAATTTAGCATTGGAGGGCAGCGTGGAGGGTAAAAATCGTAGAGGGAGACCAAGAGATCAATACACTAAGCACATTCAGAAGTATGTAGGTTGCAGTAGGTACTGGGAGATGAAGAAGCTTGCACAGGATAGAGTAGCATGGAGAGCTGCATCAAACCAGTCTCAGGACTGAAGACCACAACAACAACATATTATTGAGCAACTACAGCCAATGATCCATTTAGTGTTTCTTTTCTCTGTATGTCAAATACCATCTTTCTGACTTATGCTAATGACAGTTTTGGGTTGGGGTTTGGTTGTTCGGGGGAAGAGACCAAACAGCGAGGTCATCGGTCTCAGCGGATTTGGGAAGGACGAGGAAGGAAGTCGGCCGTGCTTTTTCAAAGGAACCAGCCCGGCATTTGCCTGGAGTGATTTATGGAAATCACGGAAAACCTAAACCAGGCTGGCCGGACGAGGGATTGAACCGTCATCCTCCCGAAGGCGAGTTCAGTGTGCTAGCCACTGCGTCACCTCACTCGGTGACAGTTTTGGACTTGTATGCAAAAACTCTCTTTAGCGACCTCACGACTCTATTACATTTTCATGAGATTTTTTCATATTATTTATACGTCTTCTGATAACAATCCCGCGCCTGGATGTTGCGTCTCTGTTCGTTCCTCCAAAACTCCTCACTCCTTGAAGATACAGACATGCCAGATGTCGTGATTTAAAATTGAATTACGGCTTGTAAAATCCACATGATAAATTTTAGCTACAATGCGACGAGAGGAAATTATACCTCTAACAGTTACAAACTTTATCTATCCGACATATGAAAAAACAGTGAAATAAATATTAATTATTTGTATAATATTTTATGATGTAATTGGACATATCGATGTGTATCATACAAAGACAATGATAATTGTAAATTCCTTTTATGATCTGCGTTTGTCTTCCTTTGTTTTTACCTTTTGTTGGTTGGCTTTTGTAGGTTCAGGACGCAAGACGCATATCAAACTGAGGTCTGTTAAGAAATTGTAATTATTTGTTAATTATTACTTGCAAATAGAGATCATTATTATTATAAATACGAGTGAAGAATTATTTGTAACTTTAATTCCTCTCTCAGTAAGCAATGTCTGTGTTAATTATTTCTTTCCGCTGCAAGGAGCGCAGCCATTGATGATAGTGATTTGTATCGCGTTTTTTGTCTGTGTTTTCCTTAGAAAAAAATCAAATGTTTGCTTGATGAAGTCTAAATATTGCACAATACGAAAGTAAAGTTTAATAAGCATTTCAAATACTTATCCTATTTGCTCTAACAATAGAAAGTCTCTATCAATTGTCTGCCGCCATCTTAACAGTATTATCTCAGCGATAAATTCAAATTACGCAACTCTTCAGACATAAATGCCGAAGGCAATAAAAATGTGTAAAAATAAATGTGCACCGGTGGTCCCGAACTCATTTTAATGAAAATAATTCGAATCAGATTGGTTCTTTAAAAACAGTGCTCATAGCACGATCCTTATAACAAACTTTTCTAGCTGATGTATGGAGCCGAAATTAACTACGCACGAGTTCCGAAGAATATTGTTTCATGTAACATACGTCAGTGTTGTGCGCGGCTGATATTCGGTGGTTTTAATGATCATTTTGCTGAAGATAACTGTTTCCATCATAATCAATAGTTGTATAGAATCTATTGTATGAACTATGATTTAGTGACACTTACACAACTTACAAAATGGTTCAAATGGCTCTGAGCACTATGGGACTCAACTGCTGAGGTCATTAGTACCCTAGGACTTAGAACTAGTTAAACCTAACTAACCTAAGGACATCACAAACATCCATGCCCGAGGCAGGATTCGAACCTGCGACCGTAGCGGTCTTGCGGTTCCAGACTGCAGCGCCTTTAACCGCACGGCCACTTCGGCCGGCACACAACTTACAGACAACACTTTAACACAACGTTAACTTGGAGTTCTTTAGCAACTTGACCAAATCTTTAGCCGGGAGAAAAATTGTTTGGTAATTACTCACTGTAATAAAAAAGATTATCATTTTCATGTACAAATTAGTTACATACCAAACCACTGAATAACACAGCGAACGCCACAGGCTTTGTAGTGTTTCTTGTTCTACGATTGTGGGGCTGCAGCACCGTCTGTTTACGAGAGCCTGAAAACTATTTTTGTGGTAATCCAGGAGGCGATGGAGAACATACTGACTATACTTTCCAGTCTGCAAATCCACATTCTTCTCTTTTTTTCACTGAAAACATGTTTCTACTCTCTGTTTACTCAGTGGGATCAGGAACTATAATTATAAATAGAAATTTTGAGCTCTAACTGACTGATGTATTAGATAAACTATCACACCCACAACATAGTAATATTCCTCATAATAATAATAATAATATTTCCATCATAAATGGCACTATGAGCAGTTCAGGGCGACCTTAACGGTAAGTTCCCATTAAATGGTCTTTCGCCCTGACTTCTGGTAATTTAATTGCTCCCAACAAAAGTGGAAAATAATGTCACCACTTGCCACGTGGTTTTGTTAACATTACGGGCGGCACACAAACAGGTACTTCCGCGAAATCTAAGATATCCAGGGCAGTGTACAGTCCTCGCGAGTTCCCTTCCGATTTGTACCGAAAACGCGTTTATTTGCTGCCTGACTGCGACGTCACCCGAGGCAGCGCGTAAGCCGGCGTTTGACAGACGCGAACACCGATTGATAGCTGGGTGCAACATGAATTGAAGAGAAATCACTGCCTCTCAGGCCGTATTTATATGTGGGCGCAACTGGTGGCCGAAGAGAACACCTGCCGTCATTCGCTCTATCCCCAAGTAGCAGTATCTAAATGGCCGCTTTCTCGAACACGTCATTTTACAAAACTATCGTGTATCAATTTAGAATCTTCGTAATTTTTGTATGAACGGAGTTAAGTAGGCTTTAATCACAGAAACAGTTTTAGCTCACCTACATATAAACTTTGTAAACTTTATCCATTATAATTTTTAGAAAAGTACTGGCAGTAGAACTACATATTTAAGAGACCGTGTATTGATTGTTACTTACATCGATGTCTTTACTTGTTATATCTTCATTATTCAAGTGCTGTAGTCAGAACTGTCTATCATTAATGTAACTGACACTTAATCTGTTGTACTACAAATAAGGACGTTTTTGTTCCAAATTTTCTTTTCGGTATTTCCAGAATGAGATTTTCACTCTGCAGCGAAGTGTGCGCTGATATGAAACTCCTGGCAGATTGAAACTGTGTTCCGGACCGAGACTCGAACTCGGGACCTTTTCCTTTCGCGGGCAAGTGCTCTACCGACTGAGCTTCCCAAGCACGACTCACAACCCGCCCTCACAGCGTCAATTGCCAGTGAAACGCAAAGGCCCCGAGTTCGAGTCTCGGTTCGGCACACAGTTTTAATCTGCCAGAAAGTTTCATATCAGTGCACACTTCGCTGCAGAGTGAAAATCTCTTTATGGAAATATCCCCCAGGCTGTGGCTAAGCCATGTCTCCGCAATATCCTTTCTTCCAGGAGTGCTAGTTCTGCAAGGTTCGCAGAAGAGCTTCTGTGATGCTTGGAGAGTAGGAGACAAGGTACTTGCGGAATAGAAGCTGTGAGGGAAGGTCGTGCTTGGGAAGCTCAGTCTGTAGAGCACTTGCCCGCGAAAGGCAAAGGTCCAGAGTTCGAGTCTCGGTCCGGAACACAGTTTTAATCTGCCAGGAAGTTTCATTTTAGTTTTCAGTAAATTACACAAAACTATTAGAGGTAGTTCAAAGGGGTCACACAGTTAAGGTTTTTATATCGAACTGAAGCTTCATACGATTTTTCATATTTCTTAGCCTAATATTTAGAGTCTTCAATTGTTCGTAAAAACTCCGATTTCGATCAAAATGTTGTTGTTATCAAGTTGAAACTTGTAACAGTTGAGTCTGACATACATCTGCACATTTTGAACAATTTTTGGTTTTCTAGCTTTTTTATTTAGCGCCACTTATTTTTTTCTTAAAACAGCGTATTTAAGGAAATATATCTGATCACTCTGAGATTTGACAATTTAAGCACAATATAATGAATCATACGTGACAAAGGTTAGAAAAACAACTTTAATTTTTTGTTTTGTCCTTGGATTATGGCGCAATACTTTGTATGCTACACACAGGCGCGTTGTGATGACGTGGAGCTAGCAGCAGTGAGTGACCTGCGGTAAGTCCCGGCACACTCGCTCACCTCTGTATCTCTCAGGTGATACAGCACTTGTCTCGCCACACGATATTGCGATGAACTACTATCTGCGCATGATAAGGTCTACGAAACACACAAGAGATCTTGTTGCTCAGGTATCCGCTCTTCTCGTATTGTCTCCACGATCGTAATAATAGTTTGTCACTTACATACAGCAAGCTTGACCTCTCTAATTGGTCCTCTTTGATTTTATTTCATTGTCTCAGCTTTTGTGTTAACCTCTTCCAATGCTAACCACTTTCTTGGTGGCTTGAAAATAGGTCGATAAACCTTCTGACAGCACTTAAAAGTGAATTTCACGGTAATCATGCAGGTGCAGATGTCGATGGTACTTACATCTAACGGTTGGGTAATCTACAATCTCTGTTATTCGATTTCCAGGTGGTTGGTTCATCAGAACTAATCTAGTTACTGTTCCAGAAGCCTCATGTAGTAAATCTTGATCGTACCATGAAAAATCTGCCAAATTAGAGATGTCCTATGACCGATGCTGACTGTGGCAGTATAAACATACATCTTACAAATCTCTCTCAATATCCTGTCTCGTTCATAAAGTCCTACCAACACTTTGATCTAAATTGTGACCTGTTGTCTGATAGGATCCTCCTCAATTTTCTAATTACGTGAAAAAATAGTTGTTGAAACTCATTACTGACCTACTGGTGGTGATGCATGACAGTTGCAGGTTTTGCCTCTTGACATGGTGCACAGATATGGAGTACCTTATCTTCCTGCTCATGTTATATAAGTACACTGACTTTCTCAACGTGATGTACCATTTGCAGTGTCCAAAATAAGCGTGACTGATATGCGTGTACCAAATTAGTTTGTTAATTATACCTCCATGATACACAGTAATTAATTGTTGTCAGGTGAATTGGTGCATCTAAACAAATGCCATTCCTAACAAGTAATGTTGCCTATCGTTATCTGCTGTCCTGTCTCTACATTTCTTCTTAACCTCCGTTAAGAATGGCTCCGTCATCTGCTCTCTGTCAATACCAACGCGTTTCTTTCAAATTTTCAAATGCCTGTTGGTCTGCCTCGATCCACTTCCAGGTTCATTTGTGTCTGTCAAATGACGTAAACTTGGCATGATAACTTTTTTTTTTCATAAATCGCCTACAGAACTTCGCTAATTCTAAAATTGCACGCCTCCGTCGCTTAGTTCTTGGTAGTGAGTATTTTTCAGTAGCTTCTAACTTTTCTGCGTCTGGCCAGACTCCATCAGCGGATATCACATGCCTTGAGAAAACTACTTCTTCGCTTTTACACTTTGGTTTTTCCAAGATGATAGTTACCCCTTCTTCCTTAAAAGCTTTAGTAACTAATATAAAATCTTGTCGTGCTCTTTCCATTGTTTATAAAGGTAGGATTTGTCCCTGGTGCATGCGAGAATATTCGTGCATTTCTAGACCTACCCTCGCAACCGTGGATTCGATGTGATGAAGTTTCGCCTCTATCTCATTGTGAACCACTTCTGTCTCACATTTGTCTCCACATGTCTTGATACCACGAAACCTTTTTCACCATATCTCTCTACGTAACTGTTGAAACGTAAGTTCACTCTATTTGCAGCTTTTGCAGTAACAAATTTTTCTGTCAAGTCTTCTACTGTTAATCGTCGTACGACGATAAAGTTTGCGTAGAAGCTCTGAATTTGGCATGTTAAGTCTACTCTAACTGGTTCCTTACCATCAGCAATCTTGCTACTTATGACACCTCGTATCTTTACATTTGTTGTTTTAAATACTGGACCTCTGCATTTTCCATCGCAAACATTTTATATATACACTTATCTAAAGCTGACACCTGGCTAGCTGTAACCAGTACATACTGAACTACTCTTCCATTTAGGTACGAGGGTCAGTCAAAAAGTAATGCCTCCTATTTTTTTTCTACGTTTAATTGTCAGGAAATTTAAATGCAATTACATAGGTTGAAAACCACAACATTGAGGATCATTTTGTCATTTTTCAATGTAATCTCCGCCCATCTCTACAGTTTTGGTCCATCTTTGAACAAGGGCATGTATCCCAGCACGGTAAAAATCACAGCTCTGCTTCCTAAGCCATTGACGCACGGATGTTTTGACGGCCTCCTCATCTTCAAAATGAATCCCACGATGAGCTTCTTTTAGTGGCCCGAACAGATGGAAGTCTGATGGTGCCAGGTCAGGGCTGTATGGGGGATGAGGCAAAACTTCCCATCCAATTTTGACAATCTCGTCAGAGGTGTGACGACTGGTGTGTGGTCTTGCATTGTCATGCAAAAGAAGAACATCTGCCATTGATTTTGTTGGGCGAACTCGCTGAAGACGTGCTTTAAGTTTTTTGAGGGTTGTGACGTATTGAACAGAATTTATTGTGCATCCCTGCTCCAAAAAATCAACCAGAATCACACCCTCTGTATCCCAGAAAACTGTTGCCATAACTTTCCCTGCCGATCGCACAGTTTTGAATTTTTTCTTCCTCGGCGAGCTTGTGTGACGCCACTCCATTGACTGCCTCTTTGATTCGGGTTCAAAAAAATGCACCCATGTTTCGTCCCCGGTCACAATTTTTTTCAGAAACTCATCTCCCTCCAAACGGAAGCGCTGCAAGTGTTGGGAGGCTATTGTTTTCCTTGCCTCTTTATTCTGATCGGTTAACATTCTTGGAACCCACCGTGCACAAACTTTTGAGTACCCCAATTGTTTAATAATCGTGATCACACTGCCTTTACTAAGAGAAATAATGCGACACACTTCATCTGCAGTCACCCGACGGTCACCACGAATGATGTCATCAACTTGCTGAATGTTGTGTGGAGTCACTGCACTCACCGGCCTGCCGCTCCGCTTTTCGTCAGTCAACGGTGTTTGCCCTTCAGCTTCCTTACAACGACGAACCCATCGTCTAACAGTGCTGACATCCACTGTCACAACACCATACACCTTCTTCAGTCTTTCATGAATGCGTATGGGCGTTTCACCTTCTGCATTCAAGAATTGAATCACACAACGCTGTCTCAAACGAACATCGATGTCGGCCATCTTACAAACTTCTGCTGTGCTGCCACCTGTTGACACAGAAAGTTACTACTGCAGTGGATTGCAGAAGAAGGTTTGAGGAATGGCGCCAAATTCAAATTTTTCACTTAACTTAATTTCTTTAAGTAGAAAAAAAATGGGAGGCATTACTTTTTGACCGACCCTCGTATATTTATGTAGGGGATACCCACAACGATCAGTTCCATCGTCCTCTCCTAACAATGTGCTCCTGAGCTCCGCGAAATCCATATACAACGCTCCTGCTGTCCCCCCAGAAGAGGATGTGATTAGTCAAATCCGGGAATCTTTCCTTTGTTCCCCATTCCTTTGATTTTATCTTGGATCAGGCCCATGTACTTCCACTATTTCACCTCTCCCTTCTCGCTGATCGTTTCGCCTCCAATTGTTGCTCTTATCATTTGTTCGATGCTGTTGCCCCCCTCCTCTATGATCATTCCGCTTATCCACACTGTTTCCATTTCTTCACGGCGGATGCCTTGCTCTCCCGTTTTTGTTATTCGGTTGCTGGTGTTCTGGTGAAAAAGTGACTATATGAAGTTCACGAGTTCTCTTCCTTCTGTTCTACGATTATCCCCTAATTCTTGTAATAAGTACTGGAATCCTCGTACGTCGTGCATGTTTCTTCCTGCTATTATAATTTCCCTCTGTATCAGAGGCGATAGCTTCCTCAGACAAATTCTAATTAATTCTGCAGTCTCATGCGGCACCTCTAAGAAGTCATTCCTGCCTGCCATCTCCTTGAAAAACTGCACAGGGTTCTGCCATTTCGATTCTGCGTAATGCTTTATCATTAGTATTCTTGACTTAACGCTGCTTGCTTTAGACGCGTATTCATTAAGAAATGCTTATTTGAATTCTTCGTACATCATAGACTCTCTGCAGTCGCTGTCACTCTCGCGGCTGCCTCTTCTCTGAAGAGTGCGCAGACAATGCTTATCTTTAAAACTTGTGGCCGAAATCTTGGCAAGGCTTCTTGAAACCGGTTGACTCAAATCATTGGGTGCAAGTAGGACGCTGCATCCGGAAACAACGAATATTTCTTTACAATTACAAACTGCTTTCTAATCTCTCCCTCGTGTACATTGTATGTTAAAGTTGAAACAGTTGTTGTTGAGTTTGCCGATGGAGGTGAATGTGTCGGTCTCCCCCTAATGCGACATAATATGTCCACAATTTCTCTTAAGCCCTCTTCTTCTGGATTGTTCTCTGCTTCGCTTCTGTTTATCTCGTTTTCTCTTTCGTTACTACTCGAGTTCCTACTACATCTTTATCTACATCTACATCTATATTTATACTCCGCAAGCCACCCAGCGGTGTGTGGCGGAGGGCACTTTACGTGCCACTGTCATTACCTCCCTTTTCTGTTCCAGTCGCGTATGGTTCGCGGGAAGAACGACTGTCTGAAAGCCTCCGTGCGCGCTCGAATCTCTCTAATTTTACATTCGTGATCTCCTCGGGAGGTATAAGTAGGGGAAAGCAATATATTCGATACCTCATCCAGAAACGCACCCTCTCGAAACATGGCGAGCAAGCTACACCGCGATGCAGAGCGCCTCTCTTGCAGAGTCTGCCACCTGAGCTTGCTAAACATCTCCGTAACGCTATCGCGGTTACCAAAACACCCTGTGACGAAACGCGCCGCTCTTCTTTGGATCTTCTCTATCTCCTCCGTCAACCCGATCTGGTACGGATCCCACACTGATGAGCAATACTCAAGCATAGGTCGAACGAGTGTTTTGTAAGCCACCTCCTTTGTTGATGGACTACATTTTCTAAGGACTCTCCCAATGAATCTCAACCTGGTACCCGCCTTACCAATAATTAATCATTCCACTTCAAATCGTTCCGCACGCATACTCCCAGATATTTTACAGAAGTAACCGCTACCAGTGTTTGTTCCGCTATCATATAATCATACAATAAAGGATCCTTCTTTTTATGTATTCGCAATACATTACATTTGTCTATGTTAAGGGTCAGTTGCCACTCCCTGCACCAAGTGCCTATCCGCTGCAGATCTTCCTGCATTTCGCTACAATTTTCTAATGCTGTAACTTCTCTGTATACTACAGCATCATCCGCGAAAAGCCGCATGGAACTTCCGACACTATCTACTAGGTCATTTATATATATTGTGAAAAGCAATGGTCCCATAACACTTCCCTGTGGCACGCCAGAGGTTACTTTAACGTCTGTAGACGTCTCTCCATTGATAACAACAATAACAACATGCTGTGTTCTGTCTGCTAAAAACTCTTCAATCCAGCCACACAGCTGGTCTGATATTCCGTAGGCTCTTACTTTGTTTATCAGGCGACAGTGCGGAACTGTATCGAACGCCTTCCGGAAGTCAAGGAAAATAGCATCTACCTGGGAGCCTTTATCTAATGTTTTCTGGGTCTCATGAACAAATAAAGCGAGTTGGGTCTCACACGATCGCTGTTTCCGGAATCCATGTTGATTCCTACAGAGTAGATTCTGGGTTCCAAAAACGACATGATACGCGAGCAAAAAACACGGTCTAAAATTCTACAACAGATCGACGTCAGAGATATAGGTCTATAGTTTTGCGCATCTGCTCGACGACCCTTCTTGAAGACTGGGACTACCTGTGCTCTTTTCCAATCATTTGGAACCTTCCGTTCCTCTAGAGACTTGCGGTACACGGCTATTAGAAGGGGGGCAAATTCTTTCGCGTACTCTGTGTAGAATCGAATTGTTATCCCGTCAGGTCCAGTGGACTTTCCTCTGTTGAGTGATTCCAGTTGCTTTTCTATTCCTTGGACACTTATTTCGATGTCTACTCTCTTTTTCTTTTGTTAGCGCATCTAACATTTGTCTCCTCCGTTTTTGGATGTGGGCCTGTGTCTCCTTAAATCGTACTGTCTCTAATTTCATCACACTTGAGTTTGTTTCTGGTATGTTCTCATCGGAAGATCTTTCATTGCTTGTTGGTAAGTGCTCGACGACACCGATCCTACACTTTGACTTGCTCTATAACTTTGTCTGATCTGCTCTTCTGTGGGTCGACGTTCTCCTGGACAGCTTTTACTTCTTCACTAGCTTCTCCGTTTCAGATTTTGATTGTTTAGATGTCCTGAGAGTTACTGCCAAGTGTCTTCTTAGACCATCCGCAGTTCCTTCGTATTTTCGTCAACGTCTCTGTCTTCGGCACAAAATGCTGTGCTCGCTCATCTCTGTTTCTGGACTTCACTAACCTAATCAGTATTTTTATCTAACAATTTAACATACTCCTCGGATTTCATTAAGTAACCGTCGCGTTTCTTATTTACAAACCCAATTTATTCTTCTACGTTTACACTTAGATTCCAACTATTCTCGAGACGTTCTTCCAGTTTTTGAATTGCTCGTCCTTTTCATCCTCATTTTTTGACTCGTTCTTTATTTATTTTCTCATTTTTCTTGAAACATTCTTCAGTTAATTTTTTAAATTAAGAAACTCTGCAAATCAATGCCGCTGGTTGTTGAGCAGTGAGCTTACGAACTACATCACACTGTGCTGTATTTTTGTGGCCTGTTACTTCCGATGTATCCGCTACTCGCGCAATTTCATCATCGACTTCGCTTCTAAACTCAGTTTCTAAATTACGTCATTATTCTGTGTCTTATATTGTTCGCCATCTACAATCATTTCATTTTGCACGCTTGTCGCCATGAGACGCACGCATACATGAAAACTGCATGTTGAATATTCGGTGCGACCAAAAGGTAACGGGAATTTCTTATTTTGCAGTTTGCATGGGGGCTTACTTAAAATAGAATGCAAATAATTTTAATTTTTTGATTCAGTAGCTGTCTGTTCGGTTACGAAGTCTCGTAACGGTTGGCCCTGACTAGTATTATTACGCTATCTGACTGCATAGAACAACAACAAAGAATGAAATGGAAATTTTCATTAACACAATTAATTAATTAAGTCCCCAGCAACTATAAAACCTACGAAACCAAAGCACAAGTGTAACTGTTCTGTGTGTGGAAGTATGACTCAACGTACGCATCTGGCACGGTTCTTCTTCAACAACACAAGAAATTTTAAATATCATTTATACTGAATTAATTAAAGAAAATAGAAATACCATAATTACTCAAGAAAACCAGAATTACGCTCTAATACAAGACCACAAGCCAGATGCTTTGTTGACTGAACCTGTAATGACGCATTATTCAGGACATTGAAATAATGAGAAAGAAAAGAAAAGTAGTTTGTTACCTTAATTTATATTGATGAAAAGCACTCTAGACATTACAATCTCTCCACACCGACTCGCTACTATCACATCTCAGCAAGAAATTTTCAGTATCACATCTCAACAAGCACTGCCTACTAGCTCATCTCAACAAACACTCCTCACTACGACATCTCAGCACTGACTACCACGAGTTCTCCCAAAGCACTGCCCACTACGAGTTCTCAATAATCACTGCCAGTGGAGGCGGCGGAACAATACTCTCTAGCGCGATCTCTGGCGCTGTGGCTCAGTGTAGCCACCTTTCAAGTTTTTATATATGATTTTCAATTTTTTTATGTCGTTGGTACACATCTTCCTGGTGTATGTTTGCATTTTCAGTTGTTTTGATTATATACTTTACTGTTGACAGTCGAAATGGTTATACGTGTTTTCGAGTGCTCGGCGAACTTTTACTTTCGAAAACGATGGATAAAAGTTTTTGCATTAAAGTTGGCTTAAAAATGGAATAAAGTGCAGCACAGTATACGTGTTTTCGAGTGTTCGGCGAACTTTTACTTTCGAAAACGATGGATAAAAGTCTGTGCATTAAAGTTGGCTTAAAAATGGAATAAAGTGCAGCACAGCATTCTAAATGTTGACTGTGGCTTTTGGCGAATTTACTATGAACAAGACCAGATTTATGGGTGATATAAACGTTTCAAAGAGGGTGCAGAAGACTGAAGACGGCGACCGTCCTGCACGCCCTAGCGCATGGATTACCAACGACAGGGTTGAAGAAGTAAAGACAATAGCTCTGGAAAATCGCGAGATCACCGTCAGAGATGTTGCTGATGATGTCGGCATATCCTTTGGCTCATGCCAAGCCAATTTTCGGAAGTTTTCGGTGTGAAACGTCTAGCAGCAAAGTTTCTTATTAAACTCTTGAATTTCGCCTAAAAATAACGATCCGTAGACAACTCTCAGGAACTACCGAATGAAGTCGACAACGATCCATAACTTCTATGAAGGCTATAACATGTGATGAAACACGGGTGCACCGGTATGACGTCGAAACCAAGCCCCAATCACCCCAACGGAAACTGCCTGCAGAGCCAAGACCGAAAAAAAATTCGACCATTTCTATCACATGTGACGCTTTTTCTCACTGTTTTCATCGACTAAAATTATCAGTTCCTGTCAATAAGGCAGCGTACCTGGGAGTTACGTACCGTTTGCAGAAGTAATCAGAAGAAAACGACCAGAACTGTGGCAAAACCACTCGTGGCATTCCCTCACGATAATCCTCCCGCTCACACTTCAACGCAAGTTCGTGATTTTTTGGCAAAAATAAGGCGTTATGTTGCCTCAGCCACCATTTCGCCGGACATGGCCCTCTGCAACTTCTTTCTGTTCCTAAGGCTGAAGATAACCATGAAAGTACCGTCGTTTTTCCAGCACTGATCAGATAGAAACATAATCGCTGAAGGAGTTGAACGACGCTATAACGAAAAGTCAGTTCCAGAAGTGCTTCGAAGATTGGAACAAATACTGCCACAAGTGTATTATATCCGAGGGGGACTGCTTTGAAGATACAAAGTTGATGTTGATGAATAAATAAAGATTCATTAAGAAAATCAAAAATTTCCGTTATTTTTGTATCACAGCTCATACACAACTACAGTACTTTATCTCTAACACAAAACACACAAAATTACACAGAAAAGAGATATAATCCTCTCCAAAAGTTCGTTACATTCATCCGGTCAACGACTAACATATACTAACGTCCTAAAAAAAATGGCTCTGAGCACTATGGGACTCAACTGCCGAGGTCATTAGTCCCCTAGAACTTAGAACTAGTTAAACCTAACTAACCTAAGGACATCACAAACATCCATGCCCGAGGCAGGATTCGAACCTGCGACCGTAGCGGTCTTGCGGTTCCAGACTGCAGCGCCTTTAACCGCACGGCCACTTCGGCCGGCTAACGTCCTAAAATTACTGAAGTAAAACACGTGAACTGGTTATGCACCAGCAAGTTAAAAATAGTTTATTTTACTTAATTTAACGATTATTAAGTTAAAATACGCAGATCTTTCTTCTACAATAAGTTTTAACTGGGGAAAAAATTGCATGGATCTAACTGCAGGGTCAAAAATTTGCAAGTAAACGTATCCTGAGCAGAGTCGCCAGTTTGTAGTCCTTGCCTATCGAGCGGGTGGAGTTCTTCAATTGGACACTTTAATCAAATTAATTAATTTGGCCTATAATATTTGAGTGAAGGAAATAATCACTCATCGAATCAGTCATAAGGAATGCATCTTTCTATTGAATCGAACAATAATCTCGAAGAATTGACTTCATTACTCGTTAAGTATTGCAATTTCATAAGAAAGGCATTTAACATTAACAGAAATGAATAAACTAATGTTCTGTCAAATTTTGATAAGGACCTGGAATGGCGATTCAAACGTGGCGCTTATGTGAATAAAACATTTACATTCACAAACGTCGTACCTTGAATCCTATAGGTTCATACACAGAGACAGAAAATACTACGGAAGGACCTGTATGTGTTTCTGTTGCCAGAGTTGAAAGCGTGTTGAACTTCTAATTGCAAACGAGTCTTCGAAATGAAAATTAGAATTATTGAACATCGTCACGAAACCTCGCCTTTCCGTACAGTTTGTCTCGCTGCCGCGGCTGGATCTCACCATCCTTACAATCTGCATGTGGCGACAGAAGTGGCTGCAAAATCAGCCACTAGCTCGGTATCAACAACTCGTCTCTGCCGGTGAATAAGTTCATCTGAGCTGGATGAGAGCCTGTCATCCCGGTAAGATGTTTTCTTGCAGGATTCTGTCCCCCTTTCCTTACTTGAATTATGAGTAGTTATCGAGCTAAAATACATGTTTGTATTGGGGCTTCAAAATGTGTACGATTTACTCCTTCTCCATGGCTACCCTAATGCGCTGACCTGTACAATTGGATTTCTGTAAACACAACAGCACTCTCCTTTCCCACTCCTAGATTATTTATATGAACCAATAGAAACTGTCTTCACCTTTCTTTTAACATTCAGTTTGTCAGTTGTCGTAGCCCCACATGCTAGAAAGAAGTCCCAACTGTCAGTTCCCGTTCCACTTTCTGTTACCTTAACAGCACGCTGTTTGTGGCGAAGTTGTGCTTCCCACTGTTTCCTTCTTCAATAGCAGTTCTTCTGAGACATTGGCCATTATGCGGCATGTATTCCATGGACGCGACTTGTTAGAACAAACTTGTTGTCCTGTACATCCTGGAGATGCGCTCTGCATTGTGTGACTCGAGGCCGGGCGCAGGTGCGGCTTTCTTTTCTTACTCATTCTCGTCAAAACACAGCTCTGGTGTTGTCCATGGCATTCAGTCTGCTACCACAGTAGCCTCTCATTTTGCTACACATGTAGTTTCGCGTACGAAATCAAAATCTAAGTATTTATGTGTTGGCGAACTCCACTTGGTTCAAATGGCTCAGAGCACTATGGGACTCAAGTTCTGAGGTCATCAGTCCCCTAGAACTTAGAGCTACTTAAACCTAACTAACCTAAGGACATCACACACATCCATGCCCGAGGCAGGATTCAAACCTGCGACCGTAGCAGTCGCGCAGCTCCAGACTGCAGCGCCTAGAACCGCTTGGCCACTTCTGCCGGCGGCGAACTCTACTACTAATTCATATTTTACTATCCAGGGGCATTAATTTATCCGAATTTAATTTGACTCTCTCTAGAGGGATACACGCAAGTTACAGAGCAGATTAGTTAAATGTGCGCATAACAAAAGCTTGAACCCTGAGGAAGAACATACGCTACGTTAGAAAGTGCGTACTACACTGAGGTGACAAAAGTCATGGGACTGCGATATGCAGATACACTGATGGCAATAGAATCGCCTACACAAGGTATAAAAGGGCTTTGCGTGGGCGGAGCTGTCATCATTCATGTGAAAGGATTTCCGACGTGACTGTGGCCGCACTATGGGAATTAAGACTTTGAACGCGGAAGGGTAGTTGGAGCTAGAAGCATGGCACATTCCATTTCGTAAATCTTAGGGAATTCAGTATTCCGAGATTCACAGTGCCAAGAGTTGGCCGAGATTACCAAATTTCAGGCATTACCTCTCGTGACGGACATCGCAGTAACCGACGTCCTTCACGTAACGATCGAGAGCAACGGTGTTTTCCACTGCTAACAAACAAGTAACTCTGCCATAAATAATCGTAGAAATCAGTTTGGGATGTACGAAGAAAGTATCCGTTAGGACAGTGCAGCGAAATCTGAAGTTAATGGGCTGTGGCAGCAGACGATCGATGCGAATGCCTTTGCACGACATAGCCTGCAGTGCTTCTCCTGGGCTGGTGACCATGTCGGTGGACCCTGGACGACTGGAAAACCGTGTCCTGGAGAGAAGAGTCGCGATTTCAGTTGGTAAGAGCTGATGGCAGGTTTTGAGCGTGGCATAGACCCCACGATGCCACGGACCCAAGTTGTCTACAAGGCACTGTGCAAGCCAGTGGTGGCTCCATAAAGGTGCTGTAAGTGGGCTGCTTCTGTGTTGGCAGCGCTGTGTAGCGCTTTGTATTGGATCTCTGACTGCGCTTTCTTTGTAAGGGATTCTGTGGCTGTTTGGACTCGCTCTTGGAACTTAATCGCCAGTACTGCTGGGCAGTTGGAAGTTAGTCGGCAGCAGTGATGGAAGTACTGTTGGGCAGTTGGAGATGAACAGGCACCAGTGATGGATGTTAGATGTGAGAAGTTAGCACTGATGGTGGGTAGAGGTCTGAAGTGTTAGCGTAGACTAACGATCTGTACATGCTCGACCTGAAGACTGAATATTATTCATGATTATATACTTTGTACTAGATGTCAATCACGATTTATATTCGTGTCTGAACTGGATGTCACATTATTAAGGTAAAAAATTCATTATTTGGTTTTCAACAAAATCTTTCCTTTGCTAACCAAATGCCTACTAGTAGTGAGTGGCTTTAGTAGTTTGAATCTTTTATTTAGCTGGCAGTATTGACGCTCGCTGTATTGCAGTAGTTCGGGTATTGAAGATTTTTGTGAGGTAGACCCTAGTGCTTAATGAAATGTATAGGTTATTGTTAGGATTTCTTTTTAGTCAGGGCCATTCTTTTGAATTAATTGTTTGAAGCCAGGTTGT
Organism: Schistocerca nitens; assembly: GCF_023898315.1. Classification (NCBI taxonomy): domain Eukaryota; kingdom Metazoa; phylum Arthropoda; class Insecta; order Orthoptera; family Acrididae; genus Schistocerca; species Schistocerca nitens. The sequence goes on from NC_064615.1 coordinate 670,270,031, forward strand.
AATTTTTTTGAGCAGTCTGGTTGCTTTGTGATAGAATATTGTGGGTCTCAGTCATCCAGAAATTTAAGTACAGCCACACTCATTTAAATAAAGAAGTTTCAGTGTGCTGCTTTTACGTGAAACGGACTGGGGCCATTGGTTCGGCTATCTGGAAGTCAGTCACTGTAAAAACATAACACACCAGGTAAACCACACCATGTGATAAAAGGTATGTCTTCATAATTTTATGCGTTTCTTCGAAAATCTGTAATTACGATTTAGAAACTAATATTTAGGTGTATATAGACAGTAGCTAACATTCTTTATGTTTAATAGCCATACGATGAAAGCCCACTGATGATGCTGCAACTGCAGTGAAAGATGTTTGGGATAAAAAACAAAATTGTGTTTTGCTAAAGGCGGATTCCACCTAAAAAATATGTATTGTTAAATCAGACACGGACCAAAGAGCTTCAAAATCGCAAGACCATTTGCTGCCATTCAGGGGCTTCCTGTGCCGAAACAACGGTGTCATGTCACCGGGCCACAACTGTTCACGATTGGTTTATAGAACATTCTGCACAGCCCGAGCGAATGATTTGGGCACCCCAGTCGCCCGACATGAATTCCATCGAACATTTGTGGGACATAATCGAGAGGTCAGTTCGTGCACAAAATCCTGGACCGGCAACACTTTCGCCGTTATGGAGAGTTATGGAGACATAATGGCTCAATATTTCTGCAGAGGACTTGCAACGACTTGTTGAGACCTTACGACGCCAGGAAATAGGAGACCCGACTCCGGAGAATACAAGATCTTTATTGGTTTGAAGAATATTACACAAATTATGGAAAAATATTTCCTTTTTTATTATGTCAAAGTAGCGTACCGTAGCTACTAAATAATACATTTATTATATGTATAAAGAGAAACACGTACTGCGGGCCACTTAAGATCTTTAGTAAATAAAAGAAGCGAAACGCGTATGGCAAAGAAACAAACTGCTTTTCATTTAGCTGCGTAGACGGAACACACCTCCATAAATTTTGAAGCAACTACGGACGACAGAAAACGAAAAGTGACGAGAAGACTGAGTTAAATGAACCATCGTCGACGTGGATTTACAGACGGAACAGTAGTCGGATTGAAGAAGAGTGAGTGAAGAATTCCATAGAGGCGCTTTCAGAGAAAATTACCAGGAGAGTCGGCGCAGACGTAAGGCGTGAGACTCTTGTTAAATCCCGACGTCATCTATGTAATAGGTTTTCCATGAATTCCCTACTTCGTTTAGGGTAAGTTCTGGCCGGATCCCTTTGAAATGTTAGTTTCTTCCCTTCTGTATTCAGATGAATTATATCTAAATTCGACTTAGAAGAGCCACGGGAACCTAAATACCCTTGGCTGAGCACGACTTACGCTCTCCTCTCGAGAATTATGATTTTATCTCAAAGGGTAAATATTACTTTAGAACCAATTTTTGCTTTGCTGGCGTGTGTAATCTGGATAACGAGACGATATCTCTGAAATAGTTCTAACGCTAATTATTTTGAAGAACGCATGTAATGTGCTTATTCTGTGAGACTTATTGTTTTGCTTTGTCTGTCCTTTATATTTAAATACTCAATTATTACTTTGTATAATTAGAAATTTTACTGTCATTATATGAAATCTAATGTAATACAATTGTCTGTAAGTTTATGTAATTATTCCTGACTAACTGCAAATCACTTGTGAGCGGCGTGTCAAGACACGTTTCTGTTTTGTAAAAACATTAATTATGGAAATAGGCCTGTTTTATTTAACGTTCGATTGTGATGTGAGTAGCAATTATCTTAGAATGAAAAAAAAAATAGTTTATGAAATTCTTATAGAAATTTGAGAGGATCGTGATGAGTTGTAGATATGCTAAAGGTTAGTTTGCCAGCTAGGAGGTCAGAGCGTCAGTTAGTCAGTTTGTGAGAGCAGGTGGTCGGTAACAAAATATGGGGTACGCAAGATTTTTCACGCTGATGTAGTGTGACGCTAAGCATCAGCACGGTTTCAATTTTGTTGAAGAAAAGCCACTTCATTCCGTGGATTGCAAATACCTACAGTGTTAATGACGTGGTAAGTAAAATACAGATTGATTATAATTATAGCTCTAGTTTTAAAATTCTGTAAAAGAAAAGAACTACTGCTCAAAATGACGTCAAATTTGAACAGAATGTTGGCCAAGAAGGACGACACATTTTTTTCCATTAGATGGTGTTCTACAAGACAGAATATGAAAACTGAAAGATGTCGTGCACACAGTTCTTTCCTGAGCAACGACTTGCTCGGTATGACCGTCTCCACGCACAAATGCACGCTCTTGGGAAACTGTTTTACAGGAACAGTGACTACGCCAGTAGCTCTGCAGAAGTTACGACACTCAAGGATATGAGAAAAAGACGGTGGTCCGATTTCTGCCAAAGGCCTAGAGAAAATGATTTAAGAAATTAAAAAATACAGGTTCTTTTCACGTGCAATGTTACAGAAAGAGACCGCAAGACCGCTACGGTCGCAGGTTCGAATCCTGCCTCGGGCATGGATGTTTGTGATGTCCTTAGGTTAGTTAGGTTTAACTAGTTCTAAGTTCTAGGGGACTAATAACCTCAGCAGTTGAGTCCCATAGTGCTCAGAGCCATTTTTTTTACAGAGAGAGAAAAGCAATCTATCCGATATCAGCAGATAATGTGGCCACAGCATTGCAGGAGGACTCGAGCGGTGGTGTGCAAACATGCAGGGCACATGGAATTGCCCGAACTTTACCTGCGAGCACGGTGCATAAAATCCTACGAATCATGCTGCATTGCTAGCAATAAAAAATCACCCGTATTCAGTTTGCATCATGCTGACCTGACAGTGAGACAAACACGTGGCCTAGAATTTCTTGCTAGCGTGGAAGTGGACAACGAAGGCCATGGAACAATTTGTGTGCAGCCCTTTTCTATCTATAACCACGTGTCAATACGCAGAACTGCAGAACTTGAGCAATGGAAAATCCACACGCACATCAACCAGTACGACTTCATTCTGCAAAGATAACTGTGTAGTGCGGTTTGACAGCATCGTGTACCGTAGGATCACATTTTTCGAGGAGATGAGTCTGGTAACGTCACTGGTAAACGCCACGAGAGTCTTTCTCGTACCAACGTCATTCCAATCTTTCAGCAGCGTGGATGTGTGGCTAGGAACATTTTTACGCAAGGATGGAGCTCCTCCGCACATTGTACAGTCAGGAAACCGGCTGCTGCAGAGGCATTTTGGAAATACTGGAAGTATCAGTCGTCACTTCCCTACAGCGTCGTCGTCCAGATCACCTGATCTTATCCATGTGACTTTTAGCTGTGGGGTTATCTGAAAGATGCTGTGTTCAGTGCTCCGAATACAATCGTAGCTGAACTGAGGTCACTCATTGCGCAATGCATTCTGAACGTGACCCCTGAGACTCTGATCTGCTGTCGAACATGCTGTTTATCGATTTCAAGTTGTGACCGAAAACGCTGGGCAGCATAATGGAACACGTCTTGCGCCAGTCTCACGACGGTTAAAAAAGATTTCATTGTTGCTTTTTGTGAGGCTTTTTGTCCTCATGACAATTAAAAACCAATTTTCCCACCCAATGTGGTACGACGTTGACGTGGTGGTCGGGCTACGTAACTAACAGTGTTGAAACTGTTCAATGTCGAACTTCCGCTTACAGAGTGCCGGCCGGGGTGGCCGAGCGGTTCTAGGCGCTTCAGTCTGGAACCGCGCAACCGCTACGGTCGCAGGTTTGAATCCTGCCTCGGGCATGAATGTGTGTCACGTCCTTAGGTTAGTTAGGTTTAAGTAGTTCTAAGTACTAGGGGACTGATGACCTCAGATGTTAAGTCCCATAGTGCTCAGAGCCATTTTTTGAATCTTACAGAGTCATTCCGTCTTAAGATTTTCGTAAATTTTTATTTATTTGTTTCCATAACGTTTTCTCTTCTTTGATGGAATTCCGTTCACATATGAAGTCATTCTGAGCAGTGGGTCCGTTTTTACAGCATTTTTTAACTGGTACTATAATTATAATCACCCTATAAACAAGCGGAACACAAACGAATGGTTAATCACTCTCCCGACGATAAGGGCCTGCAAAATGGTGTAATCCACTGACATAAGTTACATTAGGTACTGTATGAATGATGGTAAGTGTCGTCATCCTTGATTCCAATTACATAATAATTATTAACAAGTTAAACTGCTAACGCACTTGAACTGACTGGATAAACTGAAGAGCGACAGCAGTTTATGTGTTCGATTGATGCCGATGCTAGTAACCTACTGCTGCTTTAAAACTGACCTTCGCGTTTGTGCCAGACTTACTTTCTTCCAAATACTGATCATCTACGTTCATCCATTTTCCTTGCGCACTAAAAACGACGTTATTCTTCCACTATACCCAATTATTATAGCGACTAAATAGGCCGGTTTATATTACTGCTATTCTACACATCGCCTTCCAAAACATTTTAAAACACTGGCACTAATGAAATTGGTCTTCAGTTCTTCAGATTACCTGTTCCTTCTTGTGTGCAATTTCTTTTAACATGTATAGGACATAAACGAGTCACCGTTACCACACTGATTGTGAATCTCTAGTAAGGCATACAAACTGAATTATATCAAGAAGAATGCTCTGGCACATATTTTTTCATCTTATTACTATGAGTAAGATGTTAATAACCCTCGAAAACATCATCATCATCTTCATGGTGGACTGTACAGTCCTTTCCGTTCCGACAGGAATTCCAAGGTGATTCTCCCATCTCTTCACGCCCAGTCGGTTTGTGGAGTAACACCCTATCCGAAGAGGTGCTAGCACTAGTTGTTTTTTTTTATTTTTTTTCTATCTTTACAGTCACACGTTACGTGTCTTATATCGTCTCTAAGGGTATGTCCTGCCGCTCGTGTCGGGAATTTAGCGAGTGAGATGGCACAGGGGCAAGAAATTGAACTCGTATTCTGGAGGACGGTGATTGAAATCTTTGGGCTGCCATCCAGAATTTTGTTTTCCCCGATTCCCTAAAATCACTTTACGAGTATGCCAGCACGATTCCTTTTATTTTTCTTCCCCATCCTTCGCAAATCTGAACTTACGTTCCATCTGTAATGACCTCACCCTCGAAAAAACGTTAAGTAGTGGTTCCCAGTCTTTCTTAGACCATTACCCCGAGTGCAATTAGACATCAGCTAGAACCTATCTCTCTCCCCCTCTCCTTCCAGTTTTTGCACCCCCCCTCCCTACCCCCACTCCAGTAGCTAAACTGCAGAATGAAAGACTTTTCTTGGAACACTTTTATTTTCAAAATGGTGGAAGATGAATATTTAGTTTTGTTTGTGTGTGTGTGTGTGTGTGTGTGTGTGTTTTAGTTAGAGTGAATGACGAAGGAATTCGTGGTACATCGCAATTGCCTTGCCAGACAAGAAATCTAATTATGCACAGTAACGGTAGTCACTTGATACAAAATAGACTTCCCCCGCATTGCTCGACTCTATTGAGCCATTCGCCTGACCTGCACATGGCAATCCCAATAAAGTGCACTATACTTACTGCACGTAAATCACTTCATTGCTGCACTCCTTACTTCTGAATGGCAGAAATTGGATGGCTTCACACTGTTAATGCTTTGTGTCTAACCACATCCACCAATAATAATAATAATAATAATAATAATAATAATAATAACTGTGTACAGCACTATAGTAGCCGTTATGTAGTTACTGCTGTGTCGCACTACTAATTAATTCGTATATCGAAGCGAATAATGAAGCAATATCTGGCCTACTGTAGGTACTATGTACAACGTGGAGAAGACATTTTCTTGAGATGTTTGGCGTTTGTTACGTATATGTCTCACTTTTATCATCAGCGATGTACAGGACAAAGCACAACATCTGTGTGTAGTTAGTGGACTATATGAGGAACCTGTAACTTCCACCGCGTTAATCCTAGTAACTGAGAAAATGTAATTATTGGTAACATATAACCAATATAAGAGTCTTACAAAATTGTGATTTTAGTAATGATCTTTGAAAATAATTTAGTTTCGTGATTGAAACAGAATCGAATCGGTTAGTGTTTACCCCTTATAAAATTTCATTTTAACCCTCAGGGGTAATTACCCCCAGGTTGAGTACCACTGCGCTAAACCCTAATCTTCCTTTCTTTCTCAGTAATTTCATTTCCGCCTTTTGAATAATCTTCTTCTATCTCTTCTACAGTGACCAATTTGCACAAAAGTACAACAGCATACACACTGCAACTACTTAATGAAATTTCATCTTTTTTTTTTCCTTTCTTGATGTAAGCACTGTGTTTGTACGAGGGTAACTCAAAAAAAAAAAATGCACACTATTTTTGTTTTCATTCTGCATGTGTGAAAGTTTTACAGTGTGTAGATACATCCTTCCCGCTTGTTTTCAAACTAAGTTCAACCTGTTCCCGTGAGTGGCGTCGTCACAGCATGTCTTCAAGATGGCTGCTACACTTGACGTTCGTCAGAATCAACGTGCTGTCGTAGAGTTCTTGTGCTGTGAAAACGAGAAAGTGGGAAACATCCACAAGAGGTTGAAAAAGGTGTATGGAGATACTGCTGTCGATCGCAGTACAGTTAGTCGGTGGGCAAGCAGGTTACGTGATGAAAGCGGGCACGGCAATATTGAGGATTGTCCTCGCTGCGGCAGGCCTCGTACTGCACACACTCCAGACAGTGTGCAAAGAGTTAACGAATTGGTGACTGCTGACAGACGCATCACAGTGCACGAATTGTCACGCTACGTTGGGATAGGGGAACATCGGCAAAAGCAGGATGTTTTGCTGTTGCACGACAATGCACGGCCACAAGTCAGTCAAAAAACCATGGAAGCGATCACAAAACTCGGATGGACAACACTGAAACACCCGCCTTACAGTCCTGACCTGGCTCCATGTGACTATCATCTCTTTGGGAAACTGAAAGACTCTCTTCGTGGAACAAGGTCTGAAGATGATGACTCCCTTGTGCACGCTGCCAAACAGTTTCTCCAGCAGGTTGGTCCAGAATTTTACCGTGCGGGTATACAGGCGCTGGTTCCAAGATGGCGTAAGGCAGATGAGAGGGATGGAAATTATATGGAGAAATGAAGATACTGTTCCTAAAGGATGTATCTACACACTGTAAAACTTTCAAACATGTGGAATAAAAGATGGATTAAAAAAAACTGTGTGCATTTCTTTTGGAGTGACCCTCGTAATGCAACGTAGCAGATTGAATTTATTGAATCTCTTCTGAGATATTTAACTCGATTAAGAGACGTGAAACATCATAAAAAGATAGATTTGTTAACTTCTTCGATTATTTTATTGTCACTTCAATTTAATGACGCATGTGTCCTGAGTTCGAGAAGGACACTCAGGTGACAAAAGTCATGGGATACCTCTTAATATCGTGTCGAACCTCGTTTTGCTCGGCGTAGTGCAGGAACTCGACATGGCGTGGATTTAACAAGTCGTTGGGAGTCCCTTGTCTTCTCTCTCTATAGCCGTCCACAATTGCGAAAGGCTTGGCAGTGGAATGTGCACGAACTACACTCTCGATTATGTCCCACAAATGTTCGATGGGATTCATGCCGTGCGAGCTGGGTGGCAAACCATTCGATCGAATTGTCAAGAATTTACTTCAAGCCACTCGCGAACGATTGTGGCCCGGTGCCATGACATCGTTCTTTGGTAACGAAGTCCATGAATAGGCGAGAAATGGTCTCCAAGTGGCCGAACTTAAACAATTCCACTCAATGATCGGTTCAGTTGGGCCAGAGGCCCCAGTCCATTCCATGTTAACATAGCTCACAACATTGTGGGAGCCACCACCAGCTTTCACGGTGCCGTGATGACGACAGAGGTCCACGGCTTCGTGGGGTCTGCGCCACACTCGAAACGTACCACCAGCTCTTACCAACTGAAATCGGAAGTCGTCTGACCAGGCCACGGATTTCCAGTCGTCTAGGGTCGAGCGATATAATCACGAGTCCAGGACATGTGCCGCAGGCGACGTCGTGCTGTTAGCAAAGGCGTCGCTCGTCTGCTACCACAGCCCATTAACGCCAGAATTCGCTGCACTGTCCTAACGGATAAGTTCGTCATATGTCCCACACTGATTTCTGCGATTTCTTATGCACTCTTGCTTGTCTGTTAGCATTAACAATTCTACGCGAACGCCACCGCTCTCGGTCGTTAAGCGAAGCCGACAACCACTGCGTTGTCCGTGGAGGGAAGTAGTGCCTGAAATTTGATATTCTCGGCACAGTATTGATGCCGTGGAACTCGGAATACTGATTTCCGAAATAGAATGTCCCATGCGTCTAGCTCAAACCACCCTTCCGCGTACAAACGACATCTCCGCAAGTGCACTTCCCTTTTATAGCTTGTGTACACAACATTATCACCATCTCTGCATGTACTTATCGCTGCCCCATGACTCTCGTCACCTTAGTGCAATTTAGTCTCTCAATCACGTCTCCGGGTGTAGAGTACTAGAGAGGTGAGTTTTGGGGAGAAGAACGAGGAACAAAAATTTTCACAAATTTTCTACGATCTGCAGCATTTAATGTTACGCGTTTGAATGTTGTGGGGAACAAGGGACTCGCTGGGCGGGTGTGGAGGAAGGGGAAACGGAGGAACGGGAAGGGGGGGTGGGGGTGGAAAGAGAAATAGAGATACAGATAGATGGAAGTTAGTAAAAATTACTAAAGTGAAGTGAAAAGAGGATAGACATCTACATCTACATGGGTACTCTGCAAATCACATTTAAGTGTCTGGCAGAGGTTTCATGGAACCACTTTCACAATTCTCTATCATTCCAATCTCGTAGAGCGGGCGGAAACAATGAACCCTATATCTTTCCGTACGAGCTCTGATTTCCATTATTTTATAGTGGTGATCGTTCCTCCCTATGTAGGTCGGTGTCAACAAAATGTTTTCGCATTCGGAGGAGAAAATTAGTGATTGGAATTTCGTGAGAAGATTCCGTCGCAACGAAAAACGCCTTTCTTTTAATGATTTCCAGCCCAAATCCTGTATCATTTCTGTGACACTCTCTCCCATATTTCGCGATGATACAAAACGTGCTGCCTTTCTTTGAATTTTTTCGATGTACTCCGTCAGTCCTGTGTGGTAAGAATCCCACTCCGCGCAGCAGTATTCTAAAAGAGGACGGACAAGCGTAGTGTAGGCAGTCTCCTTAGTAGGTCTGTTACATTTTCTAAGTGTCCTGCCAATAAAACACAGTCTTTGGTTAGCCTTCCCCACAACATTTTCTATGTGTTCCTTCCAATTTAAGTTATCCTGTAACCGAAGTTTAACGAGATCCTTTTAGCACTCATGTGGATGACCTCACACTTTTCGTTATTAAGGGTTAACTTTTTGTTTGGATGATTTTAGGCTAAATATAACAACACGACGATAAAATGTGTTAGTAATTGAAACGGTTCAAAATTTTCAAGAGCAAATTTTACATTCGATTTTGTCGCATTAAGCGCATTGGCAGTCAACTGTGGTTAAATTAAAACCTAATATATGCGTTATATGTAAATACATACGTTTAGTGATTCGTGTATTTGTTTATTTGCGCTGTCGTAGTAGTGGAGGAAAATTAATGCAGCCGTGCGCTGGTAAGAAGTTGGTTTGCGGCGAACCAGAACTCTGGACCGCACGGAAGAGAAGACCACGCAGCTGTACACGCCAGAACCAGTGGGCATCGGCAAAGAATAATAACTTGATTGTTAAGTACGGAGGGGAATGCTGTTCACTTGCTTAGTAAGTGGCACCGATTCAAATTAACATGAGGCATATAGTTTTGACTCCAGCGAAGGGCAATATATATTTTTGACTTAAACAAGGGCGCCCATACGATAGTTTGTACGGGGCGGACATCCCTGGGGGTACGGAAGCATTTTTAATACTTTAGAAGAAGAATGTCAACTTGTAAGTAGCCATAAAAGTAGCCCGACCCTGTTAAAAACTTGCGTAATACCGATTTTTAAAGGATTTTCTTGAGATAAAAAACCTGACTACATTATATCTTCTCCGTTCCCTGGTAGCTATGGAAGGGTCGCCACACGCCCCCTCCCCCTTGCCGCCGTATATGGACGCCCTTGGACTCAAGCAAGGAGCAGAATACGTCTGACGTAAGAGCCAAATGTTCTGACGTATAGTGAGCAATCGGGAGTTGGCCACGAGATGTGTGGTACAGCACCAGTGATCTGATCAAAGTTACAGTCTATCAATATAGGATGGTATAAGGGTTTTTCCTGATATTATTTGCGTTGATGCGTATCGGAAGTTATGTGTCTGGATCTGAGTCTATGAAAGTTAATGTAAGGGTTATCTCAGTGAGATTTAACTTAGCAACACTGGAGATATTGCAGCTGCTCTTAATCTTGTGTGTTTATGCAGGATCTGAATTGATTTGATTGGCGATAACTGGTTTGCATCGGAGATCCGGCAGTTCCGCAGTTAGTAAAAGTACTGCGTCTGTCTGGCTCACCCAAGGTTAGTTGAGTCGAAGCTTTTGTGTATTGGTGTGGATTTGTGACTAATGTGTGAGATAGTAGCTCCGTTGCACTATTTGGAGATTTTTGGCGGACACTCCATAAATGTAAGTGTGACATTCTATAGTAACAGCAGTTCGTAATTGGTTGTGACTTAGATTTCGAAGTTTAATTTCGGTCCTCGTTGGGGATGAATCATTTACCACGCAACCATTTGACTGAGCAGACGCAGCTGTCTCATCCAGTTCAAAAGGCAAGTTGCTAGTGGCTTAAGTTAGTGTCTTTAGTTCCCGCGATTAGTCCTACGCCTGAAGTAACTCTGTAGCCTAACATGTTAAATGTCAGAGTTTAAGCGGCCGTGGCACTTAATGGTTTGGTTTTGATTTATTTTATTAACAATCATTCCACTCAGTACGGAATAGGGAATTGCCAGCCTTCGTAACATATGAACTACGACTGTAATATGAAAGACAAACACCATATTATTATTCAAAGTGAAGAGTACTCTGTCTAGACTTTTTACTAAACTGAATCCCGTCTATCGACTCCTATGTAAACAAAAGGAAAATAAATGATTGAAGAAATTAATCAGTTGATGCACTGATAACCATTAGAGGACAAAGCACAGAATCAAAATTTCGAGAAAAATAGATATATTATCATGATTTTCATTAAGCACATTCTGTGGTTTCAAGTTCAGATAAAACAGCCGATACATCATGAAGTATTACTACTACGTACATACAATGGATAGTTGCTACTCACCGTATAGCGGAGATGCTGAGTCGCAGACAGACACAACTAAAACAGTGTCAGAAAGCGAGTTTTTGGCCAATAAGGCCTTCGTTGAAAGTAGATAACATACACACACAAACATTCACGAAAACACAACTCACACGCAAATGACCACAGTCTCTGGCTGCTCAAGAGTCTTTTTGTTGTGCCTATCTGTGGCTCAGCATCTGCGCTATATGGTGACTAGCTTTCATAATATTGTCACATTCCATCCTGGATTTTCAATTGTTTGGTTTTACTGTGTACATAATGTACACACTAAGTTATGTTGTGTACCCTAGATAACAATTGAGCAGTGAAAAGCTAAAGTTTGTGCTTTGAACTCATCATGTGGGAATACATAACCGAGAAATCGGAGAGACAGCTTTTCGTGAGTGTTTATGTATACCGAGTGAGTGTACAGATATAGATAAAACTTGTTTACGATAAGATCAACAGATGTCAGGAGCATTCATACATGCTAAAATCTCAATATCTTTGACAGTTTTAAGAAAAGAAAGGTGAAGTAAAGAAGTCAGTGAGATTTATTGACACAGTCAGAAGCTTTAACGCTTACGGAAGAGGCAAACACATTTCAATAAAAATTAGACTTGCTAATAAGAGTCTATATCGCTGACGTATTGTTACATTTATCGCTGACGGTAGAAGAAAGGTTTGCACTGTCTAACCAGAGTATTTAACATTGGAATGTCGCATGAATGGTAACAAAAATATCTGTCTTGCTTATCTGAAGAGTATTGCTTTTGACAGAGCTGGGTTTGAATACGCGATTCAGTAAATTTTATGAAGTGAATGAGCAGCAATATAATCCTGCGAAGTTCAAAAGTATGCTGCAGAACGTCATTTACTTGCGACTTATATCACATTTCAAAGGGAAAGAAATCATAGTTATTCAGATATTTAGTCCCAAGACTGGCTTTGTGCGTAGATCCAATATTATACTGACGTAGTTTTATTATATTAATGGCGGACAGGTAGTTCAGCATACTACGATATCTTTAACTTGTTACGTCATTTATTTAGGGAATATAATCAGTTGCGTAGGAGTTTGTGGGGCGATTTGATTATTAGTAACAGAATTAGTTACGAGCAAAATTAAATTTTCACTCCGAAGCTTGTAACCTCTCTACTGTGTGTTTCTGTATGAAATTTAGCCCAAATTTACCTCCCACTTTGTAAAAAAAGTTTACGAGTTACCAGAACTATGTACCCTCAAATTGTTGTCCAACAAACTCGAGTTCTAACCTTTGACTAAACAGAACCGAATTTGAATTGAACTGTAACAGGTTTGAATACAAACTTGTCTTTATATTAAATGCGAAACCGAAGTAAAACAATTATCTGGCCATAATCAAAATTTCCACTTACCTCGCATCTTGACCACATTTTTTGCAGATTTCTGGAAATCACAACAGCAAGCAGGCAGTGGCTAAGTTAGATTTCTATTTTTTAATTAAAATTTCCAAGCAATATTCAAACTGTTGCATAGCATATGGTGCGATGTGGTACCGTGTGATGATAAACCTTCTTTAAACAGTGGGATGGGGAGAGTAACTATTACTGTGAAATAATATCCCAAGACAACAATTTTAGAAAGAAGTATGTTTACAAAAAAACGGAGTAAAACTTCGCGTGATCTTCACACATAACATTGGTCTGAACAATACAGTGACTAACAAAGTAAACAATGATTTGAAAAGGATACAGCGTTAACACAGAATTTCTACAAAACCAATCAGCTTAATTACTTTATATCTCGATGCATGACTCAAGGAAATGGGGTGGTCTTTCTCTCATAATTTACATTCTTTTCGCCTTCCGCTATATACATCACATTCAACCTTACTGTCCTTCACAGCAAATCTTTCTTCATCTAACAGATACTATCACAAGTCCAAGCAGCACTACTGAATGGGTCCGTCCACACATCAACTAAGAATGTATCAGACCGCGCAGAGGCAAAGACTGTGCCACATCAGGGCTAAAGACTGTTTAACGGTAACGTAACTTGCCCTCTATCTGACGTGCATATCGATACCTTACAAATATCAAAATGACATGCTCACCTTTCAAGCTGTTATTACTGAAATCTGTTGCCTAGCCATTAGACGAATTTTGTGTGTGTGGTAAAGCACTATGAACGCATAATAAATCTTGAAAATTAAATCTGCAAAAGCTAAAGTCAAAATAACGACGGTTACCTAAATAGTTGTACTGTAGGCGCGATCGCATTGCAAGGTACTGCGATCTTCTAACAGAAAAGCAGTCAGTACACGGTTAACCTTTTGCTGTTCAGCTGGTAGTGCAAGCCCGCGCAACATTTGAAGTTGGCGCGACTGGTACTTCATTACAGCATTGTGGTATTGCAGCTGCCTCTATTAACACAATCTTGAATTGAATGACTGCTTATCAAACGACGTCTTTATAGTGTGATTAAAATTGGTTTGCTCGCGAGTGTACAGTAGAGTGTATTAGTAAGACAGGGTGCAACACGACCAACTAATAGTGGTGTAAACCGAAGTTCTACATACGGTGTAGACGTTTTGTTCACCAGATTCTTCCGTAAAATTGTGTGTGTGATGCGGTTTGTGAACATATTTCCGCACTGCGCTCGGTATGAGTGTTGTTTAATGAAAAACTAAGAACTACCATAATGCGATTCACAGAATATGCTTGTGTATAGCTATCATGGTTGCTCATTAAATCAGTGACCTTGTATCAACTGAAACAAAAAGTAGCAGTGTTCATTGTGCCTTCTTAACAAGGCCAACGGAAGAAAAATGTTCAGTTAAACTCAGACAAATTTACTTAATGTACGAGTAAAGTCTGTCTCGCTGATTTAGCGTATGATTTGGTTATTCAAAAGTGGTACGGTACGCATTGCCAAAATCAAGCATTTAGAAAATACAGCGAGTTAAAATGTGCAACAGGTTTATAAGTCTGTGTCACAAACTGATGTGGACGAAATGAAGAGAATAGTTATGGGAATGCTGTCATGATGTTATACTACTTTCACGTATTACTATGTGTTATTAACTCATTTTGGCGCTGTTTCGCGGTTATTTTAGTGAGTATACTGAAGTGGCGTGCTTGTAAGGGCAGATTGGTGATCGCCACGCTGGGTTGGTGCATCGCCGGAGACGTCTCTATGGCCTCTTTTGTCGGCAGAAGACAGTAAATCTCATCAGATGAAGAGGGCCTCCTTTATGGAAACGAGCAGTGGCGCAGAAGTCTGGCAGTGACCCACTCCGTGGCTACTGAATGCCGGGCAGGTGTCTTCAACCCCTATGGTCGGTGAACGCCACTCCTGCTCTACAACTACGAGCAAAAATTGAGCATAACCTTTTTTGCCTTTCTCAGTTAACTTCAAAGAGCTAGACGCTGCGGCTCCATCAGATGAGCAAAGGAGAGTTAGTTGCGTTTACTCTAAGAAATTAGTTTAGCCAATAGCATTGCTTCACTCTGGACAGAGTTCTTGATGTGAAGAGGGGAGCAGTGGTGAAGACACTGCTTCAGCTCAGTACCAACTTGTAAAATGTGCGTCTGGCACCTAAAGAAAGGAAGCTAAGTATGCTTTCTCCTTCTTTTTTACGAATTCTGAAGAAGTTTTCACCTGCCACATTGGCAACGGTATAAAATCATTCCTTCCATATAAAGATGGGGAGTCAGGAGGAAGTTACGGGCAATCATCCCTGGCTGCTGCATTGAGAGCTAATTTTGGGAATCGGGTTCCCAGCACCTATTTGCAGAGGATTTTCTACGATCCCGTCCCAGTGACGGTCTGGTGCTCTTGGAACAATCCGCTGTTCATGAGGAAATGTAAGTTCGCAATTTGCAGTAGTGTGAATCGCATTCTGAGCAGAACACTTGTTGCGTGTTTCTAATACACAAACTGTGTTGCCGATTTGATTTATTGTAAATTGTAGTTTGGGATTGTCTAACTTTGAATTCGTTAGCTGCAAAGGAAATTATCTTGGTGCTTTATTCTCGTTGCAGTTTTCCAGATAGACTTTAATACCTTCCACAATGTTATCGTAATTCTTGTTCAATTTCACTGAGTCTTTAGATAACTTTGATCTCTATCAGACGCGCGGGATTAGCCGAGCGGTCTAGGCGCTGCAGTCATGGACTGTGGGGCTGGTCCCGGCGGAGGTTCGAGTCCTCCCTCGGGCATGGGTGTGTGTTTGTCCTTAGTATAATTTAGGTTAAGTAGTGTGTAAGCTTAGGGACTGATGACCTTAGCAATTAAGTCCCATAAGATTTCACACACTTTTGATCTCTATCAGTTTGTTGTTAATGTCATGAAACATACAGAGAAACTTCTGAGATATGAAGACTGGACTTGATTTCAAGATCCTTTAAGTTATCTTACAACTTTTTCTTGTTGGTCGACCCATTAAACAAAATAAATGTAACATTTTGTATACCCAGTTGGTCAACTTTACTGTGTCGGCATTGTTTTTGTGCACAGTGATCAAATACAAGGATAATACACTCAGTATTTTGCGAAAGCATACCGCTTATCTTATGTCAGAACGACTGCCTTCCGTAGTGCTTTCTGGCTCTTGGCCATATGTCGTTCATAAAATAACAGAGCGCGAGTGGCGGGAATGGCAGACAACACCTAGTCAGTACTGCGGCTGTGCAAAACTTGTGGAATATTGGCCCCATTTTAAAAAGAACTGGAACACAAATTTCTATCCGCAGGCCACAGAGACTGTTGACGTGATTACCGAAGAAAAGCGTAGGACACATGTTGGTTGGACAGCGCTCTGTAAAAAGTAGGCAGAGTGGGAGATTGGGCTCCATCTTCCGAGAAAACCATATTTTCCTCACATTGGTCTTCGCTGCACATTTCTCCAGGGTGGGAGTTTGCCTAGCCATAAAATGAAGTTTTTGGACAAGAGGGGGCAAGTTTTCTAACATGGTATCCGTGGGACTGCGATTAACAAACATGTTGTTTGGAAAACTAATGTTCTTAGCAGCTTCTCCATGTAGATTTCGCAGGACAGTGGTTTTGGTGACAGATGTCGAATCCGGGATGAGACACATTGCTTCAGACTACAGAAAATTGGATATCGACTTAGGAGAGGCAGACCTCGTTTCTGAGACATGGATGGCGATCTTTAGGCTGGAGAGTCGGTGGGACGGGCGGTTGTATTAGGCTGTTTAGGTTTTTATGTTGGCAACGCCACGTAGCGCTCTGTATGAAAATCACTGACTGTGCTGTGTGCAGTCTGTGGCTGGTTTACATTGTTGCAATATTTGCTATTGTAGTGTTGGGTAGTTGGATGTGAACAGCGCGTAGCGTTGCGCAGTTGGAGGTGAGCCTCCAGCAGTGGTGGATGAGGGGAGAGAGATGGCAGAATTTTGAGAGCGGACGATCTGGACGTGTGTCCATCAGAAAGAGTAAATATGTAATACTGGATATCATGAACTGGTATATATATATGATGACTTTACAACATTATTAAGGTAAATACATTGTTCTCTATCAAAATCTTTCATTTGCTTACTATGCCTATCAGTAGTTCGTGCCTTCAGTAGTTAGAAACATTTATTCAGCTGGCAGTATTGGCGCACGCTGTATTGCAGTAGTTTGGGTAACGAAGATTTTTGTGAGGTAAGTGATTCATAAGAGCTATAGGTTATTGTTAGTCAGGGCCATTCTTTTGTAGGGATTATTGAAAGTCAGATTGCGTTGCGCTAAAAATATTGTGTCAGTTTAGTATTAATCAGAATAAGTAAAGAGAGAAACGTCTGAGTACGTTCAGTTTTGCTCAGCTGTTTGAAAATCAAATAACGTAGAGGTTTACCAGCACAGTCATTCTTAAATTTTTCTAGGGAATGTTTCACGGTTTGCGTATCGATAGGCTTCATTCGATTCATATGATTATGATCAGCCGTTTCCCAGTGGTGTTTTGCACAGTAAGAAAGAAACGTTGTTATTGCGACTGATTCATACCGGTGTATCCGAAGCAATATTGCTCAATAATATAAGTGATCAATACAAATTCTGCAACAAAATACTAGCGGGTGGTAATGAGAAAGTTTATGTCTGCTGCATTACACTGTGTGTAAGTGAGTCGTTGAACATAAGCGAATCGGTGAAGTAGAAACTGTAAGCATTTGGTACGTGATGCAGCATAAGATTATTAAAAATTGTCTTGACACAGTACTAAATGAAGTGTTACACAGAGTAGTCAAAGAAGTGTTTGCGGAAAGCTTACCAGAAGAAGGGACATCTTCAACATCATAAAACAAATAGTTAACTTGGCATTGGTGGATGCGAGAAATTGTAGGGACAAAAAAGAATTACTATATGCAAATCACGTTGGGGGGGAAATGAAAAATACCATCAGATACCAGGACGGCCTCCAAGAGGTAACTTGTTGAAGTGTCGCAGTGGCAATACATTTGTGTTACATTCGCGAGAACGTGGGTTCGGAACACTGTCTGGTCATACATTTTTAGGTTTCCTGCAATTTTTTTTAAATTGCTTAGCCCAGATCAGGGAAAGTTTGCTTCAAAAGGACATAGGCCTCTTCATTTCTGACCCTTCCCTAAGCCGAGCTCGTGCTTCGTCTCCTCGTCAACGGGACGATAACCTCTATTTTTTTAACCCTTCGAAAGACGATTTGGTACCGGATGGTTATAATTAAAGTGTAGCTACTCACAGACGTCCAGTATGGGCTGCAATTATCGTATGGCAGCGAAACTTGGTAGATAGTCTACTGTGCTAGTGGTCCCATTTGGACAACTAGCTGCAAATCTGGCATGTGAATTATGAATGGAACAAAGCGATAACGATGTTTCAGTTCTGAATAACAGGTACTTTTCGGTATTTGTTTGGTCCCGGTTTTAACGGATGTTTTCTTCATTTTTTACTTTCAACCGAATAAAAAACCGAAATATCCATAAAAACAGTGCAAATTTTTTTCATTTTTAATATAACTTATTAACAAAGGAGTATTTTTATTAAATTTTCATGGGTTTGAAATATTGTGTTATTAGAGAAAATGGGAAAAGCCGTTAGTGTTATGTTAATAAGAATGCCGACAGAAACGAGCAACAAGCACATGGCATGAGAAATGGTATCGCATTGCTGAGACAATAATGCCCCAGTTAGCTTGTGTCTGTGTCACAGCTAAAGGTACGTGTGGACATGCAGTGGCGAGATTTCCCACCACCTGGCCTATATAGTAGTTTCTTGCTGTCATCGCCGGACATCTATTGCAGAATGGCACCAACCCTGGCCTCGAAATCGGAGTGACGTAGCACTGAAGTACAATGCTGTGTTTGCTTTAAATGATTAATGATATGTGTGCCATTACTATGAAATAATAAAAGAGGAAAGAAATTAAGGTAACCGCAAGGAATAAAAACAACAGTTCATTGATAGTACACAATAAAAGTAGAAAGTAGCTGACCTGTTGCCTGTATCTACATGATATGATTTTATCTGCTTGCAGCCCTTGAAAACAAAGAAATTGAAACGAAAAATACAGTTCTTCAATCTCAGTTTTCACCCTTTAGCACTGACTGTTCGTAATGTCCGAATTGTGATATGACATCCAATCATAAAATGATTTTTCAGTTGAGCTTCCAAAAACTTGTCTCAATAGGAGAGTACTGGCGTTCTCTCTCCGTCACTTTTTTGAAAATCGCCCGCATCTCGTGGTCGTGCGGTAGCGTTCTCGCTTCCCACGCCCGGGTTCCCGGGTTCGATTCCCGGCGGGGTCAGGGATTTTCTCTGCCTCGTGATGGCTGGGTGTTGTGTGCTGTCCTTAGGTTAGTTAGGTTTAAATAGTTCTAAGTTCTAGGGGACTGATGACCATAGATGTTAAGTCCCATAGTGCTCAGAGCCATTTGAACCATTTTTGAAAATCACTTTTCGAGAAAAGCAGTGAACGGTGGACAGGCTAAGATCTGTTTTAGTTGCCTACTTAATTTAATATTTTGATTCTATCTATCTAGCTCAGTGAGTCAATTTTATTTAGTCTTAGTTTGATTGCTGTGGTTATTACAGGAAAAGTAGGAATTAAAAAACGGAAATTCTAGCAGTCAGTTCAGCGTCATGGGTCGGCGCAGCTTGCTCCATGGAAGTCCACCCGTCGTTCTGGAGTCTGAAGATGATCCTTAAGGATTGAAACCTGTCACGCCAATTAAAAGAAATTTACGATAAAGATTGTTTTTAGCTATATATATTTTATAAGATCGCTGATAATTTCAAAAATATAAGGAAATTCGGTTGTTTCAGTAACCGATTATTTCGAGTGTTTTTACCAGTCACGTTAAGCCAGTTGTTTCAGCTATAATCGCCATCCCCAGTGTGGATGCGAGGCAGATGTACAGAAATGTTTCCACACATAATACGAGTACACTAGGAATGGGACGTGGGTAGAAAAGGTCAAACAAGAGAGGAGGGCATGATGTTGATTTCCACTATTAAAAGCAGCCTGCACAATTTGTTCAATAGGAGCATCGATGAGTTGCTATACAGCGCCAGATTTTCACCTGGTAGCCAAAATCGGAACTATGTTTTTGCACCGCAAATGTGTTCTGCAGTAACGCGTTAGTCTAGCTATCAAGTTTCACTACCATACGATACTAAGAGCCCACACTGGACCTCCGTGAGTAGCTGCACTTCAATTACGGGCACAACACAGTTGAAGGCAGCAGCATCGGAGTACGCTCCTCGCTTTCGCCGGCCGGCTGACGGAGCCGTGCGTCAACCCGCGGCGAGGCCCACCCACACCACACCACACTGCGGCGCGAGTCCGCCTCTCCCGGCACCGCCCCCCACCGCCGCGCACGCACCGGCGCTTAATGCCCGCGGTACAAGCGCAACTCGTTAAGCCCGCCGCTAGATCGAAACGTGAAACTTTAACGCCCTAAGCCGGCGCCCATTTAAATTTTGATGGCTCCTGGCTGCTCCGGGGTCGCCGAGTGCCACCAGAGGGCTTGCATAGCCGCCTGCCACACAACTTCCTGCGGGTCGGGCGCCGGCCGCACAGTCGCCGGATACGAATGTCGGCGCCGGAAGGCGGCCGTGTGTGGCGGTCGGTCCAGTAGTCTCGCAGTGCGCAGGTTCACACCACCGATTTCCTGCAGTTCACTGCTATTTACGTGAATCGTTGCAGTCATTTACATACTGAAATCACTTCACTTTGAGTCAAGGAATTTTCCTCTGTGAAGCATTTTTTTTTTTTGTTATTGTTTGAAATAAACACTCTATTTCAGTGGTTGTCAAATTGTGGCCCACGGACCGCATGCAGCCCAAATCAAGTATTCGTGCTGCCCGGTTCTCAGACGCATTTTATACACTACCGGACATTAAAATTGATACACCAAGAAGGTGACGTGCTACAGACGCGAAATTTAACCGACAGGAAGAAGATGCTGTGATATGCAAATGATTAGCTTTTCAGAGTATTCACACAAGGTTGGCGCCGGTGGCGACACCTTCAACGTTCTGACATAAGGAAAGTTTCCAACCAATTTCTCATACACAAACAGCAGTTGACCGGCGTTGCCTTGTGAAACGTTGTTGTGATGCCTCGTGTAAGGAGGAGAAATGCGTACCATCACGTTTCCACTTTGATAAAGGTCGGATTGTAGCCTATCGCGATTGCGGTTTATCGTATCGTGACATTGCTGCTCACGTTGGTCGAGATCCAATGACTGTCAGCAGAATATGGAATCGGTGGGCTCAGAAAGGTAATACGGGACGCCGTGCTGGATCCCAAAGGCCTCGTATCACTAGTAGTCCAGATGACAGGAATCTTATCCGCATGGCTGTAACGGACCGTGCAGCCACGTCTCGATCCTTGAGTCAACAGATGGGGACGTTTGCAAGACAACAACCATTTGCACGAACAAAAAAATGGTTCAAATGTCTCTGAGCACTATGGGACTTAACTTCTGAGGTCATCAGTCCCCTAGAACTTAGAACTACTTAAACCTAACTAACCTAAGGACCTCACAGCCACCCATGACCGAGGCACAATTCGAACCTACGACCGTAGCGGTCGCGCGGTTCCAGCCTGTAGCGCCTAGAACCGCTCGGCGACCCCGGCCGGCCCTGCACGAACAGTTCGACGACGTTTGCAGCAGCATAGACTATCAGCTCGGAGATCATGGCTGAGGTTACCCTTGACGCTGCATCACAGACAGAAGCGCCTGCGATGGTGTACTCAAAGACGAACCTGGGTGCACGAATGGCAAAACGTCATTTTTTCGGATGAATCCAGGTTCTATTTACAGCATCATGATGGTCGCATCCGAGTTCGGCGACATCGCGGTAAACACACATTGGAAGCGTGTATTCGTCATCGCCATACTGGCGTATCACCCGGCGTCATGGTATGGGGTGCCACCGGTTACACGTCTCGGTCACCTCTTGTTCGCATTGACGGCACTTTGAACAGTGGACGTTACATTTCAGATGTGTTACGACCTGTGGCTCTACCCTTCATTCGATTCCTGCGAAACCCTACATTTCAGCAGGATAATGCACAACCGCATGTTGCAGGTCCTGTACGGGTCTTCCTGGGTACAGAAAATGTTCGACTGCTGCCCTGGCCAGCACATTCTCCAGATCTCTCACCAATTGAAAACGTCTGGTCAATGGTGGCCGAGCAACTGGCTCGTCTCAATACGCCGGTCACTACTCCTGATGAACTGTGGCATCGTGCTGAAGCTTCATGGGCAGCTGTACCTGTACACGCCATCCAAGCTCTGTTTGACTCAATGCCCAGGCGTATCAAGGCCGTTATTACGGCCAGAGGTGGTTGTTCTGGGTACTGATTTCCCAGGATCTATGCACCCAAATTGCGTAAAAATGCAATCACATGTCCTAGTATAATATATTTGTCCAATGGATACCCGTTTATCATCTGTATTTCTTCTTGGTGTAGCAATTTTAATGGCCAGTAGTGTAATAACATGCAAATATCTTTCTTTCGAAAAATTGCCTCCGAATTTCTGGTGCGTCTTGTACTCAAAATCAGTATAAAATGTACAGTATTTGATTTAAAATTCCCGCCAGTCTTAAAAATGGCCATATATTCGATGCCACGTGAATCTTATTTCTATCTGGCAACACTGGATTCAACTGGTAGGAGCAGTGCACCGATGGGACGACCACGAGTTGCGGCGGTTCACATTCTTTCCAATGCTGTTTCCCTCCCACCCCGCCGTCATAAAATCACTGTCTAGTCTGCTGTGCGTCATTGCAGTCTACGGTGCCAGTGAACTAGAGTTAAAAGTGTTTCTGTTAGTAGCTAGTTTCGTAATGGAAAAAGGCTCTAAATTGAAAGTACAAAAATAGCATTGCAGAAGAACACGGAAACAGAGCAACTGGGCGGCATTTCGGGCCTCCACCAACAGAAAAAACCATTCGCGATTGGCGTGTTAGTAAAGAAAAACTGAAAAAAAAATTAGGAAGACTAAATGTGCAAATAGAAGACTGAATGCAAAGTGGCCAAAACTGGAAGGTGACGCCGGCCGCGGTGGTCTCGCGGTTCTGGGCGCGCAGTCCGGAACCGTGCGACTGCTACGGTCGCAGGTTCGAATCCTGCCTCGGGCATGGATGTGTGTAATGTCTTTAGGTTAGTTAGGTTTAAGTAGTTCTAAGTGCTAGGTGACTGATGACCACAGCAGTTGTGTCCCATAGTGCTCAGAGCCATTTGAACCATTTGGAAGGTGACGTATTCAAATGAATTCAAGGACACGGTCGAAATGGTATTGGAATTAGTGCAAAAATGGTTCAAATACACATTCATAAGCTAACGCTACAGTGGAACTTAACAGGCTTTAAGGGTGGAGTTGGTTGGTGATGCAGGTTTATGAAGCGTGATGGACTTAGAGCCAAAACCAAAATATCTCAGACAATGACACAAGAGTATGAAGAGAAAATATTATCTGTCCATCGCTTTATTACTTAATATCAAAAGAAAACCAGTGTAGAACTAAGTCAGATATGGAATATGGAAAAACACCTCTGACATTTGATGTGCCGAGTAGCAGAACTGTTGCCATGAAAGGTGCTAAAGCTATAACCATAAAAAGAAGTGGACATGAAAAATTGGCCTTTCACGTTGTGCTGACTGTACTAAACTTAATCCAGTGATCATTTTCTAGCATGAAGCAATGCCAAATTCTTCTGAAATACCGCCAGGTATTGTTTACGCGCATGACAATGGTTGGACAGACGAGCCTGGTATGAAATTACAGGTTAACAGAGTGTGGGAGAGAAGGAAAGGTGCTTTATCGAAGAAGAATTCTCTTCTTGTGCTAGGTCAGTTTAGCAATCATTTGAAAAATTCTGTGAAAAACAAACTGAGACAGGAAAATACAGAGCTTGCTGTTATTTCGGGAGGACTTACTTCACAACTGCAACCTCTTGACACCCCGATGAACAAACCATTTAAAGTGTATATGAGATAGGAACGGAACACATGGGTGATGGAGGAAACCCAACATGAATTCACGCAGCTTTAAAACTACCTACAACCAAACAAGTACGTCAGTCGATAAAACAGTCGTGACATAGAGTGAGAGAAAACATTATTGTTAAATCTTTCCACAAGTGTGGCATAAGTAACGCTGTCGATGGCAGTGAAGACCATCTTGGATACGAATAGGACAACGATGTCGACGAAGAAGAAGAAGAAGAATTCGTATGATGAGTTTCAGGGATTGTAAATGTCAGTTCGGTTTTACAAATTAAGAATTTTTTTAAATCTGGCTTCGCAATCTAATAATAAAAAAGAAAAAATATTATTAATATTATTAAAGAACGTCTTATAGTCCGCAAAATACCGTAGTTTTCCTGCTCAGTAACAACAAAAATGATTACATGACACTAATATTTTAACATGTGATTAATTTTAATTAACTTGATGAATTCGGCCGTGAGTTAAATAATGTTGGCCGTTTACATCACGTTCAGAGGGATAAGCAGTGTGGCAGCTGCGGGATTAGAGGGTGTGGGAGGGGGAACATTTTATTGTCTGTGCTGCAGCACTGACGAGTCAAGGGTGTGCGCGACTCGTATTGATCAGCTGTTATGGTATAAATTTTGGCACGGAAGTAATATGAATCCGTGACGGTCATCTTCAAATGCGCTACATTTTTGTAGCAAGGAAAATAAAATTAAATTAAGGCTGTTGTAATGAAACGCAATGTCCGCCCCCGGCAGCTGAGTGGTTGTTATACCCACTAATGAAAGGTTGCATAGAATCGGCTTATGTGGCAGTGATAAATGCGTCCGCTGTGGTCTGGTCGACACCTTACGCCATCGCTTCACTTGTGGCGGCCCTCTCATTAACTGGAAATGTGTGCAGCAGAGGCTGGGCCTGATAACCCCCAGCAGCCCAGCCAGCCACTGCACCGACATCCTGCTCTGGTCGGACACGAAACATTTTCCCGCTACCAAGAACAACACCGTGATGTGGCTGTTAGGACAGTTTGTGACATATATCACCATCCACATTAGTGAAGATAATCTCATTAGTTAAGAGGCTTACATGAGAACCGCACGTTGGAAGATGAAACGTTACCCAAATTTCAGGAAGACGTTTGCTAATATGTTAGACATAATTTTTGAAAAACAAGGCGTAGGGTAATTCTCGATGCCGGCAAGGACACAAATAACATGCAAGACTATGTAGCGAACAAAATACGCAACGAATAAGGGGTTACACCGGTTCCTAGGACTGCTCCCGACTTCTCAATGGTGCTATTAACTTCATTATGACGTTTTCATCAATTTATGTTTCCTGTGCATGTCTTGTTATCCGTTTGTATGCTTCAAATGACTTTGAGTTTGTACGGTTATGAATCAAATGACAGAACTGCCATTCTAGTTAAGACAGTCAATTATATATATGTTTGCGTTTTGGTTCTATGTCTCTCTCTGGACTGAAGAGGCTATTGTCAGTTTACTATTTTTGTTCTATTTTGTAAGCTTACAAATGGCACTATATTGAAATGTGTCCTTCAGTCTATTGTAGGACACAATTCGTGTTGAAACAGTTCCAGCACTTCATTGTTTTGTTTTTGTCCTTATGTACATATATGGCTGTTTTAATAAAGGGGGAAAAAGTGGTCAGCGCGACGGACTGTCAATCTTAAGGGCCCGGGTTCGATTCCCGGCTGGGTCGGAGATTTTGTCCGCTCAGGGACTGGGTGTTGTGTTGTCCTAATCATCATCATTTCATCCCTATCGACGCGCAAGTCGCCGGAGTGGCGTCAAATCGAAAGACTTGCACCAGGCGAGCGGTCTACCCGACGGGAGGCTTTCGTCACACGCCATTATTCTTATTATAATGAAACGCAATGAATAGAAGAAAAATGACGTTCAGAACGTTTACTATACGTATGTGATCGTGTCTCATATTGCGTAACATTTAAAAAAAACTATAGGTATTGTTATTACTCAAATAATCACCCACTCCTGCAGACAACAAAACAGCACTTCGTCTGGCAATTACATAGGGTGGCAAGCAAACTGAAACGGCGAACAATCGACACGAAGTGTTTCGAAAAGTGCATACTTTCCACTATCAATACTTACGTTGCCGGCAGCCAACTTAGGCGTCGTTGTTGTAGCTGGTCTACTGGTGGCCAATAACGTACTAACTTATGTAGGTTACCAATTAACAGTAAAAGTATGGATAAAAATCTTGGGTCGAGATGGCTAGAATTCGTTAACTGATTCCTAGTTTCAGCTCACTGACGAGTCATCTTCATATCAATAAAAGTTATCACTTACTTCAGTGTGAATCAGCCTCCAGGCATGACATATCGCTATAATCTGTTGAGCTGAATCGCTCGCATGTACACAGAGCGATTCAGCTCAGTGCATTATGACTTCGCTAATGCCTGGCGGCTGATACACAGTGAATTAAGTAATAATTTTTATTGATCTCAAGATGGCTCGTCAGTGAGATGAAACTAGTAATCAATAATAGAGTTTTAGTGATCTTGATTTAGGATTTTTTATCCACCCATTTCAACATAACAGATGATCTGTCTCCCGATTTGAGAATATCAAATAACAAATTAACGATAAGGCCGGTACGTATGTCTCCCGCGGTGCTGCCCCACTATGTCAGTATTGGTTCTCGAGTAAATAAGTTTGACGACCACTGCTCTATTTTATTATTGGTGAATGGCTGATATCGCCACTTGCCATTATCAAGCCGGACCATGTTATATTATGACTACTGCACTTCATGATCTACTCATCAGTGTGAAAAGAACAACCCGTGATTCCGCTTCTGATAAAACAGATGGCTCATTTCCTAAGTTGCATCCTTATTGTTTTAATACATTGACTTACCTCATGTGTGTCTGCAATCTGAAAGCGAAAATCTGCATCAGATCGCGACTAGAACCCAGATTTTCCGCTTATCGCGAGAGGTTCCTTCAACTATTTCAGCTATCCGAGTACGGTCCCAGTGCTGATGCAAACTTTATACGGCACGTAATTGGAACCCTTCCGATCGCACGATTCATGATCCCCGCAGAGGGAAAGGTATAATTATATGTTACCGTCATTTTAGCCCGTCGACGCATGGATACATCGTACATCGTTACTATGTCTGTGTTTATAGAGTGTCTGTATCTTCACGTTACGTTGAAATGAAATGATCGTATGGTATTGAAGGACAGGAGTCCCCACCCGAGTTGCAAATCGTTTCAGCTGATGCAGCGTTGGGTGACTTTCGTGATGAAATGATAATGAGGACAACAAAACACCCAGTCGCCCAGCGGAAAAAGTCTCAGACCCGGTCGGGAATTGAACTCGGGCCCGCTGCGTGGCTGTCAAATGTGATGACCACTTTTTTTGGCTTTTTTAGTTTTTTGTCTGCTTACCCTGTTATTATTTCCTTTTGATTTATTTACCTTTGTGAACCCTCTAATTCCAACCAATTCCGAAACAGAGAAAGTACATGTTGTTGTTGTTGTGGTCTTCAGTCCTGAGACTGGTTTGATGCAGCTCTCCATGCTACTCTATCCTGTGCAAGCTTCTTCATCTCCCAGTACCTACTGCAACCTACATTCTTCTGAATCTGCTTAGTGTATTGATCTCTTGGTCTCCCTCTACGATTTTTACCCTCCACGCTGCCCTCCAATGCTAAATCCCTTGATGCCTCAAAACATGTCCTACCGACCGATCCCTTCTTCTAGTCAAGTTGTGCGACAAACTTCTCTTCTCCCGAATCCTATTCAATACCTCCTCATTAGTTACGTGATCTACCCACCTTATCTTCAGAATTCTTCTGTAGCACCACATTTCGAAAGCTTCTATTCTCTTCTTGTCCAAGCTGGTTATCGTCCATGTTTCACTTCCATACATGGCTACACTCCATACAAATACTTTCAGAAACGACTTCCTGACACTTAAATCTATACTCGATGTTAACAAATTTCTCTTCTTCAGAAACGATTTCCTTGCCATTGACAGACAGTCTACATTTTATATCCTCTCTACTTCGACCATCATCAGTTATTTTACTCCCTAAATAGCAAAACTCCTTTACTACTTTAAGTGTCTCATTTCCTAATCTAATCCCCTCAGCATCACCCGATTTAATTTGACTACATTCCATTATCCTCGTTTTGCTTTTGTTGATGTTCATCTTACACCCTCCTTTCAAGACACTGTCCATTCCGTTCAACTGCTCTTCCAAGTCCTTTGCTGTATCTGACAGAATTACAATGTCATCGGCGAACCTCAAAGTTTTTATTTCTTCTCCATGGATTTTAATACCTACTCCGAACTTTTCTTTTGTTTGCTTTACTGCTTGCTCAATATACAGATTGAATAGCATCGGGGAGAGGCTACAACCCTGTCTCACTCCCTTCCCAACCACTGCTTCCCTTTCATGTCCCTCGATTCCTATAACTGCCATTTGGTTTCTGTACAAATTGTAAATAGCCTTTCGCTCCCTGTATTTTACCCCTGCCACCTTCAGAATTTGAAAGAGAGTATTCCAGTTAACGTTGTCAAAAGCTTTCTCTAAGTCTACAAATGCTAGAAACGTAGGTTTGCCTTTTCTTAATCTTTCTTCTATGATAAGTCGTAAGGTTAGTATTGCCTCACGTGTTCCAACATTTCTACGGAATCCAAACTGATCTTCCCCGAGGTCCGCTTCTACCAGTTTTTCCATTCGTCTGTAAAGAATTCGCGATATTATTTTGCAGCTGTGACTTATTAAACTGATAGTTCGGTAATTTTCACATCTGTCAACACCTGCTTTCTTTGGTATTGGGATTATTATATTCTTCTTGAAGTTTGTGGGTATTTCGCCTGTCTCATACATCTTGCTCACCAGATGGTAGAGTTTTGTCATGACTGGCTCTCCCAAGGCCATCAGTAGTTCTAATGTACATGCAAAAAGAAAAAGAGCAGTGTCCGTACATATGGGTGGTACTTACGGGGGCAGTCTCTCTCCCTGCCACGGACCAAAATAGCGCAATAGGGCTAGGAGCTACGCAGAGTGTATGACCGGAAATCACGTGACCGGAAGTGCTATCATCTTGGATGTTTAGAGTATAAAAGAAGGCTTGACAGCCGCAACTGATCAGCCTTCGGCTGTAGTAGAAAGTGTCCACATGGATACTAAACATCCCTCAGCTATTAGGGAGGAGACAAGACCAATGGACGAATGCTTCGGTTTGTGGTTATTACAGCATAATCTGGATAACCTGTCTACTGACAATGGCAATATAAATTACACCGAAAATAGTTCAAATGGTTCAAATGGCTCTTAGCACTATGGGACTTAACATATAAGGTCATCAGTCCCCTATACTTAGAAATACTTATACCTAACTAACCTAAGGACATCACACACATCCATGCTCGAGGCAGGATTCGAACCTACCGCAGCAGCTGCGTGGTTCCGGACTGAAGCACCTAGAACTGCTCGACCATAGCGGCCGGCTGCCGAAAATAGTAAACTACTTAGCGAAAAGAATGTAAAAGTTCTTACACTTATTACAGAACCGTTTTGCGATAATATTATGGTGATTAAATTCTGTGTCTAAGTGGACTGTCAAGAACACTTAGAAACAGGACGGTCTGTAATGTTAACGAAGGAGATGTGTGGCTCATCATTACACATTAAATTCTCAATTTCGCCACTGCGAGACATGGTTTCAAGACTAAGCTGCCTTTTCTCCTACACGGGAACGACAGTGTCACACCAAGAGGGATATGGGAAAAAATCAGCAAGGAATTACTAGTAACTGTCTCAAAGAGATGTAAAATTCCTGTGGTTATACCATACAAAGTGGAATTATCTGACGTTCTAATCGAGGAGCTCGCTGGAGTATTACAACAGCTACGTGTAGACAATTGTTACCTTTTGGATTTGGACATAACGCAAGACTTTGCCGGAATTTTTAACAAAATGGAGACGTCTCACTACTCAATATCAAGCAAGGACTTCTGCATAGAAGGTCACCAGGGCAGCAGCAATGTGATTGTGGACAACGATAAGACACTTGGAATAGACTGTCTAACGTGGTTAAGCTCAACTGTAAAGATATATAATAAATTTATATATCAGATCACAAGGGCAGGAGTGAACAAAGATATTGGTAACCACATTATAGATTTTATAAAGTGTCCAGACATGCGACTACAAGAAACTTTTAGGTCTTCCTTGGCTAAACAGCATGCCATTACCAGGTTGGAGGCTACAATATACAACTACAGAATGGATCGTGTATTCGAACCTGTGCACGAGTGTTTACGTGTATTAGACACAAGTAAACAGTACTTACAATGTGCTCCACTTTACTCTGTGCCACTTGCTAAGTTAACAGATAACGTACAGGATAACTGTTGTGTTGTCTTTAATAATATTCTGCAGTTTATGTACTGCGGTAATAAGAATAGCCGAAAATTGACAGGTGTACAGGTAAGTCTTCCACATACTCCAGACAGAGAAACTCTTATCAGCTATGTTCTGTCAGAATACAGTTTTAATTATCTACCTATAAACTAGTGGAGATTCTTAACTCTGACTTGAATAAAGACAATATAAGTATTATACAGAAGTGTTATGTTAAAGCAGGAGACATTTATTTTTCTCAGTCTAAAACACTGTTTTCGATAATACCGTCCGATACAGATATTGCGGAATTGGGACTGGTTGACACGAGAAACTTTATTCTACAAGTCCTAAGAAAAAGAGTAAATGTATCACACAGACTTACACCATTTCCCATTAAGGAAATTACACCTTTAAGTTCAGTTAATGTGTTATGTGCAGGGAAAAGGAAACTAGAAATCTAAGACATCGAAGTAAAGAAAAGAGAAGACAACTGCTATATAGGAAGAATATAAGCTGCAAAATGAAAAGGAAGAGGCTATAGCGGATGTGCAGGCCTGGTTTACATATTGCTTTAAACACAGTGTATAGAGAAATCTAACTATGACTGAGGAATACAAGATAATAGCGTTTACTGTAAAGAGCAGTGGTAAGTGCCCATATGTTGGAATACTGGCCGAAAAGGATGGACTGGAGCATGTTTACTACGTTAAAGGACACACGTAAAATCTGTTTATCAAACTCCATTCCCCCTTAGAGCTGCTCAAAAAGGATGGATACGTTATGTCGAAGTGTGGTGGGCTGAGTGTCATACACTTAGCAACAGAACTGCCTTTTGCAGAGCTTAAAACCAAAGGAGTAACAACATTTAATGGCAATTAGTTTGCAAAAGTTGTAAACTTTAAGATTTATACCGAAATACCGCAAGAATGTGCAGCAGATGAGCTTGCAGCTTATACCCAGGAGGATGTGGAGTGTTATAACAACAGTGTAATTCAGGAAATACGAGGAAAAATTAAAGCCCCCGAATTCTCTCATTTAGAAGAACTGCCAGAATGAACAGAACTAAAAGAGGTAGTTCACAGGAAAAAAATTAGATATATACTGGAGTTCGAAAACATACCTTCTCTGTATTTGTCAAATTAGTGGTTGGAGAAAGATATAGATGATTCAGATGTGGATTTAAGTTATGAGTTAAAAATTGAATTGGACGTTATTAAAGCTACACCTACCAGAAATAAGGAAAGAGTTATTTTCTGTACATAAATGTATGTGCAAAAGTTAATAAAGATTTGGTACTAGAATATTTGCTTGTCTTATTCGCTAATCTACCAAAATTCCTAATACATTTCCTATATACAATGATCCATGGGCATGTTTTTCGGTTGTGGAAAGTTGGTAGTCAGATGATGTTGAAAAGTAGTTGAAACTAGGTAGTTGTAAGTATAGTGATCACCTTTTTGTACCTATATGAGCGTGTCTGCAGAGCGTTTTACATGCGTTATTTTGATAATTTACGAGTTTTTTTCGTGTCCGCACAATAGTGTACTCCATTATTTCGGTGATTTGCAAGTAGTTTGCAGGTTTTTATGCTTTGTACTGCATTATTTACGTAATTTACGAGTTCTTTTCGTGTCCACACATCAGTGTATTGCATTATTTTGGTGACTTACGAGTAGTTTGCGTGTCTGTATGCTGTGTACTGCATTATTTCGGTAATTTACGAGTTGTTTGCGTGCCTGTACATCAGTGTACTACATTATTTCGGTGATTTACGAGTAGTTTGTAGGTCTGTAGGCTGTGTATTGTGACCCCAAGTACGACAGAGTGAGTGTTTTGTATCAGTGTAATAAGTATACTATGTCAAATCTGTCCCTAAATAAATTGTTACAAAATAAATAAAGTACACTCCTTCCTGTCCACCAGCCCAGAACAGGCTGAGTCCTTTTTCCACCATCCCCCCGCCCCTCAGACATCCATCTCGGATTACATCACAAGAGGGATGACGGTGCCCTCTGATGGTACTGTGCACTAGGTCAGTTGGACTCCGGACCTCATGGTGAACACACTGGATGGAGCTACTGCCTCAAATTGTTTAAATAAAGACTGCCTGAAAAATAAAGGCTTATGTCCATCCTACCCAGCAGCCCAGCGCAAGCTGAGACCTTTTCTGCCAATTCCAAGTAAGAGGTGGCAGTCGGATGACTTAGATTAGTGGAGGTAGCCCAAGTGGCCTTTCTTCTGCCAAAATTTGAACTTCCCACCATTTTCTGGGGGAGGGGAGGGGGGTAGGGGAGGAGGTTAGGTTAGTGGAGGTAGCCCAAGTGACCGATTTTCCGCCAAAATTTGAACTTCCCACCATCATGTCATTGCCACATTGCCATATCTATTGCCGCCATCGTGGATCCGCCATCTTGAATAAATCTGGCAACAATGCAACGTGGGGCCATTCATAGTTTGTCCCACTACTGGGGTGGGCCAAGAAAAATGCTTTGAAGGTATACTGTGACAGTTCATCAGTAACAAGGCAACCTGGTGAGTGTACTGTGCGCGATCACAACCCGATTCCAGAAGTTGAGGACTGTATGCGGACTGTTGTGAAAGAAGTACTCTAAAGCCTGTCCTCAAAACTATATGAGTGCATGGTTTTTCGCAAGAGGGTAGTCTGAGGTCTGGAGCAACAGTCCCCAATACTGTTCAGCTAAGAGGACGGACCATATTACGATGTCCTAGAGACATGCATGCATATTTTCATCCGTAACAAACAACTGATGCCAATCCAGATTCGTGAAATGCAAATCATTTTCGTAATGTTTACCACGGCTGTAATCGTCAGAACAGAGTCTGTTATATTTTGAAGACACAGACACTGTATAAACACAGACATTGTAACCATCAATGATTAATCAGCCACCTTTCATAAGTTCCATTTACTTACACCTGGTTTACTGCCACGTGCTTTTACTTTTGTATCGCTAACATATTGATTGATTTCCGCATTTTCTCTGCTACGTAAGTTACACGTACATCTTTTCCTGTTGCCTTTCGAGCGAGTTCGGTTCAGCCAAAGAATGGCGAAGGCGTGGTCGTCTTACTTCAGTAAGTTAGTTTTCGAAAGGAGGAAGTATCGGTTGAGTGCGAGCGTGCAGACAGTGATGGCCCGCAAGTGGTCGCTAGAAGTTGTATGTTACAGTCAGACACTTATCTGATGTAGATACTCTGTTTTGACACTGCTGTGAATAGAAGGCACGGAATTCGTATTAACTGGTAATGTGCGTCGCTACACTGAGATGCACTGAAATGGAGAAAGCGAGACAGAGTTATTCATCAGTGTAGTAATGAGTTCGTATTAAGGACGTGAGCACATCAAACATATACCTCTCTTCTCTGTTTGTCTGCTCAGCAATACAGTATGGTGTGTGCATATTCATTAGGACTTGGCGTGTTAAATGCGAGCAGAGTGGTTGCTTAGGTCTTCTTGCCAAATGTATACTAGACCGGCAGTAGCGGCTAAAATACATTTGCAGCGGACCTTGCTCTGTTTATGAACTGGATCTACTTCGTGTTTGGGGGTAGACTGTCGATACCTAATTCACCAAACTGAACTTGCGCTTTTCAAATGTGTATTTGGAATCAATTTTTGTATGAATAACCTGAAGGCAGCAGTTGTTTGTACATTAACCAGTTGAACTGTGCAGGCCTTCTATAAATTCTGAAGTACAATAATGATTATGAAGTTAGTGCAAATCTCATATTTTTATTTCAGATTTGCACCTTTCGGAAATTTAATTAACTGAAGCATCAAGTTTATAAGGTAGCTGAAGAGAGCAATCGTAGATTGTTGCACAATGCCGACGTGGAAGCACTTAAGCTAAATGTTCTTGGACCCAATAAAAGTCAGTTTTTTTCTGTTACAAGGATCATTTCTGCTCTTAGTAGGTGCTCACAAAGAACAACTTCCTAGATTCGTAAATTATTTTCGGGTGAGGTAGTGTAAGTCACTTCGAGAGCTTCGATGCTGTGACTACTCTACATTATATTGGTTTGTTTTGTGGTGCTGTCGCGTTAGGTGTCATTTTGACGAAATACAATAACTTTATATATAGAAGAATAAATCTGAGTTTCTGTCTTGCTAATGTAGGAGAAGTGAATCCAAGATTTTGAGAAGTGATGCTACAGAAGAATGTTGAAAATCAGGTGGACTAATAAGGTTAGGAATGAGGAGGTTTTCTGCAGAATCGGTGAAGGAAGAAACATATGGAAAACAGTGACAAGGAGAAGGGATAAGTCGGTATGAAATGTGTTAACGTATGAGAAAACAACATCTATGGTATTGGAGGAAATAGCATACTGTAAAAACTGTGCAAGATAAAGATCTGAGTCAACGCAACAAATGATTGAGGACGCAGGCACAAATACAACTCTGAGATGAGGAGTGTAGGAGAGGAATATACACTGCTGAGTCAAAACGTTATGAACACCTGCTTAATAGCCCGTTTGCCCGTCTTTAGAACGAAATATATCAGCGATTCTGCGTATCAGGAAACCGACAGTTTTTTGGTAGGTTGGGTGGAGGTATGAGGCATTAGATGTCACGCATAGGTCACGTAATTCCCGTATACAATGGGCCGCTGATTTGCTTGCGTGGTGATGGCGCCCATTAGTAGTCCCGATGGGTTCCACATGATTTACCTTAGGTGAATCTGGTCTCCGAAACATCATCGTGAGTTCACTATAATGCTCCTCAAACCAGTGTAGCGTGGTTCTGTCTCTGAGACACGGACAATTGTACTGCTAAATAAGATATACAGAAGATATACTGCTATATAAGATGACATCACTGTCGGAAAAGACATTGAGCATAAAGTGATGCAGGTGGTTCGCAGTTGTTAGCACGTCTTCGATACTACCACAAGCGCAGGGGAATGTCTCCAACAGCAGAATACTGCTCCCACTAGCCTGCGTCCTTGGCTTGCTGCACATTTCGAGCCGCCATTCACCTCGATGACGCCGTTTGTGGAGTCGACCATCAACCTAGTGTAGCAAAAATGTGATTCACCCGAAGAGCCAACGGTTGAACCCCGATGGGCCAGTGCCAACCGCAATCTTAACTGACGATGTCACTGGTTCAACATGTGTACACGTAGTAATGTCTGCTGTGGAGCTCCACGGTTAACAACGTACAGTGAACGGTGTGCTGCGAAGCACTTGTAGGTACACCAGCATTGTGGTGTTTTGCCAGAGGTAACACACATCACCATCTATCCTAATGTACGGAGCACGCAAGCCGTCGAACCCCACGTTCTGTGAAGAGGCCTGGACGTGCAACCATTTAACGTCTAGTGGTATTGTATGTATTGTACTGAATTGTATGTTAACCGGGGACCTAGAAACGACGAAGAGACTCCGTCCCCGCCGCAGCCGCAATGGTCCACAACCCCTCCGCCGCCCCACACCGAACCCAGGGTTATTGTGCGGTTCGGCCCCCTGTGGACCCCACAGGGAATGTCTCACACCAGACGAGTGTAACCCCTGTGCTTGCATGGTAGAGTAATGGTGGTGTACGCGTACGTGGAGAACTTGTTTGCGCAGCAATCGCCGACATAGTGTAACTGAGGCTGAATAAGGGGAACCAGCCCGCATTCGCCGTGGCAGATGGAAAACCGCCTAAAAACCATCCACAGACTGGCCGGTTCACTGGACCTCGACACAAATCCGCCGGGCGGAATCGTGCCGGGGACCAGGCGCTCCTTCCCGCCCGGAAAGCCGTGCGTTAGACCGCACAGCCAACCGGGCGGGCAACGTCTAGTAATAGTTTCGCTGTCCTCCTACCTCTTTCCGTAGATGCCAGGACAGTAACAAATGGACATTCGACCTGCTTCGCCGCTGTCAAGATACTCGTTCACAGTCTCTGGGTAATAATTATCTACCCTTTGCTTCTAGCGACCACTTCTGCTGATTGCTATGCCCCAGCTGAATGCTACTCTGTGACCGCCACTTCCACCTTTCGAAGACTAACCTACTGCAGTTAAAGTCGCTTATCTCAATGGATTTCCACGTTTGTAGCCCATATCTTCGCTATGGTGATCCACCGTCCGTGTCTGCTCCGTTCACATACTTTTGTTGCCGCATCACGTGCCCACGACATCGCGATAGGCAGTAATATAAGGTTTTGGCTGATCAACGTACTGATAGAAACAATCACAACACGAAGAAGGAGTTTTGCAACATAAATGAAATTTGGTAAATCCAAGAGATGGTGTCTATTCTAATTTATGGAAAGTCGCATAACAGTGGCTAGTAGCGCCATTATTAGAATGCAAGTCAGGTTTGCTTTAAATACGCGTTGAGACTGGCCACGGTGAGTTCATGTTAACCAAGAATGCCTTTATTGTGACAAACACGCCGTTATCAACATCTCACCGAGTTACAATGGGATCGTATAACAGGGCTACAGGAAGCTAGATGTTCCATCTACGATACTGCAGAAAGATTTGGCAGGAATGTAGGGACTGTACATGATTGCTGGCAGCGATGGTCACGAGAATCTACTACCGGAAAAAGACCAGGCTCCGAGCAGCCCCGTGGCACTACCGAGAGGGAAGACCATCGCGTTCGGCGTATGGCTCTGGCGCATCACAGTGAATCCGCAGCAGCAATTTGAGAGGCAGTCGGCACCACAGTGACACATCGAAGAATTACAAATCGGTTGCTTCAAGGACAGCTCCGATCCAGACGCCCTGTAGCGCGCAACCTACTGAGCGCAAACGACCGACGTTTGTGACTTCAGTGGAGTTAAGCGAGAGCTCATTGGAGTGCAGGTTGGAGGTCTGTTGTATTTTCTTATGAAAGCTGGTCCTGCTTCTGTGCCAGTGATGGCTGTGTGTTGCTTAGAAGCAAGCCAACTGAGAGCCTGCAACGAACCTGTGTGCGTGCTAGACACGCTGGAGCTACACCTGGAGTTACCGTCTGGAGTGCACTTTCGTATGACAGCAAGTGCGTTCTCGTGGTTATCGTACCCACCCTGACAGCAGATTTGTGCGTCAATTTGGAGATTCGACCTGTCATGCTGTCATTCATGAACAGCATTCCAGGGGCTATTTTCCAACAGGATAACTCTCGGCTACATACCTCCCGATCACCAGACCTGTCTTCAGTCGAGCACATATGGGACATCATCGAACGACAACTCTAGCGTCATCCAAAAACAGCATTAACCGTCTCTGTATTGACCGATCAAGTGCACAGACATCCGGCACCTCTACAACACAATGCAAGCTAGTTTTCAAGCTTGCATTCAACTTTCTTCCAGTTAGATTAGTTATTAATGTACCAGCATTTACCATTTGTAGTGTCTTATCTGGCGCTTGCGATAACCTGTGAGAAATGTAATTCCGAACATTCATCCTTTATGTTACTTATTTTTTGAATAATTGAATTATCAAAAGAAACGAGATGGCTAGTTATTACTAAAGGACTGCATGGAGCACAGTTGAATGCGATTGTTATCCCACCGCGAACAGTGACTGTTTTCATCAAAACCGACCAACGTAATTGCAACAGGAGAGCCGTTCACTACACACGTAATCTAGGTCTCCACTGGAAATTATTATGTACAAGAAATGACACAAAAGAATGAGACTGACCTGGCATACACTACTATTAATTGTACCTATTAGTGGACATTATTATACGGTGTGTTCGCCCTTCGCTTTGTGACAGCTTGAGCTCTGCTGGTGACGCTTTCAGTGAGGTCACTGAATGTCTCTGGAGGAACTGCACCGCTATCTTCCTCATGAGCCGAAATCGGAGAAGGCAGTGATATGGGTCACTGGGCTTCGGAGCAAAGTCGATGTAACCCACAGCAATAGGCGTTCCATGAGGTTCAGGTCGGGACTCTTGGTAGGCCGGTCTCTTTCAGAAATGTTATTGTCCAGAAACCATTGCCCCACTGATTCTGCTCTACAGACACGGTGCACTGTCACCCGATACGTACTACCATCGCTTCTGAACTATTCCTCTACTGCACGCCGTAGAGAATTCTATAACATTTTTTTGATTTCCTTCCGTATTTAGCGTTTTCTAAGCGCAAAAAGGGAAGCACACCATACATTATGCCACGTAATATACTCCACGTATCCAAAAAACTCAGATCCTATCACTGGATTGCTATAGGACAAAGCGTGTTTCATCATTCAAAGTCACTCGTTTGCAGTCATTCACTGACCACTGCCGTCGCTCTTGATACCACCTCAAGCGTCGCTTAACATTGACTACAAAAATCTGTTCCTGATTATGCTTGATTATTGTACCCTATTCTTCTAAGTTCCCTAAGCACAGTCACTGTGATAGCCAGAGTGCTGGTAGCACATTGTAATTCATGGATGGTTTCTTTCACTGATTTCATAGAATTTTTTAGAACTCACTTCCTGTATGCTCGACGGTCTGTGTCCGTCAGTACATGAGACCAGCCTGGTTCTCGATCACTTCCGTAGCCCCTTCTTGTGTCTACCACATAATCACGTAACATTACATCGTCACCAGTCACTCTGAGTCACTCAGTGACCTCCAATGACTGGTCCACTTTTGAAGTCACAGCCGGCCGCTGTGGCCGAGTGGTTCTAGGCGCTTCAGTCCGGAACCGCGCTGCTGCTACGGTCGCAGGTTCGAATCCTGCCTCAGGCATGGATGTGTGTTATGTCCTTAGGTTAGTTAGGTTTAATTAGTTCTAAGTTCTAGGCGACTGATGACCGCAGAAGTTAAGTCGCATAGTGCTCAGAGCCATTTCAACCATTTTTTTAGACGTCATACCTTTCCCAACCACTGCTTCCCTTTCATGCCCCTCGACTCTTATAACTGCCATCTGGTTTCTGTACAAATTGTAAATAGCCTTTCGCTCCCTGTATTTTACCCCTGCCACCTTCAGAATTTGAAAGAGAGTATTCCAGTTAACATTGTCAAAAGCTTTCTCTAAGTCTACAAATGCTAGAAACGTAGGTTTGCCTTTTCTTAATCTTTCTTCTAAGATAAGTCGTAAGGTTAGTATTGCCTCACGTGTTCCAACATTTTTATGGAATCCAAACTGATCTTCCCCGAGGTCCGCTTCTACCAGTTTTCCATTCGTCTGTAAAGAATTCGCGTTAGTATTTTGCAGCCGTGACTTATTAAACTGATAGTTCGGTAATTTTCACATCTCTCAACACCTGCTTTCTTTGGTATTGGAATTATTATATTCTTCTTGAAGTCTGTGGGTATTTCGCCTGTCTCATACATCTTGCTCACCAGATAGTAGAGTTTTGTCAGGACTGGCTCTCCCAAGGCCATCAGTAGTTCTAATGGAATGTTGTCTACTCCCGGGGCCTTGTTTCGATTCAGGTCTTTCAGTGCTCTGTCAAACTCTTCACGCAGTACCTTATCTCCCATTTCATCTTCATCTACATCCTCTTCCATTTCCATAATACTGTCCTCAAGTACATCGCCCTTGTATAAACCCTCTATATACCCCTTCCACCTTTCTGCCTTCCCTTCTTTGCTTAGAACTGGGTT
This sequence comes from Schistocerca nitens, assembly GCF_023898315.1. Classification (NCBI taxonomy): domain Eukaryota; kingdom Metazoa; phylum Arthropoda; class Insecta; order Orthoptera; family Acrididae; genus Schistocerca; species Schistocerca nitens. Next base: position 670,309,784 of record NC_064615.1, read on the forward strand.
GCCATCTGAGCTCTTGATATTCATACAAGTGGTTCTCTTCTCTCCAAAGGTCTCTTTAATTTTCCTGTAGGCAGTATCTATCTTACCCCTAGTGAGACAAGCCTCTACATCCTTACATTTGTCATCTAGCTATCCCTGATTAGCCATTTTGCACTTTCTGTCGATCTCATTTTTGAGACGTTTGTATTCCCTTTTGCCTGCTTCATTTACTGCATTTTTATATTTTCTCCTTTCATCAATTAAATTCAATATTTCTTCTGTTACCCAAGGATTTCTATTAGCCCTCGTCTTTTTACCTATTTGATCCTCTGCTGCCTTCACTACTTCATCCCTCAAAGCTACCCATTCTTCTTCTACTGTATTTCTTTCCCCCATTCCTGTCAATTGTTCCCTTATGCTCTCCCTGAAACTCTCTACAACCTCTGGTTCTTTCAGTTTATCCAGGTCCCATCTCCTTAAATCCCCACCTTTTTGCAATTTCTTCAGTTTCAATCTGCAGTTCATAACCAATAGATTGTGGTCAGAATCCACATCTGCCCCTGGAAATGTCTTACAATTTAAAACCTGGTTCCTAAATCTCTGTCTTACCATTATATAATCTATCTGATACCTATTAGTATCTCCAGAATTCTTCCAGGTATACAACTTCTTTTATGATTCTTGAACCAAGTGTTAGCTATGATTAAGTTATGCTCTGTGCAAAATTCTACAAGGCGGCTTCCTCTTTCATTTCTTCCCCCCAATCCATATTCACCTACTATGTTTCCTTCTCTCCCTTTACCTACTGACGAATTCCAGTCACCCATTACTATTAAATTTTCGTCTCCCTTCACTACCTGAATAATTTCTTTTATCTCGTCATACATTTCATCAATTTCTTCATCATCTGCAGAGCTAGTTGGCATATAAACTTGTACTACTGTAGTAGGCATGGGCTTTGTGTCTATCTTGGCCACAATAATGCGTTCACTATGCTGTTTGTAGTAGCTAACCCGCACTCCTATTTTTTTATTCATTAGTAAACATACTCCTGCATTACCTCTATTTGATTTTGTATTTATAACACTGTAATCACCTGACCAAAAGTCTTGTTCCTCCTGCCACCGAACTTCACTAATTCCCACTATATCCAACTTAAACCTATCCATTTCCCTTTTTAAATTTTCTAACCTACCTGCCCGATTAAGGGATCTGACATTCCACGCTCCGATCCGTAGAATGCCAGTTTTCTTTCTCCTGATAACGACATCCTCTTGAGTAGTCCCCGCCCGGAGATCCGAATGGGGGACTATTTTACCTCCGGAATATTTTATCCAAGAGGACGCCATCATCATTTAATCATACAGTAAAGCTGAATGTCCTCGGGAAGATGAAGAAGCTTGCACAGGATAGAGTAGCATGGAGAGCTGCATCAAACCAGTCTCAGGACTGAAGACCACAACAACAACAACAAACAACCATAACTATAACGTGCATCCGGCTGGATCATGGCTGTTAGCCTTAACATTTTTATAGCATGAAAGTTCAGCCATCTCTACACACTGCGAAGCCCACGCAACTGAGATTGCAGACCTGAGCCATGTGATGCTAGGGTGTTCACGCTACGACAGACAACGCCGCAAGTTTCTTAAGGCCTTGATCAGGCCCAACCTACATTTGTGACGGACCTGTTTCGGCAGTTGGGCACAACGGACTATGTCAGCGTTGCCCAGTTTCTGAAAGGAGCGGATATTCAGTTGTAAGTCAGCCACTTCAGACACAAGGGTTCCAGCGTATGAAGTTGTGGTATATGGACTGGGTTGAGTGTGTGAATGTACAGAGAGTAGCATGAGGTTTAACTGGAATTAATGTAATTCTTAATGATGCGCTGTAAATGGAAGTCTACTGGCACTGAGTAATCGATTGTAATCGCATCACCACAAATACCGGGTGATCAAAAAGTCAGTATAAATTTGAAAACTGAATAAATCACGGAATAATGTAGATAGAGAGGTACAAATTGACACACATGCTTGGAATGACATGGGGTTTTATTAGAACCAAAAAAATACAAAAGTTCAAAAAATGGCGCTTCATCTGATCAGAATAGCAATAATTAGCATAACAAAGTAAGACAAAGCAAAGATGATGTTCTTTACAGGAAATGCTCAATATGTCCACCATCATTCCTCAGCAATAGCTGTAGTCAAGGAATAATGTTGTGAACAGCACTGTAAAGCATGTCCGGAGTTACGGTGATGCATTGGCGTCGGATGTTGTCTTGCAGCATCCCTAGAGATGTCGGTCGATCACGATACACTTGCGACTTCAGGTAACCCCAAAGCCAATAATCGCACGGACTGAAGTCTGGGGACCTAGGAGGCCAAGCATGACGAAAGTGGCGGCTGAGCACACGATCATCACCAAACGACGCGCGCAGGAGAGCTTTCACGCGTCTAGCAATATGGGGTGGACCGCCATCCTGCATAAACATCGTACGTTCCAGCAGGTGTTTATCAGCCAGGCTGGGGATGATGCGATTCTGTAACATATCGGCGTACCTCTCACCCGTCACGGTAGCAGTTACAAAACCAGAATCACGCATTTCCTCGAGGGAAAAAGGCCAGATAACAGTAGATGTGGTAAATCCAACCCATACCGTGACTTTCTCGTCGTGCAATGGAGTTTCCACGACAGTTCTAGGATTTTCGGTAGCCCAAAATCTGCAGTTGTGGATGTTGACAGACCCTCGGAGCGTGAAATGAGCTTCGTCGGTCCACAACACGTTACTCAACCAATCGTCATCTTCCGCCATCTTTTGAAACGCCCACACCGCAAATGCCCTCCGCTTCACTAAATCGCCAGGTAACAGTTCATGATGCCGATGTATTTTGTACGGATAGCATCGGAGGGTACGCCTAATTGCCAACCAAACAATAGTGTATGGAATGCCGGTGTGACGTGCGACTGCACGAGCGCTGACTTCCTCGTGCATAGACGAACCAGCTACAGTCTCCATTTCTTCCTGAACTGTCTCAGCAGCATTACGCCTTGTGCTCGGTCGGCCACTACGGGATCTATCGTCCAAACAACCCGTGGCTTCGAACTTCGAAATCATTCTCGCCACAGCTGCATTTGCTAACGGACCTTTAGCCGTTCGATTCCCCTTCTTATGGCGATAGGCCCGTAACGCTGAACTAGCACATTCCCTATTCTGATAATACAGCTTCAGGTAACGTCAACATGCGGCGACTGCTGGCGCATCTGATTCTCTCTCTCTTTTTTTTTCCTTTATTGTTATTTTGAAACCTGTAGTACAGGCAGGCCTGCAGCAGCATACGACGCCGCTCTTTGGCCGCAGAGAAACACAGATATACAAATGAAGACATTTAGACAAAAAACATGGTGGACATATAAACGGAGACAAACACTTTTTAAAATACAAGGTGCCGTTCACGGGCGTAGAGTCCAAGATAAAATTGTTCAAACACTTGGACACAGACAGAAACGAGAATTGTCACACGTGAACGTAGGTGCACAAAACGAATAACACTGAACCACTTAAGCACAAAACGACGGCACACACAGAACACGAGGCGTCGATCTCCGGCGCGCAAATGTTCACTAACCGTGTACGAGTCCGGGGACCTGCCAAGAGAGGAGGAGTGGGCTGATTCTCTCTTTCATTACAGCTCCTTTTATACACGATTGTCGTGCGCAGTCACTGACGTTTTGCTGTCCAGCGCCATCTGTCGGACATTTTGTGAACTTTGTTTTTTTTTCGTTCTATTAAAACCCCATGTCATTCCAAGCATGTTGTCAATTTTTACCTCTCTATCTACAATATTCCGTGGTTTATTAAGTTTTCAAATTTATACTGACTTTTTGACCACCCGGTACGTTACAATACAGAATTTCTCATCAACTCAAAATAACCTTTCCTTTTCCATGCCTCGTAGTCATATATTCTGCTTAGAACGAATGAACTCTAGCACCATTGTACTGCTGCTGTAAGATCATCTTTATGATCTTTCGTTCGTTACATATGTAAATATCCCACTGCAAAAAAATCGTTCAAATGGCTCTGAGCACTATGGGACTCAACTGCTGAGGTCATAAGTCCCCTAGAACTTAGAACTACTTAAACCTAACTAACCTAAGGACAACACACACATCCATGCCCGAGGCAGGAGTCGAACCTGCGACCGTAGCGGTCGCGCGGTTCCAGACTGTAGCGCCAGAACCGCTCGGCCACCAGCGGCCGGCTATCCCACTGCAGAGCACCTGCGTAAAAGTGTATTGGTGGTATTTCAACGATTACAGTGTTGTAGCTCTGTTATAAACAAGATTACTTTCGAATCTTCGTAATGTGTAATTTTGTGAAAGAATAACCCCATAATACAAATAGTAGGCAAGCTTCACATATTTGCGGTCCGTCGGCATCGACGCCAGGGAGATTCTCCGCAGCACGACGGCGAACTATTGTCTTTCAATCAACAGCGCGTGTTTGCCTTCTATTACCACCTTCCCATCGTCTCACTTCCATCAGCTCCTACTGTTTGTCTCTTTTTATCTTCGAGCGACGGGATGGCACACGCCCTCCGAAAATATTGATATTGATTGAAGACCAGAAAATGAAATTAAGTTATTATTTCAAGTAAGCACAACAAGCCTTCCGCTGTTCTTGGAAGACCAACGTGCCTTCACTGGGTACTAAGTTTATCTTAGATTGATATACACGCTCCATCTTGCCGTGGACAAGCTATGAAAGATTTGAATTTATGCTTTGCAGGATACAACTGTTATTGTGAATACTGATAACGTATTCCAAGTGAAGGGCAAGTTCTGAATGACCTTCCTACTTCCTCACATGAAAATACTCCACTACGTAAATGTTACTTGTTCCCGATGAATTCATGGATGAATTATCTGCTGCTATTTATTTCAGTGTAAGAGGCATAAAATAGTTTCCCCCTAGATGGAGAGCTGGGCATACCATGTATTTAAAACCTATCTTATGAAGGAATGGTGTCCAAGACACGGTGTAAGATACGCCACTCTTAATTTAGTTTCTTGTTCGACTGTTTTCTTCGTCTTGTTTCTCTTTTATTCTTTTCTACCATTTCAAAAAATGTCAACACTTTAATAGCTCCTGTACTACGCTGTGATCCGACAGAAGGCTTGGTACGAATGCATAAAGCTATGGTTCAATTGCTTTCCCCTTACATCGGACAGGCATCAAAGATAATCCCTGCTGTGACTGTAAGAAGACAGAAAAAGGAGCCGTAGACCACTTGCTGTTTTCCTGCAGTGTTTTCGAAATATAGCAAAAACTGTTTGCTACGAAACCTCGTGAAATTCAAGATGCCCCTTCCACCCAGACAGAGACCCACTTCCTGGGTAATCTACACACAACCGAGGTGCGCCAGGTTCTCCAGCGGCTGCTTGCTAACAACTGTTCTGCCTCAACCGCCACGCATCTCATGGGACACGCAGCACATCTTGAAACTGAGAGTTTTTCTCATGGCGTTTTTACAATGCTCGCAGTCTGGGCAGTTAAGCTAAGATCCTCCCTGTGACACATCACATACCACTGCTGCTCCAACCCATGCCCAGCAAACAGATGTTGAAGTCAGTGTGGTGCTCACCAGCTATAACGTCCCAGGGGACATGTGTGACTTCACCGAAAATACCACGGATGCGATGAGCATTAACTAGCTGATTAAGTGTATATGTGATTTTATATTTGTATGAAGATGCTGCCATCATGATAAACCCAAGCCAAATATAAAAGCTACATCTAGGCTGCTTGCCCACCTCGGGCCGCTGAATACAATAAAGGAAAGGATGGTGCTCACGCCGTAGCCCACAAATGATCGACGTCGAAGGCGTAGGTCTGCTCTGGGGAGTGGTCAGCAACAAGTTGGTCCCCTAAGTCACCTTATAAAGACATTGCTTTCCCCGAAAGTCGATAATATTTTTTTTCTTTCGTGCATTACCTTGTCATAGTACGCATGTATCATTTATTTCAACTATTCTTTATTTGTTAATATGTCACATTGTTTCTTCATTCATTTTGATACTGTTTTATATTTTATATTCTACGAATATGAATGTTCTGGTTTTATATGCTTTGTAAACCTTTGGTTAGGCTAGGAGAAGTACGTTGTCAGAGAGAGAGAGAGAGAGAGAGAGAGAGAGAGAGAGAGAGAGCGAACGACTATCGATAAAGAGCGTGCGAGTTGTGGTATCGTGGCCGGTTCGCGGGTGGAGATACGTTGAAAAGTTCGGCGAGAAAGACGGTGATACGCGGAGGAACAATTAATTACAGTGCGTCCGCTGTGTTATTATGAGATCGTGCATTATTAAGTGAACAGTAAAACCTGAAAAGTATATCGAGTGTTTGCGGTGACGATTTTACATACTGTGTGAACTTGTGAGAATTAGCCGTGAACCAGACACCATTGTACGAGGTGTGGCTAGAAAAAAACCGGACTAGTACTGGTGAAACAATAAAACGAATGCAATAAGGCTGAAAGTCGCGTGGCCTGTCACGTGACTCTCTCTCCGCCTACTGCTTGAGTTTCATCTGCCTCCTGCACTCAGTCTGCCCGTGGCGTCTGTTTTAAGTAGTTGACGTTTTGTCTGTGCGTCGGAAAATGTTGAGTGTACAGAAAGAACAGCGTGTTAACATAAAATTTTGTTTCAAACTAGGAAAATCTGCAAGTGAAACGTTTGTAATATTACAACAAGTGTACGGCGATGATTGTTTATCGCGAACACAAGTGTTTGAGTGGTTTAAACGATTTAAAGATGGCCGCGAAGACACCAGTGATGACACTCGCACTGGCAGACCATTGTCAGCAAAAACTGATGCAAACATTGAAAAAATCGGTAAACTTGTTCGACAAGATCGCCGTTTAACAATCAGAGCAGTGTCTGAGCTAACAGGAGTTGACAAGGAAAGTGTCGAACAAGTTTACCGATTTTTTCAATGTTTGCATCAGTTTTTGCTGACAATGGTCTGCCAGTGCGAGTGTCATCACTGGTGTCTTCGCGGCCATCTTTAAATCGTTCAAACCACTCAAACACTTGTGTTCGCGATAAACAATCATCGCCGTACACTTGTTGTAATATTACAAACGTTTCACTTGCAGATTTTCCTAGTTTGAAACAAAATTTGATGTTAACACGCTGTTCTTTCTGTACACTCAACATTTTCCGACGCACAGACAAAACGTCAACTACTTAAAACAGACGCCACGGGCAGACTGAGTGCAGGAGGCAGATGAAACTCAAGCAGTAGGCGGAGAGAGAGTCACGTGACAGGCCACGCGACTTTCAGCCTTATTGCATTCGTTTTATTGTTTCACCAGTACTAGTACGGTTTTTTTCTAGCCACACCTCGTAGTGTGGAGACACTAACTGTTAGACTTGCGTGAAAGTGGAACAAACCAAAATGTTCAGTAAAAGAACAGTGGCGTGATTTGATCAAGAAACATTTATTATATTATCCAAACTGTCTTAAAAAGGACGACGTAAATTGAACTGATGTTTAAAGGACTGTTATAGTGATAAATACATGTGACTGTTTTCCTGTGGCAACACGGTGAAAGAACTGTGCGAGGTATTGGAATTAACCGACTACATATCGTAAATACTAAAGACATTGCATAATTCCAACCTACACGCACCGCCTGATTAATAAACTTTTAATAATAAAACGACGCGCGCGTAACGACAAAGCACACACTGGAACTATTATTATCGCGCCAGTGCTGCCAGCTGATTCGACTACAACGGAGACGTGGACCACCGCCGTAACTGGAATATTAATGAAACAGGAGGATCCATCATTATCTTCACGCCACGAACCAGGATTAACTTCACACATCGTCCGCGCGGGCCACTGCTGACGTCATCGCACTGCCTGCAGCAACACTTAAGACATTAAAAGAAAATTATTACGCTCTCTCTCATTTCAAAATTAAAGACAATTGCAGTTAAATTATCTATTTTAAAATACTGTCACAATATCAAAGTTCAATATTGTTTAGTTCCAATAAATATTCTTTCCATTATTTTGTCTTGTTGACAGTGCTGAAAACCCGCCAAATTAAAGTTGAGTTAATAATTTTCTTTCAAAATTCTTCTCAGTCATTTTGCTGCTTATCATAATTTTATTTTAATGTTTGTGTGTAACTTCTTTTGGAGGGAGTACATATTTTATTTTTTGTGCAGTAAAATTAGCTACCATAAAATTACGTATATTACCAGCTGATGCTGTCCGCCACTACTGCTTGAAAACTGCCCAATAGTATTTTTGCACCTATTTTCTCATTGGCTGTCAGCTTCGAAACAAAATTACGTATTTCGTGGGCATCTAGCAGATGCGCGATGTCTATTTAGGCTCCTACAATATTTTATTTCTTATTTTTACAGGTTTACTGGAATTATATTGACTTTGACTGTTCATTTGTCCCCCGTGAAAGTGATTTATCGCATCTACATAATAATTGTACTGAATTACCTAATTTGTTTTTTTATTACATAAACATTGGCATACCATATTTGGATTAAAATTGACGTCTTATTGGCCCCACATAAGTTTCTGCACGTTCTGACAAAGACTATGGCAATTTTGTTTTCTTCCATGACTAACAGGGGTAGTCAGATTCCTTGTATAGGTCATGTTTTATTATTTAAAAGGTTTTTTTGCAGAAGTAGGGAATCAGTTTCTTTACAACCTCTCCTCTGCTTTCCGAAATACATTGAAGCTCTGTTGCATAGGTCAATTGGTAAGGGCATTGCTCATTAAAAGCAAACTTCCCAGATCATCACAGTTTAAATCCGTCGAGAAATTTTACAGCACCTCTCCTTAAGGGACATCGACACTAAATCTCTCCCACTACAACATATCCGAGTAGGCCTACACCAGTTTTGGTTTCGTACATGTTTCCCCTTGGTATGAGACTGCCTTATGTGTGAATGCTGGACTAGAATATTTTAATCACGTTTATATCTGCATCTATAATTCACAAACCTCTTGACGGTGTGTGACAGAGGCTACTACTGGTATCACTTTCTGATACCCCTTTTCCTGTTCCATTCGTGAACAATGCGTGGGAAGTATGATCCACCGTAAACCTCTCTATTAGCTCTAGTTTCTCAAATTCACATGTTGTGGTCATTTTGCGAGACGCATGTGGGAGGGAGCAGTGTATTGTCCTCCCAGCACATATTCTGTCGGAATTTCAGTATTGATGCACAACACCTCTCTTGTAGTGTCTGTAGTCCGTTAAGTATCTCCCCAACCCTCTCGTATCGACTAAACGATACCGTGACGAAACGGTCGTTCTTCGTTGTAACTCGCCTATTTCGTCTATTAATCCAGCCACGTAAAGGCCCCAGTCTGATCAGCAATACTTAAGGGTCATTCGAAAAAGTGTTTCGTAAGCCACATCAATCATGGATGAATTACATTTCCCTAGGGTTTTTTTCTTATGAATCTTAGTCAGGCATCTGCTTTCCCTACTATTTGTTTAATATGGTCATTTTATTCAAGGTCTCTTTGGATGGTTATTCCTAGGTATTCCTAGGCAAAGGAAAGTAAATTGCTTATGTGGTTCAGTGACGCTGAAGGAGGGTTGCATACAAATACTGAACGACAATGTAGAGTGACCACACCGTCCTTACCTTTAAATGTGTGTATCATGCTATTAGAATATTCAAGTACTTAATTTGTTGGTTGTACAAAATGTAAACATAGAATTCCCACCTGGCCAATTTTTTTTTTGCAGAAAGTAATGATTAAAACTTCGTGATCTTTCTAGATATATATAGATATATATAGATTATATAATGGAAAGACAGAGATTTAGGAACCAGGTTTTAAATTGTAAGACATTTCCAGGGGCAGATGTGGACTCTGACCACAATCTGTTGGTTATGAACTGCAGATTGAAACTGAAGAAATTGCAAAAAGGTGGGAATTTAAGGAGATGGGACCTGGATAAACTGAAAGAACCAGAGGTTGTAGAGAGTTTCAGGGAGAGCATAAGGGAACAATTGACAGGAATGGGGGAAAGAAATACAGTAGAAGAAGAATGTGTAGCTCTGAGGGATGAAGTAGTGAAGGCAGCAGAGGATCAAGTAGGTAAAAAGACGAGGGCTAATAGAAATCCTTGGGTAACAGAAGAAATATTGAATTTAATTGATGAAAGGAGAAAATATAAAAATGCAGTAAATGAAGCAGGCAAAAAGGAATGCAAACGTCTCAAAAATGAGATTGACAGGAAGTGCAAAATCGCTAAGCAGGGATGGCTAGAGGACAAATGTAAGGATGTAGAGGCTTGTCTCACTAGGGGTAAGATAGATACTGCCTACATGAAAATTAAAGAGACCTTTGGAGGGAAGAGAACCACTTGTATGAATATCAAGAGCTCAGATGGCAACCCAGTTCTAAGCAAAGAAGGGAAGGCAGAAAGGTGGAAGGAGTATATAGAGGGTTTATACAAGGGCGATATACTTGAGGACAATATCATGGAAAGGGAAGAGGATGTAGATGAAGACGAAATGGGAGATAAGATACTGCGTGAAGAGTTTGACAGAGCAGTGAAAGATCTGAGTCGAAACAAGGCCCCGGGAGTAGACAACATTCCATTAGAACTACTGATGGCCTTGGGAGAGCCAGTCATGACAAAACTCTACCATCTGGTGAGCAAGATGTATGAGACAGGTGAAATACCCTCAGACTTCAAGAAGAATATAATAATTCCAATACCAAAGAAAGCAGGTGTTGACAGATGTGAAAATTACCGAACTATCAGTTTAATAAGTCACGGCTGCAAAATACTAACGCGAATTCTTTACAGACGAATGGAAAAACTGGTAGAAGCGGACCTCGGGGAAGATCAGTTTGGATTCCGTAGAAATGTTGGAACACGTGAGGCAATACTAACCTTACGACTTACCTTAGAAGAAAGATTAAGAAAAGGCAAACCTACGTTTCTAGCATTTGTAGACTTAGAGAAAGCTTTTTAAAATGTTAACTGGAATACTCTCTTTCAAATTCTGAAGGTGGCAGGGGTAAAATACAGGGAGCGAAAGGCTATTTACAATTTGTACAGAAACCAGGTGGCAGTTATAAGAGTCGAGGGGCATGAAAGGGAAGCAGTGGCTGGGAAAGGAGTGAGACAGGGTTGTAGCCTCTCCCCGATGTTATTCAATCTTTATATTGAGCAAGCAGTAAAGGAAACAAAAGAAAAATTTGGAGTAGGTATTAAAATTCATGGAGAAGAAGTAAAAACTTTGAGGTTCGCCGATGACATTGTAATTCTGTCAGAGACAGCAAAGGACTTGGAAGAGCAGTTGAACGGAATGGACAGTGTCTTGAAAGGAGGATATAAGATGAACATCAACAAAAGCAAAACGAGTATAATGGAATGTAGTCAAATTAAATCGGGCGATGCTGAGGGAATTAAATTAGGAAATGAGACACTTAAAGTATTAAAGGAGTTTTGCTATTTAGGGAGTAAAATAACTGATGATGGTCGAAGCAGAGAGGATATAAAATGTAGACTGGCAATGGCAAGGAAATCGTTTCTGAAGAAGAGAAATTTGTTAACTTCGAGTATAGATTTAAGTGTCAGGAAGTCGTTTCTGAAAGTATTTGTATGGAGTGTAGCCATGTATGGTTCACGTAACTAATGAGGAGGTATTGAATAGGATTGGGGAGAAGAGAAGTTTGTGGCACAACTTGACTAGAAGAAGGGATCGGTTGGTAGGACATGTTTTGAGGCATCAAGGGATCACAAATTTAGCATTGGAGGGCAGCGTGGAGGGTAAAAATCGTAGAGGGAGACCAAGAGATGAATACACTAAGCAGATTCAGAAGGATGTAGGTTGCAGTAGGTACTGGGAGATGAAGAAGCTTGCACAGGATAGAGTAGCATGGAGAGCTGCATCAAACCAGTCTCAGGACTGAAGACCACAACAGCAACATATATATAGCTAAAAGATTCTTGTGTCTTTCTCAGAACTATATCCTGTAAGTTATTTATATGTGAAGTTATATTAGGCAACAACAGGAAAGTAGACCAAATTTACTTATTCTACTTTTCTGAAATTTAGTCATTTCTTTACCTAAATGGGCTGGCGTCCGTAATTCCATTAGACAAACCACTCAATGTACTTGATACATAAAGGTCCTAGACTCAGTATTATTCCATTTTTACTGCATTTCGTTCTACCGGCAAAAAACTCTCAGAAAAAGGAACTAATTGTCTGATTTTCATGTCCATTAGTCATACATCACAGTCAACTCCTGTAAAACGGGTAGCCTTATACTGTATGCGCAGTTCACCGTATAATAACGTTGTAGTGACTTTTCCATTGGCAGGACTAATATGTTCTGTTAAAGTATAGTGTTATATTCTGACGTTGCTAGCTTCTTTTTTGGGACAACGGCATCATCTGCAAACTGCCTCATTGAGCTTCTAACGTTATGCAGTACCACATATGTTTACAAGGGGCAACCAAATGAAAACGAGACAGGTGGGAAAAAGCAAGAAAACTGTTTATTTCGAAAGTAATCACGATAATTGGTAATATATTTATCTCACTTTGAGACAAGACTGTCGATGCCTTCATGGAAAAATGTTTGTGGCTGCCTGCGGAATCAGGATGCACAAGTTTGCATGGATGTATCGAGTATGCTACAGAAGTTTCGCTGGGAAGCTCCAAATGCGGTTTCCATATGTTTGTACCCCTGAAAATAAAGACATTGTGGCCGTCGATTTGCTTCGGACGAAGAGGTGCACACTGGATACAATCATGTTTCCGTACAAAACCGCAAACATTTTTCCATGAAGGCACTGACCGTCTTGTCTCACAGTCAGATGAATATATTATGTGATGTAGACAGTAATTGTCCTAGCATACTTCCTTGGAGTATTCCTAAAATTACCTTTACATTAAGTGCAAGGAAGTCTTGAATCCAGTTACAAATGTAGTCCGATATTCCGAAAGCTCGTTTTTCTTTCATTAAATGGCAGTGCAGCACAGTGTCAAATGCCTTTATAAGGTGAAAGAACACGGCATCAACCTCAGCCCCGATACCTGCCGCATTGTGGTTGTCATCGTGGGACAGAGCGAGCTTACTTTCGCAGCATCTTTCTTTGCAGAATCCATGTTGATTTTAATATAGGAGATTTCATTCTCCAACCACTTTGTAGTGCTACTAACCACTAGTCGATAGTGAGGTATGTGATTAGATGATTTTGTTGAAAAGTGTACTATCTGCCTGACCCAGCTATTATTTAAGAAACACAACAAAATTGGCTTACAATTATATCTAATGAGAACGTCAGTCACTTCCCGTAAATTATTAAGTTTCATAGAAAAGTGCACGTACAACTATTGCGCTCAATGTCGGATTATTTTTCATCAAGTATCGGGTCTGCAGGGCCACGTTTCTGTGATCCACTTTCCAATGCGGAACAGCAGGCAGCAAACATGCTTTGTTTCGGCCAGAATTATTAAATTTCAGTTACAGAGCCGTGGAATCCACACGTCAAAGAGGAAACCTTGTGAAACGCAGAGTCGCTCGTGGTGTGTATCGCCTGAAAGAGAAAATTCACTGCCCTCTCTGTGATGAGCTCTCTGCGGAGCGTGTGGTTACATAACATGGTTGAAAAATTTCTTTCTGCCTAGTAGACAAAGTGATGTGTCCAAAGGTGCAGCTAAGGAAAGTAAAATATGTGTTTTGTTTAAGTGAGGTTACAACTTCAAGTTTTCAATAAAAAATAAATATTTTTAAACATAAGGAGAAAAGATATATTTCCTTTCCTGATTTTGATACAAAGAACTCAGAATGAACACTAGACTTTATGATCTGCACTAGTCTATACGAGAAGTAATGGATATTTTAAATATATGACCTGAATAACAATGGAAGTGCAAATTTTGCACTGTGAAGCAATGATCTTCTGGACGTTCTTATTTTCGATGTTACAACCAGTTTGTACAAAGTATAATTAGCTATGTTTGTGTTACTGCAAACGGCGATGAGGATCGTAAGTGGCTTATTATTTTTTCTCGCTGCGTTACATTTTTTTATAATTATTCCTCTTTACTAATAAATCGCTGTAGTCGCCTGGATGTTGGGAAGGTGCACCGCCACGGACCTTATCAGCCCAGTGAATTAACGTAGAGGCTGGTGTGCCAGCCAGTCTGGATGTGACTTTCAGGCGGTTTCCCACATCCGTCTAGGTGAGTACCAGGGTGGTAACCACGTTCCGCCTCATTTACACGATCTACATCTACGTACATACCCCGTAAGCCACCGTGCAGTGCGTGGCGGAGAGTACGTTGCACCACTACTAGTGGTACCACTTCCTGTTCGACTCGCAAATCGAGCAAGGGAAAAACGACCGTCTATATGCCTCCATGAGAGCGCTAATTTATGACATCATATGCTCATGTTCCTTACTCGAAATGTACGTTGGTGGCAGTAGGATCGTTCTGCAGTCTGTTTCAAATGCCGATTCTCTCAATTTTCTCAATAGCGGTCCTCAAAACGAATGTCGCTTTCCCTCCATGGGTTCCCTTTTGAGTTGTCGAAGCATCACCTTAATATATATGTGGTAATCGCAATTACCAGTAACAATTCTAGCAACCCTCCTGTGAAACGTTTTGATTGTACGGATCCCAGACACTCGAGCAGTACTGAAGAACGTTCTATATGCGGTCTCCTTCACAGATGATCCATGGTTCCATAACACTCTCCCTATAAAGCGATGTCGATCCTTTTCCTACCTCACTACAATCGTTAAATGCACATTCAATTTCACATCGCTTTGCAACATTACGCCTTGATATTTAATCGATCTCACTGTGTCAAGTAGCACACTAGTAATAGTATATCGACCATTGCAGGATTGTTTCCACGCATCTGCATTAAATTACGTTTTTCTGCCTTTAGAGGCATCCATCACATCAACTAGAAACTTTGTCAAAGTCATATAGTATCCTGCTGCCGTCATCAACGAGACACCCTACTGTACGCCACAACACCATCAGCAAACAACCGCAACTTGTCCGTCGTATCACTTATATGTACATAGAGGATAACAGCGATCCTCTCACACTTCCCTTGGGCACTCTTGACGATACCATTGTCTTTGATGAACAATCGTCGTCGAGGAGAAAGTACTGGATGCTATTACTTACACATATTTTGCAAACATTTCGAAAATGTTCAGACACTTTGAAGTGGGATAACACTACATCCAACAGACGCACAATTGCCGTGCCTTGGTGAAGGAGCGGTGAAAGGAAGGGAATCCAGCCACCCTCTACCGCTGACACTGCCAAATCCAGATTAACAGCCGGCCGCTGTAGCCAAGCGGTTCTAGGCGCTTCAGTCCGGAACCGCGCTGCTGCTACGGTCGCAGGTTCGAATCCTTCCTCGAGCATGGATATGTGTAATGTCCTTAGGTTAGTTAGGTTTAAGTAGTTGTAAGTCTAGGCAACTGATGACATCAGATGTTGAGTCCCATAGTGCTTAAAGCCATTTGAACCATTTTCGAACCAGATTAACATACCGACCCTGTGAAGACGCGGGATAAGGCCGGGATAAAGCAAGACTAATAAATCGCTGTATAACTCTACGAATACGTTAAAAATCTAAAATTTCCACATATCAAATGGTTCAAATGGCTCTGAGCACTATGGTGTTATATCCTAGCCAGTAATGCCACCCGAGCCCGCTGCCAAAAGGTTGGCAGCATCAAAGTCCGGACGCCGTCCGCATAAGCAGCGCCAGCGAGACGGGAAATCGACGCAAGTCTGCGCGCGCCACCGCTGGCTTCTGGTTTCTTAAGCGCTGGAGTCGCGAGCGCTAGGACAGTTCTGGATTCGCCGCTCAGTTGTATACTCGCCACCGAATTGTGTACCTGCTAGTCAGTAGTCTGTTCATCGCAGCAGAGTTGTTGTTTGTCCTCAGCCGACGCTGACCAAGCCGCTCCGACTCGAACTAGACAGATTTCTGTAGACCATGTTCACCACTGTGTTCTGTATCGTCGTTAATAAAGATAAGTACCGACTTTCATTTAATCCGAGTGTTTGGGTTTTCATCTTTCTGTTCACTGTTCCAGCGGACCGGTCGGCCCGCTATTAAAAGTGTGGCGGTGACTTCGTAGGCCGTTTCTACAGCGAAGTGTTGTCGCTACGAAGGCCGCCACAAAACTGGCGACGAGGACTTCCGAACTCGTGTGCAGGGCTGGTTTAACTTGTTTCTTGAGATAGAATTTTGGGGGCTGGTTTAATTTGTGTTCACTATGTCTGCCGATTTACAACAGTTGATCTTGTTACAGAGTCAGCAAATACAAAGTCTGGTGGAAGCAATCGCCAAACAAGCGGCTAATCCACCACCACACAAGGAACAAGCACAGGCAGCACCGCCTTTTCGTGCTTTTGAGGCATCATGAGAATAATGGCAAGAATATTTCGCGCAGTTGCAGGCGCACATGTCAGTCTACAAAATCACAGGTAATGAGCGGCAGCTTTATTTAATTTCCACTGCAGGCGTGGAAGTCTATAGACTACTTTGTAAGTTGTTCCCGGAATCCAAGCCAGAAGCTTTAGACTATGACGTTGTTGTTACCAAGCTTGCTGAGTATTTCGAGTCGCGAGTTCATGTGGCAGCGGCCAGATTCAACTTCTTCAGATTAAAGAAACTGCCACATCAATCTAATAAACGGTGGTTAACAGATTTACGGGGCCTCACCCGTCAGTGCCGATTTAATTGTGTGTGTGGAGCTTCCTACAGTGATGTCATGTTACGAGACGCTATTACTCAAAACATTGCAGATTCTCGTATTCGTGCTGCTATCTTAAAGTTGCCTGACCCGTCATTAGAGACTGTGATGAACATTATTGAAGCCCAAGATACTTTTGACTATGCTGAGTGTGTGTTAGATCAGCCATGTATTTCTCAAATTGCCTGTGCTAAGCAAGTTATGTCACGCCCGCGGCCCCACCGGCAGAGTCAGACTGTAAACACTAGCCGGCCGCGTCATGTTAAACACATTCGTCAGCCGCGTGTGCAAAATGATAGACTTAAGTCTTGCCCTAAGTGTGTTCTTGCTCATCCTCGTGAACGTTGCCCGTTACGAAACGCGGTTTGTCACTTTTGTCAAAGGAAAGGACACATCCAGACTGTTTGTTTGCGTAAACGCAAGAACAATTCTAGTGCTGCCCAGCCCATGGATATTCATGTTCTTCAAAGCCAGCCCGCCCAGGAGGTCGGGTTTAAAGACTCTTCCACGGTTCGTGTGGGTAATAAACTTGTTCGCAATAAGCCACCCACCCGGCCCTCTGCTATGCGACCCAAGCGTAATTCAATCGCTGTAACACGTAATGTACAGACTGCAAGTGAAGCGGGAGTTGTTGTTCCACCCGCCCAACCCACGAGTTGTCGTAAGCAGCGAACACGCGCTAAACGCGCTGATTTTGTGTCTTCCGCCTCCACTGCACCGATCCAGAGACAGTGTAATAAACTATTTGTGAAGCTACGCATCCAGGATAAGACCTTCAATTTTCAATTAGACACTGGTGCGTCTGTGACTCTCATAAATAGTGCTACGTATGCGGCTATCGGCCGCCCTAAACTTTCAGCGGCGAAACATTCTTTGGCTACTTATAGTGGCGAACACATTCCTGTGTTAGGTGTATGTAGCGTGCCAGCCACATTCCGGGGCAACACAAAAACAGTTTCATTCACAGTGCTCCGCGCTACAGACAGTGTAAACATTTTCGGATTAGACTGTTTTGACTTGTTTGGCCTGTCTATCCAAGACAATGTGTTGCAACTTAATTCTGTTGTTGTTCCTCAAGACAGCATAACCGATTTGTGTAAACGATACAGTGACATATTTAAAGACGAACTCGGTTGTGCTGCGAACTTTGCCGCTCATATTACGTTAAAAGATAATGCTCAGCCTCGATTTTTTCGTGCTCGTCCAGTGCCTCACGCCCTCCGGGCACCTGTAGAAGATGAACTTCGTCGTTGGCAAAACGACGGTGTTATTCAACCCGTTTCAGCGAGCCAGTGGGCTTCTCCCTTAGTTATTATAAAGAAACCGTCTGGCAAGTTACGTTTGTGTGCTGATTTTAAGTCGACAGTTAATCCTCAGACTGTCATTGATTCTTTTCCTTTACCTAGACCGGACGAGCTGATGGATAAGTTAGGGGAAGCTCGTTTCTTTTCCAAAATTGATCTCCGTGAAGCATATTTGCAATTGCCCCTCGACGAGCAATCACAACAGTATTTTGTCATAAACACGTCGTTGGGGTTATTCCGTTTTCTGCGTTTGCCTTTTGGTTGTGTGTCAGCTCCAGCTGTTTTTCAGCGTTTTTTGTCACAACTTCTGGCTCATGTGCCATCGTGTTGCAACTATTTAGACGATATTGTTGTGTCCGGTCGGACGCCTGCTGAACATTTCCGTAATTTGGAGTGTTTGTTTACAGTGTTGTCTCAGGCAGGCCTACGTTGTAACATCGATAAATCTTCGTTTTTCCTTACGGAGATGGAGTATCTGGGACATGTTATTAATGCTCAAGGCATTCATCCCTCCCAGTCACATTTAGCAGCTATTCGTGATTTGCCCGCCCCTCGCAATCTGCATGAATTGCAAGCAGTTCTTGGCAAATTGACATATTATATTAGGTTTATACCTAATGCATCACAGATTGCTGCACCGTTGCATCGTCTCCGCCGTAAGAATGTTCCGTTTGTGTGGTCAGCTGACTGCCAATCAGCCTTTCAGCAGCTAAAAGAGGCTTTATTGAATGATCGTTGTCTGGTCCATTACGACCCTAACAAGCCTCTGGTGTTAGCTTGTGATGCTTCTTCTTTCGGTCTCGGTGCTGTGTTGTCTCACCGAGTCGGTAACACCGAACGTCCTATTGCGTTCGCATCTAAATTGTTAAACAAAGCTCATTGTAATTATAGCCAATTGGACAAGGAAGCGTTGGCTATTGTGTTCGGTGTCACAAAATTCCATCACTACCTCTATGGTAGACCATTCTATTTAGTCACAGATCACAAGCCCCTGACGTCGTTGTTTCATCCGTCTAAACCAGTTCCTCAGCGGACAGCTCAGACTACAACGTTGGGCTCTTTTGTTATCACAATACCAGTATGAGATACTGTATCGCCCTACAGCTCAGCATGCAAACGCTGACGCGCTTTCTCGATTGCCGATTGCTGCGGATGATGTCTTCGATTCCTCTGACGACTCTTGCCATCATATTGACGCCGATGAGCATCAATCCCTCCGGGATTTTCCGATTGATTATCGTCAGGTGGCACGTGAGACAGCTACGGATCCTCATCTGAGTTTACTATTACGTTTTGTTCAACGTGGTTGGCCGTCCAAGGCAAAGGACATATCGGATCCTGTGGTTCGTCGCTATTATCCGCAACGTCATCTGTTGTCTGTTTCGCACGGAGTTTTGCTGTTACGCACCGAGAACGACCAGCTTCGTGTAGTGGTTCCCCAAGTGCTCCAATCCAAGGTCCTCGACTTGTTGCATCAAGGTCATTGGGGAGTGGTCCGCACCAAGCAGCTAGCCCGCCGTCATTGTACATGGATCGGCATTGATAAGCAGATTACGCAGATGTCTACAGATTGTTCGACGTGTGCCGAACACCAAGCTGCTCCGCCTCAACGCTATTTTGAGTGGGCACGCCCTGCCGGTCCCTGGCAGCGAGTACATATTGATTTCGCTGGTCCATATTGGCATTCTCGTTGGCTCATCGTGATAGATGCATTTAGTAATTTTCCGTTTGTTGTGCCCATGCAGTCTACGACGTCTGCACAAACCATACAGGCGTTGACTTCAATTTTTTGTATTGAGGGTCTTCCAGAAGTTTTAGTGTCTGACAATGGTCCACAATTTACCTCTGCTGAATTTGAAAGTTTTTGTTCCGCCAATGGCATTCGCCATGTTCTTACTCCGCCGTTCCACCCTCAATCGAATGGTGCAGCGGAACGTTTTGTACGCACATTCAAGGATCATATGGACCGCCTTCGTGCTACGCACTCTCGTCAGCAGGCCCTCATCACGTTCCTGTCGTCGTACCGGACCACGCCACGCGACGGCCCTTCGCCTGCGGAGCTTCTCCACGGCCGT
Organism: Schistocerca nitens; assembly: GCF_023898315.1. NCBI lineage: Eukaryota > Metazoa > Arthropoda > Insecta > Orthoptera > Acrididae > Schistocerca > Schistocerca nitens. The sequence goes on from NC_064615.1 coordinate 670,329,962, forward strand.
CGTCATCGCACCCTACTACGGTTGTTGCACCCCCCGGATCGACCCGCCGCTTCTGAGCATCGCACGCGTTTTCAGCGCAACGACGCCGTTTTTTTCAGAGTTTATCACGGTCGCCGTCGTTGGGAACGTGGTACCGTGATAAGTGTCCAGGGTCGCGGTTTTTATACTGTTCAAGGTGCTACTGGGGTGCACAGGAGGCATCAGAACCAGTTGCGCCGCGCTGGCCGCCCGGATTCTGCCGCTCGTTCTTTGTCCACAGATTTGGTCCGCGGCGGGTTCCAGCCGCGCCTTCCGACTTCGCTGCCGCCCCCAGGGCAGCAGCAGCAGCCGTCGCCGCTACCACGCCGACAGCCCATCCCGTTGATGCCTCCCGCGCAGCTTCATACGGGAGCGCCCCGGGTGGTCGCTCCGGCGCCTGCGGTCCCTCTTCAGTCGCCACCGCCTTCGGAGCTGATGGACGTCGACCCCTCAGCCGGGCCGCCTTCCCAAGCGGTGACTGTGCAGCCTGTACTGCAGCCGCTTTCCTTGGGCACCCCCAAGGAGTCTTACACCGCAGCGCCTTGTCCGGCGCCCACTCAGCAGCCGTCGACGCAGCGTCAGGAAACGCTGCCTCTCTTCGTGGGTCCCGACGCCCCGTCGCGTCCAGTACCAGAAGCTGCGCCCGTGGTCACAGGCGTGCACCCTGACCTCGGTTTTCAGTCGGTGTTTCCCGAGGCCCCGCGCAGCCAATGCTGGGGTGCGGACCGGGGACTGCCACCGACAACAGTCTCCGCCCCGGTCTCTTCTGCTACGTCTGCGGCCAGACCGCTCCCCCGCCGTCGACGCTCGCCACGTCATTATTCAACGACGGTGCGGCGATTTGGGGGGGAGGAGTGTTATATCCTAGCCAGTAATGCCACCCGAGCCCGCTGCCAAAAGGTTGGCAGCATCAAAGTCCGGACGCCGTCCGCATAAGCAGCGCCAGCGAGACGGGAAATCGCCGCAAGTCTGCGCGCGCCACCGCTGGCTTCTGGTTTCTTAAGCGCTGGAGTCGCGAGCGCTAGGACAGTTCTGGATTCGCCGCTCAGTTGTATACTCGCCACCGAATTGTGTACCTGCTAGTCAGTAGTCTGTTCATCGCAGCAGAGTTGTTGTTTGTCCTCAGCCGACGCTGACCAAGCCGCTCCGACTCGAACTAGACAGATTTCTGTAGACCATGTTCACCACTGTGTTCTGTATCGTCGTTAATAAAGATAAGTACCGACTTTCATTTAATCCGAGTGTTTGGGTTTTCATCTTTCTGTTCACTGTTCCAGCGGACCGGTCGGCCCGCTATTAAAAGTGTGGCGGTGACTTCGTAGGCCGTTTCTACAGCGAAGTGTTGTCGCTACGAAGGCCGCCACAAAATATGGGACTCAACATCTTAGGTCATCAGTCCCCTAGAACTTAGAACTACTTAAACCTAACTAACCTAAGGACATCACACACACCCATGCCCAAGGCAGGATTCGAACCTGCGACCGTAGCGGCCGCGCGGTTCCAGACTGTAGCCATGACCACACCAGCCGGCTCCACATATCCATCAAGAGCTTAAAACTGGGAAGTTCGTAAGTAGGCCCTTGATAGAGTTATCTGAAACTTTTCCACAGATAAGGAGATGACAAAAGTCGTAATTGTCCTGTTTTTGATTACATTAGACGAGAACGTCATCGCGAATTAATCATTTGGTACCATAAAATAAAGAAAACAGAAACATAGAGAGTACACAGATGTGCCCAGACAGTATGAGCAACTGCACAGTAACGTGTTAACTCACCTCTGATACGCAATACGTCAGCGACTCTGCGTGGTATGGATTTCACAAATCCGTAGCTGATGGTTTGTCTGCGTGGAGATATGTTCCATAAAGTTCAGATCAGGTGACTTTGGTGCCCAAGTCATCAACGTGATATCAGTATTACGTTCCAAAAAGCTAGCGTAGTAACATTTTCCCTCATGATGAACAGTTATTCATTTGGAAGATGCAGCCGTCACCGAGGAAGATATTAAGCATAAAGGGAGGATGATTAGTTAGTTAATTACACGTTGCATAGGCAATTTGACCGATCTTTTTATCGAAATGGTTTCCAACAAGTCAGTGGTCGGGAATAATATTCACGTAGTCCACAGCTGTTATGGCGCCTTCGATTACTAACACAGGTATCGTGGAAACCTAAATAAGTGCCCGCACGCCATTATACCGGCCCTATCACGCTCCAATGCCGGTAAAAACTGTACACACTGCAATTGTAATTGATGGTATCGGTGGGTCAACATGGCTTTAGGGATAGTCTGGTACACAGCTGCGACCTCAACCGATGCTCTATCGACAGCTCGGGCCACGTGCCTGTAACACAAAGAGGCGTGGCAGGTTTGCCGTGAGTGCCATTGAGACCGTTCACCAGCTAGAGGCGATGTGCGAAGCGCCACTGACACACGGGTCTCCGGCGGAACGGGCCGGCTGTTCCCGCAGTGCGACTTCCCAGTTGGTCTAGCTGAGCATCTTCCGGAAGCAAGGACGCGATGGGCCTGCGCAGGAAATGGGAGTGGACTTGTTATTCCTTTGGTCGACCGGATCTTGGAGCGAGAGGCGTGTCGTCGTCATCTTATGGCAGCTCCAAATTTTCCACTGTTCCTCATAGCACAGCGGCTTTGCGTGCTCGGTGATCTACGTTTAGTTCGTTGCTTCACTGGCGAGACCACGTGGCATTCATAAAGATGGACCTTGCTCTCCGCTTTAAGCATAATGACTGTGACTACTTCTCTTCCTTCACGTGTTAAATCCCTGCTGCTTCTCTATCGAATTCGTTCAGCCTTGTGCTGTTGTTCTCTGTTTCTGCGTGTGGCCATACAATGTGGGGAACGTGTCACTCGTATCAAAACATAACAGCTTCTATTTGGTAATTGTCATGAGTTGTTATTTGATGGTGTATTTTTACATTATTTGGATTTTGTAAATTCCTTTAATGTTTGGTGCGTCACTATTTAGGACGTTCAAAGTACTTTTTTTGTCTGGTATGTTGTTCACTAAATCACCAAGTCGGCTACGGTCGCAGGTTCGAATCCTGCCTCGGGCATGGATGTGTGTGGTGTCCTTAGGTTAGTTAGGTTTAAGTAGTTCTAAGTTCTAGGGGACTGATGACCACAGATGTTAAGTCCCATAGTGCTCAGAGCCATTTGAACCATTTGAATCACCAAGTCGCTTTCCATGGTTATTTGGAACCCGCAAGCTCATGCACTTTACCAGGGCAAATCTTGTTCCATGTATTTTGGTGGGCTGCACTTCCATGCCAGGCCTTTGTTAACGTAGGTTAGGTTCACCAGCCATTCGTCCGCGTCTTCTATTCCCCTACGTTTTCCATCCCTCGCGACGGTTAGGTTTTTACCGTTTCGGCCTCGTTGCGTGATTTGAAGCTGAACGTCGCTTGGCTGCTGGACTTCTTCACTATCAGGTGTAAGTGGAGGTGGTTGCCTTGGCCAGTACCTTATTATCTTTTAGCAACTTTTCACAGCTGTTTCGTCCGAGATGCCAGCGGGTAATCTGGTAACTTACGTTTTTACTCGTTTTACTTAAAAATTACTTCTCTGTTCATTAGCCTATCGTTGTATCTTGGTGCTTTGGAGCGTGTTCCCACTGATTGTTCAGAAAAAGAATGTGGTGAGCAACGTATCGGGCTTGCTCTAAGTAATTTCAGGTCCGTTCATACAGGCCACATTGCCCGTCGAGTGATTGTTTCAGATCAAGCAGCTTTAATTGTTTTTGTTCCCCTTCCATGAAACCCTTTTGAGGTAAACCTCAATTATTTAATGTATTTTGTCAAATACATTCAAGATATGTTTTTGGACTACCTATTTTGAGAATGTTTTCAACACTTATTCGGCCAGTCCTTCCACTCCCAGGCAACCTTACGCCGGTAGTGCGTATCACTCAACAATATACGCTGGACGGTGTGCTCCGAACCATTTCTGAATTATACTCTGTCACCATATCTGCTACTGACTGCCGCGTATCCCACTTTAAAGACCGGGCAAGCAACCTACTACCACACTCTGTGATGAGGCGTGGACATCCAGCACATTGTCTCCTACTCGTTATTTCGCAGTCCTTCAACCACTTTCCTTAGAAGCTTACGACACTAGCACGTGAACACCTGAACAGCTTCAACGTTTCCGTGATGCTCGTATCCAGGCCCTGGTCCTAACAATCAGCCAGTTATCAAAGTCGTCTATATGAAGGAATTTTACCAGTGGTTCAATATTGGTCTCTGCTCCACTTAAATACTTTACTTACAGGACCACTTGCCATTATTGTGGTGAGCGATGGTCACAATTTTTGGATCAGTAATGTACTTTTATTCGCCTTCCGAACGATATGCATTGGCCGCAATACACTCAGGACATTAATGACGGTGCTGAAAATAATCAGCGAGACATTGAGTCGGGTCCATTTGGAAAAATATTGCAATTCACCTTTGAATATTTGTCACGATTATCTGCAGCAGCATCTGTTCCTCTGTGGACGAAATTAGTTCCGTTATTTCTCATACCTTGTGGATGTGCTTTAAGATGAACCTCGATTACGTGTGACATTGTAGCCCTTAACAATTACCATTCGTATTTTCTTGTGTTCGTCATTTTATTTCTGCGACAAAATATTTGGTGAATGATGGTCTCTCTTATCTCCAAGACATCAAGCGCAGAGCTGTTCGCTAATGTTATTTCCCCCTACTTCGCCCTTCTTCAAGTTGAAATGGTGGAGTTTTTGACTAGTATGAAAACGCCGTGGGACCCGGGTTCGATGCCAGTTGCTTCTTAAATTTTGAATACAAGCCATCTTCAAAAGCGGCCTAAGAGTTCTGTTCTGAGGAGTGAGCCTCGCTACTGCTAACGATCTCCACAAAGTGCGAAATCACTCCTAGTCGACGGAAGAGTCAGCAATAATCAAGGGCTTGTGGATGCAGAAAGCAATTTAAATCACAGCAGTAAAGACACACAATGTGTATCCATTGCAGATGTGTCCTGTAACTAAAAAAGTTTCCTGATGATTTCCCCATTGGCAAAAGATTTTGTATTAGTCCCGATATTAGTCTCTGGCGGGGAACTACCAAGAGGTAGGTGACTATGAGGCAAGGGCTGAATAACCAACCAAATGACGACATACTACAAGTAGGAGGGTCGAATATGATAAGTTTGAATGTGGCTGGGAAGCTAGAAAATCCCTGTCTATATATAGTCTGGGTCAGTAGAAAAAGAAGCGACGAAGATAAGGATTTCAGGTCAGACGGATATAGGGTAGAAGGAGATATAAATGATGTATGATGAAGAGTACACAAAAGCACAAAAGAATCGCCAGGAAGAATCAATTTGGAAAGAAGTGGGATACTGAAGCACCTACTAATGATGAGAGACGTTTGAAGTTCTCTAAAGCTGTAGATAATGCGATATTGGATACCATCGTGGGCAACTCAGCTGAACGAATGGACGTCTCTCAAAAAGGGGAATCACAGTAGTTGGGCACCCAATTTTATGTACAAGGGTAATAGAATAGAGTGTTCAATTGAACGACGAACGACAGGAAAACAAATATTCTCAAGAAAGGACAGGAATACAGAAGTAAAAGTCACTGAGGAATGAAATAAATAGACATTACTGGTAAGATAAATCGCAGTAGCTGCAGGAAAAATGTAAAGAAATCAAAAAGGAAATGGTTGTTGGAAGGACATAGTTAGCAAACGGAAAAGTCAAAATGACGTTGATGGGATCAAAAGCAAAGCCCTCGACAATAAGAATGCATGAGGAATGCCGCTGTTAAATGCATAGGGGAGAGCGGGCGTGTGATAGAGTACACTGAAAGCTTCTACGAGGGCGAGGAACTGTGTAATGTGATAGTCGGTATAGAAGACATAGGGTATTAAAGTCGGAGTTCAACAGAGGTTCGGAAGAGTTGCGATCAAATAAGTATGAAGGCATAGATAATATGTACGAATGCATGCTTTGCGACGATATCCATTAATAAAACATTCTCGGGTTTCAAGCCGCATCAAATGGTTTACTGACCACGAGCTTTCGGCAGAGATCTCTTTTGCCATTGTCAAATGGACGACTTGACAATGGCAGAGGATATCTCTGTCGAAAGCTCGTGGGCAGTAAACCACTTGACGCGGCTTGAAACCCGAGAATGTTTTGTCATAGATAACATTCCTTCGAAATTTCTGTAGTAATTGCAGGAAGTGGTAATCAAACGACAATTCAACTATGTGGTTAAAATCTATGAGACTGGACACATACCATCAGACACTCAGGAAACTATCATACACAGAATCGCTATGGCAGAAAGGGCAAATAAGTGCGTAAACCATCGTAAAATCAGCTCATGGATGAAAGTTACTAATAAGAATAATGTCACATGATTGCAAAAGAAAATTGAAGATCTGTTAGCTGACGATCAGTTTGGCTTTAGGAAAGGCAAAGCCACCGGAGAGGTAGTTCTGACGTTGCAATGGACAATGGAGGGAAGGCTTTTTAAAAAATCGAGACAGATTCATTAGGTATGTAGACATAGAAGAAGCGTTCAATAATGTAAAACGACAAAAATATTCAAAAAATTTTCAAAAAAAAATAGATACAATAAAAACGAGTAATATATAATATGTACAAGAGAGAAAAGGGGATAATAAGAATGGCAGGCCAAGAACGAAGTGCTAGGGTGGAAAAGGGTGTAAGACAGGAGTGCAGCCTTTCACCCCTACTGCTCAGTCTATACATTGACGAGCAACAGATGAATGAAAGGAAGATTCAAGAATGGGATTAATATGCAGGGTAACATTCACCGATAAAATTGCTGTCCTCAGTGAAAGCGGAGAAGAATTACAGGACTTGTTAGATCGAATGGATGGTCTAATGGCTACAGAATATGGGTTGAAGATAAACCGAAGTAAGAAGGCTATCCAGAGAAGTAGCAGAAATGAGATTAGCTATAAACTTAACATCAAAATTGCTGCGGTAAAGTGAAGGAATTCTGCTACTTTCGAAGCAAATATAACATAAGATGAACAACGAAAAGAAGACGTTAGAAGCAGGCTAGCACAGATAACAAGGGCATTACTGATCAAGTCTACTAATATCAAACATCTACTTTAATTTGAGCAGAAAATATAGAGAATATTCTTTGGAGTGATGGACTGATAAGATAAGAAAAGATTGGGTTCTCCGGTGAGCAAAGAAAGATGCTGAAAACACTGGAAAGAAGAAGGGACAAGGTGACAGGATATGTGTTAACATATCAGCGAATGACTCACAGTACTACAGCGAGCTGCAGAGGAGAAAGCTGTGCAGAAAGACAGAGATAAAAATATATCCACAAAATAGTTGAAGACTAGTAGTTCTGTTAGATAACGACATTAGCCACAGGAGAGGAAGGCGTGGCGGACCGTATTAAACTACTCAGAAGATGGATGACCGAAGAAAGGTCGTCCTTGCTTACTATTGTCTGTCGTCCTGCTTGTTGACTGTCACCCTGAATTCTGTGCATCATCGGTTTTTCCTTTCGTCTTGAAAGCGCTTTTAGCACTCGTAAATAAATGTTCTGCTTACGGCTTTGGTTACGAATACTTTTCTGTCGCTGTTTCCCCAAACTGTAGCAAACAAGGTATTTATGAGTTGCTCCCTTTCTCTAGTGTGTTTACAGTCATTATTCTCAATGGCTCTGAGCACTATGGGACTTAACATCTATGGTCATCAGTCCCCTAGAATTTAGAACTACTTAAACTTAACTAACCTAAGGACATCACACAACACCCAGCCATCACGAGGCAGAGAAAATCCCTGACCCCGCCGGGAATCGAACCCGGGAACCCGGGCGTGGGACATTATTCTCAACTACAATATTGGTTCTCTCATGGAGCGCACCAAATCCACGACGTATTGCTTACGTATGTTGCTAACTTTGTTGGTTGGTTGATTTGCTCGGAGGAGACTAAACAGCGAGGTAATCGTACAGTGCCCTCAGTGGCATTGTAGCGAGAAGGAAGTACTTCTCTGGTTGCGGTATCACTAACCTGGTGTCTTGCTGCTTCGGTACTCCCTCGTCGCATAGTAGTACCGCTCAGGCGCCAGGTTCCATTTAGGTCGTGATCCTGATTCAGTGGAGTGTTTTAGGGATGCCAGTTGTTAATTGTTAACAACGTTTGTACCATACTTGTTTCAATAAAGAAAATGCTTTGGCACACACGTCACAGAATTTTCAATATGGCGGCTCTGGGCTACGCCGATATATTCAACCCTTTACAACACGTTAACACAGTTCTCCCTTTCCATACTCTTTATATACACTGCCCACGACACGTGGCGCTCTGATAATTAATACCTTCACTTTATATCTTGTTTAACAGCTGAAATATTTACTCGCGACCGTTCTTTTAGAGCCGCCCCGGTTGCTCGATTGTGCGTTTTGAGTGGCGCCTCGCTACTAACTCGCCCTGTCTTCCCGACGGACCGAGCGAGGTGGCGCAGTGGTTAGCACACTGGACTCGCATTCGGGAGGACGACGGTTCAATCCCGTCTCCGGCCATCCTGATTTAGGTTTTCCGTGATTTCCCTAAATCGTTTCAGGCAAATGCCGGGATGGTTCCTTTGAAAGGGCACGGCCGATTTCCTTCCCAATCCTTCCCTAACCCCAGCTTGCGCTCCGTCTCTAATGACCTCGTTGTCGACGGGACGTTAAACACTCACCACCACCACCACCACTTCCCGACGGACAAGAGAGACCCCACCTTTCTCTCTCAGCCAATATGGACACTTCGTCCGTTTCTTTCAGCCAATGGTCGTTTGGATCGCTGTTGCTTGGCGGATCTGACGTCACGTTTGCGGACATTGTGACGGAAGTTTGTCTCGTAACACTGTCTCAGATTGTAAGATCCTACTCCCGAATAGTCCGATCTTGTCCCTACTAAGGTTGCACAACATTGCCTCCGATGATTTCATCGCTAATGCTTCTTGCTGAGGCTTAATTGTCAAACGTACATGTAGCCTGACTGCTACTGAACATTCCTGATCACATAAATGTGCGTAATACTTGGCTTAAACACGTGAAGGGAATGCACGTATGCATTACAATCGTTCCCATCGGATTAGGGAAGGATAGGCACGGAAGTCGACCGTGCCCATTGAAAGGAATCACCCCGCATTTGCTTGAAGCGATTTATGGAAATTACGGAAAACGTAAATCAGAATGGGCGGACGCGGGTTTGAAAAGTCATCCTCCCGAATATGAGTCCAGCGTGCTAACCATTGCGCCACCTCGCTCGATATCCGCAACTTGATGCTACGTTATTGCAGCGGGTACAGTCTTAGACATAAAATCAAGCTGCCGTCCGGCCTCCGCAGTCGTTTGCTTAGGCACCAATAAAACTGGTCGCCTCTCAGAATTTTAAGTCCGGCCATCTGCACGATGGGGTGACACTGTAGGATGCGAAAGTGTCTGGAGAAAGTGTTGGCTTCCACTCGGGCTGTATAGTGCTGTATTTGCTAGTGTTGTAGTGGTAAACGTCGCACAAAGTAGCGAGTTCGACTCCAACCATTGGTTAATTTTTTTTAACCGCATGTCGGCTGGCTGTTACAGGTAGCAGTCTGATGGAACATCGAAGACAATTTATTTCATTTTTAAACCAACCAGTAACAGCAAAACCTACAGCCTAAGAGTTCGTGGCTGCGATAAGATTTTTTGCTCGAGAGTTTCTCCGCCCTACAGTGGCCCTCGGGCGCCTTGATGCCCACCGCTGTCCGACCATGTGATCGCGGCGCGTCGCAATTAGGCACGTTTCTGCACTCGCACCGTTAGCATAAATTTGTTTCTTGTTGTAGTTTTATTTTCCGCGCAAAACAATTTCCATAAGCCTAGCAAACAGCGAGCAGTCACAAGGCGGTGTAGGTTGCCATGAGTGCATTTATTGTCATTTTCTTATTTGAACTTCTAGATTTGTCTTGCAGTTACGTATTGTATTTCACGTTCTTCAGTCTTACGAAACTTATTTAAGCGTTATAAAGTAAAGCAGCAAATGTCTATCACTTGCAACATATTGTGGGTATAATGAAGTGATACAGGCAGCGCAAACAGCTCGAAGCGTTTCTGTCGTAGTGGGGCGAGTCGAGTGCTATCAGACAAATCACGTTAGAAATAGATTTTCTTGTTTGGAGAAGGATCGTTCATACATGAATCATTTTCCACATTCAGTAAATGTCTATAACTGACATTTGCATTTAATATGCTAGGTGCAGAGGTTGGATGTGTGCTCTAATTCAAAGCAACAGAAATCAAGGGGTGACTGTTACTACATCTTTGCTCGAACGTTATTAGTTTGCTCGTTTAGCATTCCTATGCAATATTGTTATTAGAGACTCGTTCGGTGCCTCTCTGGTAACATTTGAAGAAGGAATTAATGGCTGAGCCCTAACAACAGACATTTTCTCGAGCAAAGGGCTGAGTGTACAGTTCATATTTTGAACCTTTTTTTTCCTACGTCGTCAGTTATTTGTTGGACATTTTCCAATCTCTGTCTTCCTCTACAGTTTTTGCCCTCTACAGCTCCCCCTAGTAACATGAAAGACATTCCCCGATGTCTTAACATATGTCCTATTATGCTATCCCTTCTCCTTGTCCGCATTACCCACATATTCCTTTCCTCTCCAATTCTGCGCAGAACCTCCTCATTCCTTACCTTATCAATCCACCTAATTTTCAACATTCGTTTGTAGCACCACTTCTCAAATGCATCGATCCTCTTCTGTTATGGTTTTCACACAGTCTATGCTGTACTCCAGACATACATTCTCAGCAATTTCTTCCTCAAATTAAGGCCTATGTTTGATACTAGTAGACTTCTCTTGGCCAGCAATGCCCTTTTTGCCAATGCTAGTCCGCTTTCACGTTCTCCTTGCTCCGTCCGTCATTGGTTATTTTGTTGCAGCCTAGGTAGCAGAATTCCTTAACTTCATCGACTTCGTGACCATCAAACTTGATGTAATGGTTTTAGCTGTTCTCATTTTTGGTGCTTCTCACTGCTTTCGTCTTTTTTCGATTTACACATTCTATACTAAACAGACTGTTCATTCCATTCAGCCGATCATGTAATTCTTCTTCACCTACCCTCATGAATTCTTCACTTTCACTCAAGATAGCAACGCCATCAGCGAATCGTATCACTGATGTCCTTTCGCCTCGAATTTTAATTCCATTCCTGAAACTTTCTTTTATTTCCATCATTGCTTCCTCGATGTACCGATTGAACAGTAGGGGCGAAAGGCTACATCCCTCAGTTTTCTTTCCCATTCCTCTGTATATTATTCGTATCAGCAATTTGGGTGCATGAACTGTTAAGCTGATTGTGCGATAATTATCGCATTTTTCATCTCTGGCAGTCTTTGGAGTTGTGTGGATGATATTTTTTTCCGAAAGTCAGACTCGTACACTCTGCACACCAACGTGAATACTCGTTTAGTTGTCACTTCACCCCCAATGATTTTAGAAAGTCTGATCTTAAGTCCTCGAAGGATCTCTTAAATTCTGATTCTAATACTGGATCCTCTATCTCTTCTAAATCTACTCCTGTTGCTTCTTGTATCACATCAGACAAATCTTCCCCTCATAGAGGCCTTCAGTGTACTCTATCCACGTATTGGCTCTCTACTCTGCATGTACCAGAGCAATTTCGTCCCACGCTTAATGTTACCAACCTTTCTTTTAATGCCACGGAAAGTTGCATTGACATTCCTAAGTGCTGAATCAGTCCTTCCGACAATCATTTCTTTTTCGATTTTTTCACATTTTTCATGCAGCCATTTCGTCTTAGCTTCCCTGCACTTCCTGTTTATTTTATTCCTCAGCGGCTTGTATTTCCGTATTCCTGAGTTTCCCTGAACGTTTTTGTACTTCCTTCTTTCATCGATCAACTGAAGTATTTCTTCTGTTACCCATGGTTTCTTTGCAGTTACCTTCTTTGTACCATTTTTTTTTTCAACTTCGGTGATTGTCCTTTTTAGAGGTGCCCATTCCTCTTCAACTGTGTTGCCTACTGAGCTATTTCTTATTGCTGTGTCCATAGCCTTAGAGAACTTCAAGCACACTTCGTCATTACTTATTACTTCAGTATCCTACTTCTTTGCGTAGGCCTATTGATTTTTCCTGACTAATCTCTTAAACTTCAGCCTATTCCTCATTCCAAATGGTTCAAATGGCACTGAGCACTATGGGACTTAACTTCTGAGGTCATCAGTCCCCTAGAACTTAGAACTACTTAAACCTAACTAACCTACGGACATCATACACATCCATGCCCGAGACAGGATTCGAACCTGTGACCGTAGCGGTCTCGCGGTTCCAGACTGTAGCGCCTAGAACCGCTCGGCCACCTCGGCCGGCCATTACTAATGCATTGTGATCTCAGTCTATATCTGTTCTTGGGTACGCCTAAAAATTCAGTAGCTGATTTTGAAATCTCTGTCCAACCATGATGCAATCTAACTGAAATATTCCCATATCACCCAGCCTTTTCCAAGTATACCCACACATCTTGTGACTCTTGAACAGTGTATACGCTATTACTAGCTGAAATTTATTACAGAACTCAATTAGCCATTCTCCTCTCTCATTCCTTGTCCCAAGCCTATATTCTCCTGTAAACGTTTCTTCTACTCCTTCCCCTACAACTGCAGTCCAGTCCCCCATGACTATCAGCAATTCAACTCCATTTACGTACTGTATTACCCGTTCCATATCGTCATAGGCTTTCTCTTTATCTTCAGCCGACGGCATGTATACCTGAACTATCGTTGTGGGTGCTGATTTTCTGTCGATTCTGATAAGAACAACCCTATTACTCAATTGTTCACAGTAACTCACTCTTTGCTCTACCTTCGTTTTCATAAGAATTCCATTCCCATTATAGTATTTTCTGCTGCTGTTGATATTACCCTATACTCATCTGCACATAGTGGCACAAAAAGAGTGTTTTGCACTACGAACTCCTCCGCAAGGATGTTTCCATCACAGATTGCATTTTTGCCACAACTTAGGCACTGGTCGGATTATAAGAAAGGCGAGTTACAAAACTGCATCAACTGCCGCTATTGTACGATAATGCATTCTGCTGATTTCACAAACAAAATATCCAGGGGAATTTGTTTTTCAGAATCATCCCACGCGTACTTATTCGTTTGATCTTGTGTCTTAAAATATTCATATTTCCCTTTCCGTATCGAACAACTGTCATGAAACCTTCTTTCTAAACGAAAATTCAATTCAAACTTGGGCTAACGACATCTTTATCAGCGGACGAGTAGAATTCAGCAGGCGTTTTTTAGATGCTACATTCGATAGCGTGTCTGCACTGACGTCATCTGACGATCATAGCTTATTGTACTTAAGACAGCCTATATCATTAAGCAGTAGCGCTAGTCCACGGTACTCTTGTACACTGGATTTTTTAGATAAAGGGCTCTTAATTTGGTATGTTTCCCTTTTTATATATGTGTGTAGCATTTTTTTTCTTTCTAAAACAACTACTTCTCATTGTTGTCATTGTATCTCACAGATTATGAAGATGGCATATCGCCGAAACGCGTTAAACTGTGTGGTTTATCCTACAAAAGCGATCAAGATGGAGGATTACATTGTCTAATAATTTGTCTTCGATAGCGACGAAAGGCCTAAATGTTTCAAAGATTCGTACCGCTACTGACAATAAAACGAAACATGACGGAAAATATAGCACCATTTTTTCAGACCGTATTTTAATGTATGTATCGCAGCTCGCAGTGCGAATTATTCGCGTTAGCGACTAATGACTAGCTTGTGAATTATTCATGCCTTAACGAGACGTTCAGTATTTCCCGCACATTTCCGCAATTTACTGCAGTGCTGCATAATACACTAGTTCGAAAGTGGAAGATTTTGCATCGTTTTCGTGCGCTAGTAATGGCTCGCTACGAAATATAAGCTACTCGGTTGTCTTCTCTGAATCAGCTGCATTTTACAAATTTGCTACACTTACGTGTCTACTCTGAAAATGTCTGTATATTGCCCGGCGGAGGATATATACTAGACCATACGCCCGTGACGGTGAACGATTTCAGTCCGGAATATTCATTTTCTCCCGTAGTCGAAGAGTTTTCAGTTCAACGGCCAAACCTGACCAGGTACTTCACCTGAACATATTTCCTTCAGTACTCGTCAGTAAGTTACTAGATAAAAATTCTACAGAAAATCTAGGAACACCTAATCCAACTGGTTACCTCCGTCTTGTAATGCCTTTACGGAATCGACAAACTCACTTTAATGAAAAGTCAGGGTACACGAATTCTAATGAGAATTCGCGAGTCAGGTGCCGACTGAATTTCGTATACCAAACAAGGCTTCTGGAACAGAAGCACTAGATATTGTGGGGAATGAAGCTGCTGAAGCCGTTTAGAGACAGGTGATTTCTGTTGATCAGGATTGTATGGTGTTCTGTATTATCCTCAAGTATCGGAATGTACCAATGCTTTTGAAATCTAATTCTGCAGGACAGAGCAGACAAGGTTGTGGAAAGGGGCCAAGATAAGTTACTGTTAGTTACACAAGAACACACAACTTTATTCCTCGAAAACCAATGCACAGTTTTCTCTTTAAAACAACAAGAATCAATTCACGGCTGAGAGCCCAAGTAACTTCTCAATTATAAGTTTAAAGAATTCCTTTTAAAACACAAGGATTTAGAAAAACGGCTGAAGGCCTTACTAAAGTAAAATTAAAATATCTTCTCGGCTAAAGGCCCAAATAATATTTCAGATCAGGAAAGGAAATTCTTTAAAAGGCAAGCATTTACAAATTTCGACTACAAGCCATATTAAAGAAAATTTAAATTAATTCCTCAGCTGAAAGTCCAATAATATTTCAACATAATAAAAGGTAACCTTTAAAGACAAGCATTTATACAGTACAATTTTAATTAATATTGTGTTCATACTGGTTGCTGGTGAGGAGGAAAGTTAGCTATTAATATTTTATTAATGATCTCATTCATAAGCAGCCATATCACAGTCATCACACTCGCTCAAGAAAGTTATAATTAAGCTTTACTTATTTAATCAGAATCGGACGATGACTCTCCTTGTCCGCAGTCTCGATGAGTCGAAGCGATCTGCAATCATGTGTAAATAAAATGTCTTGGTTTTCTTGCGTTGCGTAGTCAGTCGGGAAATATCAGATAGAGTTTAATTATCCGATGAAATAATGGAGCTATTGGCTCTAATAATTCCAGGTTCGTTTCCAATTCATCGTAAGTTCCCTTCTGATTACCAACGAAACACCTCAGTGCAAATTTTCAATTAGAGAATACATATACAGGGTGTTACAAAAAGGTACGGCCAAACTTTCAGGAAACATTCCTCACACACAAATAAAGAAAAGATGTTATGTGGACATGTGTCCGGAAACGCTTAATTTCCATGTTAGAGCTGATTTTAGTTTCGTCAGTATGTACTGTACTTCCTCGATTCACCGCCAGTTGGCCCAATTGAAGGAAGGTAATGTTGACTTGTGCAATCACGTCATCAACACAGATTTTCTGTGAACGTTTGGGCAGGCATTGTTGGTGGTTGTCTTGATTGGGCCCCATGTTCTTCCACCTACGCTCAATGGAGCACGTTATCATGATTTCATACGGGATGCTCTACCTGTGCTGCTAGAACATGTGCCTTCACAAGCACGACACAACATGTGGTTCATGCACTATGGAGCTCCTGCACATTTCAGTCGAAGTGTTCGTACGCTTCTCAACAACAGATTCGGTGACCGATGGATTGGTAGAGGCGGACCAATTCCATGGCCTCCACGCCCTCCTGACCTCAACCCTCTTGACTTTCATTTATGGGGGCATTTGAAAGCTCTTGTCTACGCAACCCCGGTACCAAATGTAGAGACTCTTCGTGCTCGTATTGTGGACGGCTGTGATACAATACGCCATTCTCCAGGGATGCATCAGTGCATCAGGGCTTCCATGCGACTGAGTGTGGATGCATGTATCCTCGCTAACGGAGGACATTTTGAACATTTCCTGTTACAAAGTGTTTGAAGTCAAGCTGGTACGTTCTGTTGCTGTGTGTTTCCATTCCATGATTAATGTGATTTGAAGAGAAGTAATAAAATGAGTTCTAACATGGAAAGTAAGCGTTTCCGGACACATGTCCACATAACATATTTTCTTTCTTTGTGTGTGAGGAATGTTTCCTGAAAGTTTGGCCGTACCTTTTTGTAACACCCTGTATAATGAAATTCCTTACACACCTTTGATGTAAATGCTCAGTATACATTTTCTTGAGTAGCATAAAATATATTTTCAATCTCTTTCTTCCAGTAATCTCGATAGCAAAATTACAATTATTCAATGCGGCTATTCGGGACGGAGAAGATCCTGGAAGTCCTCTCAACACACCAGAGAGAATATTACAAAGAGTAATTATGCGCTCATGGAATAGTAATAGTACTGTACTACTTTGCGCATCGATTCTGCGAGTATATAGATGGTCAAGTAGGAAACGTAATTCACTAATATAATTGTGCAGGGATAATTAGTAGAATATAAAGAGATATTACAATAGTGCAACAGAAAACCATCTTAAGAAAACTTGAAATATCTTGACGGCTGAAGGCCCAAACAATTATTCAAAACAATTAAAGACAAACCTTAAGATAATCATTTACACAGTACGGCTGAAGGCCAATTTAAGAATTCAAGGTAATTAAAGAGAAACCTCGCAGACATTACGGCTGAAAGCCACAGATTTTTAAAAAACCCTGCTGACGGCCTGAGTACAGAGCAAACAAGAATTTTAAATAAATCACGGCTAAAGGCCTAATCTTAAAAAACTTCACATAATGTTCGGCTGAAGGCCATACACTGAACCTTGAACAGACAAAATTAATACACGGCAGAATGCCTGGCGAAGTACTTGCGACAAAAGAAAATCACAGTCACAAACAACAGAATAGTGGTGCTCAGAAGTGTTGCAAGGGTCGGCCTGGGAGGAAACTCTAACAACAGTTTAGGTGAAACAGGCAGCCAAGCGTAACGCTAAATAATCGGGTGGCAGCACGACATAGGGACGGCTGAAGAATCAACCAACAACCCAATCAATTCCCTTACACCCGACCAACGGCACGACAGCGAAAAATATCAGTGAGGACGAGGATCGCAGCAGGACTTTGTCTTAATAATTGGCGTCTAAACACAGTCAAGGCACAATAATGACTCAAAGAAAAAGGGAGAACAACATCAAGCTGTTGAACTACACGCCGCGGAGGCTTCCTCGCTGCTCCATCGCAACCTACCAAATGGCTACTCTAGTACGCAGACAGCATTTATCTGTTCAGCGGAAATCACAGAAGCTACACACAGTTCCACGTAAACACTTGCACCAAGAACTCCGACAATCGTAAAGCCAATCACTGTGGAACAACAAGGAGAAATCACGACACACACAGAGTTTCCATAAGCGGTCGGCGATCAAATACACGTCGTCCGATGAGAAGACCGACCGAACGACCAAACAAGGTCGTCCCCACTCAAATTATGTGTGTCGGCAACGGTCGGGCTAGTCATGGCTGTCCGGAGCTCACTGCAGCTCCATCCCGACTCCCTTGACGTCCGTTCGGAACTCGGAGACACGGCGACCCGGGTACACTGGCTCGGACCCAAACATGCGGAGGGAACACTTGCCATTGGCCACCCGACATCTCTGCACAAGGAAGGAACCGACCCACGTCCGGCAAGATGACCAACTGAGAAACGGTCAAAAGACCAAATACACGTCGCCCGATGAGATGACCGACCGGACCAACCAGCGGTCGGTCCCGCTCCAGTCTCCTTCCGTCGGATAGTACACGTGTGTCGCCAGCGATCAGCGAGTACTGGCTGTCCGCACCTCACTGGCGCTCCGTCCCCAACTGCTGCTCCGTCCCCGACTGAACTCCACACGATGACCCGGAAATACTAGCGGTCGCTCCAGAGGTAATACGACAGTTCTCTTCCCGATAAGCGCTGTTGCTGCTACTCACGGGCAGATAAGACAAGAACTTAGTGACGCCAGTAAAAAATAAGAAAACGAGGTGGCAGTACCGTAAAGAGAAGATGACAAACAATAAACAGCATGAACACGAGCAGCGCACGGCTCAGCTTTAAAAACCTCTGGTGGTCTCTCTCTAGTATACTAAGTCCGTAAATGGTTTTCGCACTGACGTAAAGCAGATTAGTATATTACAGCTCCCTCAGAAACGTAAGTGTCGAGGAGGCTTTCATTCGACTCTAGCAAAAATTTGAATGAGCTACGACTACAAGTCATAACAGCAACTAGGACTATCCTAAGTGTGAACTAATCCTAGACAGTCACCAGAATAGGTGTAATCAAGAAGATGACCTGAAAATAAGAGAGAGGAGAATAAAGGTATGAAAAATCCGAAATCTAGTAGGGTATCTGTGACTTTACACGGTCAGTCTCCACTACACCAGTCGGAAGTTCCAGTCAGCTTCATTAACTCTTCACTCTCCTATATTCGAACGCTGATACATCTGTGAGGCACACGACGTGCCTCCGGAAAAGTAGTTAACACTACAGTCGGACTTTGAATAAGTACTCCGACGCATAGCATTGACTTTTAACAAGTACAGTCTCGCTGATATCTGCTATAGCCCGTTCAATGATTTCACTTCCGAAGAAGATATGGACTGTGTCTTCTGCGATCTCAGGAAAACTGGCGGGTTACTCTGTCCGCTTCATTGTCGACGACGTGTTTATTTAATTTGAAGATCTTTCGCCCAAATTATGGAACCAGATGGAGACAAGTGACTCGCGTCTGCTCTACAACTGGTACAGACACATCGACTATTGGCCGAGAAGCTGGATACGACTCGCCTGAACACCGATATTTCGGCCACAACACCTCACCGACCTTGTGTTGCATATAACGCGAAACAGTGCCGGTTTCTGATACAAATAAATGTGTTTCCTGTCACCCGGACAACTTCTATAATAAATCTAGTCAACTGATCCGAGGTTATGCTGTGTTCGCTGGTGCGTGTAGTACCATACAGTGATGAGCAAAACATTATGACCACCCGATTAGAAGCGTGTTGGCCCGCCTCTGGAACGAAGTACAGCAGCGATTCTTCAAAGCATGGATTCGTCAATCCCTGATGTTTTTCAAGAGGAATTGGCACTGGATATATATGCGCAGGTCAATCAGTTCCCGCAAATTACGGCCCGATTTTATGGACGCGTGATTGGTGTCCGATAGTGGCCCAGACATGTTCCATTCGGTTCAGATTTGGTTGTTTTGTTTGCCACGAAATAAGAATGATGTTCCTCAACTCCCTGTAGGACAAATCAGGCCTTGGGGCACAGAGTGTTATCCTGCTGGAAGATTCCATAGCCACTGGGAAAGACATCAAGCATGGACAAATGCAGGTGATCCGCAATAATATTCACATAGTTCATAGCTGTCGGCCAACATCGATTACTACCATAGATCCCATGGAATCCTAGGTACATTCCCCTCACAGTATGATACTGCCACTATTGGTCTGTTTCCTCGGTGCGGTGCGCTTTTCGAACAAGCATTCTCCTGGACGACGTGTTCGTCAACCATCAAACTGGTGTAACAAGAAATCGTGATTCATCCAATCAGACGAGACGTTTCGGTCAATCCATGGACCAATGATCCCATGGCCACTGTAATTGTAACTGACTATGTTGTAGGAGCAACATGGGAACATGTAGGTGTCATCTTCTGTTGAGCCTCATGTTCGACAATGTGTGTTGAAAACTGTGCTCTCGAACACTTCGCCTGCTCCAGCCTTGTACTCAGCAGTCAGATCTACCGCATGCCGCTATCTATCCTATCTTGCTGCACGTGCAAACCTCCAACCTCCAAGATCTGTGATGAGACACGCACGTGAAATTTTTTGTCGCCTAATCGTGATTTCAGTGTCCTTCGACCAGTTTCCATGTGTAATCGCGACAGTGTCACGCGAACAGCCAGCCAGCATCACCACTTCCACGAATATTGTTCCCAGGAAGTGGGCCACAAGAATCTATCCTTTGCCAAAGTTTCTTATGTCAGCTGTGGCGTTACTGCCACATATTTCTGTACCTTGTCGTTATTTTATCTGTGGGCTTCAGACAAAGGCTATGCTTTCCCACGCGTGGAAAGTGCACTTCCGGTGTGGTCTCCAGGGCCTGTTATCGGCAAAAGGCAGTAAGTGAATCTCATTACGTAAACCTCGCCAGTGAGACAGACAGTTTTAGTGGAGGTGAGTGTGTGGCCAGCTTACGGTTTTTGTACGCAGAGGGCACGGCGAGCCGGACGTCGCTGCCATACACAGAGAATGATTGACTATGCCATTTTTGCCTTTTAGGCATGAAGGTCGAGAAGCTGCGGTGGCACCGAACCAGCGTGAAAAACATGTCTGTTTTCAGTTCAAAATTTTTGCTATCCAACTGAATTGAATTACCCCGTCACAGTACGTGACACAAAGCAGCCGAGCAGTTGAGGGGACACTGAAACAGGCCAATACAAATCTCTTGTTTCTTAATGTGCGTTTTGTTTGCCATGAATGGGAAGTTTCCGCTGCGTTCCCCCGATTTTTCAAGAAAAAAGCTATATTCTCTAATACACACATCATAAAAAGTTTTGCATCACCTCGGTTCCAAGAACTCCTGAAGACAGACATTGGCTGTGGATATTGTATCACAGACACAGTCCGTTTGACTGCTCAGAGGTCTTTAAACCTCCCCAAAGATGCCAGCAAGCACGCATGAGCAGCGCCTATTAGACGTAGGGGGTCCGACAGCCGATCAGTTCCAGTTACTCCACCATGAAGGAGATACACGGCTCGTGTTGTCTGTAGTTCAACTATGCCTAGACGGTCAATACCGCGTTTCGATCGCGTCCGCATTGTTACTTTCTACCAGGAAGGGCTCTCAACAAGGTAAGTGTCCAGCCGTCGCGGAGTGACCAAAGCGATGTTGTTTGGACATGGAGGAGGTACAGAGAGACAGGAACTGTCGATGACATGCCTCGCTCAGGCCGCCCAAGGGTACCACAGCAGTGGATGGCGCTACATACGGATTATAGCTCAGAGGAACCGCGATAGCAACGCCACGATGTTGAATAATGCTTTTCGTGCAGCCACAGGACGTCGTGTTACGACTCACACTATGCGCAATAGGTTGCATGATGCGCAGATTCACTCCCGACGTCCATGGCGAGGTCCATCTTTGCAACCACGACACCGTGCAGCGCGGTACAGGTGGGACGAGCAATATGCCGAATGGACCGCACAGGGTTGGCGTCACGTTCTCTTCACCGATGATTGCCGCATATGCCTTCAACGGTTTGGAGGCAATCCGGTAAGGCTGAACGCCTTAGATACACTGTCCAGTGAGTGCAGAAAAGTGGAGGTTCCCTGCTGTTTTGGGGTGGCATTATGTGGGGCCGACGTACGCCACAAGTGGTCATGGAGGGCGCCGTTAGGACTGCACGATACGTGAAGACCATTCTCCGACCGATAGTCCGGCAACATATTGGCGAGGCATTCGTTTTCATGGACAACAATTTGCGCCCCCATCGTGTACGTCTTTTGAATGACTTCCTTCAGGGTAACGACATCACTCGACTAGAATGGCCAGCATGTTCTCCAGACATGAACCTTATCGAACATGCCTGGGAGAGATTGAAAAGTGATTTTTGTGGACGACGTGACCCACCAACGACTCTGAGGGATCTACGCCGAATCGCCGTAGAGGAGTGGGACAATCTGGACCAACAGTGCCTTGACGAACTTGTGGATAGTATACCACAACAAATACAGGCATGAATTAATGCAAGAGGATGATTTACTGGGTATTAGAGGTACCGGTGTGTGCAGAATTCTGGACCACTACCTCTGAACGTCTCGCTATGTTGTGGTACAACATGCAATGTGTGGTTTCCATGAGCAATAAAAAGGGCAGAAATGATGTTTATGTTGATCTCTATCCCAATTTTCTGTACAGGTCCCGAAACTCTGGGAACCGAGATGATGCAAACCTTTTTTTGATGTGTGCAATAAATACAGTCTGGTGCACACCTAAATTTGTTGTTCTAACATTGATGGTGTTAGGTTGTGAATAGCGGTCAAACTCAAACATCCTTCTCCTATTATTAAGTGAAGGCAACGAACATATAACTTACTCGTTTCATTACAAACCTATGTGTTGACTGGGGAGAGGCCTGCAGATTTCCCATAGAAGTTTACTGTATTTTGCTTCATAACTATTTCGATAACATCATTGCGGTATACAGACGTAATAAGCACTAACACATCTTACTGTCAATCAGTCATAAACTTTCGCAGTTTTTTTCCGAATTTGTGGCCTATATCATCGATAGAATGGTTTCCCAATTGTGTCTGCTCTGATTGCGTGTCAGATAAAGTCTATTACTACAGTCAACATAAAATCTCCAACTCCAGGAATAACGTAAATCGTGCTCTCTGTTTGGAACGTGTCTTTGTTGATCATTCAAATTAAGAACTCTACGTTCCCTCAAATTGTAATAAATATGCCGTGCACGTAAATAGTACGATCTTGCAAAGTTATTATACCACCTTACAACTTTGTTAGCTTTCTGTGCAGTATACCTTTCATTCAGTATGTGTAATGGCCACCACAAATCTCATGGATTAACGTTATGACCGTAACAAAAAGCAGCTATTGTTTATAGGAATTAAATAAATTATTTCCTGTTGTTTATCCTTACAAAAATACACATTGATCTTATCAAAAACCGAGAAGCGATTCTTCTTAGTGTTGTAGCTCTCTGGGGCACTCTGGGATGAGTGAGATCACACACGAGTTTAATGTTTTTACAATTGTCAATACCTTTAACCCACACTGACACAGATTCAGATTCATTTATTTTACGATGATTCCTGGTCCTGAGAACCAAGGGCATCGAAGACAGGTAATACGATTTACCCATATCTCCATTGTAGACCTCTGCGATCTGAAATGTCCGATAAGCAGTGACGTCACGGCTGTTAAAATTTTCTAGACCTGCTACTTTTTCGACATTATGTCCACGTACTAGAGCAACGGTGACCCAGCCATTACCGTGCTGATTGGGGTAAAGTTGCTAGGGGTAAAGTTCAAAACTTCACCACAGAAAATTGATGGACCGTGCAAGACGACTTGTGCGCCTACATAGTTCTCGGTGTTAATAACAATATTGTCTGTTGCTTGATACACTGTAGGGCGGGTACGCCTTCTCCTCCTGTAGTAACGGGGCATCTTCTGTGCAAGCGGTCCAGTGCTGTTGCTCTAGCGGCTGCACGAAGACTGACCCCTTCTTAACAAAATCATTACTTATATAGACGAAACTGTTTCATCCTTGAGCCCCCGGTTCTCGATGTACGTTTGGTGATTCTCACCTGACGCTAGCGATTGTTATCCCATACGCGTCCTGTAGTCACTTCAGCAGCAAGCGTGCTAACCAATATATGACATGTCGCATTTGTAAGGAATATGGTTCGCCGATGACATTGTAATTC
This sequence comes from Schistocerca nitens, assembly GCF_023898315.1. Classification (NCBI taxonomy): domain Eukaryota; kingdom Metazoa; phylum Arthropoda; class Insecta; order Orthoptera; family Acrididae; genus Schistocerca; species Schistocerca nitens. The sequence continues at coordinate 670,353,598 of NC_064615.1, forward strand.
TGTCAGAGACAGCAAAGGACTTGGAAGAGCAGTTGAACGGAATGAAAAGTGTCTTTAAAGGAGGGTATAAGATGAACACCAACAAAAGCAAAACGAAGATAATGGAATGTAGTCGAATTAAGTCGGGTGATGCTGAGGGAATTAGATTTGGAAATGAGACAAAGTAGTAAATGAGTTTTGCTATTTGGGGAGCAAAATAACTGATGACGGTCGAAGTACAGAGGATATAAAATGTAGACTGGCAATGGCAAGGAAAGCGTTTCTGAAGAAGAAAAATTTGTTAGCATCGAGTATAGATTCAAATGTCAAGAAGTCATTTCTGAAAGTATTTGTATGGAGTGTAGCCATGTATGGAAGTGAAACGTGGACGATAAATAGTTTAAACAAGAAGAGAATAGAATCTTTCGAAAAGTGGTGCTACAGAAGAATGCTGAAGATTAGATGGGTAGATCGCATAACTAATGAGGAGGTATTGAATAGAATTGGGGAGAAGAGGAGCTCATGGCACAACCTGACTAGAAGAAGGGATCGGTTGGTAGGACATTTTCTGAGGCATCAAGGGATCACCAATTTAGTATTGGAGGGCAGCGTGGAGGGTAAAAACCGTAGAGGGAGACCAAGAGATGAATACACTAAGCACGTTCAGAAGGATGTAGGCTGCAGTAGGTACTGGGAGATGAAGAAGCTTGCAGAGGATAGAGTAGCATGGAGAGCTGCATCAAACCAGTCTCAGGGCTGAAGACCACAACAACATCATGGTAGACACCCGCCCTTCGCAAACCAAGATCATTCTTTACAGAACCTAAAAGACCCTGATCTTAGATGGTGATCGAAAAATACACTTCACATCATATTTCCGCAAAACAGACCAATCCTGTACGAAATATTCCCTACATAGGTCGTGGACTTTGGTGTCACGTTGGTATTATCATCATTCACCCGATGCACAGACGGCCGACATCTCAACGCAGTCTGATCTGTCTTCCTCTACAACTATACTGACGAAACGTAACTTCGAGATCGGCTAACTCAGCTGACAAACTGTCAGGGTCCAGGATGACATGGCCCTGTGAAGGCACGAAATCCGCTTCACGTTGAGCTGGATACTGGCAACTGTTATCCTGGGATGCAAGTCACTGTGAGTAGGCTTCTTACAAAAGGCCTACCATCGGCCTTACTCCTGACCGACACATCAAGGAAGGGAAAACAACTGTCCTTTCCCACCGACATCGCGAAACAAATATTCGGGTGCACTGAATTCTTGTGTTCTATAAAGTTGTTCAAATTCTCACTGCCATGAGGCCAAGCAACATAAGTATCGTTTACATATCTGTAAAAAACACTCAGGTTTCAGAGCCACCGACTAATAAGCTCGTTCCCCGAAATCTTCCATAAACAAATTGGCAATAATGGGTGACAACGGGCTTCCTTTCGCTGCTCCATCTGTCTTCTCGTACTACTGGTCAGTCAATGACAAGTAAGTGAAAGTCAACACATATTTTAATAGGTTCGTTGATTCAGCACCAAACCTAACTTCAATCAAAAAATGATTCAAATGGCTCTGAGCACTATAGGACTTGACATCTTAGGTCATCAGTCCCCTAGAACTTAGAACTACTTAAACCTAACTAACCTAAGGACATCACACACATCCATGCCCGAGGCAGGACTCGAACGTGCGACCGTAGAGGTCGCGTGGTTCCAGACTGAAGCGCCTAGAACCGCTCGGCCACACCGGCCGGCTAACTTCAGTCAACCGTAACGAATCACACTGAGGAACACGAGTGTTGAGGGAGCCCACGTGAAAACTCATGAGAATCTCAGTCATTCAGACGCAGTCCCTCTAATCAGTGTAATAAATCTGCCGAGCTCTTAATGTGGCTTTCCTACATGATGTGTTTGTAGTGCCAGTGACGCAATCGGAGGAAGAGGGATCCTTTCCTTGAGGACATTATGGAAGCATATAAACTAGGGAAACAGCACGATGAGAATTGAAACTCTTGACAGTCTCTTGCAATAAGGAACTTTTCTTCAGGAGGCTGATAATCTGCTGTTAGTCTTTCTCTCAGCACTTTTTGTAGGGTCAGCACCGATCATGCGATACGCTAAATCAGACAGTAAACACTGTATGTTTTGAGAGTAATCCTTCTTGTCCAAAACAATGGACGCATTTGCCTGCGGGTAAATTAACAGTATCCGTCTCAGCTCTAAGTGAACGTAAAGCAGCTTCCGCAGCTGCTGTGTTATTACTCTTAGGTGAACGTGGCCCAGTTAACACACGCAGTGCCTCCCTCCTAGCCTCCTCTGCAACATCGGGAGGTAGTTTAAAATATCCTGTTTAACAGAACGCATAAAATCAACCACTGAAAAACGCTTGGGAAATGAAGGGGGATGATTGCTATCAGCTGCAGCAGGGCATTAAACGGTGTCATAGGTGACGAGCGAAAATGTGTACCGCTCCGGGATTCCAACGCGGGTTCCTGCTTGCTAGGCAGGTGCGGTAACCACTGCGCCATTATAATGGACAAAGACTGCAGATAGGTGGCGCTCGGTGGGAGTGTAGATCGGTCGCAAGGCGTACGGAGACAGTCCGTTCAGTGGTGCTAACTCTATGTCCTGGATGGCCCAGTGGTTACCACACCTGCCTAGGAAGCAGCAGATCCCGAGTTCGAATACTAGTCCGGTACACATCTTCACTCGTCGCCGATGAGACCGCTTAATGTCCCGCTGCAGCTGATTGCAGTCATCCCCATTCAATTTACAAATAGTGTTTCACAGCTGCAGGACCTGAGTAGTGTCTGTTCTTTCGTAGGAACAGACGCCTTGCCTTCAAGTAGACGTTTGGAAGTCGGGGCAAAATTTAAACCATTCCATAGCACGGATAAAGCTACATTGTCAAAAGGATTCTCCGTGAGATTTATCACAGCACGTCGAGACATGATAGCCTGTGAGCCACGGAAACGTCAAAGTTCGACAAATGCCGGGTACTTACAGAATGAAATACCCAGTCAGACTGTGACCATGAAGCACCGTCCAGCCAATCCCAAGAAAAAGCCGAAAGAGCTGGAAGTGCTTGCCAGAATCTCCATATTGTTATATTCCATAGGATGACCGGTGTCAAGGCAATGCCCTGCAGTGCAGTGCCGCTTATGCTCAGTACAGTGATAGTGTGTGCTCCTATCGAAATATTGGAACTTATCGTAGACGTCGCCCGGCTGCATTCCAGTCAGTTATATGAACATTATGTGATAAGTAGTTAAATCAGGCAGCTATTGACAAACTTACAGTATAACGGGAATCATGGATATAGGTGTAATATGACCCTTGTCACATAGACTGCTAGCCGGCCGCGGTGGTCTAGCGGTTCTGGCGCTGCAGTCCGGAACCGCGGGACTGCTACGGTCGCAGGTTCGAATCCTGCCTCGGGCATGGGTGTGTGTGATGTCCTTAGGTTGGTTAGGTTTAAGTAGTTCTAAGTTCTAGGGGACTTATGACCTAAGATGTTGAGTCCCATAGTGCTCAGAGCCATTTGAACCATTTGAACATAGACTGCTAGAAGTGTAAATCACCTCTTGCGCCACAAGAAAAGTCGTACGATCAATTGGCATTCGAATGTTCATCTTATGGGCTATTCATTAGTTCTTCAACCTTTTGTATATAAAACTACCTTACGAATCGATATGGTACATTTTTAGATACAAGTAATTGATGAAGTCTGGTTAGTCAGCTTGTTCGTTAGTCAGTTAGCTTCATATTCCATGGTTCATTCTGCACGGTAAATCATGATGATGTGGAACGAGTCATTTTACATTCACATCGCAAATTAATTTGTAAATATGTCTACAAGGTGAACAATTCCAAGTCTTTTTATTTTATTTTATTTATTTTTTAAATATACAAATGTGAGTTAGTAATTCCCAGTCATCACCTTTTACTCATTGCGATCATGGAAATTCTTCTACAGAACAGAAAGAGTTGTCAATGAGAAACTTTTTCAGTTTATTTTCAAAATTTCCTTTTCTATCTGTTAGATGTTTTACATCGTTGGGTACCTGATCAAATATTTTTGTAGAAGCATTATGCAGAGTTTTTTTTGCAAGCATCTGGTCCTAGTACAACTTCATTCCTCCACACTTAAATTCAACCGAATACGCAGTATCATAGAAGGAGGCTAGTCATGATTTGTAATATTTAGTCTCCTGTAGAAGGCAATCTACTGTGTGGTACCGTTTGAACGGAAATACAACCTATATGTCGTGGTTTAGGCTGTGGGGAACACCATATTCTCTATTACCCATACGATATTACTCGTATATTCAGAACTTTAAAACTCCAAGACACTGGAACTGGCTAGTAATTCTAAAAAAATTAAAATTTCATCCTGCTCCAGTGGAGAAAACAGTCAGTAATGAAAAAAAAATAGTTTTGACCACCAGAAATTGTACAAGCTAAACGAAACGAGTCTTTGTTATGTGTCTTTTAATTAATGGAATGCACAATGTTCCAACAAGAGCCCATAGTTGCATCAGTTAAAAAGGAAAAGGAAAACTCAGCCGTTTTGGCCACAGACGTGGTATCCGGGGCCGACCTATCGCCGTCTCATCCTCAGCCAAGCATAAGCATCATGTTGTATGGAGGGGTTGGGGGTCAGCACAGCTCTCTATCTGCCGCGCAGATATTGTAGCCGTTACCTGTCGTTCAAGTAACTCTTCAGTTGGTATCACGAGGCTGAGTGGACCACTCCCCGCTCCTACCAAGGTGAAAAACTTGTCAGTACCAAGAATCGAACCCGGATCCTCCGCGTGCTAGTCAGCCACAAAAACAACTTTTTTTGTTTTCTTTCTGTCTCTCTGTATCTTCGTCGTTATGTCGTCATTGGTTCGTCGCGGATGTCACACAATATCTGAGAACTTCACTCAATTTTTATTACAGAGGGTGGCCAGTCCTGCTTACGGAACACGCTGAGCTGCCGTACCGGCAGACCAATCAACTGAGGAGGAGGGTTGTCAGTTAATATCATCAGAAAATACATTCCTGGTCATTAACGTTGCAACACCACGAAGACGGTATGGAACAAATGTCAAAGTGGCGTGAAGTGTTGTACGTGCCTGAATATGCAAATGATTAGAATTACACTGCTGTCTGACAAAAGAGATAGGAATCATACTATCTACAGTCTGTATACATTTTCTCATTCAGGAATCACTATGTTACATTATATTATAATTATATCCATCGGTCACAGGCCCTGCAGGCCACGCGCTGCTACCACAAATTGCCTCCATTCCTTTCCGTTTTATGCTCGGTTGCTCCTGAAGTCCTCAGTCCCCAGGGTTGCCTGGTCCTACGCCAACTTGTCCATCTAGCGTCGCCTTGGTCGTCCTATGAAGCGTGTGATGTTTAGCTTCCCTCAGGGGCTTTGTTATCCTGTCTTTCTTCTGGCATATGGGCTATGCGGCCTGCCCACTCAGTTCTTTTGCATTTGAGCTTCTGTAATATTGTTGGTTGTTGCATCAAGAGATAGATTTTCTCATTGTCCCTCCTTCTCCACTCTCCTTTAGCTACTATCGGTCCCCATATCTTCCTCATGAATCTTCTTTCATATTAACAGTTTTTCCTTTTCTCTTTTAGTCCTGCTCCGAGTTTCTATACCGTACAAGACTGCTGGGCATATCACTGTATTATATATTCTCGTCTTAGTATTTGATTGTATTTATTTCGAGTTGAGAGTCTACCTGGTGGCAATACATTTCATTCCGGCCGATATTCTTTACTTGATGTCCATTTCCATGCTATTATTGCTATTAAAACTACATCCCACGGTGAACTCTCTTAAACGTCATGATATCTGTCTTTTAAGACATTCTTGCCGCTCTTCTTCATAATTACATGAACTCCATTTTGTCCTGATTCACCTTTAGCCCAACATTCTGTGCTAGTTGTCCATTTTCTGTTACATTTCTTTCAACTCATGGTTTGGTTCACTATCATCTGCATATGAGAGACAACTGAAATTACGATTCATCTTTACCCATCCCATTCCAGTTATCAAAATTCCATTATTACTTTCTCTAAAGTGAAACAGAACAGATCACATAAGAGAGCCTCAACCTCGGACGTTTCTGAAGTGAACCCTCGGAAACGCACTGTTTCCGTTGACCCATCCTCAAAAGTCTGAACCATTTCCATTAGCTTCTCAGGGGTCCTGCAGTCACGAAATGCATTGTATAGGCTATTCCTTTGATGTGTATTATGCACTTGAAAATCGACGAATAAACTACAGATATCTTTATCATATTCCCAGTGTCTTTCAAATAATTGTCTTAGGGCGAAAATTTGATATATCGTCGATCGATTTGGTAAAAAGCAAACTTGATATTCCTGTACATTGTTCTCTTGGAGTGGTTGTAATTTTCTGAGGCTAATGACAGACAGTACCTTGCAGGTTACATTCAGCAAGCTCATGGCTCTGTAGTGAACACAATCCACTTTCCTTTTCTTCTTGTATATCGGATATTTTATGGCAATTTTCTATTCTTCTGTCAATGTCTCATTCTTCCATACCAACTGGATCAGTTTATATATCTCTGTTCAGATATTACATTTGAATGTTCGACAGAATATCGTATTACACCTCATGGAAGATGAAGAAACGTCTAACAGAAAAACTAAGATATAGACAGGGGCGTGATCGTTGCATAACGAGACTGCGGTTTATCGTTCCGCTATACTGTTGCTCACATTGCTCATTATTCCACGATTGCCAAGCGATTGTGGAAACAATGGATTCAGTAGGGCCATATACAATGCCATACAGAATATCCCAAGCACCGATCGAATAGCGCTCTAAAGGACACATTTCTCGCTTCAAGGTTCAGAATCGTCGAGCCACGTCACTTTCCTCGAGTCAGGAAATGGCTTTGTCTGCAGCAAGACAAATACCCACATGGCCAGTGCACGACGTCTGGAGCACCATGAAGTACTACCACGGCGACCATTGTTGAAGGATCCTCGACGTATCAGAAGAGAGAGGCGCGACGACAACAGTGCACCCAATGGCAATATTGAACGCAGAGCTGACACCACGTCGTCCTTTCAGACGAGTCCCAGTTCTGCGACGAGTACCACAATGGACGTATCCGTATGTGAAGGCTCCAAAGAGAACAACGCTGCCAGACTGCATCTGTCATCATCGTACGGGACCAGTACCTCGCGTGGTAGTGTGCAGTGCCACTGGGTATATAAGACGATTACCTCTGGTTCGCAAATAGCCGGTAATTTCGACAGAATGTCTTAGATTTATAATTTATTAGGGCTCAGGGATGTGTCACGTTTCATAGTCTCTGTGATATTACTATTCAATAAGATAACTCACGAACGCTTGTTGCCCATGCTATCCTGTCGTACCTCGATACAGAGGGCGTTCGACTGTTGCTCTGACCAATTGTTCTTTAGAACTCTCACCCAATGAAAACATCTGGTCGTGGGCGGCCGGGGCATTGGTATGCCATGACTCACCTCTACTACGACTGATGGAATCTAGTAGCATGGAATGGCGTACCCACCCTATTTATGGTCCAAACTCATTGTCAGTCTGACCCGAGACCCAGCTGGGTTAAAGCTGTTGTTGCTACCAGAAGTTCAAAAAAAATGGCTCTGAGCACTATGGGACTTAACATCTGTGGTCATCAGTCCCCTAGAACTTAGAACTACTTAAACCTAACTAACCTGAGGACATCACACACATCCATGCCCGAGGCAGGATTCGAACCTGCGACCGTAGCGGTCACGCGGTTCCAGACTGAAGCGCCTAGAACCGCACTGCCACATCGGCCGGCCTACCAGAAGTGTCAGCTCATCTACTATATTTCGCACCCATTGACTGTAAATCCCCTACAAATTTAATGGTTTATTCTTCCTGCAATAATATATACACATGATAAACTAAACTCCGCCTTAAGAGACCATGAATGCTCGACAACACCGCCCGGCCGCCGTGTCATCCTCGGCCCACAGGCGTCACTGGATACGGATATGGAGGGGCATGTGGTCAGCAAACTGCTCTCCCGGTCGTTTTGTCAGTTTACGAGACCGGACCCACTACTTGTCAATCAAGTAGCTCCTCAATTTTGCTTCACAAGGGCTGAGTGCACTCCGGTTGCCGACAGCTCTCGACAGACCGGATGGTCACCCATCCAAGTTCTAGACCAGCCCGACAGCGATTAACTTTGGTGATCTGACTGGAACCGGTGTTACTACTGCGGCAATGCCCTTGGCATAGACTTTTAATAAATGAACTTCATTAGCCTTTCTGATGTTCCACTTTCAATCGCTAACACTTGTAGACCGAGAGTGGACCCCACTGTGAAGAAATTAAATGTTTCATGAGGTGCTACGAAGGCTGCGAGACGCTAAATGGAAACCAAGTAAAAATCAAAAGTGTTTGCAACATTTAACTACACCTTCCAGCTACTTCTCTACATACTCGCTTCTCCGAATTCGACATTTGTCGTAGCGGCGTACCAACTTGCCAATATCTAGGCCATAGAAGGCAGACGCCTGTGATTTCTGCCGTTCCCTACGGTGGTCTGTAGCTCGTTGTCTGTGCCAAAATGCTGTCCTCATAGCCAGCTGTTCACGTGAGTGAAGAGATGTAAATCAGAGGGTGCCAAGTCCGGGCTGTATGGTGGGTGATCAGACACTTCCCATCGAAAGCGCTGCAGAAGCCTCTTCGTAGCACCTATAAAATGTGACAGAGTATATCATCATAAAGCAGGGAGTTCATGCTAGTTACATTATGTGGACTGCATGAAAGCCGGCCGGAGTGGCCGAGCGGTTCTAGGCGCTACAGTCTGGAACCGCGCGACCGCTACGGTCGCTGGTTCGAATCCTGCCTCGGGCATGGATGTGTGTGATGTCCTCAGGTTAGTTAGGTTTAAGTAGTTCTAAGTTCTAGGGGACTGATGACCTCAGAAGTTAAGTCCCATAGTGCTCAGAGCCATTTGAACCATTTCAACTGCATGAAATCAGGCGAAAGCTGTCAACAAACCTTCATACTAGGCGAGAGGCACTGTTTTCCAGGCGTCTCTACGTGCTCACTGTGCGCTCAGGACTGAAAAGAGCGACGTAACGCAGTCGACAGGCACAGCAGACAAACTGTGCTATACATCTGTGCAAAGCTTCATCAGAGTTTCACTGTGGTTTTAATTTTGATGCCGATCGGATGTCGAAAAATAGTGTAGCCCTTGTAGTAGTATTAATGGCCAGCTTTTTCAGTTAGTATGAAATTACTGGACTAAGATCGCACTAACGCATATGTATATCGTCAGTTTTGGCTTACTTGTGTTCGTTTTAAAAGGTTTCGCGAAATAGTGCCCAACACATAACGTTAAGGTTTTGGGCTTCTTCCTTTGACGTATAAACCTTGTCAGTAAATGTAAGAATTGAATGCCCTCCCTGGGTGAGCGACGCTGTAACGACCGCTGCCTTCTATTACACAGCCGCAGTGGATAAAATCGGCACGACCGCACGCTCTTTGTACCAGAGAAAAATGACGTATGTAATTCATTGTATAGTCTTTCATGCTTTAGAATACGACACTAATGTTATCGAGTCTTTAAATGTCACAAATATTGCAACCGAATGTTACAGAATGAGTCGTGGGAACTATCTTATACGAGTTCTCACTATTTCATTTCCTAGAGTTCCACTGGTGCGATGAATCAATTCGGTACACCAGTTAAAGCGGTAAATAATTACCTACAGAACCAGAAAGATTTTAGCTGGGCACGTCACTCAAGCAACGATTTGCACACTATCATTTACAAAAAAAAATAAAATAAATAAATAAATAATTAAATGAGCGTATGGCATAGTTGCACGGGAGGCCCCATCCGTGGAAGTTCGGCCGCCAAGTGCAAGTTTTTTTACAGTCGACGCCACGTTGGGCGACTTGCGCGACGGTGATGAGTATGAATTGATGATAAGGACAACACAACACCCAGTCCCCGAGCAGAGAAAAAACTCCAACCAGCCGGGAATCGAACCCGAACCCGCGCCCGCTTGAATGGGAGGCGAGCATGTTACCACCGAGCTAAGCAGGCGGGCTATTATTTACAACAGTATCATCAGTTACCAATATTCATGATGAAATCATACACTTACAATCATCTCATGTATAATTAAGCAACTTTCGAATAGGACAAATGATATTCTCAAGGATGCACAGGAAGATTTCGCAAATACCTAAAAACTGATAATTCTTCATTCTAAGCTTGAAAGAGTAAATGATATTGAGAGAACGCGAATAGACTTTGTAAGACATACGCGATGTCTGAGACCATCGGCGAAACCATCCATCAAAGATTATCAAGCGACTTACCAACGAATCTCACCAACCATTTTGCTCGATTAAGTTATAAGCACAACAAAACACTGAATATTCAGTCATCAAAATAGTTTTTCAAGGCACTGAAATTTTCAAACCTCACCCTCGTTTAGAGCAAAAAAAGAGTATGCTACCGGTCGTAAATTGATAAAATGCAGATCATGGGCAAAGAAGAGTAAAATGGTTGCTGCAAAGGAACTGGTAAAATTGAAGACAGTCGACAGTCTGAAACTCTCTTCTAATAATTCTATGCCGCTACACGGGAAGCTTGCATTAGTACATGCCTATTTTAGATCTGTGTTTCCTTGACGTATCTCTACCAAATAATGCTAAGAGCGTAGTATCAGAGTGAATTTTACCGTCCGCTTGAAACAAATAGAGAAGAGCGGAGACAAAATAGTGCTAAGCCGTCTCTCAAAATAAAATCAGATTTGTTTCGAAAACTATTATTAATTTTTTTCTTTGCAGAACTCAGAGATCTGAACTAATGCCACTCTGAGTTTTGACATGCAGAGAAATATGTTGCGTTGAACACTTTGTTTGTAGCTCTGAAATGCTTTTGACGCAGTTACTCATTTTGGAGTGATAAGAAAAATACACAAGTGATACCCGCTCGGAATGCACTCCAACAGTCAGCGTCCAGACTAAAGTGTAACACACCAACGATACGTTCGACTAAAATATTGTTATTATTGAGATGGAATTTTGTCTTTGTAGTGATACAAAGAGTAAAAGAAAATTTCGTAAAATCCAGCTTCATTAATTAAATTCAAACGCTTCTATATTTTTTAAATGTTTTTTTTTTTTCATTTGATCACAACTGTAGTCATACATCCTACATGAGTTCTTCATCCTGAAGAAACCTCCTTCGTTTCAGATTTTTTTCTGCTTGTGGAAACAACGTGGGGCACTATACGAAAGGTGACTGTGAACGTACAGCCTTCTTCAGAGAAATAGAGGTTACTGGCTTTTAATCGACGTGCCACACAGTTCTCTCGATGAAACAACATTTCATGCTTGGATATGTAAGCACTACCGTGTGTAAAAATATGTATTTTTCCGCTTCCCAACAAAACGAATGTTATTAGCATGTAAGACCATACAATTCAGTACTCTCTGTACGACAGATAAAACATTTTCACCTCATTTTCTTCAGGGACGCATTTATGCGGATTATAATTCTGAAACAGCCTTATGTTGTTTTGCGACGTGACTAGAACTCTGTATTAATAAAGCAGATTTGTACATTTGTAACATAGTTATTCATTTAGCAAAATGTTCGATAGTGTAGTTCATTTACTGCTCCTTACTATAAGATACGCCACGAGCTATTCATCAACCGACAGTGAGTGCATCTCACGTATTGGGCATAATTTCTTTATTTTAATGTGACTTTCAAGACTGATACAGGTTTCAGATTCAGGCAAATTTAGGGTTCCGTATGTTTTGTGATATGAACTCGTACATTGCCGTTCCCACACTATGCAATATGGCTGTAAATATCGATCCACAGATAATTTTTCAAAAATGTTGACATATATCGGCGATATTTTTTCCCTCGATATGTAAACATATCGATATCAAAATGGCAATATCGGGTGCAGGTATTATTATTTTATATTACGTGTCTCACAGTTTTCGGTAAATTTTTGAAGTTGTTCTTTTGAAATTGTAGTAGAACATAATTTTATTTTCACTGTGTGAAGGAGTCTTACTATTTTTTGAGCTTTCATCACGTCCAATCTTTCTCTTTGACTGTGAGTGGCAAATACATGTGGCACAAAAGAAGTAGTCCGATTCCATTCGGCGGTGGCGCTGCGAATGGAAAACAATATTTCCGATGTGAGCAAGTAGCACACCAATTGCGTTAAAAAACAATTTTAATGCAACTAGTGTGACATTTCTTCACATCTTCATTCTTCAAAAGCAGTTGCTGTAAATAATGAATAAAAATCTAAATGACAAGTTTGCTCTTTACGGTGGCAGAGACATGTCAGGGAAAATGCTGACGTAATCGGTGATTGGCGCTACTAACAGAAACTGTAACGTACAGCTTCACCACGCAATTTTGACACTACAGCTGTTAGGTTGCTGGCGTTGGCAGACATGAAAAGACAGGGAAGTCGATGTGAAATGTTCCGCACAAGCCCGATATGTGAAGAAAACGAACGATGAACCCGTCAGGCACCTTTTATTGTACCACTGACATGCAGTTATCAGTGTTCGCAAAGTGGTTATCGCCAAGCGTGAACGCGCATCCTTTTATTTTCAGTTCTTGCTATAAGAGAGATAGGCGGGCTGCTAACATGTTGATGTACAGAACTTCTAACAACAAATCGACCCTTAAACATACAGCTCTAATACCGGAAACATATTTACGAAGTGCAGCCGATATATTTATAGGCAAGTATGGCGATATCTCTTCGGTTGATATATCGATAATTTTTTTTATATATCGAGAACCAATAACGAATTGTTTTTAAATATCGATATTTCTGATTTCCGATGTTTGTAAAACTATCAACAATACTACTAAGCAATACATTGAAAGATAATTCTCTTCAAGACATACGTAAAACTTCAGTCCTAACAGAAACCGTCCAAACTTTCCTGAAATTCTCTGCACCATCTGAATGCGATATGTCGATATGAATGCGCGTGTCCTAGTTCAGGAAGCATTTGCACGAATCAGTGAAAAACTTTCAGCAGCCGAGATGATATTAGCTAGTCTTCTTTCTTGTTTGTACTTAGTATTCCTTTTTCTACATTATTTAAGGTGATAAGCAGCAGGTTCCTTTGAATAAATCACTGCCGATTCCTTTCTTAATTAAGTCAAACTGAGCTAACGGCTAGGCCTCAGTCTATGTTTAATTTCTTACCTGGGAACATCGTTTGATGATAATTATTCAACCGTTTTATGTTGACTATTTTATTATTTTCTTTTCCTTATCTGACGTGTTTTAACAGTGTTTAAACTTCATACTAACAAAAACAACTGCTTAGGCAAATATAGGGCAATTCAAAAAGAAGGAACAGATTTCAAATTTTTATTGCTTCCAAACAAAAGATAGACCAGCTGCTTCGTATGTGGCAAGCGATGAGCCACCGTTCTGATATTTGTCGTGTAACACATTGTGCTAACATTGAATAGACAAAAATTTGAACTTTCCTCTTTCACGGAACGTTGGAGTTGTTTTTTATCTTTTGTAGTTTTGAAGCAATAAACAATTGAAATTTGTTCGTTCTTTTAGAATAGTCCTTAGCTTATGAGTCATTCTAAAGCTACAAATAACTGAATTTTATCTTGTAGCTTCACATTACTGTCAAAACTTAGCAACTTTTGGAACTAAAATCAAACACAATGTGAATGTGAAGTACCCCAGCTGCTGAGATTAGTGTAATATCACACGTGCATTCGGGCACCACCCGTTTCAAGTAAAATGTGATACGCAGAGCGAATACACAGTAAATGCTGAGTATTTTTCACTTCTGATAGCACAATTTACCGTTAAACCGTGTTGTTGAAAACTGCTTACAGTCACATTGAATAACTCAGATTACTGCACTTTTGGAGTCATAACTGGGAGATTGTTGTTGACTATTACAAGACATACGCGTACTTTCTGCGTATCACACTTCACTTCATTATGAGTAATTCCCGCAAGCGCCAATGACGTGACTTAAATCGATTTACATTTCCTTCTATAATTTAAGATAGATAACTACGACACCGAAGGTGACTGACTTCTCGTTCTTAGTAATCATTATACGACAACTAATAGAGAATTTTCAGACAACTTATATTTGATGCCATTAGCTAAAATTTAACTAGTACTTGGTTAAGTGATTATCACGATGTAACTTTGTCAAAGATTTGTAAATTTATCCAGTTACAATGCGTTGCACGTAGTCAGGAGGACCAATCAGTGTTCGACTGCGAATGTCAGCGGTGTGCCGCAGCAGGTGTGTCGTATCCATCGATCGCTGGAAACTAATCAAGCGCAGCGTATCTGATGAATTGGCCGCTCTAATGAAATTGTAGGAAAAGTAATTTCGAAAAACCTCAGTAGAGCGGCCCGCTACTCACACTGTAGTATTTTCCTCCAAGTATGGAATAGCTTTCGCCCAGTGCTTAATAGACGATTATGGTTAAGCTAATTTAAAAATAGGTTGCAATATTTTCAGGTCCATCCAAAAATAACTTACGTTATACATATTTAACCCGCTATTGGCAGGGTGTTTGAAGTCTTCACCGTAGTCAGAGTGACCACCCTTCAGTATTTTTTTTTTTTTTTCGTGTTAGGAAACAGATACTACTCCGAAGGGGCGAGGTCATATAAACAGTGAAAATGCCCGACCAGTTTGAAAGCAAGCCTTCTCAGCCCCAACTTCAGACCTGTGTGAAAGTACTTTCACCTACTGCGAAAGGATGGCCTTGATCAATTTTGCCTCCTTCAGTAGGGCGTGGAGGGGCGGGGGGGAGGGGGGTTTGGGGGGTGGGGGCAACGCAGTACTCTCCAGTTGCACTACAGTCTTGAGCTAGGTAGTCCATCAGGAGAAAACGCCATAACTACTTTGCCCGATTTCTGGGTGAAAAGCTACTTTAGCTGCAAGGACCCAGTGTGTCACCACTGCGTTAAGTGTTCCTTGCTTCCGGAAGCACAAACATGGAACAAGGTTTTATCCTCAGTCTCTAATCTGGTTCAAAGTTCTTTGGGTGAAAACATCTATTGGAGTCTCAACCGTTCGCTGTTCGGCACTCACTCCGCTGAAAACATCCTCATGTCTAGGAAGGACGTTGTTCATAATGAATCCAGCACGCTCCCAGGAGATGTTCAATGTCTCGACTTGTTTTTGTTGCGTATTTGCCAATTTCGGCGTCTGTTGATGTCGCTGACAGTCCACTACGGAGTTAACCTTCAAACAAGAAACCCACGTTTTGCAGTCCTGTAGGAAGATATTTCTTCCTAATATTTGTGACGTCTTAGTAAAAATGTCTTTTTCTGACTTTCCCTGGAGAAAGAAAGAACTTCATGACGCCTCATAACTTCACAGACGTGAAACTTGCTTCTCTCTCTATTGCATCAAGTTTCCACCAAAAATAGTTATGTGAATGCGAAACATTTGATATTTGTACAGTTAAGCAAAAAATCATGGAAACTGAATGCCCTCAAAACCAGGGACTTTCCAGCCCTCCTCTTTATCGAATACAAAAAGAACACAATTGATGAAACATCGGAATTCGAAAAATCGTCCACCGTTGCTATTTTACTACTGCGTAAACGGAGTAATTAAAATTTGACACCTGAAATGCACTTATATCGGTTCACTAAACAATTTAATATCCCAAGCTGTCGGGTTACGTTACTTAATTGGTTTAATTTTCGTTCACCGTTTCAAAATATGATTTTTTTTTTCTGCAGCGTGACTTGACTTTCACTGCAACAGTACATCTAGCATGTGGAAAAGCTGAAATGAACCGAAATCCATGTACCACTTTAAATTTAACGTTTTTCAGCAACTAACTGAGTACATTGATTTTCAGGTGGGAGAAATAGATCACCATCCCACAATACGATTCGCAAGTGAGGCACTACAGTGATCACTGATTTATTTTTTGTTTACGCTGCCTGCCATACGAGTATACTGAAAGTAATACGGCATAAATATTGCCTACGATTTCAAGTACACTACTGAAGCACATGAAGCGACTCTGCTAGATATCAGCAATGCATTTCACAGTATTAACTTCGGAAGTTATGTTTAGAAATGAACTGCTTAAATTTCTCGAATATTGCACTGCTGCACTCTAAAACAAACCCGAAAAAGGCGAATACATGACGTATGTGATATCTTTGAGACACCATAGGAAAGGCATCTTTTCTGAAAACCAATTTATTTCAGTGCTACGTCCCTTATTGTCAATGATATTTCTTAATAAATGTCCTAGTGCTCCCAGATTGGTGCAAGGCGTTTTACTTGACGCCACTTAATCTGCTTGCGTCTCTTTTGGGAGACTTATGAAATACCAGCACTAGGAATACCTCAATACTACTGTTGGTAACATGACAGGCGCCAAACGTAAATAACTACCGTCATTCATTTTCAGTTTAGCGCATGATAACCTTTACGAAAAATCCTAATCGAAATTATTCTCGATTATCACGTTTCAGGCTTTTTATTTGTCGATTTGTTATAACTAACAATCGTGTTATGCAGTGCAGTCTACGCAGCTTCCCACCACCTATGCGCTGAATACGTATGCCATGCGAAATAAGAATGAGCTTCAACAGTTCGTTTGACATAAAAAAGGCTCAAATGCATATAAGATGTCATTATAATTGTCCAAACGTCTCCCATTACCTCGTCACAGCCCCTAACCTTCCTTCCTAACAGTCCGTCTTCACATTATCTTTTTCGAAAAAGCCATGGTTGAAAGCTGCAGCCATAGTTGTCCCTATCCACGCCCGCATAACGTCCGCAATAGATAACTCCGTTTATGGGCGCATTTCACTATCTGTTTGTCTCCACGCCGGACGGCCGGATGCTGAGCCTTGCTCAAATGTTTACTTCTGTCGACAACAACAAAGCGAAACTAAGCGAACAGTCAGATCCACACCACTCATGTGTTCCACCGCTTACACGTAAATGGGTGACATCGTGTTGTGTTTTCCTTGTCCTCCTGCTGTTTGACAAAGCCGGTATGTGGTCTGTTTTTACAGGTGAAATAAATCACATTGAGAGCTTTGTTTGTACAGTCGCTGGCCGCATGAAGTGCAGTATATTCATGACATCGGCAAAGGCTGTGGCTAGACATTTGCAGAGTTACAATTCGGTTGGTGCATTTTATTTTATTGAAACGTAAATTTAGATGAATTATTATCTGCGAAATAATTTCCTGTGTCATACTGTAGTGGCTCCATCTCTGATCTCGGTGTCTGTTTAGAATTGTGTGCTTCTCAAGGACTGAGACACGGATCCTTGCGCTCCTAAGGCAGTGCTCTTAGTGACGGACATATCCAGGCACGACTCACAACCTACCTCTACTTCTCCAGTACCGCCCACCCACATTAAAAATTCCACAGAAACTCTTCTGCATACCTAAATGGAGTAGCACTTCTGGGAGAAATGGTGGTGCGGAAAATGGCTTACAAGGAGAGGCGGCACTCTGCAGCCCACCAATTACGAGCTTCCGAATACCAGTTGTTCACAACTCGCAGGAAACTTCTCTGGAAAGATTTAGGTCACTACTTTTCAATTTTCAAAAAAAATTTAGATCACATGTCATGACACAGGACCTACTTCAGACCAGGTTGTGTTATAATTTTATAATACATTATCAAAGCAAAGTCAGTCGCGATACGCAATAATATAGTCTTTCAACCTAATGAAAAATTTTGTATCATGTATTTTTCATTTTTTTATACATGAGATACATTAATGGTAAGAGAATAATATTGCTAAATTTCTTGATAAATCTGTTGATGCAATACGATACGTCCAAAACCGTGTCTTAAAATTTCTGTAAGAAACCAGTTTAATTCTGCACCCTATATTTTGGTACTGTAATCTGAGGATTCATAGCAACTAAAGACTATATTAGGTTAATAGGTCTGATGAGGGACCAAGTCATTTGGCTGATTCCACAGTCGTGTCACATATGAACAAAGGAAGCTGTTGCGTAATGTTCACTTTCAATTAAATGTCTGTTTTGTAAGGTAACATTTATTCAGCAGATAGGACAGAACAAAGGTCATGATTTACAAATAAAACAGTACTCCAAAATGCATCAGCAGAATTGATATCATTAAAATGTAAATGGGAATGTTAAATCCTCGATAACTAACTATAGATTCGCAAAACCTAAGAGCAGTTTTGGAACCATCACGAAAATTCCTTTACAATGAGACACGTGACATTAAATTTTCTGTCCTTTCAAATTTCGAAAAACATTACTCATTTTACTTTCTTAATATGGCGACAGTATTCAGGATGTTGTTGTTGTTGTTGTGGTATTCAGTCCTGAGACTGGTTTGATGCAGCTCTCCATGCTACTCTATCCTCAGCAAGCTTCTTCATCTCCCAGTACCTACTGCAGCCTACATCCTTCTGAACGTGCTTAGTGTATTCATCTCTTGGTCTCCCTCTACGATTTTTACCCTCCACGCTGCCCTCCAATACTAAACTGGTGATCCCTTGATGTCTCAGAAAATGTCCTACCAACCGATCCCTTCTTCTAGTCAAGTTGTGCCACGAGCACCTCTTCTCCCCAATTCTATTCAATACCTCCTCATTAGTTATGCGATCTACCCATCTAATCTTCAGCATTCTTCTGTAGCACCACATTTCGAAAGCTTCTATTCTCTTCTTGTCTAAACTATTTATCGTCCACGTTTCACTTCCATACATGGCTACACTCCATACAAATACTTTCAGAAACGACTTCCTGACACTTAGACCTATACTCGCTGTTAACAAATTCCTCTTCTTCAGAAATGCTTTCTTGCCATTGCCAGTCTACATTTTATATCCTCTCTACTTCGACCATCATCAGTTACTATGCTCCCCAAATAGCAGAACTCCTTTACTACTTTAAGCGTCTCATTTCCTAATCTAATTCCCTCAGCATCACCCGACTTAATTCGACTACATTCCATTATCCTTGTTATGCTTTTGTTGATGTTGATCTTATATCCTCCCTTAAAGACACTTTTCATTCCGTTCAGCTGCTCTTCCAAGTCCTTTGCTGTCTATGACAGAATTACAATGTCATCGGCGAACCTTACAGTTTTTATTTCTTCTCCATGGATTTTAATACCTACTCCGAATTTTTCTTTTGTTTCCTTTACTGCCACCGTCTCTAATGACCTCGTTGTCGACGGGACGTTAAACACTAACCACCACCATTTACTGCTTGCTCAATATACAGATTGAACAACATCGGGGAGAGGCTACAACCCTGTCTCACTCCCTTCCCAACCACTGCTTCCCTTTGATGTCCCTCGACTCTTATAACTGCCATCTGCTTTCTGTACAAATTGTAAATAGCTGTTCGCTCCCTGTATTTTACCCCTGCCACCTTCAGAATTTGAAAGAGAGTATTCCAGTCAACATTGTCAAAAGCTTTCTCTAAGTCTACAAATGCTAGGAACGTAGGTTTGCCTTTCCTTAATCTAGCTTCTAAGATAAGTCGTAGGGTCAGTATTGCCTCACGTGTTCCAATATTTCTACATAATCCAAACTGATCTTCCCCGAGGTCGGCTTCTACCAGTTTTTCCATTCGTCTGTAAAGAATTCGTGTTAGTATTTTGCAGCCGTGACTTATTAAACTGATAGTTAGGTAATTTTCACATCTGTCAACACCTGCTTTCTTTGGGATTGGAATTATTATATTCTTCTTGAAGTTCTGAGGGTATTTCGCCTGTCTCATACATCTTGCTCACCAGATGGTTGAGTTTTGTCAGGACTGGCTCTCCCAAGGCTGTCAGTAGTTCTAATGGGATGTTGTCTTCTCCCGGAGCTTTGTTGCAACTCAGGTCTTTCAGTGCTCTGTCAGACTCTTCACGCAATATCATATCTCCCATTTCATCTTCATCTACGTCCTCTTCCATTTCCATAATATTGTCTTGAAGAACATCGCCCTTGTATAGACCCTCTATATACTCCTTCCACCTTTCTGCTTTCCCTTCTTTGCTTAGAACTGGGTTTCCATGTGAGCTCTTGATATTCATACAAGTGGCTGTCTTTTCTCCAAAGGTCTCTTTAATTTTCCTGTAGGCAGTATCTACCTTACCCTAGTGAGATAAGCCTCTACATCCTTACATTTGTCCTCTAGCCATCCCTGCTTAGCCATTTTGCACTTCCTGTCGATCTCATTTTTCAGACGTTTGTATTCCTTTTTGCCTGCTTCATTTATTGCATTTTTATATTTTCTCCTTTCATCAATTAAATTCAATATTTCTTCTGTTACCCATGGATTTCTACTAGCCCTCGTCTCTTTATCTACTTGATCCTCTGCTGCCTTCACCACTTCATCCCTCAAAGCTACCCATTCTTCTTGTACTGTATTTCTTTCACCCATTCTTTTCAATTGTTTCCTTATGCTCTCCCTGAAACTCTGTACAACCTCTGGTTTAGTCAGTTTATCCAGGTCACATCTCCTTAAATTCCCACCTTTTTGCAGTTTCTTCAGTTTTAATCTACAGTTCATAACCAATAGATTGTGGTCAGAGTCCACATCTGCCCCTGGAAATGTCTTACAATTTAAAACCTAGTTTCTAAATCTCTCTCTTACCATTATATAATCTATCTGAAACCTGGCAGTATCTCCAGGCTTCTTCCATGTATACAATCTTCTTTCATGATTCTTGAACCAAGTGTTAGCTATGATTAGGTTGTGCTCTGTGCGAAATTCTACCAGGCGGCTTCTTCTTTCGTTTCTTACCCCCAATCCATATTCGCCTACTACATTTCCTTCTCTCCCTTTTCCTACTGACGAATTCCAGTCACCCATGACTATTAAATTTTCTTCTCCCTTCACTATCTGAATAATTTATTTTATTTCATCATACATTTCTTCAATTTCTTCGTCATCTGCAGAGCTAGTTGGCATATAAACTTGTACTACTGTGGTAGGCGTGGGCTTCGTATCTATCTTGGCCACAATAATGCGTTCACTATGCTGTTTGTAGTAGCTTACCCGCATTCCTATTTTCCTATTCATTATTAAACCTACTCCTGCATTACATCTATTTGATTTTGTGTTTATAACCATGTAGTCACCTGACCAGAAGTCTTGTTCCTCCTGCCACCGAACTTCACTAATTCCCACTATATCCAACTTTAACCTATCCATTTCCCTTTTTAAATTTTCTAACCTACCTGCCCGATTAAGGGATCTGACATTCCACGCTCCGATCCGTAAAACGCCAGTTTTCTTTCTCCTGATAACGACATCCTCTTGAGTAGTCCCCGCCCGGAGATCCGAATGGGGGACTATTTTACCTCCGGAGTGTTTTACCCAAGAGGACGCCATCAGGATATAATTCTTAATTCCACGTACAACATGACCTTCGACTACATCTTTAAGAAAACGAAAATATTCATTAATTTAGGGAGATCCGCTTCAGTTGTACTAATTATTTATTTATACCACAACTGGTTTTGGGTCTGAATAAATAATTAGCAGAACTGAAGCGGCTCTCACTAAATTATCATGCCTCTCAGTATCGGATGTCCTACATACCAGACCTTCTGAAAACGAAAATATAGGGGCGTAAACATTTCCACAGGAATTATTTTTGATGCGCCGCCCCTTTTCCGCCACCCCCCCCCCACCCCCCCTCACTCCATCATCACAATGTGCTGAAGCCAGTCAAAATGGGTGGCCCGAATGGCCCGGCTAATTCTTGTCAGCCAAAAGCGAAACTTCGAATCATAATGAATCTTTCACTCTGAAGCGAAGTGTGCGCTGTTCTGCAATTTTCCAGCATATAAATACTTCTGTGCCTCATCGTCACATGAACCCAGAATAGTTGACTGGATAGCTCAGTCAGTAACAACAAAACCATACGTCTGGATTCGAGTCAAAGTTCGGCATGAAGTTTTGATTTGCCGGAATTGCACTATCATTTGTGGTATTATTTACAACAAATTGTTTCCCGCCTCATATAAAATACACACAATATAATGCAGAGCTTAGAGATACTGTTAACAGCACAGATCACACAAGACGACAAGAAAAATCATCTCTACATTATACTAACAAACGAACGACTGGTCTGTTCCAAAATTAATAAACATGTGGAGCTCGGAACGTTTGTCGGTAATAATTTTCTACGGACATCGCCGAGCGTATTTGTGAATTAATTTCGCCTGTCAATATCAGAGCATTCAGCTTGGTTCACTGCTCGAATCGAAAAACATATAGGCTGTAACTTAACACGACATTTCGTTTTCATTAAGTCCACGGTTTCAGGCATTGTTAAATTTCCACCGATGCAGCTTTTTACAGCTGATTTTTATTATTGTTTCAATTATTTTCGAGAGTCTTTACACAAAAGATCAATAGTATCTCAAGTGTTAAAGAACTGTGAGGGTTTGTAGGATTTAGCAAAAGATTGGAAACAGGTTTGAGTTTTAGCTCTAGTGTGCGCTTGTGATGTGTCAGGATAAACGTGAATAGATTGGCCTTATTCGCCACAACGTAAGGTATCACGTCATTTAAGTGGTGAATAACAACAGTATACTCGTCTGTTTCAGACTCTGAAGTCAGTTCTTTTTATTTCAGCACTATCTCTTCCACTCCTCCTACTGAACTTTTTTCAACGTACTGCCACAGCAGGCAACAAACTGAGGTAAGAAAAGTCATAAGATACCCCATAATATCATATCGGATGTCATTTTGCCCGTCGCAAAGCAGCACCTCGACGAGGCATGGACTCAGTAAGTCGTTTGACGCCCCTGCAGAAATATTGAGCCATACTGCCTCTACAGCCATCTATAACTGCGGAAGTGTTACCGGTGTAGGACTCTCGATTACGCCCCATAAATGTTCAATGAGACTACTGTCCGGCGATATGGGTGGCCAAATCATTCGCACAAATTGTCCAGAATGTTCTTCTAACCAATCGTGAAAAACTGTGACTCGGTGACATGGCGCATCGTCATCAATAAAAATTCCATCGTTGTATGGAAGTCTATAAATGATTGCAAATGGTCCCCATGTAGCCGAACATAACCATTTCCAGTCAATTATCAGTTCAATTGAATCAGAGGATCCAGCCTATTCCACGTAAATACAGACCATATCATTATGGAACTACCACCAGCTTTCACAGAGCCTAGTTGACTACTTCGGTCCATAGCTTCGTGGGGTTTCTGCCACACTAGAACACTGCCATCAGCTATTACCAAGTGAAATCGCGACTCATCTGACTAGGATACGGTTTTCTAATCGTCTTGGGCCCAACTGATACGGTCGCGATTCAAGGAGCGGCGCAGCAGGCGATGTCAGGCTGTTAGCAAATACACTCACGTTGGTCGGCTGCTCCCAGATTTTTCCGCAATGTCCAAACGAATACATTCGTCATCAGACCCAAATTGATTTCTGCCGTTATTGCACGCAGTCGTGCTTTTCTATTAGCACTGACAACTCTACCCAATGGCCGCTGCTCTCGGTTGTTAAGTGTACGCCGTAGGCCACTGCGCTGTCCTTGGTGAGAGGTAATGCCTGAAATTTCGTGTACTCTTCACACTCTTGACTCTGTGGATCTCGGAATACCGAATTCCCTAACGATTTCCGAAATGGAATGTCCCATGCGTCTAGCTCCACCTTGTAACCTCCCAGCAAAAATTAAAGAATGATTATTGACCATAAACCCACACAATAATATTGATTAAATAAAGAACCATGAACCGTATGTAACATCTCAACACAAATGATTAAACCTGATAAATTTTACAAGGACAGCAGCGCTGACCTTCGGCCCTGTGAAATAATTAAACCTGATAAATTTTATAAGGACAGCAGCGCTGACCTTCGGCCCTGTATTCTGAATAAAGAAGCAAAAATTCTTACCTTAGTAAAACTGCATCTATATCTGCTCTTATTTATCGACACAGCTTCGTGCAATGCTGGCGTATATTTAATTTTGATTCTTGGAGGAAATACATAGTAAATATTCTTTAAATTGAAATGAATCTTTTTCTTTAAAACAGTTACTTTATAAAAAAATTATTATTGGGGCATTTTTTGAACAAATTAATTACAATTAACATACATTACTAGATGTGCGCAATGCTGCTTCATTACCTTCTACAACAATACTCTTCGTCCACCACAATCCTGACCAGACTCACAAGAAGAGGACGCCGTCGACCCATGCCGACGCCCGCTCAGTACAACCGTCCACTCGCTACTCCTGTCGACTGACTACTCCCTCTGCCGACTCGCTATACGCAACTGCCGTCGTCTCGCGCGGTCAAGCGCAGACTAGCCACGATAAATAACTCTCTGGTCAGAGATTCTGTCGTGTCTCGCCATCGCTGGTAATGAATACATACGTGTTTCAACCTACCAACCCGCGTTCAGAGTCTGTTAATTCCCGCCGAGCACGCATAACCACGTCGTGCACCATTACATGAATCACCTGAGTGCAAATGACAGCTCCTCCAATACACGGTCCTTTTATACCTTTTGTACGAGATACTATCACCATCTGTATATGAAAATATCGCTATCTTACTACTTTTGTCACTCAGTGTGCAAACAAGACAGATTTCGTGTATCATAATACCCTGATGACGTACAGGCGTCCCACGTCTTGACGGATTCAAGCGGTTTCACCGTCGTGCGTCCACTTTCTGTAGATTATAATGAGATGACCTGCCGAGGAGCCAAGTTGTTTTCCAGGTACTCGATCTCAGCTACCGTACCATAACAAGATTCTCCATTAAACAATGACTCAAATAATTCGTATCTCTCATTCTTTACACACAGTATCAAGTGCATAACTCGTATACACAGATTCTTGATACTTCATAAATTCTGATTAAGCAGATGATAAACTTGGGGTTTGATGTAAAAAAATCTTCCCAGTTAAAACAAAAAATAATCTTCATTTCAGTTATTATTCTGTTCCTCATCATTTGTATAGAATTATGTATTTTAAAAATACCCTGAAAATAACACGGAGGTGACAGAAGTCATGGGATAGCGATATGCACATATACAGAGGGCGGTAGTATCGCGTGCACAAGGTATAAAAGAGCAGTGCATTAGCGGATCTGCCATAGACGCACGAGTCGCTGAGATGTGCAGCCGCGAGAAGGACGTACCTGTGCTTGCTAGCGACGCGAAGGGTGTGGCAGATCGCCGTCCGGCCGCCCTTGCGTCGTCGGCGGCCCCATATGGCCCCCCACTTACGACGACCAGTGCTATGGCTATGGATTTGATGGACACAGCTACGGAAACCTTGAAGACAGCGGTGTCTGCTCCGCTCCCCGATTCTGAAGGTGAGAGCTCCACCGTGCCTCAGCCACGCGGACGTAGCGGGAAACAGAAGAGGAGGGCAACAGCCGCGACGTCCGCTGATCGCAGCTCGCCGATCGAGAAGAGGGCCAAGCAAGATTTCGCCCCTGACGCCGACGGTTTTGTCCCGGCCCGGCGAACTGCAAGACGCATGCAGTCATCGACGACGCTTCCAACTGCCGTCGCCAACTCATTCGACGCGCTCGCTGACGCGCCGGACCAGCTGCCGCGCGATCCTGCGCCGAAGAAAGACTCCCATCTCCCGCCGGTGGTCCTCCAGTTTCGGACGCCCTATGGGGAGCTGCAGAAGTTGTTGCGCAGCTGGACAACGGCCGTGTACACCGTGAAGCCTGCCGGGCGTGACCTGTACAGGGTCACACTCCGCACTGCTGACGATTATCGCCGGGTCACTCAGGAGGCGTCTGAGCGTGGTATCCCATTCTATACCCACGCTTCCGCACCTGACAAGGTCTTGAAGATTGTATTCCGCGACCTCCCGTTCAACATGGAAGCCGATCACCTGCATCGTGAACTCGCTGACCTGGGCTTCTATATCCGGACAGTCGTGAAGATGAAGTCGCCTAAATCACGCGATGATATGCCGCTCTTGCTGGTCGTCTGCTCCGACACCGTGGAGAACCGCAAACTCTACCAATTGACGCGGGTCGCCGACGTTCCGGTTCAGACCGAAGATCTTCGCTCCCGGAGAGGCCCTGTGCAGCGCTTTCGCTGCTACGGGATCAATCACGTCGCGCGCCGCTGCTCTATGCCGGACAGATGTGTTAAATGCGCCGGCGCCCACGCAGGACGTGCTTGCCCCCGTCCGCCTACCGAGAAGCCGACATGTGCACTCTGTGGCGGTGCACACGTGGCCAGTTATCGTGGGTGTGAGGTGTGGAAGCGTGCCATCGCTCGCCAACGCGGCCAAACACCCGCGCCCCGTCCGAAGACGCCAGCAACGAGACGGCCCGGCGTCTCTTTCGCGGCGGAAGCATCAGGGGCGCCCTCCGCCGTCCCGACAGCGTCTGCCGCTCCTGCTCCCGCCGCATCCGAGGCCGTGCCAACACCTGAGGCTCCTGCGTCTCCACCACAGCTGCTAGTGGCGGAACCGGGAGCTGCCTCTCCCGGGACGTCGGCCGGACCGCGCCCCGCCAACCGCCGGCGCGGGGGTCGACGCCCCGTGGGTACCCAGCGCTCGGCACCGTCAGTCCAGCAGCCGCAGGTGGACTCTCACAGCGAAGCAGCCACGCCTCCCCCTTCCAGCGAGGGGGCCGCGCCTGCTGCCTCCACCGCTGACCTGGCCAACCTCGTCGCGCCGCTCACTGCCCTGGTGACCAGAGCCACGAAGTTGATCGAAGTCCTGTCGCAGCAACTCACTGCTGCAGTGCCGATGACCGCTCCGGCCCCGACCGCTGTCAACACTCACCAGCTGCACCATGGGCAGCGTTACAGGGCTCACGGTCGTCGCGTGGAATGCCAACGGCGTCCGCACTCAAGCCGGCGAACTTCGCCAATTTCTTCGAGACGAGGCCGTCGACGTCTGTCTCATCAACGCAACCCATCTGAAGCCTGGGGTCGACGTCAGGGCGGCAAACTACTCCAGCTATCGCACCGATCGACTCACGGCGGGTGGTGGGACAGCCGTTTATGTCCGCATTGGCATTCGTCATCACGTGATACAACTTCCACTACTGGCAACGCTGGAGGCCACTGGTGTCGTCGTTCATACCTCGGCGGGCGCCATCACGTACGTCGCTGCCTATCGACCGCCGTCTCGTCCACTGGACCCTGCTGACATCGATGCTCTGCTCTCCTTGAGGGGGCAGGTGTTCGTCGCCGGGGACTTCAATAGTAAACATGTCTCCTGGAACTCCAAGATCACCAATGCCGCTGGACGCTGCCTGCTCCGGGTAGCGGAACGTCACCATGCGCTTGTGGTAGGGCCGTACGACCCGACTATCTTCCCTGCCCGTGGCCTCCCGGATATAATCGACATCGCGATCGTCAAGGGCAAAGGGCATACCTCATCAGATAACTGCTACGACGAGGACGGCACTGTCTTCTGATCATGTCCCAGTGGTTTTTGATATAGACCTAGACGCCCTACAACAGCCCAGGAGAGGCCTCTCACTTGCTGGCATCGACTGGGACAGGTTTCAAGCAGCCGTGACGGACTCACTCTCCGCCGCGCCGCCCCCTGCGGAAGCTGGAACGGACGCAGCACTTCTGCACTTCGCGGCAACCATGATAGACGCCACCAACATAGCAACGCCGCCCCGACCAAGCACTCCGCCTGACTACTCCCACCAGCTGCCGCCGGACATCCTTGCGGCCATCACTGAGAAGAACCGGGTCTACCGGGAGTGGCAGAGGACAAGAAATGCCGACACCAAGCGCCTCCTCAACAGGATGCGTCGGGACATCCGGGCCGCCATCGACAACCATCGCCATCGCGACTGGAATAACAAGGTCGCCACCCTCTGCCTTAACGACGGCACGGCCTGGCGGACGACGAAGCGTTTCCTACGCCGAACGCAACGTATCCCTTCGCTGATGGTCCATGGTCAGGCTGTCTGCGAACCAGCTGCTAAGGTTGATGCCCTCGCAGACGTCTTTGAGGCTGCGTTTACGCCGACAGAAGACCCGACCGACGCTGTCCACGACGACATGGTTGCTGCCCGGCCCCCACGCTACTTGGAGGCACGCGACGACGATGACGTCATTGAAGAGACGACGGCGGAAGAGGTTTCGTCCATCCTGCGTGCCCTGAACCCCAGGAAAGCTGCGGGCCCAGACAAAGTTTCCAACGCCCTTCTCCAGAAGTTGCCGCCGGTGGCTGTCACTCATCTCGCCGACGTCTTCAATGAAATCCTCCGGTCCTGCAGTTTTCCTCAGTCCTGGAAGCATGCAGAGATCGTGGCGATTCCGAAGATGGGGAAGGATCTGCGCCAGCCCGCGAACTACAGACCTATTAGTTTACTGCCGGCCGTCTCCAAGGTCTTTGAAAGGGTGTACATCAGGCGGCTGCAGCGCCACGTTGACGAGGAAGGCCTCCTGCCCGAAGAGCAGTTCGGCTTTCGCAGGGGCCACTCGGCAGTTCACCAGCTCCTTCGGCTAGTGGATGATGCGTTCGTCGCCCTCGAGCAGCGCGAGTTCTTCGGCGCGGTGTTCCTGGACGTGTCGCGTGCTTTCGACAGTGTGTGGCACCGCGGCCTCTTATTCAAGCTTTTTGAACTTGGGGTCCCGACGTCGCACATCCGTCTCATCCGTTCCTATCTTGCCGATAGGACCTTCCATGTGCGGGCCGCGCATGGTTTGTCCTCCGTCCGCCGCATCAACGCCGGTGTGCCGCAGGGCTCGGTCTTGGGGCCGCTCCTGTACTCGCTGTACACTTCTGATGCGCCGAAGATCGACCGTGTGCGGCTCGCCCTGTACGAGGATGACACGGCTCTGTATACGAGGAGCCTCAATGCCGCCGTCATGCGGCGCCGTCTGCAGCTCGCCGTTGACACCCTGGCAGCCTGGGCAGTCAAGTGCCGTCTACAATTCAATGGGACCAAGACGCAGTTCCTGATCGTCACCAGGCGACTCGTTCCTGCAGGTCTGCAACCGCTCACCGTCGGTGGAAGCCCTGTCCCGTGGCGTCCAACGACGCATTACCTCGGCGTCACCATCGACCGCCGACTCACGTGGGTTCTGCACATCCGCGAAGTGAAGAAGAAAGTGCGGAACAGGCTCCGCATACTCTACCCGGTGCTGAACCCCGGCTCCCAACTACCACCACGGCTGGGCATCACTCTGTACAAGGCGCTGCTCAGCCCTGTACTCTAATACGCCGCCGTCGTCTGGGGGAACGCCGCCGTCACGAACCTGAAGAAGCTGGAGACACTGCAGAATCGCATCCTTCGGCTGGCCTTACACCTGCCTTACGATTTCCCCAGCGCTCATCTTCACGACGTCGCGGAAGTCCCTCTGCTCCGTGACCTCTTCCAGACGACCGCCCGCACCTTTTACGAACGTGCTGGCCGGTCACGCAACGCCCAAATCCGGACGCTGGGCCGAAAACTGCCGCGCAGCGTCACCACCCGCTGGCCACACCTGCTCGCTGCATAGCTAGCACTGCAGAACTGTGCTGAGGAGACACCCATGGAGACAAACTACACGTGAAGACGCATTACATCGGCATGCGTTGGAGGCAAAGCAATAACTGTTGCGAACTCCATCACACATCGGACGACAAGTTATCTCCGTGCAGATCCACGCGGTGATCTGCCATTTGTCCGCAGGTGATTCATGTGAAAATGTCTCGACGTGACTGTGGCCGCACGATGGGGATTACCGGACTTTAAACGCGGAATGATAGTTGGAGCTAGACGCTTGCGACATTCCATTTCCGAAATCGTTAGGGAAGTTAGTATTCCGAGATCCACAGTGTCAAGAATGCGCCGAGATTACCATATTTCACCTATTTTCATGCATTACCTCTCACCGAGGACAACGCTGTGCCCGACGGTCTTATCAGAAATCAATGTGAGACGTACGAATAGCGTATCCGGTTGAATAGCGTGGAGAAATTTGGCGTCAATGGGCAACGGCAGCAAACGACCGACGCGAGTGCCTTTGCTAACAGCACAACATCGTCTGGAGGGCCTCTCCTGGGCTAGTGACCACATCTGTTGAACCCTACATGACTGGAAAACCGTTGCCCGGTCATATGAGTGCTTCAGCGATACAGATAGCCGTACCGTAGGTGCAACCACAACGGAGGGGTATCTGTTGAGTGGCCAGACAAACGTGTGGTTCCTGAAAAGGGCAGCAGCCTTTTCGATAGTTGCAGGGGCAACAGTCCTGATGATTGGCTCATCTGCCCCAGTAATATTAAACAAAACGGCCTTGCTGTGCTTGTACTGCGAACGGCTGAAAGCAAGGGGAAACTAAAGTTGTAATTTTTCCCAAGGGCGTGCAGCTTTACTGTATGGTTAAGTAATGATGACTTCCTCTTGGGTAAAATATTCCGGAGGTAAAATAGTCCCCCATTCGGATCTCCGGGTGGGGACTACTCAGGAGGACGTCGTTATCAGGAGAAAGAAAACTAGCGTTCTACATATCGCATCGTGGAATGTCAGATCCCTTAATCGGGCAGGTAGTTTAGAAAATTTAAAAAGGGAAATGGATAGGTTAACGTTAGATATAGTGGGAATTAGTGAAGTTCGGTGGCAGGAGTTACAACAGTTCTGGTCAGGTGAATACAGGATTGTAAATACAAAATCAAATGGGGTTAATGCTGGACTAGATTTAATAATTAATAAAAAATAGGAGTGCGGATAAGCTACTACGTACAGCATAGTGAACGCATTATTGTAGCCAAGATAGACACGAAGCCCATGCCTACCACAGTAGTACAAGTTCATATGCCAACTAGCTCTACAGATGATGAAGAGACCGAAGAAATGTAAGATGCGATAAAAGACAGTATTCAGGTAGTTAAGGGAGACGAAAATTTAATAGTAATGGGGGATTGCAATTCAATGGTACGGAAAGGAAGAGAAGGAGAAGTAGTAGGTGAATATGGACAGGGGGTAAGGAATGAAAGAGAAATCCACCTGGTAGAATTTTACGCAGAGCATTACTTATTCATATCTAACACTTGGTTTGATTCATGAAAGAAGGTTCTATACGTGGAAGAGGCTTGGAGACACTGGAAGATTTCATGTAGATTATATAATGGTGACACAGGGATTTAGGAACCATGTTTTAAATCGTAAGACATTTCCAGGGGCAAATGTGTACTCTCACCACAATTTATTGGTTATGAACTGTAGACTAAAACTGAAGAAACTGCAAAACGGTAGGAATTTAAGGATATTGGACCTGAATAAACTGAAAGAACAAGAGGTGGTAGATAGTTTCAGAGGGAGCATTAGGAAACGATTGACCAACACAGGGGAAAGCAATAAGAAGAAGAATGGATAGCTTTCAGAGATGAAACAGTGAAAGCAGCAGAGGATCAAGTAGATAAAACGACGAGGGCTAGTAGAAATCCTTGGGTAACAGGAGAGATACTGAATTTAACTGATTAAAGGAGAAAATATAAAAACACAGTAAATGAAATAGGCAAAAAGGAGTACAAATGTCTCAAAAATGAGATCGACAGGAAGTGTAAAATAGCTAAGCAACGATGTCTAGAGGACAAATGTAAACACTTAGAGGCATATATCATTAGGGCTAAGATAGATACTGCATACTGGAAAATTAAAGACACCTTTGGAGAAAAGAGAACCACCTGTATGAATATCAAGAGAGCAGATGAAAAAACACTCAAAGAAGGTAAGGCAGAAAGGTAGATGGTGTATATAGAGGGTGTATATAAGGGCAGTGTACATCAGAGTAATATTATGGAAATGGAAGATGACGTAGATGAAGATGAAACGGAAGATATCATACTGCGTGAAGAATTTGACAGAGCACTGAAAGACCTAAGTCGAAATAGGCCCCGGGAGTAGACAACATTCCATCAGAACTACTGATAGCCTTGGGAGAGCAGCCACGACAAAACTCTAACATCTGGTGAGCAAGATGTATGAGACAAGTGAAATACCCTCAGACTTCAAGAAGAATATAATAATTCCTATCCCAAAGAAAGCAGGAGTCAACAGGTATGAAAATTACCTAACTATCAGTTTAATAAGTCATGGCTGCAAAATACTAACACAAATTCTTTACAAACGCATGGACAAACTGGTAGAAGCCGAACTCTGTGAAGATCAGTTTGGACCTGTAGAAATGTTGGAATACGCGATGCAATACTCACCCTACGGCCTATCTTAGAAGATAAATTAAGGAAATGCAAACCTACGCTTCTGGCATTTGTAGACATAGAGAAAGCTTTTGACAATGTTGACTAGTATACTCTCTTTCAACTTCTGAAAGTGGGAGGGGTCAAATACAGGCAGCGAAGGCTATTTACAATTTGTACAGAAACCAGATGGCAGTTATAAGAGTTGATGGGTACGAAAGGAAAGCAGTGATTGAAAGGGAGTGAGACAGGGTTGTAGCCTATCCCCGATGTTATTCAATCTATAAATTTAGCAAACAGTAAAAGAAACAAAAGCAAAGTTTGGAATAGGAATTAAAATCCATGGAGAAGAAATAAAAACTTTGAGGTTTGCTAATGACATTGTAATTCTGGCAGAGCAGTTGAACGTAATGGACGGTGTCTTGAAAGGAGGATATAAGATGAACATCAACAAAACCAAACTGACAATAATGGAATGTAGTCGAATTAAATGGGTGATGCCGAGGGAATTAGATTAGGAAATGAGACACTGAAAGTAGCAGATGAGTTTCGCTATTTGGGGAGCAAAATAACTGATGATGGTCGAAGTAGAGAGAATATAAAATTTAGACTGTTAATGGCAAGGAAAGAATTTCTGAAGAAGATAAATTTCTTAACACCGAGTATAGATTTAAGTGCCAGGAAGTCGTTTCTGAAAGTATTTGTATGGAGTGTAGCCATGTATGGAAGTGATTCAAATGGTTGAAATGGCTCTGAGCACTATGCGACTTAACTACTGAGGTCATCAGTCGCCTAGAACTTAGAACTAATTAAACCTAACTAACCTAAGGACATCACACACATCCATGCCCGAGGCAGGATTCGAACCTGCGACCGTAGCGGTCGCTCGGCTCCAGACTGTAGCGCCCAGAACCGCACGGCCACTCTGGCCGGCTATGGAAGTGAAACATGGACGATAAATAGTCTAGACAAGAAGAGAATACAAGCTTTCGAAATGTGGTGCTACATAAGAATGCTGAAGATTAGATGGGTAGATCACATAACGAATAAGGAGGTGCTGAATAGAACTGGGGAGACGAGGAATTCGTAGCGCAACCTGACTAAAAGAAGGGATCGGTTGCTAGGACACGTTCTGAGGCATCAAGGGATCACCAATTTTGTATTGGAGGGAAGCGTGGAGGGTCGCTACTACCATTAACATCCAGCTAGAACTCTAGTGCCTGAATCCGAATTTTGATGGCAGAATGTAGCAGATCATGGGCTTCACTTGCTCCGGTTCAGTGCTTCCTTTCCTGCATAATTTCTAACAGCAAGAGATAACTTTAAAAATAATTACGAAGTCAGTAACGATTATTCATGTTGACTCCGTTACAGATTATAGAAACTTTAAGTGGAATTCTAGTTACTAAGGTGATATTACGTTTTGCACGTCTCTCTGTACCGAAATTTTTTAACACTTTGTGTACGCAAGAAGGTTCACGTCAGGCCCATATATTACGACGGATTTATGATATTAACAGCCTGTAATATGGCTGGAACCCAATTACTTAAATAGCAGTCGTTTTAAATGCCTTGGAAAGCATCCTCTTACTCGTATTTCTTGTTAAGATGTCAATATCTCTTTTGATTAATTCCACCATTTTTATCGTTCTTTTCGATTAAACAAATTATTACTCGTGTTCTAAAATGACACTCATACCTAAATATCACTTCCAGTCCATATTTGGTTCTATCTATTGATGATATGGTCCAACTGACATTTTCTTTCCTGAGTGCGAGGGCGTGCTCAAAAGTAAAGCTTAAATAAAACAAACATTATTAACATTCTACATCTTTATTCTACAAATATACGTATTTGCAGCCCTCTACAGCTAGGGGGCTCCGAATTGTAACGTGTAACATAGCAGTGTATAAAGTAGCTATGCCCGTGCAAGCGCTTGGACTCACTGTCATCGATCGACCTCCATGCAGTCCCGACTTGGCCCCATCCGATTTTCATCAGTTTCCAAACCTAAAGAACACTTTCGAGGACTTCATTTTGATAGTGATGAAGCGGTGCACGCAGAGGTGAAATTTGGCCCCGTCAATGAATTTAAACATTCTAAAGTGACGGTATGAACAAACTAGTGTCTCGCTGGGAGAAACGCGTTCGTCGTCAGGATGATTATTAAAAAAATAAAAGATGTAGACATGAAGAATAAAAATGTAGAATGTTAATAACGTTTGTTCTATTTCAAAAACTTTAAGACTTTTGGCTTAAAGAATTTGGAGGCATTACTTTTCAGAACATCCTCATGTTTACAATATACCCTCTTCTCTTGGTATCCACAAAGATAGTGTTTGCTACAACCAGTTGAAACCCATAGTAGAGTCTAAAAGCCTGTCTCCCCTACTGGTTCTTTTCTCCATCCCATATTCTCCAGTAACTCTGCCTTCTCCCTTGCCAATACTATAGCATTCCAGTCACACAAGAGGTTAAGATAATTCTCTCATTCCACATATGTGTTAAATTTATCAATTTTTACACGTATTATTCCTAGTTGATCATCACCGGTTTTTGGGGTGAGCGTTTGCGTTGATCTCGTGTCAGTTCTGAGACGAATAATTTGGTAACTCCAGTGCACGTCATAACTCTTACGTACTAATCTTCTCATAATGAACCAAATATGATTCAGAGGCTGTGGTACGCTATAGACGTCTGGCAAAAGTCTCTGTCCTTATCTTACCAACCCATACTAGGCAAAACTTTAGCCAGTCCGTCTCTGTCTTTAGATTTTATAGTTTCTCCGAAACATTCACACTTTTCATATACATCACCCCCATACGTATAACGATAAACCAATTCTGAAAACCCTCATCCGAATGTCCAAACGGGAAATTGTTTTCACTTGAAATTTAGTGCAGAGGAAGAGGTCGATATAAAACGTATCAAGTATACTGCATTTCTTGTTTACACAATTTTTGTACATTAAATATCATCTAGAAACGACGTCTTGTAACACCTTAACTTGTTGGTCAGTTTATTCTTTTTTTTGTGCAACAGTCTTAGATCGAAAATAATTATCCAGTAAATCTGCGCTTCATTTCAATATGTCCAGTATAAACTACGTGTCTTATTTGCAACAACTTACTGTTGACTAGTCTAATGACCACTTGAGACTTCGCCCTCAAATTTTCATTCATTACTGTTCGGCTTTGACTTAGACTTGTTTTTCTGACATTGTTAGTTGTTTCGTTAACGGTATGAATAGTTTTATTGGTCAAGAGTTTCAGGATATGCATGGTAACGGCATCACAATACTGACGCACCTGAGGATTTTTGCTTTGCTCTGTGTTTTGTGTTTTGGTGCTAGCATATTAAGGCTTTTTCCTGTTGTGAACCTGTTTTCACATAAAAGTAACTGGAGCAACAAATCGAATAAATCTTAGTTACATTATTACTTGTAACGAGCTCCCCTAGCCTACAGGATACTTACACTAAAATACTTAGAAAATACCTAAAAGAATAACTGAAATTTTGTCGGTGCAGTTCCGGGTTTACGCTCTATAGGCCCATACTGTTGATTTCTGTTGGTTTTTCCGTGTTTAGGGACAGATTCACAGTACAACGGCATGAGGTTGTTCTCGACCTGTAGATATTCTTCTAGGCATATGCCCGACATTGTAGAGAGTGTACTTGAACCACTTCCTGTCTTACACAATTTGCGTTAGGAACGTCCACCTGCTTAGCTAGGTGGTAACATGCCCGCCGCCCATGCAAGCGGGCCCGGGTTCGATTCCCGGGCGGGTTGGAGATTTTCTCCACTCGGGGACTGGGTGTTGTGTTGTCCCCATCATCATTTCATTCTCATCACCGGTGCGCAAGTCGCCCAATGTGGCGTCGAATGAAATGAGACTTGCACTTGGCGCCCAACGTCCCCGAATAGGGGCCTCCTGGCCAACGATGCCATACATTCATTCATTTTTGCGTTAGGAACGAAGAAAAACTAACTGTCTGTATGCACATGTATCCCGCGCTCTCTTATATTGGTCTCATAGTCTCCACTCAGCGTATACGAAGGAAACAGTATAACTTTTTTTTTTAATTTACCTAGGAGAGTTCTGATAGAGCAACTTCCGCCTTCCTCCAATGACTCCCTTTTAAGTTCCCTGAACACGTTTTCAATTCTGTCACGAGTGCTACACTACAATCTTAGCCCCTTGTAACCCAGATCTTATGGTACCTTCCGTCAAGCACACTTTTTAAAGACCCT
The DNA here is from genome assembly GCF_023898315.1 of Schistocerca nitens. Classification (NCBI taxonomy): domain Eukaryota; kingdom Metazoa; phylum Arthropoda; class Insecta; order Orthoptera; family Acrididae; genus Schistocerca; species Schistocerca nitens. The sequence goes on from NC_064615.1 coordinate 670,390,065, forward strand.
ACATTTTGGAGCAGTCACTTAAAAAAGTACGGACTAGAATTTTGTGTAGGTTTCTTTTAACAGACGCAGCGCATTTTCCTGAGTAGCCTCCGAACAGAACTGTTTCACTCTCCGTCGCTACTGATATATTCATATTTCGATCACTTTACTGTTCTTCCTGTGAAAACGATTGTTGAGGGTGCTTTCTCTTCCGGAAGCCATTAGTCGTCAGAGTCCGCTAGTTTTATTCAGAATCTTAGCAGCGGCTGGGATAGAAGACGGTGTCTTGCGGATTTGTGGTCAAAGACACGGAGCACCGGAGCACTAAATTTGGTAATAAGACAAATTAAAAAACATAGTATAAATTTATTAATTAAAAAGTAAATGATCAGTAGTAACTGTTGTCTTCTCGACTAGCTGTTTTGCGAATGACCATGGACTGTCACACATTCCAGAACTTTAGGGGAATGATATACGTCTACAGTGACTTTCAGTAACATATGTTCGTCATTTTTAAGGCTCTTCTGCATAAAGGTAGTAATATAGTAATTAAACTTTAATACTTCCTGTGTAAGATTTACACTATTTGATCAATAGCACTCGGACAGCGCTATGCGATGAGGAATTGACCGCTAGGAACTACCAGAGTTAAACCAAGACCAGGCAGACATCATGTACTGGCGAAGGTGCCTTCGAGCATCAAGGAGGTTGGTTGTAAGAAAATCACGTGAATGGGAGTTAAAAACAATGTGGTACAATAGTCGAACATCTCCTCATCAGCCACACGTTTCAGTACTCAGTGCTAAGCGATGCTTGAGGTGGTGTATAATGCGACGCCAGTGGGCAGCGGTGCATCACTGGGAACCACGGATTTGAAGTGATGAATCACGCTCAACCCTGCGGCAGTCCAGTGTAACAGTTTGGATTTATCGAATACCTGGAGAGCGTTATCTGCTATCACGTGTAGCACCAGCAGTGAAATACGGAGCAGACGATGTTTGAGTATGGTAGGCTCTTCCGTGGATGGAATGTGGTCCTCTTATTGCGCTTAAGAAAACGCTGAATGTGGAAGGATATGAACACCTTTGCAGCTCTAAGCATTGTGTACAATAAAGGAACAGTTTGGTGACAGTGATTCTTTGCATCAGCATGACGATATGCCCTGTCATAAAGCAGCGTGTGAGGCAATGATGCGTGTACAATGGACTGACATGCCCAGAGTCCCGATCTGAACCCAATGGAACACATTTTGGGATGCGCCAGAATGTCGACTTCGCTCCAGCCCCATCGCCCAACATCACTAGCATCTCTAGTTTCAGATTGTGAGGAAGAATTGGCAGCCATTCCTCCGCAGTCATTCAGACACCTCACTGACAGTTCTAGTGGCCATAAGGCGAAGGGTGGACACAGCCCATATTAATGTTCACTAATAGGTGTCTGCATACTCTTGATTAGATACTGTACACATTCCTACTCTCACTGACACAGGGAAGGCCGTCTGCCATATCCGTTGATAACTAGTACTGTACTTCTAATTCTGAACCCTTAAGCTCTGTTACACAAACTCGTGGTGCTTCACCAGCAGCAGCACCAGCAGCAGCTCACTATTGTCATCGGTTACATTCTTCATCGTCCGCACAGCTACAACATCGTAAGGCCGCTAAGTGACAAATTATAACTAACAGTATACAGGCATCACTAAGTGGCATTTCTTTCACAAATTTTTATGACTGACTTTCTTGAATAATAACCTGCAATAGTTAAAACTTTTAGGGCACCTGTGTTGTCATTGTCCTCACACAGATTACCAAGCAGCGTCCCTTTCCTTTCATGCAGTCACCGAGTGTCGCAAAAATATGAAAATTGATGAACTATTTACTGCCAGTTCTGTTTGTTTGCTAACGAGCAGTTTCAATCTAAATTTTGCCGCCTCAGTAACTGTTATTCTTGTCTTGCACAACAAAGGCTTAACTGATTTGCAATTTTTGGTATTAACTTCATTCACTTAAAGTAAAGTAAAATTTCACTGGCAAAACTAATTACTAAAGATACAGCGCAAATTAAGAATGCGCAATTTCATTTATTCTGTGACTTCGGCTGGCTTAATACGTACTTTATTGTTTATCTTAAAAGTAAAATCACTTTCTCATATGTTTAAGGTAATTTAAATTCAATCTTTCAATAATTAAAAGTAAATTGCTTGCCGTTTTCCAAATTTTGCATTATGTTATGCTGAAGTTACTAAAAATCATTTTCTTACGTAACAAAGTTTCAGTTACAATCGCTCATTTATCTGAACAGCAATTTCATTTAACTTTGCTTTCAAAATTTAGTATTTCATATTAAGTAATTGCAAACTCCGTGCTTTCCAATCCATTTATTTTCTCGTGAACTGTTGTGTCATGGAGAAGCGTGAGAACCTTCAGTTGCGACGCTAGTGATCATTTTCTTAATTTTCTTTGCCATTACCTTTCTTAGGAATCTGGATATTCATTGCCCTAGTGGGCTGGCGGCCGTTTGATTATCCTTTTCTTCTAATCAGTATTTTTTGTATTAAATGGTATTTGGTACCCTTTTCCTCCCTCTGTGGTTCGCGAAGATTGCATTAAATTCCACCCATTTCAAAATTGATATCAGTATTTAGATTAGGTTTAAAATAGATTCTTCCTTCACAAGGGTCTGTTGCACCCTTTCCTCCTACTAATTGGTATTATTTTTCTTCGAAAACGATAGACTTACTCACTGTACTATTCCATTAGGCATACATGATCACGGCCAATTACATCGCAATCCAGTAGGCCGATAAGGAAGGGGGAGGTGTTTCTGTCACACTGCAGAAGAATATGATTTCGACCACATCGCAGATATTATATCATTTTGCTGTAGTCACCAGTAGAAGTGCAATCTTATCTTTTTCGTGAGTATGCCCCAAAAGTGACTGTAAATATTTCAGAGAGCCCGTAACCCGTAATCATCTAGTAAATATTTCTGAACCGGATACCTTATGAAGAGGCAATTTTTGTGGGTGGGCGGTTGCTCAGACATCCACCCCTCCCCAAGTAAAGCCGTGGTGGTGCAGGTCTACAGGAATGGCATTCGGGAAGACTTTCACTTCCGTAGGCCGCTCCAGTGGACGACTATTTACTCGTACAGAACAGCGCTCAGTCACACAGATGTCGGTTCCAGGACGAATAACTTCGATAACAAACATTTCAGGGTGCTAAGTAAGCAGTTCGACTTCAATCACAAAGAGCATATGTGGAATGCATATGGAAGACGTATTCCTGCGAACAGTCATCACACTCATCAAACGCTATTTACAAAAGCATGTGATGTACTTGTTATTGGTTAGCCTCGTGCACATTTTTCATCTCTTTTTATACAATGGATAACGTTGTGGTTGAATGGTTCTGAGCACTATGGGACTCAACTGCTGTGGTCATAAGTCCCCTAGAACTTAGAACTACTTAAACCTAACTAACCTAAGGACATCACACACATCCATGCCCGAGGCAGGATTCGAACCTGCGACCGTAGCGGTCGTGCGGTTCCAGACTGTAGCGCCTTTAACCGCTCGGCCACTCCGGCCGGCTGATAACGTTGTCCCAGAACGTAGTTTAAAATAGTTCTAAACACCCCGTTCTGTCCAGAGTTTTCCAGAAACCCCCCTCGGTTATTGGAAATCCTCTCTCGAATGTCCTCAATTGAAGTTTTGCTCCTATCCCAGCTCGCTGGCATTTAGCTGAAAAGAAAAAATCTTTCCAACATCCAGTTTTGTTGACATGAAGAGGAAATTAAAGATAAGGAGCAGCTGAGCTTCTTGGGATGTGCCTGAACGTTTCGACAGTTCTGTATCGGCCCGTCTACCCACTCGGGACGAGAATAGAAGATATAAAATACAAAATCGTAAACAGTATCTTGCAATTCTGCTATAGTCTTGCTCGGAGCAATAAATTCCCTGTTAACTTTACTTGTCCTCTGCTAAATCGAAGTTTCAGTTGTTTGCTAGGGCAGAAATCCACTACTTCATTTGTGTTCTCATAGTGATTAATTTTTTACATTCTATACGTAACTTATTGAATTAATATTATTCCTGTTAATTTTTCCAGTTATTGAAAAACACTCCGTCAGAACAGGTCTTGGAAAGCCCAATGGCCGCTCGGGGTAGCCGCCCGGTCACAGGCGCCTTGTCGTGGTTGAGCTAACCCCTTGGAGGTTCGAGTCCTCCCTCGGGCGTGTGTGTGTGTGTGTTGTCATTACCGTAAGTCAGTTTAAGTTAGGTTAAGTAGTGTGTAGGCCTAGGGACCGATGACCTCAGCAGTTTGGTCCCATAGTACCCTACCACAAATTTCCAAAAGAAATTTCCAAGGCCCAATGCTACCGATCGATTGCCATACCATCCTCAGTCGACAGGCGTCACTGGGTCCGGATATGGAGGGGCGCCACAAGGACTGAGTGCGCTCCGCTTGCCAACAGTGCTGGCAGAATTAGCTTTGGCGATCTGACGGGAACCGGTCTTACCATTGCGGCAAGGCCGTTATCTGTTACTTAAAACAGCGTATTTAAATTAGTGGTGTTATTTTTTCGTGTTATTACTTTTTCGAAACTTCTAAGGTTACTAATAGAATTGCGCTGTGCTTTCGAAACATGCTGAAACGTTCCCGAATAGGAAATACCTGCACCAAAGAAAGACCTAGTGCCTTTCTCATTCCAGTTGCCTTCCTGTTCACTTTCACCTTTTATGCTGTATAGTGAATATGTGAAATACAACAACGCGTAACCTCCGCTTAGCCGCCACTGATACACAGAGTGCTATATAAGTATAGGACATAGGAAAAAAAACTGAATGTCATTGAATGGTTGAGTGGGAAAATGGGGTCAGGTCCCTGAAAGTAATTGTCTCAGGAGACACACAAAACTTTTTTACTGCGCAATACGTTTAAGCTTGGTGTCGTGGAGTTACCATGTGCCATATCCCTAGAGTGAAACTGTATACACCATTACAACACACTTTAGTCATCGAGTGTGGTCAGTAATCGATTTCCAGTGTACTGGAGACGTCCTGTTTTCGAACCTGGTGATGTTAATCAGGCAGCTAGCGTTCTGTTTGGATCGGAAGTATTATAATTACAAGAGAGTATGTTAGGGCACACGTGTAAAGTATACAACGACAAGCACAATACACCAAAGCAGACAATGATCGTCACGAGCAGATGCTGTTATAAAGCGTGTCCGCTCGTCAGGTATGTGTTTTTTATTTTTTATTTTTTTACGTTGCCTAGTTTTCTTTCCTATTGGAACAGATCCATTTTAGGCTTGTTTACGTGGACATGACCCCTTATCTAATTCAATATCATCCTAACGAACACTTCTGTTGATGGAATATGACCCCCTGTTATACCAAACGATGCGTACAGATATAAAGATCAGTTACCTCCGGCAGATCTGATTTGAAAAAAAAAAGTGGGCATGACCCCCTTCTCCACTTCACCGATTCAGTTTTACATTCGTATTTCACAATGCTTCAGTACAACACTTTTCTTGGCATTAATAGGTCTATGGAGTGTGTAGCCTTGGCTGTATCGTACTACCAACTGTCTCTCAGCATTGATGTGTGAAATTAATTTCCAACCTTTGATGAATAAATAGAACTTCAGGAAATACGGACCTTTATTGTTCGATTATATTCCTTGAATCTCTTCCATTGTGGAAGTGGGTATCTGTGTGTCACACTTGTGGAATTAGGGAATAATGATTACTGTTAAAAGACTCGTTAACACATGGTTACTGGACACAGAACACAAACTCTATATGGACAAGGATGAGGAAAGGTTGTAACTGTGTCCTTCTCAAAGAAACCCATCACGGCATTCGCCTCATTACATTTAGGGGAACAACTGAAAAGCAAAATATGGGCTGCCTGACTGGTTTCTGAACTCCCAAATGCTGCTCTGTCTCACTCGGTAGTACCTTTGTTGTACCAGTTTTTGTTTACGTCAATTTGTGCAGCAAGATTCGAGATACAAATACGGATGCAGAACAAGAAGGAGAATTGTTAGAGGATACCGCGACAGAACATAACTGAAATAAATCCTTCGGCTTGGTGAATTTTTTTTGTAAATTTAATACATTTTGCCATCTACAACGTAATGATCACGTCTAATGCCATGCGGTTCATCCAGTTCTTTATTAATGTTCAGGTAAAGTTTTTCATTTACTTCATAGACGTCTCCTTAAATGCCCGAAACAATTACTTTAGTACGGTTTTTAACACTTGAATTCAGGAACTTGAAAAGCTAAAGAAACGATCAATTTATGACATAATTTTTCCTGAAGCGTATATTTTTATACTCAGTTAGTAAATGTGGAGTCATGGTGAACAACAAAAATTTCACTTTTTGCAAGGAAAGACACTTTTGTCGAACTAGAGACCTCGGTGATTGATTGTTTTGAAGATAATTTAATTATGCGACACATCTATATTTATTTCTAACGAAATTACCGGTTTCGTTGATTATACGAGTAAAACGTAGACCGTGGTTGAGTCGAACTGAGAATTGTTGATGCAGGACAAATCCGGCAAATTCCTTAGAAATAAGTGTGACTGTGCTTGGTAATTAAATTATTCTCAATTTTTACCCTTCTACATGTCCTCATTTCACGTTTTCAACCACTAACTCCATCGCGCTTTCCTATCACAGATTCGTTTCTTCTTGGAGGCAACTACCAGGAAGTGATATTATTCAAATATGACACTTGTGCTTTAGCAGTCTCTTTTATCCTAAGAGCTGAAAGTATAGTTGCAAGAAGGAGGTAAGGTAATGGACATAGCAACATTAATTCACATCCAATGACGGTTTATTTTGAGATGTGATCAATCATAAGTTCCTTCATATTCCATTTATTACTGTCATTTGTTGTTCATAAACAAAATTATCAACTGCCGCAGATGTATTAAGCGGAAGAACTAATTGCACCGCATCCATACAAATGTGTGTTTTCTGTGTAAATACAAAACATTATACAATAAAGTAACGATGGGACGTACTGAATCAATTAATCTCACGCTATTATATTTATGTTGATGGTATTCCTTTTTTATTTTTTTACAGTAGTCGATCTTTTTATTATTTTTGTGTCGCCCTGAGTCTCCGTCTGTAGCGTGATAACCTTTGCACTTCCACATACCAACGATGGAGAAATTCTGTTAGTCTTAGCGGAACACACATTGTAAATTATAAAAAATGACGCGTCACTCCCCTTCTCTCCACATTAGTTATCTCTTTGCCTGAGTGTAAGATTCTCAGATGTGGCGACCGACTGAATTTTATGGTAATTGACGTAAATGAAATTATAACAATACAACTATCGCCAGAGGGAGCAAAAGATCATTTTAATGATTGTTATAGATACTTTAGTAGCAAATATCTGAGCTAGTTTTCATCGCCCATTATCTGTCAATATTATTTAATTGGGACGTGTATCTGACGGGGTCGAAATCCAACAGAATCATTGATAAGAGACGAATTGTCGAATCAGTCACAACAATTTCTTCCGTGTAATAAACGCAAGATGCATTAAAACGATCGGCCTCTAATCTCACGGCCGCCATTTGCTATGAGCAGTAACGAATTAATGACTGAACGCGCTGCGCGTTCCGTCGTTATGTACCTTGACAATAATTTGCCGTCTTCGCTATTTTAGCCAAAACGATCTGAAACAGTGTTAACTAGTACACAAACACGTACATAGCCACACTAGGAGAACTTATGATAAAAATAATAACAAAGTTTTTTTTACATTTGTTTCATATTTAATTCTAAGAACAAAATCAGCAACAGAGAATGTGCACGTGTTCCGTGAGGCAGACCGAGTAAGAAGACATGAAAAACATGCAAGCCGTGCTCTTACGAAAAGACATGTGTTTCGTTTCAGCCACAGGCTGGTTTATATCATTGATTTTCTGTAGCGTTTAGTTTTGCATTAGACAGTTCTTGAGGTACGAAAGATTTACGTAAATCTTTCACAGATTTATACAAAACTAAATTTGAACAATTTTTACTGAATACAGTGCAAAGTAGACTCACTGTCTTGAGATGTACGGTCGATGGTAGATGAATTGAGAATGTTTCTTACTGAATACAATGCAAAGTAGATTTTTTATCTTCACCTACTCAGTGGCGTCGGTATCGGCGTGGGGGAGGACGCTGGGCGCCGTTCCCTCCCCCTCCCCCCGAGGTGTTTACTACAGACAAGTCCCAGCATGTGATCAGTTTGGTCGTAGTAGACTCCGCCGACAATTGACGATCGCGTACAGACAGTCGGATAGGCGTTAGTGCTGCCAACCCTCATCAGCATCCCGCGGTTATGACGAAACAAGCCGAAAAAGGCAGAATCAGTGCAAGGTAGAGGATGGCGTGCGCAAAACTGTTAGTGTCTAGATCCCTGATCAAATCACCTATCATCGTCAAAAAAAAAAAAAAAAAAAAAAGTGCAGTTAGTTAACGTGGTCATGTTCTGCAATTACAGGGACTTGTGTTATACACTGGTTTTACATTCGTGCTTGCTGCCTTTACAAATTACTGATACTAAAAGTAAACTGATTTGTTTTGCTCCTACTGAAGCCCATAGTTTAGTGCCCTCTTATTTGCTCTAAATACTCCTCCACGTGGACTACAAGAGTGGGGATGGGGATAAGCCGAGCACAACGAGAAGTTTAAACTTGTACACACATTCAGTACAATGCAGCAACAATTAAGTCCATAGCAGAGCCCTATATGGTCAGCTGCCATTTTTCACACCAACTCTTCGAGGAACTGGTGCACATAGCATTATCGCCTGTGTTTCTCACAACCGTTTGTGTTATTATTGACCTGTAGATTGACGGGAAATTACCTTTTTGTCGAATTCATCACTCGTCATTCCCCTATTTGCAGCTGAGCGGAGGAAAGTATCTTTTCATTGTGCACATTCGCATTTTCTGTTAGCACTTTTTTCACGTCAGTGAAACAGCTTCATGCACTCAGTGTTATAGCATCTCCACTTCATTCTCCGAAAGCGGTATTTTGGAGAATACTGTTCATGTGTCAGAGCATTTGTCGTTTTCTTCACAAAAACTGGCGTTTCTTTCGTTCCAGTACCCGTATCAAGATAATTATTCTTTGCGAAGAACTTTCACATTATACATGCTTGTCTTTTACAAAGTATGCGATAGGGTACACATAGATTATTAACTGTGGATCCTGCTACTAATTGGCTGTGTGTTCCAATTGTGGAATAGGCCGGTCAGATACTTACATCTTGGACCATTACACTAAACAACAGAAATAATTTTGCAGAAAAGGTTACGACACAAGGCTTTCTATATTCACACATGACGTGATTTAACGTACCTAACTTTACAGAATGAGATATAAAATAGTATATCACAAAGTGCATGAGTGATACTAACGGCCAATGTATAAAAGAAATTCCCTAACAACATCATGTTCTCAAACCTTTACAACAAGTCATAGCTCGTTTTGCCTATTCATACCATATCAACACATGTACAAAGAAATAATTGAAACAATATTATAGGGATAAGATAGGTCATTACTTAAATCTAAAGAGGGTTAGTAAAAACACAGTATAATTCTACAATCTAAGTATCAATTTCTAAGCCTGGTACTTGAAGTAAAGAATGGAATGGAGTGTAATTTTTCGCACTGTCATTTAAATCTACATACAATACTCTGTTGCTGGCCGAAGAGTTTCAGTTCTGTGTAGTGCTTATCTCTAGGTCTTTGGATGGCAAATACATTATTATACTTGACAAAATATGGGTTTTAAGTTTTCCCTTGCGCAGACTTTTGCTAAGAAAATATTTTCACTGTACCTGCCAGTATAATTACCTCAAATGATGGTAGTTAGATATTTTGCTCTGTAAACTCTCTGAAGCTCTCCTCGCGCACTTCAAATTGGATCCCAACAAGCACAATGATTTTATTTATAGCGAGTTTCGTATATCAAGTGCATGCCTCCTCCTGCTTTTGAAACTGATAACAGCAGACTGCTGTGTTATGACAGTGAAGTTTCAATGATCCTCCAACGCAGCATCCTACATATCTCCTGCCTCACTGCTTCTCTTTTTCCCCATGGAATGGAATAAATTTAGTGTGAAAAGATGTCATGGGGGACAACGATCGTATGATATTTGTAACCTTTTATTACTCTGGTTTTACTGGAGAATACCTAAGCAAATGACACTAATAACTTTGCCAGTTCATCCTTCTGATGGTTGTTAACGCACCCAAAAATGGCTCAAATGGCTCTAAGCACTATGGGACTTAACAACTGTCATCAGTCCCCTAGACTTAGAACTACTTAAACCTAACTAACCTAAGGACATCACACACATCCATGCCCGAGGCAGGATTCGAACCTGTGACCATAGCAGCAGCCGGCCTAAGGCACCCAGATTCTTGCATCTGTGGCTTAAATATTATTCACATCAGACAAACACCTTTCTTCAGCCGCTGACAAATGCTCCTCACATTTTTAGTCAACGAGGTTACTGTCTGCCCACAGTACCTTGCTGGCTATTATTTTTAACTTAAGATTATGGCAGAATTTGCCCTAACATGTTCTAGTACGGATTAACTTTAACACTACTTCCTTCCCCCTACGTTTAATAGGCAAGAGGTCAATTCTTGGATTTCCCATTGCAGGAATTCGATGCCCAGTAAGAATGACACAGATGACCCCTTCGCAATGAAAAACATCCACTCAGTGCCTCTGTTCTCAAATCTTAAGTCTACCTGTGAATACTTTTCTGTCATCTATTTACACGCGCCAGTACCTCAGACACAATACAATTTTGCACCAGCTACGTCGGAATCTAAGCAGTGTTACATATCTTTCTAAAAGGAATCACTCACCAAGATATTCATTTTTACACCCATGTCAATCGATCCTGTGGTTAGTATTCCAGCCACAACAGCGTGAACTGCGGCCTGAACCAGATCTTCAAAATGTTCCATAAATGACGTGGGATCATCACATAAATCGTCGCATATATCTGTTCCATCGTTAAAACGTATTATGTGTGTCGCTTCGTCATAAAGTATGCCTCCTTTCCATTCTGCGGCCTCTATCTGGGAGCAGGATAAGACCACCTCTAATTTATTGACTGATTAGAGATTGAAAGTCGCTCTTCAGTGACCTCAACCACTCTTATACGTTCCAAAGGTTGCAGTGACCAAACCGATGGTGGTTCTTAATAATTCACTGGCCTATTGCAGCTACCATTCGCACACTACATTGGTGATGGTCTGTGAAAATTTCGTTGCCACTGCTTTCCGCTATTCCACGGAGCCCAGTATTCCTGATTAGGTATATTGCTACCTATCTGGCATCCAAGATGGTGCCGATGTTGATTTTTTTTCGCTTAGAGAACCCTGAACAGTTCTGCACCTGACTTTGCCGATTTTCGTGCCCAGGTATAGCTAGAGGCGGAACGCCGTTACAGCAGGCGACGTGATTCCTGCTAGTGTCGCTGTGTCGTAGCGCCAGCGTTGCCGTTAGTATACTTGACGTCCACCTGAATAAGATTTAGTGGACCTACCACATACAAAAGGTTTTCTGCTGTTTCCTCGGATCCATGAATTGATTTTTCGCTAAAACTGATCGGCAGTTCATCTTTCAGTATTTTTATGAGATCTTCGCGTGCTACTGGATTGCCTCAGTAACGTGTTTTTCCTGAATACTTATCAAAATACTTCCTGAGACTGCCCTGTTTCGGGTTGTAGGATTCAGGATTACACACTTCGCGTCTTAAGCGAATTTGGACATGCTTCGACCAACACTTTGCAAGAAAAGACTGTCGAAATTGATCGTAAGCTGAACACGCTTCGAAAGTTTCTGCTGCCCGCAGCATAGATTCCCTTTGCATATGTGATATAGAAAACTGTATTTTTTTGTCTTTCGGTCCAAGTTTTAGGTAGGATCCCCTTAAAACTTTGAATGAAAATCGCTGCTTGAATTACATTATTGCAGCGTGTCTTGTATAATCCGAAATAGTACGATATAACAAGCCAATTTCATGACAAGGTTGTCGTATGCCGATATTGAGACATTTGTTGTTGACGAAGTTTACTGGCACTTGTATTCTGTTGCATTCACGAAATGTGGCTGGCTGACTCTGAGCACTATGGGACTCAACAGCTTAGGTCATAAGTCCCCTAGAACTTATAACTACTTAAACCTAACTAACCTAAGGACATCACACACACCCATGCCCGAGGCAGGATTCGAACCTGCGACCGTAGCAGTCCCGCGGTTCCGGACTGCAGCGCCAGAACCGCACGGCCACCGCGGCCGGCTCACGAAATGTACTTGGCATCCAGCATAGCCTCACCACAGGGTCAAATAAGTGTAGGTGAAGTACAGCAAAACTGAAGGGAACATAAATTAGCAATACAGTTTACAGTATTTCATTAATATAAATTATGTCCGTCTCCATAGCTGGCTGGTCAACATAGCAGAATGACTTGCAAGGGGTCTGGGTTCGATTCCCCACCGGCTCGGAGATTTTCTGCGCTTGGGGACTGGGTGTTGTGTTGTCTTCATCATTATTTCCTCCTCATCGACACGCAAGTCGCCGAAGTAGCGTCAAATAAAAGACATCTTGATGATGAAGATGATGCATGACATTACGTAATAGACGATGAAAAAGTTTCAGTTTGAGACTGCTGGTGCAGCTTACATGCAACATAGCGAGACTCCGATGCGGGTGTACAAACAGTGACATGTAAGCAAGGGATTAGTGTGGCATTCGTGTCTTTCCGAAGTGCATTCTATTGATGTGGAAACGTGAACTGTGGCGACATTATTAACAAATGCGTCCAAACAAGACCAACGTTCTGCTATTCTTTTCTTGGCTATTGTAGAAAGAATGTGTGTTCCACCGTTGTGGAATGGTTTGACAAGTTCTGTGCTAGTCGCTGTTCGACACAAGAAGGTGGTCGATCTGGGAGGCCAGCCTTATCGATTATGGACGACAAGTGGCAGACACTCGAGCACACAACCTGTCACAGAGTGATGTACTTTGGGCAAGTGAGAGACTGTTTGTTGTAATCAGATAATGTGCGACCATCTTCCAGCTGCTTTCCTGCAAAGATCAATTTCTGTTGGTCTGGTGGAATGCCTTCCTTATCCTGGATCTTCGCTTTCATATTCTCAATGGTGTCCGATGCTTCCACTTCCAATGTAATGGTTTTTCCCGCCAGGGTTTTAACAAAAATCTGCATGCCACCACGCAACCTAAGGACCAGATGCAGAGTCGATTCCTTCTGAATGTTGTAATCAGACAGGGTACGCCCATCTTCCAGCTGCTTACCAGCAAACATCAGACGCTGTTGGTGTGATGGGATGCCTTCCTTGTCTTGAATTTTTGCCTTTACATTTTCAATTGTGTCTGATGCCTCCACTTCCAAAGTGATTGTTTTACCAGTCAGGGTCTTCACAAAAATTTGCATACCTCGTCGTAGCCTCAGCACCAGATGTAGTGTGGATTCTTTCTGTATATTGTAATCTGAACATACAATACAACATGTAAAAGATACACTGTCCTAAGAGTAAACAAACAGTCTCTCACTTGCCCAAAGTACATCACTCTGTGACACAACCCAGAGCCCTGATCACTCCCCATGCTGTCATCAAGCCTCGGTCACTTAAAAAAGGCTTGAGGGCTCGACGATTCCTATCGAATGAGGATGTGCAGCTTGGTTTGCTTGATTGGCATACTGATTCTGGAATGTAAGGCCTCCGAACAGAAACTTTTTGATAGCGCCTTATAGTACAACTTCACTTTCAGTGATCAATCTCTGAACACTGCTCTGGTCCTGAATTCAGTGAATGATGATTAACAACAACTAGCAGAATCTCCGTCTGGGCTTTTCTCGGCGACAACTGATAACCCCTGATGCTGTCTTGAGACACGGTGTGAACACTATCGAACTAACTGTTGATACAGTCTGTCTGAGTGAAGCACAATATCTGCTTTTTTCACGAAGATGTTCACATGGGAACTATTTGTGTGACATAAGACGGAAGCATACTATAGTCCGTGTTCGGTGTGCCCTCTATGGCGTCTGACCAGAACCATGTTGCGTCTCTCTGGGAACTGGGCTTGCCATGTAGCGCCCCTTCCCTGCGTAGCTGTGTGCCTCATGTACTGGTGGACACAGCACTTTATGTCCTCATTGGCTGAAGTGACGGAAACATTGAAACGACTCTGGTACTCAGCAACAAGGAGAGATCCCAAGGGACGGGATGGACTTTTTGAAACCATCAGAACGGTGGTATAGGTAAGGGTTCAGGAATCAAAATACTTATCAAAATACTTCCTGAGAATGCCCTGTTTCGGGTTGTAGAACCCAGGATTAAATACTTAGCATCTTAAGCGAATTTGGACATGCTCCGACCAACACTTTGCAAGAGAAGACTGTTGAAACTGATCGTAATCCACTCATCAAAAAGGCCCTTCATTGCGAATTAGTGACGAAAAAGTATTTAGAGTCAGCGCTAGAGGCTTAAACCTAAAAGTGTAAAGCAGACTGCTTGCATAGCGTAGTAATTAAAATATGTTTATGATGTGCCTACGGTTGTGGGTTCGAAACTTATCAGATGCTCAGATTCCTTTTTTTTATTTTTACAATTTTTCAATACCACTTCGATACTTATTTTCATTCCGTTAATTGTTTTAAATGTAATTTTCTTTATTTCTAAACCTTTGCTGTGTTAATTCGATTATCGTATTGAGATTTTTTATTTGTTCTCATTTTTTCTTACAATCTTTACTTTTTGACTTTCGATTTTCTGTTCAAGTGATATTAATTATTTTTATTTATCTCTCATAATATTTAAACGCTTTAAAATGCCGATCTACAGCTTAAAAAACAATAAAAGACGAAATAATCTGTTTCCATTGCCTGTGCAATGGTGTGAAAAATGTATATTTCGTTACAAGATGTCAGGTTTTTAGACGTTAATAGTAATACAAATAATTAAAACATAAATTCTTGTTTCACTCTTGACAAAACAATGTACATGAATATTTAAACAAAGGAAGGGCTTTAAATAAACGGAATTTTAAGCGAATTTAGAAACAGAAATAATAAAGGCAATGACATGTACGAAAATGTAAAATTATCAAACGGAACTAGTTAAATCAAAGTTAGTAAATAAAAACAATTAAAATCGAAGGACAAAGACACGAAGTGAAAGAAAGTGATAGGAAGGAAAAATGAGAGCAAATTAAAACACTTAATATGATGATGATAATGAGGCAGCAAAGGATTACAAATTTTAAAAAAAGTTAAATATCAGCCATTTGACAGAATAAAAATAATAATAAAAGTCATTTATAAAATTACTTAGAAATGAAAAATTTCAAAGTGTCCAACAAGATTTGAGCCCACAACCTTCTCCATACGAGAAAAATACGTCGACCACTACACCACCACTCTCTCTAACGCTATTTTATTTCATCCTGTATACTTGGAACCCTATCCTACACCATTGTGCACATTGTTTCAAATGTCAATCCCACTTGTGGGGAAAACCTGGAGCCCTATCCTACACCACCGTCTACATAGTTTGAAAAAGTCGATCCCACCACTAGAGACCACCTGGAACCCTATACTTCACCACTGTATACATGGTTTCAAGAAGTCGATGCCACTCCTGGGGACTTCCCCTTTTCAGTCTTTTAATAGCATTCTTATATATTACATTAAATTAGCTGCTGCATAACACAGTTTTGTGATTCACCCTACAGCTGCTGTTAAGCTTATTAAAGAGGTGTACTCGATATTATAGTCAGCATACATAGGAAACTAAACTCGCTGAACGTTCCTTCCAGGAAATATCGTTTAGGGAGAACACTAAGTGTTTGTGTCCGGGACGCGTAAACAGTAGTGGCTGGTGAACCGTGCCGCGCCTTCCGCTGCCGCCTTGAGCAGCTTCCGTGGAGGCACAGTGGTGGCGGTGATGGATGGGCGCGGCTTGGCGTGATGTATGGAACAGCTGCGTAATTTTATACAGCGCAGCGCCGACCGCCAGTCAACCTCGGGGGCGATATGCGGCGGCGGAGGCGGCGGCGGGGCTGTGCGACAGCGGCAGCGAGAGAGAGCCCAAGAAAGCCAGCGGGGGCGGCGCCGGTACCGGCATAAAAACCTCAAAGGAGAGATGATCGATTGGTACTGGAGACGTCAGGGCCGTTTTTCCGACCAACTGCACCGCGCGACCTGCGCTTTTCAAACGAGAGTTGTTCGTCAGTTGCGTAATTTTTTTCCCCTAACGGAAAAATAAGCAGTAGACACAGTGAGTACGATAAAATAGCATGAAGATGCCTGGAACGGCTATGGAGAAACCATCAGCAGTGTACTGTGCTGCTAATACATGTCTAATGGATGCGAGGTGTTGCTCTGCTTCGTGGTAAAACTTATAGAAACTTTCGAAAAATGCATCACTAGTAACGATGCATGTTACTGGAATTAAGATCGTACCATAAATCAGCCTCAAGAGCATACAAAACTAACTCTGTCTGAACAGGCCCCGGAAGCCCCAACTGTACTTCTGACACTCCACTCGTTTTCTCTATCGTCAGACATCAGCAAAAACACCCTGCGAGTGCGTAAGCGTCTATAGAATAAATGACTGGGGTTAGGAGTGGACCCTTATCCTGTAACAGAGCACATTGATGCTTAGCTGTACACTAATTGTTCTTAATTCAGGATTATTGTCAAAGAACTACACGAATTTACATAGGTTGTGCCACGACAATGTCAGGACAGTTGTCAATATAACGCATTACATTCTGTTCAATCGAAATAACAGTGAACACAACAATACCAAATTTTAGCCAGAAGATTCTCTACAAATTACTATTATACTACACCACGAAGTTGGCCAATATTACGGCAAATCATCCGATTCCGGTTCTGAGTTCAGTACTATTTAGGATGACAATGAAGTCTATGGAAGCTGGTTAGTTTTTGTGACAAGCTGAGCAGAAGATCACTCAAGGTTGCTCAAGTTCACAGTGGTCGCAAGCTGGTGAACCACCAAGTTTACGCCTCTGCCAGCAGTATTTACCTTAGCTGCGGTGAGTAGTATTCTTCACGACTGCTGTTGCCCTCTGAAAATCCTTTAAAAGCTAATCAAAATCTTTGCTGATTTTATCAGCAAAAACTGTCCTACGTTTCTCGTCAGGTGAGAAAACATGCACTCATCCCTAGTCTTAAAATATGGTGATATACACGTGCATAGATGGAGCAGAGTGTATATGACAATGCCCTCTCAGTTCTCACAAGAACAATTAACTATGTGGCTGTTTCGTTTCTCCACTGTCGGAGCTCAGCGACTCTTCGGCTAATATCTAGTTGAATATCAGCCGAAGTGAATGCAGTGTTCACACAAAATTCCTCCTTTGACATCGTACAGAGAATGATGCGCCCTGTTCTGCACTTGACGGGGTTCAGAGGAGACTCCCTGAAGTTTTCGGTCTTGTGTCTCTTGTAGCAAACTGTCCCCCACCCTGGTTCTTTAGTGTTTCACGACACGGCTTTTCCAGACCAATGGAAGAGTTCCTTTCATCTTGTGCAAACTACCTCTGCCAATCGCAAAGGGCCTACCTTCAAACCACGTCGAAATTTCGGCACTTTACTCCTTCCTAGTTCATTTCAGCCAATTGGACATTTTGTGCCCACTCCAGACGCCTAAAAGTTACATGCGTACATCACGAGCTTAACGCGAGCATTTCACGTGATCATCTGCGTCGCTGGTCTGTTTGTATCCATCTGGAAATTCGCCATTGCAGTTTTCTAAAGCATTTCTTCATAACACACAGTGCTGGCACGCTACCTGCTCTTCTCGATTTGTCGCTTGGCGTGTTCATTGTCCCTGTCACCACGGGTGCCAAACTCCTTTTTTAAAAGCGTTCTGTTGTACTCAGGCTTTGATGGCGCAACTTGTGTCTGCCCCCAAACTACAAAGTTTCCTCCAGCAGCTTTTATCACCTTTTGCTCATTGACATGCAGGATTTGGGTTCAGTGTGTTAATACCACCAAACTTTCATCCCTTTGCATTGCATACTATACGTTTTACTAGGCAAATCTGCTCATTATGCCGAAGTATATCAGATGACATACTCATCTTCTTGTTATGATGCATAAAATCTCTCATTGTAGGTGCAAAATTGACATTCATTCAATCTGTCACCTTACATACTGACCCATAGCTGTATTACTGACAGTACACAACTTCAGTGATCTGATGGGAACTGATGTTAGCACGATGGCAAGACCATTGGCACGTGATACTACAAGGTTATTATAAATGACTGAAGCGATTTCAAAGAGCTGCTGTAGCTATATTATTTGACATATTGTCACAGGACTTCGCATACACATAGAAAACTCCAAAAACATATTTTATACATATTTCAAGAGCTCCATAGGTGCCCCCTTACTGATTTTGCAAATATCAAGTCGATAATCAAATTCTGTCCCGTTTGGCACAGCATATCCCTATCAATCTATTCCAAAGCGCTGTTGAAGCCAACTCGCAGTTCTTGTAGGTTTGTTGGTAGAAGAGGTGTAAACACTGAATCTTCCACATAACCCTAGGTGACAAAAAAATCTGATGGGACCAGGTCGGGAGGCTCTGGAGGCCATGACATGAATTGCTGATCATCAATCCTACCACAACTTATCCATTGGTTTGTCATAACTGAAATGGGTTGGAGCAAAGTTCTGTTGCTACATGAGGTACACACTGTCATCTCCAGTTGTGGCATGAGATAATTTTTCAGCATGTCCAGATACAAGTGTCCTGTAATTGTGTTTTAGTAGAAGAAACAGGGACTGTAAGCTTTAAGCTGGGACGCTGCACCGAATAATTTAACTTTTGGTGAATCTCAAATGCGCTGCACGATAGCGTGGGGATTCTCTGCCCCTCATATTGTGCCCGTTCACTGTGCCATACATTCTGAAGTGTTGTTGCATTGTTACAGGAGACTGGTGTGAATTCATTTCATGCTCAACACGCGCATTCTCGGAGCCCATGGCAATCTTGCCTAACTGCTCACTGCTGCACTCTCACGACAGAAACCTGAAGTACGGCTGCAACAATGCAAACGTTTTTCACCCTTTCTAGACGAGTGTTCAGTTTTGTGACAAAATGTTACGATAACCTTGTGTATGAGCAACGACTACTATAGAATAACAACATATGCCCTCTAGCGTTGAGAAGTTGGCACAGTGTGAAGCTCCTGTGCAGTTATCTGAGCCTCTTAACATTGTACACTGGAATAAAAGTTTGCCTAGATATTTACCTGGAGGATCTCCCTCCATTAAGCATGAATAATGATTCATGGATCAGCCCAACGATCGATATTATGTGCTTTCACATATGATCGGACCTTGTAGAGATAAGACACAGCATGTGCGTTTGCAGCTTTTCATGGAATAATGAACAATCGGTTTCAATTTGGACAGGCAGTAGCGCAAATTCCATTTTTTTTCCGTCAACTAACGACGTGAGCGTGCAATAAACTGCAGATGGTACCGCTAGCAGTGGAGTATATACAGAGTGAGTTAAAACTATTGCCACCAAGAATAACTCTGAAAGTACTACAGGAGCTGAAAAGTTTGTGGGACAAATGTTGCATGAGAGAATATGGGCCATAATATGACGTTGGCTATTTGTTGCTAGGTGGGGTCGCTTCAGAGATATGACGGTCAACTTTGTTTTTTTTAATGGCATTCTATAGTTTGGTACTTATTTTCTAATAGCTCAAGACGAATCCAGTGACGTGTAACAGTAAGTTCTTTGAAGGTCAAGGAAGGTCAAAAAGGTAGCATGAACGTCCAATATGGTATAAATGGAGTGCTGCAATCTTCTTCTCATGGATTGAGTAGTATTCCTTATCACTTCAGCACTTATCGAAGCACATGCTCTTACAATTCTCTCTCGTATATAGTGCAAATAGTAAATATTCACTGAGTAGGGAGTATCCATCTAACGTGCCACTGACAAGTAAACACCATTCGATGGTTTCGCAATACAACACTAATAGGAACGGTAAGACTAGTATCGTCGAATCAAGCGAATGTGAATGAAGTATTTCTTCGAAGATCAAGTCGATGTGCTCCTCATTTACGGAGAATGCCAACGAAATTCAGTAAGAGGTAGAGACTTATGCTCTGAAAGATATCCTCAACGTACCCACCCTACATGTCGTACATTTAATTATGTGTATGATAAATTGAGAACAACTTGATCTTTAACGCATGGAAAACATATCCGGCAAACGAAAGTTACTAACGAGGATTCGGTAACTGGCACTCTTGCCACTGTGGTTCAAGATCACAAGGGAATCTGGCATGAGCTAGAGTAGTGTTGTTCGTATTCTGCATCGTCATAAATATCGTCTTTACCATATCAGTCTCCACCAAGAATTAATTGGTATGGATTGTATGGGTCGCATTGAATTCTGACGATGAGGTCAACTTCAAATTCAGAGGGATGACACATTTATTAATTTGATTTTTTTCTACTGACAAAGCTACATTCACGAACGATGGAAATGTTAATTTGCATAACATGCATTATTGGGCAACTGAAAATCCATGCTGGCTGCGGCAAGTTGCACATCAAAAACGGTGGTCGGTGAATGTATGGGGTGGTATTCTGGAGGACAGAATTATAGACCCCTATTTCATCGAAAGAAATCTTAATGGTAGGAGGTACACCACATTCCTGCAAGAAACATTAGGTATGTTATTGGAAAAAAATACCTTTAGGAACAAGGAACAGAATGTGGTATCAACACGATGAGTATCCGGCACATTTTTCGCTGATGGCTAGAAATGACTTGCTGAGACAATTCCCAAAGCGTTGGATTTGATGCGTAGGAGATGTGTCGTGGCCGGCTCGTTCGCCATACTTGACGCCTCTGGATTTTTTCTTGTGGGGATTCGTGAAACACATTTTTTAAAAAGACGTTCCAACTACAGTGTGCTTCTATAAGTGTCGATATGATAAGGAATACCACTCAATCCATGATAAGAAGATTGTAGCACTGCATTGATACCAGTGGTCATTCATGCCACCTTTGTGACCTTCAAAGACCTTATACACATCATTGGATTCGTCTCGATAGCTGCTATCACAAAATAAGTACGAAACTATAGCATCCCATTTAAATAAACAAAGTTGACCTTCATATCTCTGAAGTGATCACAACCTTTCAACAAAGAACCAACGTCATATTATGGCCCCCGTTATCCCATGCAACTTTTGTCCTGTCGTGCTTTCGGAGATATTCTACGTGGCAACAATTAGTGACTCACCCTGTAGAAAGAAGAGGGATGCGGAAAACAGTGCAGTCGTTGTCATAATGCAGAAACTACAGCGATTTATATGACTTTCAAAACGAATGATCATTGGCTTTAGAGTCAAAGGTGGAAGCATTTCCGCAACGGTTAAGTTTGTAGACTGTTCGCGTGCCGCCGTGGTTAAAGAATACCGTGCATGTCCAAATGGCACTATCCAAAATCAGCGGGGAGGAAACTGTGGTGCAGCACGAGCTGTAGATGAGAGGGATGGACGACGGCTGAGGAGGTGTGCAACTGTTGAGCAATTGACCATCCAGAAGAACCAAGTTTTACCGAAAAGTAGCGTCTCCTCAACGACCGTTCAGCGGACTTCGCTGCATACGAGCCTCTGCAGCAGGCTCCTGATTCATGCGCCCATGCTGACTACTCTTCATCAACAATGAATGCTGAAAATTTGCACGCCAGTACCTCAGATGAATTATGACAGGTGGCCTTTTCAGATGAACCACATTTTATGCTCCATCAAACAGATGGCCACTGGCGTGTACAGCGTGAAACATCTGAAAGCAAACACCCTGCATGCGTTTTTGTCTGTGGAATGTTTTCTTGAAATTTCCTGGGTGTTGTCGTCATTCTGGAAGGCGCAATGGATCTACAGACGTATGCATCTATCCTTCAGGACCATGTACACTATTACAGGCCGTCTTTTATTCCTCGGAACGGGGTGACGCCGCCCCTGGGGGTTGGATGACGTCATCGTAAACGGAACTTTCAGGGAACCCTGTGGGGTGATGCCCCCCTTGCCCCTCTGCTATAGCCTACACGTTGTTGCGATGTCAGATGTCTTCATCTCCCGTTTATATCAGGGAAAAGTGGTAGGGGTGCCTGTAGCACGTTTAGCTTGGTGTCACTGTCATTTTGTCTCAAAGGTAAGGTATTGCTACGAGATCCAAAACGACGGGTGGCCCTGGTTCAGTAATCCAGAAATGACTGTTGCAGCATTCTAGTGTGACTTCCAGAATTTGTTTCATAAGACTGTAATTCCTTCGCTGGCGAGGAGTAGAAATTTCGCCGATGAGAATGTTCTGTGGTTGTGCTGTGATGATTCTATTGCCTCAAGCGCCTTTGTAGCTGTTTATAACATTGCACCAAGGGATTCCCATGATATTTTCTGTTGCAGTCTGACTATTCGGGAGTGAACGGTTTTACTTGCTGATCGATAGCAGAAAGTAGGTCACCAGAAGGAGAATGCAAAGTGTCACGCAGCTCACAGTGTACGTGCGTGCATAGAAGGGCACCAGAATAAGTTTACTGTATTCCCTTGGCCACCAAACTTTCCGGATTTCAGCCCAATAGAGAATCTGTGAGACTACCTCGATCGGGCTGTTTGCGCCACGGATCCCCTGAACCGAGACACCTGGCGCAGCTGGCCGTGACAATGGAGTCGGCATGGCCCCACATCCCAGTCGCTACCTTCCAGAACCTCACTGACTCTCTTTGGACACGACGCACATCAGTCTGCGCTGAAAACGGCGGTTAGTGGGGCCTTTTACATGAGGTCACTTTAATATGATTGGGCAGTGTACTGCTTTTCCTGCTGCGAACCATTCGACCATTCTCGGTGTAAAAATCAAGACATTGAGATAGTGTTAATGGACCAACCTATAGCAGTCGCTTGAAGGAGAAGTTGTACTTCGATTTGGAAAATCTCCCTGATGTAATTGTTGCTATACAATTTGCAGCAATACGTAGGAGTAGACGTCACATACTGTATGCAACAGCGCAAGAAACCCCAACAACCACAACAGTGTTGGTCCATTACGCCGTTCGACAATGCAGGTTGCCACTTTGCTGTCCCTAGTGAAGTAGCCAAAACATAAATGGCCATCGCTGAGGGACAGCAGGAGTAGCAGACCGAAATGTCTGCCATTGCAAGTAAGCTATGAACTAGAAGAGAACAGGTAGTTGGTGAATGAAACTTTGCTTGTCTCGCATAAGAAGAGCTTCAAGATCGACTTAATGCGGTCTTAGTGAGTTGTGTCCCCTACCGTCCTTGGTGTTCGTGGAGATCTGCCGAATGATGTTTCTGTATACTCTGTTCTGAGCGCCTTAACGGAGCAAAGTGGCGCACATTCTAAAGACTGGAGTCAAACCCCATGACATCAACTTGGTATATGTTTTCTGTGATTCCTCCAAATTGCTTAAAGCAAATTCCAGAACGATTCCTTTATTATGTTTCTGTTATCGATGGACAAACTGTGATTCCTCCAAACTGCTTAACGCAAATTCCAGAGCGATCCCTTTGTTATGTTTCTGTTATCGATCCGCAAGTAAAACCGTTCACTCCCAAACACTCAGACTGCAACAGAAAACATTATGGGACTGCCTAGGTGCAATGTTATCAACAGCTACAGAGGCGCTTGAGGCACTAGAATCATCACAGCACAATCACAGAACATTCTCATTGGCGAAATTTCTTGTTACCACCAGCGAAGGAATCACAGACTTACAAACCAAATTGTGGAAGTCATAGTAGAATGCTGCAACAGTTATTTCTGGATTACTAAACTAGGGCCACCCGTCATTTTGGATTTCGTAGCGATACCATACCTCTGAGACAAAATGGCAGCGACACCAAGCTAAACGTGCTACAGGCACCCCTATCACATTTCCCTGATAGAAACGGGAACTGAAGACATCTGAAGACGTAATAATGTGTAGGCTATATACAAGGATGGAAATAATACCCTGAAAGCTGGCGACCCTTTGGGCACGCCATCTTTCACCCCTTGTTGATTACGTAGTCCCTGCAGAGGCACTGCAGCCGTATCAGCTGCGTAGCGAGACATCATGACGAGTAATTTTAATCATGAGAGAGTTTGTTTGCCACTAGAAGCTACAGTTGGGGCACTAGATTCTTTCTGTGTCAGTAAGGCCGGCAAGGAGACTTGGCCAGGTCAGCAGAAGTGAAAGAAACATCCGTAGGCTCTTCCAGGAACACACCCGCGCTTCTACAAAAGAGTGAGCTCTTGGCTTGTTAGCGCAGGCGGTGGCATCTCGCAGGGCAATGGCCAGCTGCCTGCATTCCAGAGGTGTGATATCCACCTCGGGTGTGCGACCGACAGAGGAGGACAGCATTGTCCGCCGTAGGCGTGGAATGCACGTACGTTTCTCTGGAGCCAAGTTCAGCGGGGGAGAGCATAGATTGTGGCGGCATACTTTCTCATTGGAGGAATACCACTATGCTGTGTCTAGACGGGAGTTCTGGCGCGCTGTTGTAACGACATTGGCGCAATTTTGCGCAGGTAGCTTGGGCATTGGAAGGGACGACTTTTGGCTACTCCATGAGTATTTGGTGCCGAGGAGGGAATAGAGGAGAGGTGTTGAATGCATTCGGTGGATGTCCAACGTAGAAGACGTTTGGTCAGTTCGGCAGAGGTACGCAGTATGTTCGGCAAATTGGTGGAGAGCCGCCACAGAGTGCAGTCTTGGTTCTTACGGTGCACCAGCCGTGATTCTCTGCACATCTTGCCGCGAGGGTACACCGGCGACGGCCTTTGCAGTTGCGTACCTACGGTCATTCTCCACATCACACCTTGAGCAGTTCAGTGGTGAACATATTGGCAGCCTAGACCTATTAGCAATCCTTGAGGACTTAGACTTCACTGCAGAGTATCCGTCTGACCCGCAGCTCGCAGCCCTGTATTTCAACAAACCTACGTCGTATTGACGAAATAGTTCACAATCTCGGTCAGTACCTCATATATAGGGTGTTACAAAAAGGTACGGCCAAACTTTCAGGAAACATTCCTCACACACAAAGAAAGAAAATATGTTATGTGGACATGTGTCCGGAAACGCTTATATTTCCATATGAGAGCTCATTTTATTACTTCTCTTCAAATCACATTAATCATGGAATGGAAACACACAGCACCAGAACGTACCAGCGTGACTTCAAACACTTTGTTACAGGAAATGTTCAAAATGTCCTCCGTTAACGAGGATACATGCATCCACCCTCCGTCGCATGGAATCCCTGATGAGCTGATGCAGCCCTGGAGAATGGCGTATTGTATCACAGCCGTCCACAATACGAGTACGAAGACTCTCTACATTTGGTACCGGGGTTGCGTAGACAAGAGCTTTCAAATGCCCCCATAAATGAAAGTCAAGAGGGTTGAGGTCAGGAGAGCGTGGAGGCCATGGAATTGGTCCGCCTCTACCAATCCATCGGTCACCGAATCTGTTGTTGAGAAGCGTACGAACACTTCGACTGAAATGTGCAGGAGCTCCATCGTGCATGAACCACATGTTGTGTCGTAATTGTAAAGGCACACGTTCTAGCAGCACAGGTAGAGTATCCCGTATGAAATCATGATAACGTGTTCCATTGAGCGTAGGTGGAAGAACATGGGGCTTAATCAAGACATCACCAACAATGCCTGCCCAAACGTTCACAGAAAATCTGTGTTGATGACGTGATTGCACAATTGCGTGCGGATTCTCGTCAGCCCACACATGTTTATTGTGAAAATTTACAATTTGATCACGTTGGAATGAAGCCTTATCCGTAAAGAGAACATTTGCACTGAAATGAGGATTGACACATTGTTGGATGAACCATTCGCAGAAGTGTACCCGTGGAGGCCAATCAGCTGCTGATAGTGTCTGCACACGCTGTACGTGGTACGGGAACAACTGGTTCTCCCGTATCACTCTCCATACAGTGACGTGGTCAACGTTACCTTGTACAGCAGCAACTTCTCTGACGCTGACATTAGGGTTATCGTCAACTGCACGAAGTATTGCCTCGTCCATTGCAGGTGTCCTCGTCGTTCTAGGTCTTCCCCAGTCGCAAGTCATAGGCTGGAATGTTCCGTGCTCCCTAAGATGCCGATCAATTGCTTCGAACGTCTTCCTGTCGGGACACCTTCGTTCTGGAAATCTGTCTGGATACAAACGTACCGCGCCGGCCGCTGGTGGCCGAGCGGTTCTGGCGCTACAGTCTGGAACCGCGCGGCCGCTACGGTCGCAGGTTCGAATCCTGCCTCGGGCATGGATGTGTGTGTTGTCCTTAGGTTAGTTAGGTTTAAGTAGTTCTGAGTTCTAGGGGACTTATGGCCTCAGCAGTTGAGTCCCATAGTGCTCAGAGCCATTTGAACAAACGTACCGAGCCACGGCTATTGCCCAGTGCTAATCCATACATCAAGTGGGCATCTGCCAACTCCGCATTTGTAAACATTACACTGACTGCAAACCGCGTTCGTGATGAACACTAACCTGTTGATGCTACGTACTGATGTGCTTGATGCTAGTACTGTAGAGCAATGAGTCGCATGTCAACACAAGCACCGAAGTCAACATTACCTTCCTTCAATTGGGCCAACTGGCGGTGAATCGAGGAAGTACAGTACATGCTGACGAAACTAAAATGATCTCTAACATGGAAATTAAGCGTTTCCGGACACATGTCCACATAAAATCTTTTCTTTATTTGTGTGTGAGGAATGTTTCCTGAAAGTTTGGCCGTACCTTTTTGTAACACCCTGTATACTCACGTAGTCACGAGTCGTTGAAGGAGCCATCGTTTTAGCTTGAACCCGCCCCTCCCTATCCCCTTCAATAACTTTGCCAGCCATCGACATCATCTGTGAATGTGTCTTTTGTTTTGAGTTGTGTGTTTTTTTGTATCTGTGTGATAATTCTGGGAATCCATTGGTAGGATTTGTAGTAAACTAAGTCTGAAAAGTGCAATATTTCATTTTAGTACCCTGTCGTCCTGAACATCTAAATTACAATAACTCTTTGTGAGCTGAGGGTACGTAATAAGAGTAGGAAAACAAACAACATGATGCAAACAGACCCTTACACTTTCATATACCCTACTGGTCAAAAGTTAACAACAGTACCTGCTGCACTGTTATCGACAGGCTCTCGAGTGACTGCGGAAAATATGAACTGCCCCGTGCGGCATTTATCATAGCACCAGAATTAACAGCTTTGCCAGTGGCGCTGAAATATGTCTCGAAAAACACTGTATCACTGCAGGTGATACTACCTGATTCAAAGCAGCAGTGCAAATACTACAATAAAAAGACAGGCAACGCTACAGTAACCTCTTAGTGTTCGAGATAATGAGCAGGTGGCCATTATGTTACCGAACTTCCAAATTATTTGAGTAAAAGGCCACTGCGAGATGTGGAGTAACTAATTGCTGCACATAGTAGCAAAGTATGCGATAATTACGGGCAGCCATGTGTAAAATTAAGAAACCAGCGGGGCAACGAATGGATACTCTCTAGAGCGTATAGGCGCAGTCCTACAGTGACCTGTATCGTCGTATCCCAACCACACAGTTATATTCCAAAGAAACCGTTCCACGCAGGTTTTATGTGACGGTGATTCGCATGCAATTTAACTACGGACCCTACACTTAACATCTGCAGCGAGTCAGAAGAACGGACTCCTCCTACAGTACACGCAGGAAGATGTTAAGCTTGTATCTTTTCTTTTATCACAAATCTCTTGACTGTTTTGATGTGGCCTGCCAGAATTCCTCTCCTGGCCAATCTCTTCATCTCAGAGTAACATTTACATCCAACGCCCTCAGTTACTTGTTAGATGTATTCCAATCTTTATCTTCCTCTACAGTTTCAACCCCTACAGCTCGCTCTAGTACCATGAAAGCAATTGCTTGATATATTAAGAAATGTTCAATTACCGTGTCCCTTCTTCTCATCGGAAAGCCTCCTCATCCCCCTATCAGTCCACCTAATTTTCAACATTCTTCTGTAGTTCCATGTTCTATGTCCCACCCGATTGTATATGTCTGCTCTGTAAATAATTCATGATTACTTCAAATGGTTCAAATGGCTCTGAGCACTATGGGACTTAACTTCTGAGTCCCCTAGAACTTAGAACCACTTAAACCTAACTAACCTAAGGACATCAGACACACCCATGCCCGAGGCAGGTTTCGAACCTGCGACAGTAGCGGTCGCGCGGTTCCAGACAGTAGCGCCTAGAACCGCTCGTCCATCCCGGCCGGCCCATGATTACTTAATTAAATTAATAAATACATTAAAATATTTTTTAATTCTTAGGAAGCTACATATACTTCAATAAGTGTGGTGATTCTCAGGCATCATTAGGTATCGTACAAGTAAGTTTTCAACTTGAATAGAGGATGTGTTGCCTGTTAGTTGCCAATAAATGATTTCCTGAGCAGAATAAGGAAAATTTACCCCACTAGAATCACGATGGTCGTTAAATCGGTAGCAAAATTCTTGGAGTTCTACCGAGATCATGTAGATTCCTATTATTTAAGTTTTCCTTGAATATTCCGAGAACTATATTTCATCTGCTCTCGTATCTCTGGCCACCTTTAGCCCGACTCCCTTTTTTAACTTTTTCATGCCAGATTGAGCAATCGTCGCCGTTGCAGGTGGTGCGGGCAGCGAGGAAATTACACTCGGCGCACAGCAGTTTTCCATCAGAGAGCGGTTCCGCGCGTTCTCCGGAACTGTGATTCCCGCTGCATCGATCGTTTTCCGCACAGTGAAACCAAATAGAGCTGTCACATATTGCGTTTAAATTTCCTCAATTTGAGGAACAAATGCAATAAAAAATATCTGAAAGAATTCGGATCCACGACTACTGAAGCGTACGTCCTTCTTCAGCTGAGTGAGCTCAGGCGAAATAGCGTCTACACGTATCCCCGATCTACCATCGCTGGAGAGACGTTCAACATTACGTCACCTGCGTTCGTTGTCGTGACTGTTCTCGTACTTCTTTTGAGTCAGTTTATCCCATACCGAAAGACTAATGTGTTCCTTGTTTTGTATCAAAGTGCTAAAAACTTCTTTTTCCTTCCTACATCTGCCTTTCTACGGGTATTGACTGAACGCTCTGCCCTTTGCTCTGCCCTGTACTTCTTTCTTAACCTGCTACTAACTTCGTCCATTCTTAAAGTCATCCAGCATTCCAAGTCTTCTTGTTCCTCCCTCTTTTCTTTTCAATGTCTTTTCATTGCCGCCGGCCGAAGTGGCCGTGCGGTTAAAGGCGCTGCAGTCTGGAACCGCAAGACCGCTACGGTCGCAGGTTCGAATCCTGCCTCGGGCATGGATGTTTGTGATGTCCTTAGGTTAGTTAGGTTTAACTAGTTCTAAGTTCTAGGGGACTAATGACCTCAGCAGTTGAGTCCCATAGTGCTCAGAGCCATTTGAACCATTTTGTTCATTGCAGACAGTAGCTTCGCAGTTTACAGTATGCCCGAGCCAAGATAAATTCCCTTATTCTTATCATTTCTTCTAGTTTTCTTTCCTCTTTTATAGTTCTTCCCCATTCGTTGTTCTGTCAATCTATTTCACTTTTTTCATTTCTCTCCACACCACGTTTCAAAATTTCCGTGCCTTTTTTTTAACTGTGCATCATTCGCTACCATGTAGTGCTTCACTACAGATAAAACACTTTGTGTCAGTAACCCCTCACCGTTTCAAAATCACTTTTACACATAGTATTCTAGCTCTTCTTTTCTCTACACAGCTTCCTAAGGATCTAATAGATTGTACTCGTTCCAAAATCTTTCCTTCCATTGATATTTCGACAATTGGTTTTTGTTTGTTGGTTCTCGTCATCTTCCACACTCTTTCTCCACTTTTACGATTCTCTCCCTCATAAATTGTTGTTCTTCCTCTGCTTCAGCTAACATTACTTGATCATTTGCATTCTTAACTGACTTTATCGTCACGTATAATCTTTCATGGCCGGCGTCTTCATTTTTAAAACTTCCTGGCTGAGAGGCCATGTTCGATCTGTAAAATTTCTTCTTCCTGACGTTTCGTTGCCAACTGCTGGCAGCATCTTCCGGGGCGAGTCAACGACTGGCTGCCAGGTCTTGAAGGTCCCGTTTATATAGAGTGCATAGAGAACACCACCATACGTCACGTGGGGCCGACTGTAAATCTAACTCTGACTAACGTCATTATTCTCGGTTGAAGGTAATCGATTGTCATATCGTTGATGCTAAATCGACTGCCGTATCTTACCTAACTTTAAGCAGTCCTCTTTTGTATTAAAAGTATTGTGGTGTTTCTGAATCTCTGTAGCTTCTCTATACATACGTGCATAATAACGCCATATCCTGGCTAACACGCTCGTCTCGTTAAATTTTATTTCATGATCACCGTCCTTGAAAACAATTTCCGGTTGTCGGTGTGTTCCAGTCGACAGTTCCTTTTAACAGTGAAAGGAAGTGCCAATACCCGCTTAAACGAACATAAAAGGAATTTTTTTACTCTGTAAGAGGAAATAAAAAAGACGCATTTGTGGCTGATATATTCTAATCGTCACATAATACGTATGTAGTGCCCTAGCGCAAATATCGTAAAGTGCCACTTAAAAGCTACACCCTTACCTGACAACTCTTCCGGTACTTGTGATATCTGTTTGACCCTTACTGCCACTTCCTGTCTTATGTAGAGTTTCTTTATGAGTCTTCTGTCACTTCACTGTTCACGAAACGGTCCTCAGGAGCCTACCTCCGTCAACCTCGTCCACCATCTGCTGCCTCTACATCTACATTTATTCTCCGCAAGCTATCTTTCGGTGTATGGCGGAGGATACTTCTGGTACCACTATGTGATCCCTCCTTCTCATTCGCGAATGGCGCGCAGGAAGAATGGTTCTGCTAAACCTTCTTATTAACATTAATTTCTCAAATTTCCTACTTGTGGTCATTTCACCAGACGTACGTGGGAGATTATATTTCCCTACTCGTCCCGAAACACAGTCTCTCAGAATTTTAATAGTGAACCTCTTCGTAATGCACAATGCCTCTAATGTAGCGCCTGCCACTGGAGTTTGTTGAGCATTCCCTACAATGCTCTCGCAGCATGTAAATAAAAAAAAACCCGTGTTCACACCCCATGTACTCTGGCACTCTAGTAGCTGCTTAATACGTGCAGCGCACACCTGACTCAATGCGGTGCTCTCAATACTAATTGTCTTCTGCTTGTAATGCGCGACTTTCTATATTAACAATTCCGTCGCAAGCACTGTAGTAATTCATATCCCAGCCACAGAGTTTATGTAGAAGAAATTGTTCAACGTTAATGAGATACCGTGTAATAAACCGTTTATGATTTACATATTCTTGCTCTAAATGGCACGAATTACTACTCTGTACATAAATGGTCTACCGTGTCACTATATGGAATAACTTGAGCATGGACTAAACAACGTAAACTTTCGTAAGCTTCATATGTTGTCTCCGTGGAGTTAAAAATATGGATGAATATCTTCATACATCTGTGTCTTGCAGGTGGAAGCTTTTGCTGAAACTAATCGATATGACGCAGTCGTAAGGGACTGGACCTGCATTGATGATGGTGGTTCAACTCTCCGACGATTCTACCAGTTTTACGGTCGGTTCCCAAAAACCATTTATCAAAATACTGCAATTTTCTTTTTAATTACAACGCCAGTTTTCTTCCTAAGTTCGAGCTTATGCTCAATCTAACGACTTCAACAAAAAGTCGGATTGGTGAGTGAGTTCTATTGAGACCTACTTTCGTCCTCTCATATTATATGCCGATTGTATTTAAAACTACGTACCACTCTGATTAGGATCGTGAAAGCATTCGATTGTCTTACTTAGTTTGCCCTTTATCGGACTTGTGCATGAGAATCCTCAGCAAAATGCATGAAACAATATGCAGAATCACAATAGGCACATTTGGCGAAAGCAATATGTGGACAATCCTCAGAATCACGTTCTTGAGCTGCAAAATCACATGCAAACAGAATTACATTCTTGAATTCAGAAACATGTGCGGGAGAACTGTACACAGCCGCTTATTAGAAATAATGAAGTAGAGGATGATACACTGGAGTAGACGGGTGGTTATGAATAACAGAATGCATTTTCGTTACGAAAACTCTATTTCCTAATTTAGAGTCGAAGTCAATTCAAAGTCTTTACAGAATGTAACCCTTCTTTCATTTATTTTATATTGCCGGAAGATATATGCGTCTAACGTCCGTACCAGTTTTGTTGTTTTTCGCGGGATCGTATACTAATGATGTGTCCCTGCGGGCTCTCCAAGGATCACAAAGTAGTATACACGTCTTGTTATTTCCGATGTTGTCCCCAATAAAATTCACGAAAAAGGGTTTTAAATGGTCTTTTGACATTTTCCCTCTGTTGCTAGCCTCCAAATCTATGTTTGATGGAACAATGTTTTCAATAGCTTTTTTAACTTTCTGATCTAAAGGTTTTCCTAAACGTAAATATACAGTTATTTTTGTTAGGTATCTACTCAATGAAAGTCCAGCCTCCATCCTATGACCTGTATTGTGCAGACTGGACCAGGGCAACTGTTGATTCTTCCCCCTTTTGTTAGATACTGTCGCACCAGAAGTTCGTTCATCCACTTTGATATGTGTTCCAATACAGTAGGTTTGTTTCTGGAAATTTGCTATTTTTTGGTTTACTTCTTCGAAAAAACTTTCCCCAGACTGGCTAATATCTTCTTCTTCCTGTACATCTCTGTTTGCCTTGAAAGCTGCGATGTGTCTACGTTACAGTCTGTGTTCTGTCTTGAGACGTGCTATGGAAGCTACAAAACACTTAAACTTTGTGTATCCAGTTTCTTTTGCTTTCCGCATTGCCCCAAATTACAGGTGCAACTAATGGACACATTTTTCCTTCACTCCTTGCTACGTCAAATTCTGATAGGATGCCTTGTTTTAATTCCAGTTCTTTGATTGCCTTGTTTCATTGAAATAAATGTTCGTTACGTCTTCCTTCTCTACATGATCAAGTATTACTTAGATGTTTTTTTATAGATGCACGTCTCCTCAGTAACTTTACGTGGAAGTGTGTGATAATCTTCATAAATAAGTTCAACGCGTCCTTCCAAAACTTTTGTTAAAATACTAACAGCACTGGATTTATCTTCAGAAATGTTAGCTTCTGATTGAGAAGTGCTTTTTCCACCACTTCCACAATTACTACAATGTTGCATACTATTAATCGCATTATCATCATGTATAAAGTTATTTTCTTCATCCACTATCCTATCTTACGTAACTTCAGTTGAGCAGTCGAAATAATATTCATGGTTCTGAATAATCATATCCACCGAAAAACATTGCGGAACGTCACCATCCTGATCTACAGCGTCTTCCGTTAGATAACGCCTTCTGAATTTGGATGTCACAATATTCAAACTTTGGAAATATTCATTGTTTCCTTCAGTTTTGCTGCTGGATAACTACTTGCTCAGGTAAATAAGTGATTGTCTAGAGTGTTAAACACCCCCCTCCCCCACTTCAAATACTGCAGGCGCTATTGTGTACAAACCAAAAGTACTAATTAGATTACTTCACTGCAGAGAAAAACGTAGGTAGTGGCTTCTGTAGCAAGCTTCTTAAACTTATTCTTTCTCGGACAGGACAGAGCAGATGTGTTGCAAGAAGCCTGGATGGTCTTGGCGCTTTGAATATAAGTCTCTAAGAACTGCCCGGCCGAAAGACGGCCTGGTCTCCTTGTCCGCACGTCGGCGTGGGTCTTTGAAACTAGGCCATAGCGACTGCACGTCCACTGACTACTCCTGACATGAAAATTCTGCACGTCCTGTAGGCTGAAACAAACAAGCGAAACCGTCATTTTGCCGTGTCCAGCGTAGGAAAAATTCTTAGTTTACGTTCCAGATGTTGTCAGCCAATCACATTGATCAGCGGCGTAGGTGCTGCAACGCGATTGTCTGAGCCAGTGTGTGGCAACACAGTAAATACAGTGTACCAACTTGTGTTAGTTAACTGACATACAGTAAGCGACGATGGAGAAGTTCTAGCAGACTTCCCCTGCGTTTTAGTATACTTAGGGAGATTCTCCCTTGCCACAGTGGCGAAAGTTGTGAATCCTCCCCCCCCCCCCCCCCAAGTTACTAGTTTTTGAGAGCAGAGAGGAACGTAGAGAAGACATAGAGACGGTGTAGAAATGGGTGGACTAAGCGGTCATATCAAGACATGATTGTCATACACTTCCACGTAAACCTGTGACCTGCAGCTCGTTGTTGGAGACACATCCATCTATAAAATGTATATCGAACATCAAAATCAACAACTGCAGGATTTGAAAACAAATAAATGACCGGGTCCAGATGAAATCCCAGTTCGATTTTCCAAAGAGTACTCTACGGCATTGACGCCTTACCTAGCTTGAATTTATCGTGAACCTCTCACCCAGAGCAAAGTCCCGAGCGACTCGAGAAAAGCGCAGGTGGGTCCAGTATATACGAAAGGTAAAAGAACGGACCCAGAAAATTACAGACCAATATTCCGCCGGCCGAAGTGGCCGTGCGGTTAAAGGCGCTGCAGTCTGGAACCGCAAGACCGCTACGGTCGCAGGTTCGAATCCTGCCTCGGGCATGGATGTTTGTGATGTCCTTAGGTTAGTTAGGTTTAACTAGTTCTAAGTTCTAGGGGACTAATGACCTCACCAGTTGAGTCCCATAGTGCTCAGAGCCATTTGAACCAATATTCCTAACCTCTGTTTGCTGTAGAATCCTTGAACATATTCTCAGTTCGAATAAATAAACTTTCTTGACACTGAGAAGTTTATGTGCACAAATCAGCATGGTTTTAGAAAACATCGCTCTTTCGAAACTCAGCTTGCCTTTTTCCCACATGACATACTATGGATACAGGGCAACAAGCAGATTCCATATTTTTAGGTTTCCGAAAAGCATTTAATACGGTGCCCCATTGCAGGCTGTTAACGAAGGTACAAGGGTATGGAATAAGTTCACAGATATGTGACTAGCTCAAACACTCATTAAATAATAGAACCCAGTATGTTCCCCTCGACGGCGAGTGTTCATCAGAGACGAGAGTATTGTCAGGAACGCCACAGGGAAGTGTGATACGACCACAGTTGTTCTCTATATACATAAATGATTTGGCTGACATTGTAAACATTAATCTGCGGTTGTTTGCTGATGATACTGTGGTGTACATAATGTGTCGAAGATGAGTGACTGTAGGAAGATACAAGACGACACAGACAAAATTTCCAGTTGGTGTGATGAATGGCAGTTAGTCCTAAATGTGGAAAAATGTAAGTTAATGAGGATGAGTAGGAAGATCAAGCCTGTAATATTCGGATACAGTATTAGTAGTGTTCTGCTTGACACTCAAATGGTTTAAATATCTGGGCATAAATTTCTAAAGCGAAATGAGGCAGAACGAGCAAGTGAGAACTGTGGTAGGAAGGCGAATGATCGACTTCGATTTTTTGGGAGAATTTTAGGAAAGAGTTGTTCACCTGTAAATGAGACCGCTTACAGGAAGCTGGTGCAACATATTCTTGAGTACTACTCGAGTGTTAGGGATCTGTAACAGGTCAGGTTAAAGAAAGACGTCGAAGCAATTCAGAGGCGGGCTGCTAAATTTGTTACAGGTAGGTTCGAACAACACGTAAGTGCTACAGAAATGCTTCAGGAATTCAGATGAGAATCCCTGGAGGGAAGGCGACGTTATTTTCGAGAAACACTATCGAGAAAATTTTGGGAACTGGCATTTGAAGCTGACTGCCGAACGATTCTACTGCCGACAACATACACTGCACGAAATGACCAGCAAGATAAGATACGAGAAATTAGGACTCTTCGGACGCATACAGATAGTCGCTTTTCCCTAGCTCTGTTTGCGAATGGAACAAGAAAGGAAATGACAAGCAGTGGTACAGGGTACCCTCCGCCACACACTGTACGTTGGCTTGTGGAGTATCTATGTTGATGTAGCTGTAGATGCACCCAGTCGTATCCTGGCGCAATTTGCAGAGTCCTTGAATAAGTACCGCTTTTAGTGTTAGTGCTGCCTCTGCTCTGAGAAGCCCACGGTTTCCGTGGAACATTCTGCAACTTGTTATGCGTCTTTGCTATTTCGGTGACATCATTTATCTGGATCTTCGAACCGTATTTAGGATTTCGTACCTCAATCGGTAAAAACGGAACCCCTAAAGCATGACTTCATTGCTGTTGATATACTTCCCGGGATGTGAGGTCGTGGTTCCTTTCTCACAATATATAAGTCGCTCTCAGACACCCGACCAGTCAGTCGGCAAAATTCAGCGGAGCAGCGCCTCTGTGGAAGTCCAGCGCAGTTCTGGACGAAACGTAAGGAGCAGAAAAGTTCTTGGACCACGACCTCACATCCCGGAAAGTATATCAACAGCCATGTCACCCGGTCGTGAAAGCCTTCATTCTACAATCAGAAGACTCTACGGGGAGGATTTCTCAAAATCAGTTAGGCGCCTGGAATTTTTACGTAAGAAGAGAGCACATTTAATTTGTACTTTAACTTTTTTGTTACGTTGTAGAGACTCGTCTTCTATACCGAACTTTTTAAAGCTGAAGAGGATGTTCCGGACAGCTCGTGTACACCGGATTTATGATTATACAGAAAGAGCATTACTTCGAGAAAGGATACATTACACAAGACGAGAAATGGATTCTGTTGACTGTGAGTTACTGAAGCTTCATTTATTCTTAGCTTGTAAGATACAGATAGACCTGTGGAATAAAATTGATTATCTTACGTTTACAACTATGGAAGCTACGATAGAAATGACTACTAGTTGACATAAGAAAAAGTTCGGAAAGTTACAAGCTAATGTAACAACTACAAGTAATACGATGATGACTGATACTGTTATAAACAAGTCAAAGAAAGTGTTATCTCAAGACGAGATTTCCGTCCTTGCAAAAGGAGGAAATTACGCTATAACACCTGTACAAGTACCACTTGAAGATATTATCGCGAATATAGAAGCAAGTATACGAAATATCCCTAAGGCAACCGCGAATGCAAGTCGAATTGAAACCACTAGAGTTTTAAGCCACAGCAGACCTCTAGAAGTAATTAACAAAAGGTGAGAGGAAGGCTCTTAAGGATTTGAATGCAGATGAAGAAATAGTGGTGCTTCCCGCAGATAAAGGGAACGCTACTGTTGTTATGAATACAGAAGATTACAGAAGAAAAATTTTGAACCTTTTAACGTCAGGACAGTACAAAAAACTTGCGAGGGATCCTACAGCCAGTGTACTTAGGAAAACAAATAATTTGATTAAGTCATCTACCTCTATCCGAAAAGAAGATAAAAGAACTTTATTGAAAAGTGAGGCTATGTGTCCTCGATTGTATGGTGTACCTAAAATTCATAAAATAGATTTTCCTTTAAGACCCATAGTCAGTGCCATCAATTCTCCCACTTATGAAATAGCAAGATATTTACAACCAGTCATTGGAAAAACTGACTCATATATAAAAGACTCGCGTCATTTTATTGAAAAACTAGAGGGACTGACTCTGGCCCCTGAAGATATTCTTGTAAGTTTTGACATTGTGTCCTTATTCACAATGATTCCTGTTAACGAAGTTATGATTTTCATAGCGGATATTTTTCCAGAAGATTTGACTGTTCTTTTCAGACATTATCTTACATCAAGTCAATTCCAGTGGGATAATGAATTTTATGAACAACTTGATGGAGTAGCAATGGGTAATCCATTAGGCCCTGCGATTGCCAATCTATATGATGAAGTTTGAACAATCAGCCCTAGACAAAGCTAATAACAAACCATCTCGTTGGTATCGATACGTAGATGACAGATTTGTGATTTGGTCCCATGGCAGAAAGGCCTTGGACGATTTCTTTGATTATCTAAATAAAATTCACCCAAAAATACAGTTTACCATGGAAATAGAAAAGGATAACAGAATATCTTTCTTGGATGTCTTAGTTATGAGACGGTCCGATAGAAGCTTGGAATATAAAGTTTTTCGGAAGACAACACATACGGACAGATATTTACATAAAAATTCTAATCATCATCCTCAACAAAAAAGAGGTGTCATAAAAAGTCTTGTCGATCGAGCGGAACGGATATGTACACCTGAACATTTGGATGCTGAAGTGAACATCTGAAGCAGGCTTTTGAAAAAAACGGCTACTCAAGGATAGAGATAGATAGAATTTTGCGTCCAAGGAACAGAAACCCAAAAGATAAGAATAAACCACAACGACAGAAAAATACAGTAGTTCTCCCTTTTATTAAAAAAGTAACAGATCGGATCGGTAAGATTTTACGAAAACATGACATAAAACCGATCTTTAAACCAACAAAGAAAATAAGTCAAGTACTACGATCTGTGAAGGATAAACGCCCTCCCCTGTCGACATGTGGTGTGTATAAAATTCCATGTACCTGTGGTAAAGTTTACATTGGTACTACCAAAAGAAGCGTAAACACGCGACTGAAAGAGCATAAAAGTCTTTGTCGACTTGGAAAAATAGAAAAGTCAGCTGTAGCGGAACATGCTCTTCAACCAGGCAACCACCAAGTGAAGTTTTCGGATACCGAAGTTTTATCTACAACGTTAAATTACTATCCACGGCTATATAGAGAAGCTATCGAAATTTATAAACATCACGATAATTTCAATAGGAAAGAGGAGGCTATGAAACTTAGCGATATATGGACAGTGGCTCTACAAAATTGCTAACAATTTTTATCTTGGACAAGGTGGTAATCGATAGTCAACCTTATCTTTGCTATGGACTATCAGTGGCTCTACAAAATTGCTAACAATTTTTATCTTTGACAAGGTGGTAATCGATAGTCAACCTTATCTTTGCTATGGATTATCACTGCTCATCACGTGTCACCTGAACCACGCCCCCCTTTCTCAGAATATATAAGTCGCTCTCAGACACCCGACCAGTCAGTCGGCAAGACTCAGCGGAGCAGCGCCTCTGAGGAAGTCCAGCGCAGTTCTGGACGAAACGTAAGGAGCAGAAAAGTTCTTGGACCACGACCTCAGATCCCGGAAAGTTTATCAACAGCCATGTCACCCGGTCGTGAAAGCCTTCATTCTACATGACTTCATTGTCTGTCCGTCTGTCTGTCTGTGCAACTGATAAAAACCACTGTTCTCAGGAATGGATATACGTATCAAGTTGAAATTTACGTCACATAATATTTCCTACGAACCCTTGACAATGTAAACAATTGAAGCTTCCAAGTCAATGTAATAAAAAGATACGGCCACTTGCATCAGATGTTTTGATTCTCGCAAACCCCCCTCTGAACTTACATGATACATCCCGCCGACCTAGAATCATGAAATTTGGCAAGAAGCAAGGTTTCATTTACAGGCAAAGGAAAAAATCCGAATGTTGCTACTTCGTATAATTACACTGCACGAAGAAAATTATTTTTTGTCATTTGTTATCTGACTGTTCTGTAAAGAGACCGTTTTCTCATGAATGGGTAGACGTATACTTGCTTGTATCGGTATCGATAAGAGGGAAAAATTATCCAGTCGCACTTATAAGAAGTTTTTGTTGTGCCTTGCCTTTTTACGTTGCACAGACTAGGAAAGCCAATTGCGGTTTCGTAACAATTTTCCATGTAGTTTGACCTACTTACCAGTTGTCAACAGAACGTTCTGTACCAATTGAGCTTCACGCAGGCATTCATTTATTGTATTTTTGCGTACATCAACGAGTATTCCGTTGTGGAATTGACTTTATTAATCTCATTTTGGGGTACGTTAAATTTTTTTAGGAGTTTCAGGTACGCGAAGCTCCTAGTCAGAATTAAGTGAATTTATGTTCACCTCTTTGGTTCCAAACATTAATTGCAAATCACTTAATGGTGATGCAAACCTGAGGAAGTAAACTCATGCATTAAAGATTAGGACTGTACTTAATTTCGACTTACAACAGTCTTGATCACAAGACTCAATTTTTAAAAAAATGTGACCAGTTTATTTTGCGTAACCACCAAGTGAAGTTTTCGGATACCGAAGTTTTATCTACAACGTTAAATTACTATCCACGGCTATATAGAGAAGCTATCGAAATTTATAAACATCACGATAATTTCAATAGGAAAGAGGAGGCTATGAAACTTAGCGATATATGGACAGTGGCTCTACAAAGAATTTTGTAAAACAGGGGCCCCTACTTGGAACATTTAATGTGTACTGCAGTAAATTTAGTTCATTTGCATCACTAAATGTCTGTCATTTGTATTTAGCACAGCGTTGAGATCGCACAGAGTTTCAATTACTTTAACTAGCAATTTGTTGGTTTAATATTATGCAAGGCGTACACTGGCTTGTATAACGTTTCTGTGTTGTACACATAAGAGTGGGAGCATCGAAACTAACCAACAAAAGCTGCTGCAATGGAGTATTCATTTTCGCATGGAATGATGCGCACTGGCTATAAAATGCTTTGATTCATAGTCACGACCGGTTTCGTGTCAATTGAAAACACATCCTCAGGTGATCTGTACAAAAATTGGTAAAGAAGAATTTTTACAAAGTCGTCTTAACAACGATCTGATGAAGAAGGGAATACTGAAAAATAATATCATATAGCAATGCTTGCAGATTAGTCACAGAGATTCTGCTTAACAATAGATACCACTTGTGGGGCGGCTGGGGGAATAATTGTGGTTATTGAATGTGTTTAGAATGTATAAATTATGCATTTCCCTGCCGTTTAACCATATGTGGGGCAGCGGGTGGAATTAATTGTTATTTAAATGTTCCTATTATTTATGCTGTCTTTTGCCGCTCTCAACGCTGGCTCTTTAACTACAATATTGGCAACCAGAAAGTGATTAGCAAAACGTGAAGCTTGTAATTAGAATTCCAAGTGCCCACTTCATCTGAGAAATACACTTATAGCTACAGCTTATAGCTCTGAGGAATTAGGAGATTGTCTGGGATTCATAATCAAAAACGATCCTGTAAAAACGTTCGCTATATTCTGAAAGTCACAGATCAAAAAAAAGAATTCCACACAATCCAACTACCAGAGCAGTTCAGAGTCTAATGCGCTGATGCAACTATAACTGTCCAAATTAAATGTTTAAGTGAATGCTCGCTATAATTTGATGATAATGTTCATCAAACGCCACGCTAAATAATGGTAGAATGTCTGTCACGCGGCAGCACGTGAAAATACGACATACGCAAACTGAAGATACAGGGTGTTTCAAAAATGACCGGTATATTTGAAACGGCAATAAAAACTAAACGAGCAGCGATAGAAATACTCTGTTTGTTGCAATATGCTTGGGACAACAGTACATTTTCAGGCGGACAAACTTTCGAAATTACAGTTGTTACAATTTTCAACAACAGATGGCGCTGCAAGTGATGTGAAAGATATAGACGACAACGCAGTCTGTGGGTGCGCCATTCTGTACGTCGTCTTTCTGCTGTAAGCGTGTGCTGTTCACAACGTGCAAGTGTGCTGTGGACAACATGGTTTATTCCTTAGAACAGAGGATTTTTCTGGTGTTGGAATTCCACCGCCTAGAACACAGTGTTGTTGCAACAAGACGAAGTTTTCAACGGAGGTTTAATGTAACCAAAGGACCGAAAAGCGATACAAT
Source organism: Schistocerca nitens (assembly GCF_023898315.1). Taxonomy (NCBI): domain Eukaryota; kingdom Metazoa; phylum Arthropoda; class Insecta; order Orthoptera; family Acrididae; genus Schistocerca; species Schistocerca nitens. Next base: position 670,431,910 of record NC_064615.1, read on the forward strand.
AAAGGATCTGTTTGAAAAATTTCAACGGACGGGGAACGTGACGGATGAACATGCTGGAAAGGTAGGACGATCGCGTACGGCAACCACAGAGGGCAACGCGCAGCTAGTGCAGCAGGTGATCCAACAGCGGCCTCGGGTTTCCGTTCGCCGTGTTGCAGCTGCGGTCCAAATGACGCCAACGTCCACGTATCGTCTCATGCGCCAGTTTACACCTCTATCCATACAAAATTCAAACGCGGCAACCCCTCAGCGCCGCTACCATTGCTGCACGAGAGACATTCGCTAACGATATAGTGCACAGGATTGATGACGGCGATATGCATGTGGGCAGCATTTGGTTTACTGACGAAGCTTATTTTTACCTTGGACGGCTTCGTCAATAAACAGAACTGGCGCATATGGGGAACCGAAAAGCCCCATGTTGCAGTCCCATCGTCCCTGCATCCTCAAAAAGTACTGGTCTGGGCCGCCATTTCTTCCAAAGGAATCATTGGCCCATTTTTCATATCCGAAACGATTACTGCATCACGCTATCTGGACATTCTTCGTGAATTTGTAGCGGTACAAACTGCCTTAGACGACAATGCGAACACCTCGTGGTTTATGCAAGATGGTGCCCGGCCACATCGCACGGTCGACGTCTTTAATTTCCTCAATGAATATTTCGATGATCGTGTGATTGCTTTGGGCTATCCGAAACATACAGGAGGCGGAGTGGATTGGCCTCCCTATTCGCCAGACATGAACCCCTGTGACTTCTTTCTGTGGGGACACTTGAAAGACCAGATGTACCGCCAGAATCCAGAAACAATTGAACAGCTGAAGCAGTACATCTCATCTGCATGTGAAGCCATTCCGCCAGACACGTTGTCAAAGGTTTCGGGTAATTTCATTCAGAGACTACGCCATATTATTGCTACGCATGGTGGATATGTGGAAAATATCGTACTATAGAGTTTCCCAGACCGCAGCGCCATCTGTTGTTGACAATTGTAACTACTGTAATTTCGAAAGTTTGTCTGCCTGAAAATATACTGTTGTCCCAAGCATATTGCAACAAACGGTGTATTTCTATCGCTGCTCGTTTAGTTTGTATTGCCGTTTCAAATATACCGGTCATTTTTGAAACACCCTGTAGATCATTAAAGTCATCCCAGAATTAACACTTCACTCGAAAACGATATCATGGTTACGCGTATCCCGAGTAACTTATTACGGCATCCGAGGCTGTTTATAGCAGTGATACCGATGCGACGCGACTCCCGACACAGGTGGTGTGCTATTCAGCGTCTGGAGAGAACTGGGGCCTTACTTCCTCGCACAGCGTTCTTATATATAAAGCCGCGGTGCGGACGGCTGAGGGAACGCCTGATCATATCGGCTCTCCCGACTAGCTGCTGGGCTAGTAATGCACCACTTTAAGTTATTGAATAAATCATCGCTTCCTTTGCTGATAGCCGATGAAGCTCACAATTTAAATGTGCAATCAGCACACAGGTAAGTAATCATAATAAAAGTCTGACGTGGCTAAGTCAAAAATTTTGGCGAGAGAATTAATTTAATTACACTACACGCAGTGGACGAGCTCTGAACTTGCCCTTTGGAGATACGCTATGGCTATAGTTTTATAGTTGTTCTGTTGAAACTTCTCACATCTTTCTTATTATAGCGGATCTCCCTTCTACTTAAATTTAAACATCCTTGCCTTATTTATTCGCCTACTTAATCTATCTTGCTTCTATCTTGCTTCCTTAATTTCTAAGACAAAACCCAGAAAATTATGAATTTCAACTAAAATTTTAATTTGTGAGATCCAAAATACTGTTTCTACTAAATTATTATGAAAAAGGAATCTAAATACAAATTTTTAAGTTTCTAGCTCTTTTCTGTTGCGCCAATGATTTTTACAGAAAAACGTCAGAATTTCGAAAATGGTTAAAGTTATTGAACTGATATTCAACACATATTGATTTAGTATTACTCCTGACATGCTAGAAACGTTTCAGGTTATTTACTTAATTTTTAAAGTATTGCGCAACATTTATAACGTCAGAGCTAGTTACAGCGGACTAGGCTGGCATACAATGGAAAGACTGTTGAGAATTTTATAAGGCGTGAGTAGGCTGCTTCCCTACATCACCCTCTACTTAATTTTTTTTGTATATAAATGGAGAAAAGAAAAAAAATTAATTACAGAAAGGGAAGCAAGAGTACAGCTTAACTCGCTATGAAAAATTAAAATTGAAATGTAAACATATAGAAATACTAAAAGAAAACTGATTACCTACTTCAATTATTTAAATTGCTGGCATGTTCACTGCCTCTTAAGCAACATTATCACTCAAAATTTAAGCAAAATCAATGAAACATTTTGGCATACATACTGCTTTAGACCGAAAAACACATAAAAATATGTAAAATTATGAAAATCTTAAATCCATTAAATACATTTTTACATACACAAATTCAAAGAAAATAACACAGTTATTCATGATACATAAACAGATGATTATATCTTAGCAGTCCTTTCTAAACCTGAAAGAAAATTGCACAAATCATGACAATTCATTTTTACACACGTGGTTGTAGCCGCTTTGGCTGGCGTTCTACACTTCCATTCACAAGGGTAGAGGAGGGGAAGCTGCTATGGTGTGCTTCCTTCACGTTCACTCTAAATTATATGGGGAAAGGGGAGGGGTCACTGTGGGTTGTATCCAAGTCACTCCACGCTTTCACGCAGCTACCAGGCTGCCATTATCTGGTTTGTCCTGTAGAACAAACAAAAAGTGTGCCTCAGACTCTGTTCACTTAATATCTAAGGGTGGGTCACAATGAAATGGGGATATATACATTTTATCTTTCAATATGTTACTGGAACAAAGTTAACAGAACTTTTTCAATTTTACTCTCGCGGTTACTTAACTGTCATAAAATCGGTAAACAAATGGCTCAAAACGCTGATAGTCACGTACTAGAGAAAATTTATGCTCAAGGCATACAATCATAAATCCTATTTAATCTCAATTTATTATTTCTGGGCCGGAACACTGAACCAATGCTCGGTACATTCCTGACAAATCTGTATTTTATTTACTTAGCTGACTCATCTTTGATTACCTTATTCTTAGAGATAGTAGGAGTATTTTTGATTAGTAGTTGTCTTCTCAGCTTCTTTGTACATGTGAGTAACTTGTGGTAATAGTACAGTTCTGAGTGTTCAAAACACACTACGTTTAGTTGAATACTATATCCTCTTATTGGTCCTCTGCTGCTATGTCAGTTACACATCTGTAATTATGTACTTACTTCATCGAAGTGTATTTATGCTGAGCTATAAATAATGTTTCACTTCTGCCATTATGTTACTCAATTATGTTGCTAGTGTATGTACTTATTTAACACTCACTCTATTAACATTTAAAGCATAGGATAGCACATTTATTTCATATCTATAGTGTATTGCAGCTGATCAGTTTGCTCACGTGGCAATCCATTTCCACTCGATTGAATGCTGAAACCACAGGTAGTCTCTCTCGACCTACCACTAAAGTGCATTAAGTAATTATGGACGAAACGTAATGCTAAATTCCTTAAACCTATAGGACACCATGAGCTGCTCTGTCTCATCTAACATAAGGGTACCTATGGTCGCATTCACGCCTCCAACTCATAACCTCAATACGTGTAGGTGTGTCCTGTCACACACTACACCAAATAACGGCCAGCTCCAACCTTATAAATATTTCAAGGGCGTGTCCTTCACGTCTCAACCACAAACACTGTTCAATTCTATTACACTGCCATTCCTTGCTACACAAGGTGAGTTCATTCTTAGAACTTATCTGCATATTTTTCATAACACTAAGCAATCTCTTTTACTATTAATTAGTTAGCTCTACAGCTTACAATAGGTTTCACTGCCACTTCAGATCCTGCTTGTACACGAAGTTGTATATCTTTTTAAATATTATTGTGGGACCATTTCCAATTAAACAACACTTTGTACTTACAATATTACCAGGGTTCTATACATAGTTGTTACTCAAATACCTTTGTATCTTAATTACATCATACTTCTCTATTGTTTATGTCACTATTAGGTTTGTCACATTAGGTATTTTTCTTCACTAATCGGTGGATAGAATGGGTACAGAACTCATGGCTTGATAGCTATGAGGGAAAATTTTCGTATTGTAAAGAAGGGGTCGAAATTTTTGTAGATAGTAAAGATGAAGAATGAGTGAGACCTGAAAAGGAAAGAAGATCTCACACAGCTGGGACTGCACAGCTGCCACACTGTGTAGAGGTTACAGAACAACCTCCTCCCTACAGAATTCATTCACTACCTATGAACTTCTTTAGGTCGATCACGTTCCTGAAACCTAATAGCTTTTTAATCTTAGGGTACTCTAGCCTATATGCATTGGCATGTGGTTTTCCTATGATCCTGAAAGGTCCTTGGTATACGAACATGAATTTCTTTGTTTCTGCATTTATTTTCTTTGATTTTTCCTTGGTTTTGACAAGGACTAAATGACCTATTTCAAAACTAGTGGGTACAGCTTTTGCGTCATGACGCTTCTTCCTTTCCAATGCTCTTTTTCTTATATTTGCCCTAGCCTTTAACTTCTTCTCGTCTGTGGATATTTGCGTTAGAATAGGGAATTCTACCATATCTGCAATCACATTGTGCGGTTCTTGGGCTAACATCAATTCGCAAGGCGCAAAACCAGTTGCATCATGCCTTAAGTTGTTAATTACATTCTCAAAATACTTAATGTGCTCTGCCCAACTTGAGTGTTTCCGAGCACAATAAGTCCTGCAGAGCCTATTCAATTCTCTCATAATACGTTCACTCATATTTCCTTGGGGGAAATACGCAGATATTTCCAGATGTTTCACTCCGACCTTATCTAGACATTCCTTAAATCTATCAGAAGTAAATTGAGGCCCATTGTCCGACAGCAAATTCTTCGGAACACCAACGTTCATGAAGAAATCTTTTTCCAACTTTTCTACCAACGTTTTTGCATTTGCTCTTTTAATTGGGTATAGCTTAACATATTTACTAAATCCATCCACAACAAAAAAAAACATGGGTGCAACCACCTCTCGAAGCAGGAAGAGGGCCAAAAAAATCACAAGCCTCTAATTCTAGGGTTTCAGTTGGCTCTACTGAATACATATCCCCTTGTATTCTGGTGTTAGCAGCACGGACTTTCTGGCACACTACACAAGATGCTAGACGCTTGGCAACACGGCGGTACATGTTGTCACACACAACCTTCTTTTTTAATTTGGCAATGCACTTCTTTGCACCGTAGTGCTCATACCTCAGGTGTACATAGTCAATTAGTAAGTCTACATGTTGTGAGGGAAAGCACAGCTTCCACTCAGAAACACCTACCTTTTTCCTCCTAAACAGAATACCTTTATGCAGACAATAGTATTGCGAAACCTTAGGATAGTTCGCATTTCCTAAATAGCTCTTCACTAATTTCAGCTGGTCATCTGCATTCTGCTCACGTCTCAACTTCTTAATCAACCTCTTTAAAGCACTTTCTTCCTTTACTTCGTACAACGCAAACATTCGTACTTCACTTAGGTCTGTTGCTGTAATTCCCGCGTCATCACAGAGCTCCTCACTTCTAGAGAACCCATCAGCTACCAGATTGTCTTTCCCTTGAATATATCTAACCTCAAGGTCAAACTGCTGGAGATACAATGACCATCTTACCAAACGAGCATTCCTCAACTTACAGGTCTTTAAAAAGGTCAACGCCTTATGGTCACTGTAAACAATTATCTTGTGACCCAATAGATATTGCTCAAACTTCTGTACCCCAAATACAATTGCCAATGCTTCCAGTTCTGAGATGCCATAATTTCTCTCTGCTACCTGTAAAGATCGACTTGCGAAAGATATAGTCTTGTGCACTTCTTGTTCGTTCTCTATTTGTACTTGGAATACCTCCACAGCTATACCATAGCTACTAGCATCAACAGACATACAGAATGGTTTTTCAAAATCAGGATGATGTAAAATAGGACTATTAATTAAAGAATGTTTAAGCACTTCGAACGCCTGTTGACATTCTGCTGTCCAAACCCAAGGGGTATTCTTTTTCAGCAGGAGGTGAAGACAGGGCGCATTAAAAACCTGATCACTAACAAAACGTCTATAGAAGCCGAAAAGACCGAACATCGATCTCAACTGCTTCTTGTTTCTGGAAGCCTCAAATTTTTCAATGACTGCTAGCTTGCCTGGGTCAGGCAGAATACCTTTTCCACTTATCATATATCCCAAGAAACTTATTTCCTCTTTAACGAACTCTGTCTTTTCAATCTTTAGTTTCATGCCACCTCTCTCAATAGCCTCTAAAACTTCCTCTAATAAAACTATGTGTTCTTCCCAGGTAGGAGTTGCTATTAACAGATCATCTACGTAGAATGTTATTTTATTAATTAAGGCTGGTCCTAAAACATGGCACATCACACGTACGAAGGCACAAACAGAGATATTAAGTCCGAAAGGTACCACACAGTATTGGTAACAAACTCCTTCGTACAAGAAAGCTGTGTACTTCCTTGAACTTTCCGCCAGTGGCAAATTCCAATATCCACACGTGATGTCCATAGAGGTTAAGAATTTTACTCCCCGGAACTTTTGCAATAACTCGTCCATGTTCTGCGGTCTATCACATTACCTAACCACTATTTCATTCAACCAACGAGCGTCCAAGACCAATCTGACACTCCCGTCTCTTTTTGGTACAACAACAAGAGGATTATTGTACTCACTGACCGCTTTTTCCATCACACCCCACTCTAACATTCTCTGTATCTCCTTTCGAACTGCCTCCTTCCTAGCTACATGTATTTGGTATGGCTTCCTGGAAAACACTTGGCCAGGTTTCACCTTTAATTGACATTCATAACCTTTGACCACGCCAGGTCGATTTGAAAATACCTTATGATGCCTTTTTAAAACCTGTCTCAGTTCTTCCTCCTGATTAGCTGAAATTTTGTCGATTTCCTGCAATTTAGCTTCTATTTTGTCCAAAATAATTGCTTCTTCTTCTTCTGTGTTTAGCTTACTTTTACTAAAATTAACACCTTCGTCCCATTATCTCCTATTTTTCAGAACTCGTATAGGCAGCTCCCAAGTTTCATCATTAGCTACTACATGTTTATCACTAAAAGATACCGTAATTATTCCGGTTATCGGCAAGACCATTTTTAACTGGCTTCTTTCAAAGTCAACAACACTCAGATATTTTGACAAGAAATCTATGCCAATTAAAACCTCAAACTGAGATTATTTACAATTAAGCATGGATGATCAATTAAATTACCATTGATGTTAAAGGGCAGTAAAGCTTCTTGCTTTACCGTTTTTGACACCAAGCCAGTAGCACCAATTATTCTCAGTCCTGATACCCTCATTACTGTAAGCTTATCTTTACCAGATAATGCATCAAAGAAGGACTGAGATATAGCACTCACCTCACTTCCACTGTCTAAGAGACAACGTACATTGATACCCAACATATTCACTATTATTATAGGGTGGCTTATTCTAGTTTGTACAGGTGGTTCCTCAAACTCATCCAATAGTTCCTTTTTGATTTGTCTCCAACTAAAGTGATCGACATCTGTCTTCATTACATTTAGGTCAAAGTGTGTAGGGGTTTCCTGAATTACATTTTCAGCTGCCTTTTCCAGTCGGTCTATTAATTTCAAATCGAAACACCGCACGACTTCATTACATTTAGTTTGCTGAACGTGACCCAAATTACTGTAGTCTGAGCGATTCTGCGCCTCCAGACCGGGCATAACACCAGTTACAGCTAAACCACTTTCACTATTATCGTCGGGTTCCTTCTCAAGTGACAACTGGTCACAGCTACTGGGTTCATCGACCCCCAACAGGCTATCCTCTACATTCTCACTTACCTCCTTTCCTAAATCTATTAGTACAGTATCAACATCCTGCACAGGCACTTTAGATAAGAGCACATCATCCTCATCGTAAATATAAGCATGAATTTCTTCTGCTTCTTCACCTGACAATTCAGTATTTTGTAGGTCCTCCCTATCGTTACACTGCTGCGCCTTCTCTTTCTCTTCCCACTTAGAAAGCGTCTCTAACACGGCATCTATCAAATACTGTGAGTGATCTAATATTGCTGTTGTATCCTTAGATGCTACCGACCCTTCATCCACATGTTCCGTTTGAGTATTCTGATCTGTCTTACCAATTACTGTAATTACTGGCTTAGGAAAAGTAACCGCCTGGTGCGGGCCAGTGTCCTCATAGACGGGAACTAGTTTTCCTGCCTCGGCCTGCTACTGTTTCCTTTATTTCCATTATAGTTAACTGGCACAGCATTGCCTTCCGCACTGTTGTTTACCTGCATAATTTTGTTTGGAACAAAATTATTATCATTTGGATGCCATTGTTGGTTCTGATAATTATTTCTCCAATTCCTACCTCTCTTAGGATGGCGAACACCTACTGTTCTGACGTTTACATTGCCATTCTGCTCGTTCCTATAATTACTACTATTGTTATTAGCATTTTTGTTATTACGTGCTTGCTCCTCATTGGCAGCAACACGCTCTACACGTTCCAAATATTCAATGAAACGATCCAGATTGTCTCTAGGAGCAGATATAATTCTAGTTTGCCAATACCATGGCAATTTGGCTTCAAGACCTAGTATTATCATTTCATGTTTTAGCTTTTCGGCCAAATGTGACAAACGTGAGATCCATGACCTAGCAAATTCTTTAATAGATTCCTTGCCTGCATTGAAGCGTTTCCCACTCCAAAATTCTCTCAACACTTCATTTTGCTTATTACTAGACCAATACTCATTAATGATATGGAAAGATTGATGAGAATTTTATAAGGCGTGAGTAGGCTGCTTCCCTACACACTCTCCATAATCCACGTCACGTTATAAACTCAAAGCGCGCTAAAAGCGGTAGTCCTTGGTTAAAATGAAGGGGACAGGATAGCACCTATAGGAATAAGACCTGGAAAAAGACCTTTTGGTTATGAAATTAGTAACTGAATTCTTAAGTTTTTTCCTCTTTCTTATTACTTTGTTTCTTATTTTATTTTTTCTTGATATCACTGCCCAGCTTCTCCAGAAATCCATCTTTTCAGCTAGTAATTTTGAATTCAGTTGCCATTTCGTGGTCCAAACTTCTGAAGATATCAACTGTTTCCTTAAATAATGTGTACTATCATTTCTAATGTGCTTATCCTATAGAACTCAATTTGATAAAGGAATAGTTATATTTCCCGAATGCATTCTTGATTTAATTTCTTTGTTTTATTTCCATGATTTATAATTTTCACCTCTAGATAGTTCTACTCATCAAGAATTACTAATGTTTCCATTCCTTTTTCCAACATTGTTCATTTATTCCACCGATTACCACATATTTCATTTGCCTAATGTTTACATATACAGGGTGTTACAAAAAGGTACGGCCAAACTTTCAGGAAACATTCCTCACATATAAATAAAGAAAAGATGTTATGTAGACATGTGTCCGGAAACGCTTGATTTCCATGTTAGAGCTCATTTTAGTTTCGTCAGTATGTAATGTAATTCTTCGATTCACCGCCAGTTGGCCCAACTGAAGAAAGGTAATGTTGACTTCGGTGCTTGTGTTGACATGCGACTCATTGCTCTACAGTACTAGCATCAAGCACATCAGTATGTAGCATCAACAGGTTAGTGTTCATCACGAACGTGGTTTTGCAGTTAGTGTAATGTTATCAAATGCGGAGTTGGCAGATGCCCATTTGATGTATGGATTAGCACGGGGCAATAGCCGTGGCGCGGTACGTTTGTATCGAGACAGATTTCCAGAACGAAGGTGTCCCTACAGGAAGACGTTCGAAGCAATTGATCGGCGTCTTAGGGAGCACGGAACATTCCAGCCTACAACTCGCAACTGGGGAAGACCTAGAACGACGAGGACACCTGTAATGGACGAGGCAATTCTGCGTGCAGTTGACGATAACACTAATGTCAGTGTCAGAGAAGTTGCTGCTGTACAAGGTAACGTTGACCACGTCACTGTATGGAGAGTGCTACGAGGGAACCAGTTGTTTCCGTACCATGTACAGCGTTTTCAGGCACTATCAGCAGCTGATTGGCCCCCACGGGTACACTTCTGCGAATGGTTCATCCAACAATGTGTCAATCCTCACTTCAGTGCAAATGTTCTCTTTACGGATGAGGCTTCATTCCAACGTGATCAAATTGTAAATTTTCACAATCAACATGTGTGTGCTGACGAGAATCCGCACGCAATTGTGCAATCACGTCATCAACACAGATTTTCTGTGAACGTTTGGGTAGGCATTGTTGGTGATGTCTTGATTGGGCCCCATGTTCTTCCACCTACGCTCAATGGAGCACGTTATCATGATTTCATACGGGATACTCTACCTGTGCTGCTAGAACATGTGCCTTTACAAGTACGACACAACATGTGGTTCATGCATGATGGAGCTCCTGCACATTTCAGTCGAAGTGTTCGTACGCTTCTCAACAACAGATTCGGTGACCGATGGATTGGTAGAGGCGGACCAATTCCATGGGCTCAACGCTCTCCTGACCTCAACCCTCTTGACTTTCATTTATGGGGGCATTTGAAAGCTCTTGTCTACGCAACCCCGGTACCAAATGTAGAGACTCTTCGTGCTCTTATTGTGGACGGCTGTGATACAATACGCCATTCTCCAGGGCTGCATCAGCGCAACTGGGATTCCATGCGACGGAGGGTGGATGCATGTATCCTCGCTAACGGAGGACATTTTGAACTAAGTGTTTGAAGTCATGCTGGTACGTTCTGTTGCTGTGTGTTTCCATTCCATTATTAATGTGATTTGAAGAGAAGTAATAAAATGAGCTCTAACATGGAAAGTAAGCGTTTCCGGACACATGTCCACATAACATATTTTCTTTCTTTGTGTGTGAGGAATGTTTCCTGAAAGTTTGGCCGTACCTTTTTGTAACAGCCTGTAGATCTCATTATTTTATTCTTATGTCAATTATCTGATCATATGTTAAAATTCCCTCATAGTATTGGGCTAAAATCAATTGGCCATCTACGAACATTGCTAAAAGCAGTATGAATAAGATTTTAGATTAGCCTTTGTCATGGCTGTTATTTATGAAATATCAATTAAAACTGCAAAGTACTGTATCCAGTCACAATTCATTTATACATGCATTATGGGTTACATAACATTATATCACAATCATCATGCATGATGATGTCATTTGCTCGAATGCATTCGCTGTACGAATTTTTGATGGGACTGTAAAAATAACGATTAAATTTTAAATCGTGTGTATTTGGTATTGTCGAGATACTTGCCGTTACAAACTAGTTTTTTCTCGTTACTGTCATTACTGAACGGCATTACTGATATGGCCACAGCGCATAAATGTATTTTTGCTGCTCTAGGAATTTCTTCATATAGCCGTGCTCATGAACACATTTGAGTAATTTCTGTTTCCTCGAACAGATATTTCTCTTCTACATACTGATAAGTCAACATGACTGAACTGGCGTTAATGCCAACAGCTGAAATTGCAAGGTCGTAGCCCTATTAACAGCCCCTTATAACGCTGTGGGCTATCGAAACGCCGCCGTTTTGTCGCGAGGTGGAACAGTAGCATTACGGAAAGGAGGAATTTGAGGACTAAGATTACTGCCAAACCATCCAAGTCGGATTCGAACTACGTAGTGGGAAAGAAAACATCAGTAGCGAAAATAGGCATTCGGTATTCCGCGTCATTAATAACTTGCCTCGTAGCGGTAAGAAACTGGAGGAATACGAACACTACCGAGTCGGCTTGAACCTGTGGGAAATCTTACTGACGAGTAACGAAACATTTAAGGCAGTGAAGGAACAGTATTTCAATTCTCGTGAAATACTTGTTACTCAGTACCCAATGCATACGATGTACAACAGCCTAATTGTTGTCTAACTTGTGCCACTATTTCGTGAAATACTTTTATTCTGTAATGAATGTATACGATGAACAACAGCCTTATTATTGGGTAGGCTGTGCCACTATCTCGTAGTAGAACACAAAAAACAAATATTATTTAGTAAAAGGCTCAAAGCCTTCGTTTTCTTATCTCACAATACCAGGTAGTGTCACAGGCTACATGAAGGGTGTACATACAGTACACACATGCCTTGTTAGTTGACACAGTCCACCTAATAATACAGTTGTAGCCCTCCAAAACGGGTAATGGAAAGTTAATTTCGATTGCTTACAGTAGCTTGTAGTTTCAGTTGATAATAGTAGGAATAAGTGATACGGTGTAGTCAGGTCAACAGGCTAGCAGAGTTTCTCACTGTAAAATATATAAAACGGTGGAAATGTAAGAACTATCTCATTGATTTTTTAAAGAGCTCAAATAAACTACCAACTTCGGAAACCATGTAAGCTATTTTCAACTGTAGAGAGGCCACAGATGGTGGATGACTGTGCTAAGATTATGGCGCAAAACATTTTCAGTATCTCTTACATTAAACTGAAAACAGGTTTCACGTTCTGTTTTACTAGATTTTTGAACAACAAACATGATTTCTAACTTAAAAATCTTTATTTTTTGTGATTAGTTACAATGAAAAGGTATATTTAAAAATGAATGCGGAAGCATTTTTTTTAATTACATTATAACTGCTGTATTATTGGTTTCTTTTAAGTATATCCATATCCTGCAATATCAGGACAGATATGATAGAAAAGTTGTAGGAGGAAATTAACATCCTTCATGGTACCGAAATAGTCCACATTGTGCGATGGTAGTGTATTTGTTGTTGGAAAACCAAGTTTGGATGCCTATAGCTAATTTGTATGTGCGTCTCCCTGTCTCTCCCTCTTTCTCTCTCTCTCTCTCTCGTATCATTATTACTGACTATCCTCCAGCGTGATGCGAGAGGAGATTCAGGTGCCGGTACTGTGACGTAAGTCCGCGCTCTGAAAAACTACATCAGTCAGCTCCTATGTTGTTGTTATTGTTGTTGTCGTCATCGTCGTGGTCTTCAGCCCGACGGTGGAGCTCTCTATGCTACTCTACCCTGAGTACATCCCCAAATAACTACCGCAACGTACTTAGTGTATGTACTCAAGCCTTAGCCTCCCTCTACACCCCACACTTCCTTACATTACCAGAATCACAGTTCCTCGATGTCTTAGTATGCGTGCTATGAACAGCTCCCGTCTTTTAATGAATTTGTGCCATAAGCTTCTTGTTGCTCAAGTTAGATTCAGTAAATCCTCATTTGTCATTCTATCTACCCAACTAATCTTCAGCATTCTTCTGTGCCGCCACATTTCAAAAGCTTCTATTCTCTTCTTGCCTGATCGACTTATCGTCCACGTTCCATAACCACCAAGGCTACACTCCAGACAAATACCTTCATAAAAGAATTCCTAATCCTTAAATTTGAATTAAATATCAACAATTCCTTTTTTTTCAGAAATGTTTACCTTCCTACTGCCAATTCGTATTTATATCCGCTCTACTTCGGCCACTAGCGTTTATTTTGCTGCAGAAACAGCAAAACGCATCTATGCATTAAGTGTCTCATTTCCTAACGTAATTCCTTCGACATCACTTGACGTAATGCCTGGACTTCCCAAGGAAGTGACTTATTCTGAGTTAATGTTGCCGACTTAGGCTGCCTTGTCTCAGCATAGGTCTTTCAGTGCTCTAACAAATTGTTCTCGTAGTATCATGTCTTTCATCTCTTCTTCACTTAATTCCTCTTCTCTTTCTATAATACTATCCTCAACTTACTTCCTTTATATTAAAGCTATATATATATTCATTCCCCCTTTGAACTTCCCTTCCTTGTTTAGTATATACTAGTATTGGGAGAAGGGTAACTCTACCCCACAGTACCGTTATCCAATATGGCGGCGATGACGTCATCCAAGATGGCGGCGATGACTTTATTCAAGGTGGCCGTCATCCGAAATGGCGGATTTTGGCAGGAAATTTGAATTTTGGCAGGCAGATAGGTCAATTGGGCTACCTCCACTAACCTAACCCCCCCTCCCCTCCCCCAGAAAATGGTGGGAAGTTCAAATTCCAACAGGACAACGCATCACACGTCTACTAACCTAATAAAATGGCGGCAAGATATGTCACTTGGACTACCCCCACTAACCTAAGTCATCCTCCGTCCGGAGTTTCACATCAGCGCACACTCCGCTGCAGAACGAAAATTTCATTCTGAAAAGGACTGTCTAAAACCTCCCAGTTCGGCAGCACGCTCGATGGCACCCACCAACATTTACTCCGAATTTTAGAAATGCACCTTTATAGAGAAAATCTGCGAAACAGTCCTAAGTGGCTGAGGCAGGTAGCTGACATTAGAGGTATGTCAAGTAGTTTCCCACCTGCAGGCACCTAGAGCTACTTCACAGGTGTCAATGCCTCACCCCTCCGTGATTACACCACAAGAGGGCGTGAAATAGGAGTACTGAAAAGCGTAATGACTTTTGCTGCTTCGGATCACGTTCAGATTGCGTCGAGTCATTCTGAACGGTCCCTATCGGTTACAAAAAATGGTTCAAATGGCTCTGAGCACTATGGGACTTAACATCTATGGTCATCAGTCCCCTAGAACTTAGAACTACTTAAACCTAAGGACATCACACAACACCCAGTCATCACGAGGCAGAGCCTATCGGTTACACTCTGTAAACCAGACTAAATCTGAGGTCGAACTGCATTCCAAAGGGATGATACAAAAGCATACGGACACCCCCAAAAACATACGTTTTCCACATTACGTGAATTGTGCTGGCCCTTACTGCCAGGTATTCCATATCAGCGACCTCAGTAGTCAAAAAAAATGGTTCAAATGGCTCTGAGCACTATGGGACTCAACTGCTGTTGTCACAAGTCCCCTAGAACTTAGAACTACTTAAACCTAATTAACCTAATTAACCTGCCCGAGGCAGGGTTCGAACCTGCAATCGTAGCAGTCGCACGGTTCCGGACTGCGCTCCTAGAACCGCGAGACCACCGCGGCCGGCTACCTCAGTAGTCATTAGACATTGTGGGAGAGCAGAATGAGGCACTCCGCAGAACTCACGAAATTCGAACGTGGACAGGTGATCGGGTGTCACTTGTGTCACACATCTGTACGCGAGATTTCCGCACTCCTCAACATCCCTAGGTCCACTGCTTCCGATGTGATAGTGAATTGGACACGTGAAGGAACACGTACAGTACAAAAGCGTACAGGCCGACTTCGTCTGTGGACTGACGGAGACAGTTGAAGAGGGTCGTAATATGTAACAGGCAGACATCTATCCAGACCATCACACAGGAATTCCAAACTCCATGACGATACACTGCAACTACTATGACAGGCGGGAGGTGAGAAAACTTGGATTTCATGGTCGAGCGGCTACTCATAAGCCACACATAACGCCGGTAAATGCCAAACGACGCCTCGCTTGGTGTAAGGAGCGTAAACATTGGACGATTGAACAGTGGAAAAACGTTTTGTGGAGTGACGTATCACGGTAAACAATGTGGCGATCCGATGGCAGGGTGTGGGTATGGCGAATGCCCGTTGAATGTCACCTGCCAGCGTTTGTAGTGTCAACAGTAAAACTCGGAGGCGGTGGTGTTATGATGTGGTCGTGTTTTTCATGGAGGGGGCTTGCATCCCTTGTTGTTTTGCTTGGCACTATCACAGCACAGTACTACATTGATGTTTTAAGCACCTTCTTGCTTCCCACTGTTGAAGAGCAATTACGGGATGGCAGTTGCGTCTTTCAACACAATTGAGCACCTGTTCATAATGCACGGCCTGTGGCGGAGTGGTTCACGACAATAACATCTCTGTTTTGGACTGGCCTGCACAGAGTCCTAACCTGAATCCTGTAGAACACCTTTGGGATGTTTTGGAACGCCGAATTCGTGCCAGACCTCACCGACCGACATCGATACCTCTCCTCAGCGCAGCATTGCGTGAAGAACTGACTGCCATTCCCCTATAAATGTTCCAGAACCTGATTGAACGTATGCCTGTGAAAGTGGAAGCTGTCATCAAAGCTAAGGGTGGGCAAACACCATAATGAAATCCAGCATTACCAATGGTGGGCGCCATGAACTTGTAAGTCATTATTAGCCAGGTGTCCCGATACTTCGATCACATAGTGTGGGGTTGCAGCTACGTGATGTCCGTCGAGGAGAGTTGAATCGCCGAGGAAGTATCAACAGTTTCGAAGGTTGTCAAGAATGTCGTCCTGCTGCTCATCGCACTACGAACTCTCGTTTTCGACAGCGAAATGTGTGTAAATCACCGTTCTAAGGAAAGAGGTAGTTTCGTTGACGACCTTTGTGCCACCTCGTGAGGATTTCCCGTGTCGATTCTGAGCGGCGCTGTGTCTGAAATGTTTTCCTCGCCACTCATAAGAAACCTGATTTCGACGTTGGGCGTCGCGGTTCTGTCGTCCATCGCAGAGGCGTCAAAATAAGGGGTTAAATCTTGGTAAGAGGAGCTATGACGGGCTCCCTACTGAGTGACACGTCCACAGTGGTGGTAAACGTCGACAAGTGCGAGGCCGTTCTGTTCACTAGAAGACCGAAGCAACTGCGCAAACATCAGCACCGCAACCCAATAACACTACACACACGCCCAATACGTTTCCGCGAGAAGGTCAAATACCTCGGTGTCTGGCTGGACAGGAAACTACTCTGGGTGGACCACATTCAACACGTGACCAACAAAGCAAACGCGAGGCTCAAACAACTCTACCCTTTGCTTAACAGGCGTAGCACACTGAATAGGAGGGTGTCTAGGTCCATGTACATGACACTTATTCGACCCCTGATGACGTACGCAGCCCCTGTCTGGGGGTACGCTGCGCCCACTCGCCTGCGCCGTCTGCAGCTCATACAGAACAAAGTACTCAAAATCATAAGCAACGCTCCGCGCTACACACGTATCGCGGACCTTCACCGGGAATACCGGCTAGATACCATCTTGCAGGTATTCCAAAAACTCTCTACACGACTGTACAATAACACGAGACATTCGCGCAACCCGTTTAGCCTTTCTCTGGGTAACTACGACCACAACCATAGATGGAAGCATAACATATCAAAGACACTATTGGCCAGGAACTAAACATCTATGGTCCGTAGCACGCTAACACGACATACTGGCGAGCCCCTGCAACATAGCTACTACTGGTAACCTCAGATGTTCGACCAGCCGAAAAACAGGCAACCGCAAGGAAACCGTACTGTACACACCTCGCAAACCAACCACACACACACCCCACTCTGTCTGTGAGCCGATCTATGACCGATCGCCCACTAATGTACAACGACCTTGAACTGTTGCAGGGACGCAGCAACTGGAGAAAGCCCTGCAACGAGCTCCAGCAACGACAAAGGTAACGATGCAGGATACCCCGCACTAACATAGCCACGCCTTGCGTGCACTGTCGCAGATAGCAAGCCGCCACTGCCCTACTACCCGTCCTACTGTCGCAGAGGTTTTTGTCCCTTGGCGCTTGCCTTGGCACTTTTTTTTCTCTGCCCTTACAACCGCTACCGTTCGATCGCTTTCGTCCACTTTCTATCTACTGATGGACCATGTTAATAAGTAATCTTACCCAGACGCATGGATAAATCACAGCCCGCATACTGTGACTCCTGATTCAAAAACTAACATGTTATACGGAGGTGACAGTAGAACGTTTGGTTTGGTCACCACGTTGGTGTGGGCGTGGAGGGGCCCCATCCTTTAGTGGTGTTGTGCAGTGGCATACAATTACAGAGTCCTGAAAAAGCGTGTTGCGCAGTGTATCTGCACATCTCATGGGCCAAAATTGTAAATTAATGCAGCATATTGGGGAAAGGAAAAGTCAAAAAGTATAATAAGTTAGTAAGAAACAGTTATAAATTTTCAGACGGTAATAAAATGTAAAATATAGAAAAAGTGTTACGCATTCATAGCGATTGTAGCTTCGGAGTATTTTTTGTGTGATGAGAAACGATATATTTCTATTCTGAGAAATAACAGATGCAGAGATACAGGAAAACATAAGCAGATGATAAAATTTGAAGATAACCTTCACAATCCGAAAATAATAAGAAACGAAATCAAATGTTACTGTTGCAGGTTCTAAAGAGAGCTCGACGGTACTTATCTTCGCCGTACTTGTCATAATGAACGCATAATGTACGATGTCAAAGACATAACAGTGAAAGACAAAGGAAATATCTCTAAAAACAAAGGAAACCAGGTATATTCGTTAACACATCGAATACGGCCAGCGCGGAACGGTGGGTAGCCTATAGCATTCACGAGCTTCTGAGCTCAATTGTAAAGTTGGAAAACCCATTTAACTTTTATTTCGCGCTCCCGCATCGAAGTGTGGAAGGTACTTCAGCGGTCACACAATGGCCTGACACTTTTAACTCCTCTCAACAACTTGTGGTCGCGTTCTCTCGACTCTGCAGTCGGGTTTCTATTAGACAATATCTCCCTTTTTTTCTCTGTAGTGCGATCTCTAGAGATTGTAAAAAATAATACCAAGTACATCTTAGTTTGGAGCAAGGGCACCTTTGACCTAAAAAATAAAAACTGTTTTGTTTCATCGAGAGCCAGTGCAGTAAGCAGAGGGGACGGAAGTGTTCTTCTAATACGTATTGATTGGATTGTCCGCTTCCCAATTCAGTGATTGTAGCGGATCAGGGAAAATGTGTTATTTAATTGTCATAATTTATGAAATGAATCTTATGCGTGTACTCCCGTCTGAGTGGAAGATATAAGCTCATCAGGAGAACAAGTTCTACGCATTTACATCATCATGATAAGATAAAATGGTTTTACTGGTGTTAAAAGTTACCTTCTCTTACAGAATGCTCAAAGGACACTAAGATTACGTCGATACGACCGCATCAAAAATAAAATAACTAGCAGCTAGAATAATTCTATGTATGTTCCCTGGTGCACATCATAAGTAAATTCACCATACGGTAGACAACAGTGTACGAGTACCCTCTGTAAATTACATTATAGGTTTCCAATGGCGGGTACCTCAGCTTTCTTGTTCCTCGCATCATTGACATTACTTCTATGCATCCACTTGGTATAGAAAAAATTTGTCAGTACCACCTCCATCATAAATGTTTCATTTGTTCAGATGAGGCCTGGCTGAAGACGTGGTGCACGAGTAGAAAACTAGTAGTTGGAGAACCCAAGTATAACTAGACAGCCAGATTGAAACAACCATAATTCCGTCCTACTTTTAATGTACGTCTAGCTTATGTACGTAAATAGCAAAGTAATTTTTTATTAGCTGAGAAAGCCTTCTCCCAAAATCAGTTTTATAGTGTGAATGTTACAACCTTATAATTGCGATTTAAGAGTTACCAACTTTATACTGTTACTCTGTCAACTGTAGTCTTTCTTTGCAACAATAATAGCGCAGGTATACTAACATTCTGCGAATCTTTCTAGGCCTACCCAGTTGACGAGTCGCTATGTAACCTACACGTATTCAAGTACCTATACTTGTGTACAGAAGTTAGTTTTATTCGTATTTTGCTATTTTCCTTCGTCTTTCTTTCTGAACAGATCATCTAATGATGATGATTTGCTAATCAGTCGAAACTGGTAATGATATTAACTTGTTGTACACTGAGAATATATACAGGGTGATCAGAAGAAATCTAAAAAACTTGTGAGGGTGTTGCAGGGAAGGATGTGTTGAGAAATAACTGTTCAGAAAAAAATTCGATACGTTGCGCTGTTTCCGAGTTGTTTAGCATTGAAGTTAGACAATCAGGTCGTTGCACGCGCAAATTCAAGCACTTGCACGCACTAAAATACGGCAATGTACAGACACCTGAGGGTTACCACTTGCTCAAATTGTTAAAAACCATTCAAGAGCCAAGATCGCATAACATATTTTCTTATTAAAGACAATCGGTTTCAACAGACTTTGTTGTCATCTTCAGGTCTGAAACACCAAAAAATATGCACGTGGGGAAGGAGTACAGTGTCACAATAACATTGAGAGATGAGTGTACCGTGTTCAAACATTTGGAGGTAAGCACGCTCATTACACGTTCCCATCTCTCGCCATATGGGGGTAATCCCAGCATTATCGAACATGATAGCTTTGATGGTACATGCATTACGGAGTGGAGAGGTATAATGTTACATTGGTGTACTGTCCTTCAAATCTTTGAACACATCACTCTCAACGGTTAGTGTTATTGTGACACTGTACCCGTTCCTCATGTGCGTCTTTCCAACGGTGCATTCGGCCATGCCTTCTCACTTTTTTGTCCGTCGGTCTGTCTGTCCGGCTATTAACAGCCCATTTTCGCAGGACAAGGTGCAGGTATGAAAATGCAATTTGTCTCACGTACTGAGTACGGTTCCTTGGCGGTGTAAATAATTTACCTTCTAAGTCAGTGCAGTCAAAAGATACGGCCATATATATCAAATATTTTGACATTCGCAAAGTCACCCACACAAACCCATAGTGAACTATACTTACAAATGCCCGGCCTTGCCGTCTTGCGCTAAAGCGTGTGCCGGGTGCCCGAGACGTCGCGGGATCGATCTCGATCTGACTTTTAAGCTTTCGTTTCACCCGAGTGTTTACCTCTCAACGCTGTGAACAGTCACCACAAACATCAAGTGATTCGGATTCCACATTAAACCGTATATCCCCTTTCACCGGTTTGACAACTGTGGTAGATTAGAGGCAGGCTAATCGTCGAGGAGCGTCCAATAGAAAGACTTCCCCAGGCCACTGAGTCACACGAAATTATTATTATCTATGTAGTTAGTTAAGTTTGTACGGAACCCCCAGACTGCAAGTCTTACAACTCTCACTTTTCCGGTTTTTTTTTACTTTTTTATTTTTATTTATTTTTGTTACGGATGACAGTACATGACCGAGTCGAACTGCGCAGGAGGAGGAGCTTTTGCAACAAGAGGATGTTTGGCGAATGGATTGGTGTGCCCGTTCCCCCGACTTACATCCCTTCAAGCACGTGTGGGACATGTTGGGTAGTCGTACTGCAGCACGTGCACATGTAGCAACGCCCATCCAACTGCACTGTTGAAGGAATGAACATGAAGTTCTTACGAACCTTGTGGCCTGCATGTGTGCACTTTGCAGAGCATGCACTGCTGTTCGTGGTGATCACACACCGTATTACCAACCGTGTACTTTCTTTCTTTCTTTCGCTTACGCCATAGTCCCGCAGCGATCGCAGGGTCGGCGTGGTTACAACGGATTTGGCGATGTTAGTGTTAGGGATGGCCGGATGCCCTTCCTGCCGCCACCCCGTACCCCCCAAGACGGAATCAGTGTACCCCAACTGTCTGCGTCGAGTGTAAATCGTGAAATAGTGCGGACGTGTTTCAAATGTCTGCGACGCGTGTAACTCAGACCGAACGTAGGGACCAGACCGGTATTCACCTAGCGGGATGTGGAAAACCACCTAAAAACCACATCCAGGCTGGCCAGCACACCGGTCCTCGTCGTCAATCCGCCGGGCGGATTCGATCTGGAGTCGGAGCGCCTACCCGAGTCAAGGAAGCAGCGCGTTAGCGCTCTCGGCTACCCTGACGAGTTATTACCAACCGTGTACTATCTATCTTTAATGTCCCAAGATCCATCATAAATCTCGATGGCTTCAGTGTAATTATTTTCTTTGAATGAAAGCCTCATTTGCCCATCTCTTTAAGTTACCTTCTGTAATATAATATATCCGTCTTTTCAACGTATGGGGAAAGTTCTATCGAGCTGTCTTACTTGGCAGTGATACATTACGCGAGAGTTACTCCCGTCCTTATTCAGGGATATGACAGAGACGATCATTCGAAGCAAAAATGTCTGTTAAACATGGCCTCTAAAATCCATACCTTAACTGCTATGAGCACTTCTTTATCTTCGATACTGTGCAACAAATCTATTCTTCTGTAAATCTTTGCTTCCCGTTGTTGGACCAAAACGAGAAAAAGTTGTACAGTAAACATGCGCTTTAAAACCCATACGTCATGAGTTATGAGCACTTTCTCATTGGAAGGGATGTGTTTCACAGTAGCGAAGGTAAACAAGTGCTCAAAACTTTTAAGAAGCGCAGTTGAATGTCAGTGTTTTTTGGACTTGAAACTTCCTGGCAGATTAAAACTGTGTTCCGGACCGAGACTCGAATTCGGGATCCTTGCCTTTCGCAGAGAGTGCTCCACCGACGGAGCTACCCAACTACTATTCATGACCCCTCCTCATAGCTCCATTTCTGCCAGTACCGCGTCTCCTACTTTCCAAACTTGCTGGACTTCCTTCTTGTTTTGGTTCTTACTACCACAGCTCAAACTTAGGAAAGCAAAGAGCTTGCTGTAGAAGAGGTTCGTTTCACAGAATCGAAGATGAAGTGCTCAACGTTCCTAAGGAATGCATTTTAGAGTCTATGTTTACCAGACTTCCTTGCTACGAATGATCGTTAGCGTCTCATCGCTGAATACTGCCCGTTCCTTTCAGCCACATCGTTAAGGTTTTGTTTGAGGGCTTGTCAGCTATCGATCTGACCTGCCCTGTAGATCCAATAGTTAGCCCATAGACTGCGGATGAACTACATAATGTGATGTCCCATTCCTCTGATTAAATTTCTTATTGTTGGTCTCCATTCATCGTGGAAGGGAGCATAGGAGCACATCTATACACACAAGGGATATCGGAATCCTCGTGTATTAGTGTCATCTATCAGTGTATATAATTCAAGCTGCTAAATCATCACAGTGAAAAGATACTATTCCTTCACTTTTTTAGTTGCTGCGCAATCTTTACTCATTACGCGACGTTCTTTCACGGAGCTTTGCTAAGTCGAGTTCGTTTCCCGACTGCTCCGCTAATGAAATGTTTATTTTCCTCATTTCCGAATTTACATGGTGTCTCGAGTTTTTGGCGCGCTCCACCAGGCCCGACATACATATAGATAATTGATCTATAGGTTTTACTGAGTTCGTTTCAATATATGTGACATACATGGTTATTGCACTCCGTTGGCTTAGAAGCTAGAATTACATACACCACCAAGGGAACATATACCTTGGAATTTGGCATGATTTTTAATTTGATACTTTTACCCGTTCCTGAGAAACAGAGGCCTTATCAGACGGACAGACAGACTGATGGAGAACGAAAAAGATATTATGTGATATAATTCCAAATTAACATTTTTCGGATTATTTTTTTCACCATTGTGTAATACTTTGCGGCACAAAAATTACTGTTTCTTCTGCATACTCGCCGTCAACAAAAACGGCTTACTATTACTACCTTCGTGCCTTGCTCGTCAAAGCAAGAAAACTGAATGACGTAGTGTATCCCTTACGTTTGTGCGTGAAGACCACGTTCATAAATTTATTTGAAACTCATCCTCCCAGGAAGAGATCACTTACAATCACAAATAACGAAAAGAATTTTATGTACAACACAGTTTCAATAAAGCAAGTTGTTGACTAATATTGCATAATTATCCATATTTAATCATTAGTTTCATAGTCAAAGTATACAAAATACACATAACTGATATTAAATAACTGTTATTGTTAAAGAAATGAGATTATAATCAACATGTATTGTTGTTAAATTTCGCATCTGCCCACAAAGCTAAAATAAACTAGAAATACGCCAGATAATGAAAACAGCGGACCACGGAACAAATGTTAGGGAAGAGAGAGAAAGAGAGAGAGACAGAGCGAGAGCTGAAATTGCGCCGTATGGGCATACGAAGACCACACGTGTAACGCATTTCGTAGGTTCAAATGGCTCTGAGCACTATGGGACTTAACATCTGAGGTCATCAGTCCCCTAGAACTTAGAACTACTTAAACCTAACTAACCTAAGGACATGACACACATCCATGCCCGAGGCAGGATTCGAACCTGCGACCGTAGCGGTCGCGCGGTTCCACACTATAGCACCTAGAACCGCTCGGCCACAATCCGATCGGCGCATTTCGTAGGGTATTTTGAAAAATTTCTTTGTCGGTACTGATATTTAATACATAACTATGTTTTTCTAGGGACCATCAAGTGATGCCGAGAGAAGTTCATATGAGTAAAACAATTCTAGTACCTCGGTCGATGAAACATGGTGCATATAAGACAGTGAACTTCTGAAATTTTCCGTACTATCAAGTGCTTAAAACCTTCTTTTGCTATGTTAAAGTACCTTACTGAAATCAAACGTATCCGTTACCAACTATATTCTGAATTAATAAAATATTCCTGACTATTACGCCGTGATCGAATGGATTTCACGTTAAAACCCGACGTTTCGTCCCCATCTACGGACGACATTTTCAATGGGAATCGTAGCATTGTTGAACATCCGATTTACACCCTGGCTCGCAGTCAGCATTTTACCGTGCGAGATGGGGCAGTGGTTAGCACACTGGACTCTCATTCGGGAAGACGACGGTTCAATCCCGCGTCCGGCCATCCTGATTTAGGTTTTCCGTGATTTCCCAAATCGCTCCAGGCAAATGCCGGGATGGTTGCTTTGAAGGGGCACGGCCGACTTCCTTCTCCATCCTTCCATAATCCGACGAGACCGATGACCTCCCTATCTGGTTTCTTGCCCCAAACAACCCGACGCCGTCAGCATTTTCAAGGGGGATCCTAACTTTGTTGACCCTGGCGCACAGTCAGTAGCGAATCAGAGTGTGAATCGGACATTCAACAAAGCTACGATCCACCTTGAAAAAAGTCCTCCGCAGATGCCGACGAAACGACGGGTTTTAAGGTGAAATCCATTCAACCACGGCATAACAGCCCGGAATATTTTATTAATTGTCACTTTTCCGGCAGTGAAAGTCTACATTTTACAATTATAACTATATTCTATTTTTCTTTACAGACATGAGTATGACTCAGTTACGCGTAATTTTCAAGTGAATTAGGTTTTACGACCTGGGTGGCATTGTCACGTAATGAAATGTATTAATTAGGTTGAAACTTATCGTTGTCAGTTGGAATAAAAGTTGCATGTCACTCGAACATCTAAATCTACATGGATACTCTGCAAATCACATTTAAGTGCCTGACGGAGAGTTCATCGAACCATCTTCACAATAATTCCCTATCATTTCAATCTTGCACAGTGCGTGGAAAAAACGAACACCTACATCTTTCCTTGCGAGCTCTGATTTCCCTAATTTTATGATTTTGATCGTTTCTCCGTATGTAGGTCGGCGTCAACAAAATATTTTCGCATTCGGAGTAGAAAGTTGGTGACTGAAATTTCGTAAGGAGATTTCGCCGCAACGAAAAATGCCTTTGTTTTAATAGTGTCCACCCCAAATCCTGTATCATTCCAGTGACACTCTCTTCCCTATTTCCCGATAATACAAAATGTGCTGCCCTTCTTCGAACTTTCTCGATGTACTCCGTCAGTCCTATATGATAAGGATCCCGCACCGCGTAGCAGTATTCTAAAAGAGGACGGACAAGCGTAGTGTAGGCAATCTCCTTATTAGATCTATTACCTTTCCTAAGTATCCTTACAATAAAATGTGTCTTTGGTTTGCCTTCCCCGCAACATGTTCTATATGTTCTGTGCAATTTAAGTTGTTCGTAATTGTAATTCCCAAGTGTTTCATTGAATTTATGCCATTTAGATTTGACTGAATTATCGTGTAACCAAAGTTTAACGGATTCCTTTTAGCACTCATGTGGGTGACCTCATGCTTTTCTTTATTTAGGATCAGCTGCGAATTTTTGCACCAGATAGATATGTTTTCTAAATCCAGTTTGCAATTTGTTTCGATCTTCTGATGACTTTACTAGTCGATAAGCGATAGCGTCATTTGGAAACAAGAAGGCTGCTCAGACTGTCTCCTAAATCCTTTATACAGACAAGGAACAGAAAAGGGCCTTTAACACTACCTTGGAGAACGCCAGAAATCACTTCTGTTTTACTCGGTTACCTTTCGTCAATTACAACGAAGTTATATATTCTATTGCGTGACCGTGCTGTTCTCGATGTAACTAGTTAGTACACCTCAAAATGACTCGTAATGCCGCGCGGGATTAGCCGAGCGGTCTTAGGCGCTGCAGTCACGGACTGTGCGGCGGACTGTGCGGAGGTTCGAGTCCTCCCTCTGGCATGGGTGTGTGTGTTTGTCCTTAGGCTAATTTAGGTTAAGTAGTGTGTAAGCTTAGGGACTGATGACCTTAGCAGTTAAGTCCCATATGATTTCACACACATTTGAACATTTTTTTTTTTTACTTGTAACTGAGCCGAAACCAGTCGTGTGAATAAAAATACATCTTACCTGGTTGTTAGAGCATTTTATTTCAATAAATATGCAATAACCTACTGCGTCCGCAGACTAATGATCTGCGTGACAGACCCTCATGCAGGGGAAGCGGGTTCTATTCCCGGTAGCGCCAGGGAATTTTCCTTGGTTGGAGGGCTGGACCGGGGTGCACTCAGCCTCATGATGTCAGGTGAGGAGCTACCTGATTGAGGGGTAGCGGCTCCAAGATCAAAATGTCGACAACGGCTGGAAGTGCGGTTTGCTGACTCCATACACCTCCATGTAGCATCCGTTGATGAATGATGGAAGATGGCAGGGGGATCGGTCGATATCCGCATTGTATTCAGGGCCTGATTGCGGGGTTACATTACATTTATGCAATATCCAGTTGCGGAAGAACTCTAGTTCTGTGAGGAGCTACAACTCAACCACCCTCACACAAGAAGGGGAATAAAATTTTTGTGATGTCCACGTCACGTTTACGCTCTCGTGAAAACGGCACTGTTGACAATATCGTGGGTCGCATTTCCACTGTTCCAATTCTCCTGTGATTCGCAACGCTAGTCGTTCTAGCACACGCCGAAAAGGAGACGTCGTAAATATACAGTGGATATTTCTTTTCTATTCGAATTAATTTCATTACTTACTTAAATTTCTAGGTAATCGTGCCGTAATATATTGAATTACATTCATCCTTCCGCGTTAGACTCCTTCCATATAGAAGGTAAGTTCCTGAGTCGTTCTTGAATGTTGCTACGTGTTTCTGAAATAGAAATTCGCCTCGTCAGTAAAAGGAAAAGGTTGTCCAGGCCGCCATTATTTAAAGCAGCGCAACTCTGAAACAAGTTGTCGCGTAAAACCGTGCTCACGAAATGGACCGCCTTCCTGAGTGTTCCTCCTCCACAACTCCTTAGCGGGACTACGTGAACCGCGCAAGTGCTTCCTTTGTTCGCCCTTCGGTGGAAGGAGCTGTGTGGCAAGCCTGAGAACTGTTTGGTGCGCCAAGCGACAGTATTTATGGGTTTCCCATTGTTTCTTCGATCATTACGGAGCAGACATCGCAGCCACACATTATTATTTCAGTCTTCCCTGCAGCGAAATACTACGCATTGCAACGTTAAATTTTGCACATAGTCTGTAAAAAATTGCCAAGCACTTCATTATAATTGTAAGATTGCGGTCACACTGCAGTCCAGAGCGGTGCGATCACGTGCAGTGAGATTACTGGCCCACGATGTCGTTAGAGAAGGGCTGGATCGTCCAGGGAGCGTGAGTAGAGTCGAAGGCTGTCAAGAACTTCGTCCTGTTGCTCATCGCAATGCGAACTGTCGTTTTCGACCGCAAAATGTGTGGGAATCAACACTCCAAGGAAAGGGGTGGTTTCATTGACGCCATTTTGCCAGCCCTTGCGACCTTTTCATGTCGATTCTCAGCGGTTGCGTGTGTCTGAAATGGTTTCGTCAACCACTCATAACAAAACGGCGGCATGGTTCTGATCTCTATTGTAGTGGTATCAAAAAACAGGTGAAATATGGGTAAGAGGGGGTA
The DNA here is from genome assembly GCF_023898315.1 of Schistocerca nitens. Classification (NCBI taxonomy): domain Eukaryota; kingdom Metazoa; phylum Arthropoda; class Insecta; order Orthoptera; family Acrididae; genus Schistocerca; species Schistocerca nitens. Next base: position 670,459,844 of record NC_064615.1, read on the forward strand.
TGGCGAGCTTTCCATCGTGTGGCTCGTTCTCGGGGTCGTTGGGCAGAATTGTGGTAAAACATGGTGCCAATGTGACATCATCAACCCACCTTATTCCTCTTGTGAACTCTGAGCTCTAGCCTTTCCTCGCATCTGCTGAAGCATCGCCGAAACTGAAGATGTCGCCGTAGGGCGTCAGCCATTTGCAGCATTACAGAGTTTAGTTGGTAATTGATGGCTGGAGAGATTTTTATTACAGGTAGTCTGCGAAGACCAGTTCATAGATGTTGGCCACTGATGAGTTATGTATACTACTGGACTTAAAACCCTGAGCGGCAGTTAAGGCTAGAAGAAGGTGTACTGAAGCACCGAAACTGGTAGCCATATAGTAAAACCATCGTCAGGAAGGCTGTAGGTGTTCCATTTTATTACATTACAGAGAAAGGTTTTAGGCACCTTTGAGTCAAATTTCAAACTTATGCGTCGCAATGGGAGACAACTACGAGCTTTCGAAAATGTGATATTTTAATTGTGTTGCACAGTGAATGCATGTATGTATGGGGTGCTAAACACTATTTTTAAATTCTACACAGCTGCCAATTTCGTTTTCGTTCTTCATATTTCTTATTCGATCCAAGAAACTGCTGAGTTGTACTCTTGATATATTCAAATTTAATGCTTTATCTGGAAATCTCTACTGAAACCTTTTGTCTTGTGCAATTTGCCGATGAAAATGTTACCAGTTTAGAGAAGAAGAGTAGAACCTTTAGTAATCAGCTAGATCCTTGAGCAAGTATCACATTTCCAATACCTTCAATACGACATCTGTTCTCTCGTTTCTCCCCTGCCCTCCCCACCCCACCCCTCTCACCCCTCCTTCTCACTCTCTCTCTCTCTCGCTCTCTCTCTCTCTCTCTCTCTGTGTCTATCTATCCTGTTGTACAGAGATCTGCTGTTTTCATCTAACTTCGTCGCCGGATGCCCTTCTTGTCGCCACGGGCATCGGTTAATGTGAAGGAAGCAAGTCATCCTGTGTGCCGTATTTCACAGAATGTTTATCGCATTTTCTGAGGCGGGTATCTGTAAGCAGCAGATCATTTTCCAGAATGGGCACGGAAAGCCACTCTCAGGGCGTCAGGTCTAGCAGGCGCACGGCCGTTAATAAAACCATCCCGTGGATTCCATCCAAGTGTGACTCGTCCCGCTGTCTTGCAAGTTAGCTCGTGGCGTATTAAATTGCCCTAACAGGTCTTGAGTAACATACCACCCACCAAAGTCAAAAGACGTGACACGAAAACTGAATATGCCACAATCCATCGTAATATGAAACCTGTAACTTGTAAAGAGACCAATCTCACATTTTACAAACTGCCGACACTCCTTCCCAGCTCTACCGAATGATAATTCGACTCTCTCTCCAAAATATCAATTGAAGATCCAGTATCCGGGGCTGAGTGATATTCCTGAAAAACACTTAAGGATGTCCAGGATGTATCATTTCAGTAATGAAGTCATTCGGTGAAAACATTGTTATTTTCTACAAATGAGAATACTTGGAAGTACAGAAAGAACTAGGAACTTCTAACTGACGGAACAGATGATCTGCAATGCCCGAAGCAAATGCTGCTACTTAGCCCAACTACAATACAGATCAGGGACGACTGCGGAAACGAACACTTTCCCTTATCACTCTGAGAAAGAAGAGTAGTGCGTTAATTTCATACGTAACCAATTTAAGAATCGCGCCAGCCCATGCTCGTCAGTAAACATTGAGGAAAATGCACAAAGTCTTCGTTGATGACCTTTGTAAGGACCTGGCCTTGGTGGCACGGGCCACCTTCCTGTAATTCGTCATGGGTGTATGATTACACCGTGGAGGACTGTGGTGAGTCCTTGCGCAGTGTAGTTACCGATGAAAAACGGAATGAAAGGACTGAATAGGATGAAGCCCCGAGTCAGCACTTAGCTTCTGCTTTCGACATACACCATGTTGATCACCAACCTATGTATCAGCGAGTGCTGATGAAACGTCTTCTCATCATACATTTCGCATAGCCGAATCGAGAGCTATCACTTCACAGTTATTAAGTTTCATTACCAGGTAAAAACTAACCTATGGCATCGCGTGCAGCATCGCTAATGAAACTGAGGACAAGTCCTGGCAAAATCACTCATAATCCTGGACTGACCCAGTCACTTTTAAAGCAACTAAATGTTTTGTTAACCTGCAACTGCTGTAGAGTGGAATACCCCAAAGCACAGTTGGCTGCCACTCTTGTTTGGAAAGCTCTTTCGTATATTTGTGCCCTGAATACCGAAAATTAATCATCATTCGAATGTATGTATTAGTTTCTGCACTTTGTACAATAATTCGAGTTCATAACTACCAGGTGATCACATCACTGTCTATAAATAATTAGACTTATAGCTTTAAAAAGGTTAATAAACTAAAACGCCGTGAGGACCGTTCCCACGACACGAATATTTGTCATTACGAAAAACACGTTCGACTTATAACGTATTTGCCAATCGCTTACGAAATACAAACAGAGGATCCGTCGTTCGTAATCGTAACCTAAAACACACAAGCGCAGTGCAGCACATTCCCTCTCAATAAAAGGGAAATTGCTACATCAGCTGAAATCGGGCACTGAACTAAGTCCAGTAGCGATAAGTGAAAATCTGTGCAGCGCTGGAAGTGGAACCCAAATTTTCAACTTATCGCGAGCGGTCGCGTTAACCACTTCAGCTATCTGAGCAAGCTTCCCATCCAGCCCAAATTCTCATGTGTCGCACACTTTAGACGAAGTGTCCCCTGTCCGTATCCGAAAGAACAGACACTACACACATGAATATATGCGCTTTGACGCCAAATAATGATACCTTCAGTGCAGGTACACTCTTCGTTCGACCTCTTGCGTGAATCAAGTAGGGTTGCAACCAATGAAGATAATGAACAGGGGACAAATGTTCAAATGTGTGTGAATTCCTAAGGGACCAAACTGCTGAGGTCATCGGTCCCTAGTCTTACACACAACTTAAACTAATTTAGGCTAAGAACAACACACACACCCATGCCCGAGGGAGGACTCGAACCTCCGGTGGGAGGGGCCGTGCAATCCGTGACATGGCGCCTCAAACCGCGCGCCCACTCCGCGCGGCAGCAGGGGACACTATGACGCCCTATGTAGTGTACGACATCAAGGAATTTGGGCTAGACGGGAAGCGCGGTCGGATAGCCGAAGTCGATGAGGTTCGATTCCTACTTATACACAAATTTTCACTTATCGGCACCGAATTTATTTCAAAACCCGATTGCAGCTGATTTCGGAATTTTTCTTTCTTCGTGTGTATACGGCTGCATCATCATGAAATGTGTCCGTTCTTTCGGACATATCCAAATTCACAGACACCACTCATATCAACATCCACCCTTGACTTTATGGCCGATCGTCCAACCTTTCATCATTTGGTCTTCATCAGAAGCCACCTTCCTCGATTCATCTAGCCCTGCTGTTCCTCGTTTTTTAGTTTTCCCTTACACTCTTATGAAATCCAGGAAATGACATTTGCAAATACATAAAAATATCACATTTATCTGATAAAGGTACTTAACGGGTAACATGTCATATCATCTGAATGTAAAGTAAACTCTGTCCACAGGCCTTGGCGGACCCAACGATACCGACCGGCCGGCGTGTCATCATCAGCCCAGAGACGTCACCGGATGCGAATATGCAGAGGCATGTGGTCAGCACACCGCACTCCCGGCCGTGGGTCAGTTTCCGTGACCGAAGCCGCTACTTCTCAATCAAGTAGCTCCTCAGTTTGCCTCACAAGGGCTGAATGCGCCCCGCTTGCCAGCAGCGCCCGGCAGACCAGCTGGTCACCCATCCAAGTCATATCTTCTGAATAGAATAATAAATTAGATACAAAGACTGTCTTCAATATTCACAGTCTTCTTGCTGTTTCACATTGAGTAAGATCTCGACCTTCGATCACTTCAAGCAGTTATCGTGAAAGGCGGCCAGTGATTGCGTTGGATGTAATAGTCGAAAGCACGATATCTTATCAAATATGAGATGCGATTAAGATAGGGGAATATATTACGTAAAGGTAACATGGCGAGAAACCGCTTTTACTATAAGACTGAATTAGTGTGAACGAATGGGCTAGTCATTTTGGAAATTATGTATCTGATGATTTAGGACGACGCATAAATTCATTTATACTCAGAGTACACTATTGAATTTTCTTTAAATTTCAATAACTGATGTATCTTTCAAGTACCCTCCAACCGGATTTTTGTCGGAATCATTTTTCGCCGAACGACAAATACGACATTCCGCTAAAATTATGTATCAGAGTGCTAACAAGTTAGTACGTTAAGAAGGAGAAAACCTAAGCTTTGTAGGGACCGATGACCGTCGCAGTCTGGTCCCTTTAATCCCCCAAACCAACCAACCAACCTAAGCTTTGTGTACATGTTAATAAATTTTCTTTGTTGACCTCGACATTTTTTGTACAAATATATCGTTTTTATGCCGATATGGATGGAACTAGTAGAAACAGCAGAACTAATACCTTCAGAGCACGACGTTTATTGAATATATATATAAGAGTGTAGAGCACTGATAGAGGGCGACGTAGGCGTTGATTCAGAGACTAGTTCTGTTTGACTGAGGAGGAGCCACATTCTGACTATGGAAATGCTGAAACAATGAAAACTCTTATTAGATTCACTGAAGGAGTGCCACGTTGTTTATACCGTCGCAGAGGCTTAACAAACACTGTAGAATGTGAGGAAAATACGTGTAATCACCCGTATTCCATGAGGCTTTTTGCGGATGATGCTGTTGCATACAGAGAAGTTGCGACACTAGGAAAAATGTAGTGAAATGCAGGAATGCCTGCAGAGGAACTATTGTTGGCTCACTCCTGGCAGCAGAACCTCATCTTAAACAACTGAAACGTACTGTGCATGAATAGGCAGAAAGGCCCATTATTGTATGATTACACAACTGTAGACAATTGCTGGAAGCCGTTGCATCCATAAAATATCTAGGAGAATGCCTATGGAATAGAAATGGGAACTATTACTTAAAACAAATCACAGGTGAGGCAGACGCCAGACTGAGAGTCATCAGAATAATCCTCACGAAATGTAGTCCATGTGGTATCGACAGCTACGATGCCACAACGTAGGTGCTCTCTGCTAGGTTGGCACTGCGAAACCGACACCGACGGCAGCGCCCTCTAGCCGGCGCTGTGCAGCTCTACGAGCGCCGCTCCAGATTCAGCCCATTTGATTCCGAGCCGACGACCAAGCAACTTAGCTTCTACTTCATAGCCATTACAAACTTTGTTACTTCAGTTACTTCAATGATAGTTTGTCTCACTACTAGTAGCTCTTAGCGTTGATACCTGTACGGCTTCGCACGCACGGGCTCATCTCAGCCAAAGTTAAGTAATATTCTAATTTGTACATGTTCATACACCAGTAAAAGAATGTTAACTTATACGCAGTACCGCAGTACTTCACCTTTTCCTGCTCCTACTCGCTTCCTACATTCCGCCTACCCTTCAGTTTAAAGGAGCACATCCATGTGCCGCCTATCCAGGCGGGATACAAAAGTCCATCCACAAAGGAAGTGTGGTATCGCATATCCATACCACCACACAGTGTACTAAGTATGATAACGGAATGGCAAGTTTCGATCTGTTGCCTACAGGCATCGTGCGGGATCTGGCGGACCAACAGTGTGCGTCCGCTGAGCCACACTTCCAGCAGCTCTATTCTACGAGCGCCCTCTGCCACCGCAATATACAACAGCTGGTGCCAGCCATTCACACCACTTGCACTTGGAGCCACTACTGCTTCATCCCTGTTGACACTAATTATGATGTTTGGTTTGTGGGGCACTCAACTGATCCGTTATCAGCGCCCATACAAAGTTCCAATTTTTACACAGTCCAGTCTAGCCACTTTCACTGTCATGGTGATGAAATGATGAGGACAACTCAAACATCCAGTCCCAAGGCAGAGACAGTCCCAAACCCGACCAGGTAACGAACCAGGGACCCCATAATCCAGAGGCAGCAACGCTAGCCACTTGACCACGAGCTGCGGACCCTGTTCACACCGAAACAGTTGGTCTCTGTTTCCTGCTGCATTATTTGTAATGAGTCTCCATTTGTTTGGAGAAACAGAAGTTAAGTAAATCTTCTGTTTGTTGTGTTAACTTGTTCACTAATCATTTTTGCTCCTGTGCAGGTTTCCTACGACGACAGCTGCTGCATCACATCAATCTGCAGCCCACCTTTCCTTGCCGATATGTACGACTTCTTACACAAAGTTGGGAAGAGGTGGGCTACAGGAAGTAGCTTACAAAACCCTCGTTCGGCCAATACTTGAACATGCCTCGTCACTCTGCAATCCATACGAGATAGGACTTGTTCTGGCGTAACCACAATCGCCGGAACGAAGAGGCGGCACGCAAAAGCAGAGAAGGCTGTGAAGAATCGGCGGCCAATGGTGCGCGGAAGCGGACCGCACCGCGCCGGGCGCGCCCCCTACAACAGCTGTATACACTGTTGTTGTGGTCTTCAGTACAGAGACTGGTTTGATGCAGCTCTCCATGCTACTCTATCCTGTGCAAGCTCCTTCATCTCCCAGTACCTACTGCAACCTACATCCTTCTGAATCTGCTTAGTGTATTCATCTCTTGGTCTCCCTCTACGATTTTTACCCTCCACGCTGCCCTCCAATACTAAATTGGTGATCCCTCGATGTCTCAGAACATGTCCTACCAACCGATTTCTTCTAGTCACGTTTTGCCACAAGCTCCTCTTCTCCCCAATTCTATTCAATACCTCGTCATTAGTTATGTGATCTACCCATCTAATCTTCAGCATTCTTCTATAGCACCAAATTTCGAAAGCTTCTATTCTATTCTTGTCTCAGCCACATTTTACATCCTCTCTACTTCGACCATCATCAGTTATTTTGCTCCCCAAATAGCAAAACTCATTTACTACTTTAAGTGTCTCATTTCCTAATCTAATTCCCTCAGCATCACCCGTCTTAATTCGACTACATTCCATTATCCTCGTTTTGCTTTTGTTGATTTTCATCTTATACCCTCCTTTCAAAACACTGTCCATTCCGTTCAACTGCTCTTCCAAGTCCTTTGCTGTCTCTGACAGAATTACAATGTCATCGGCGAACCTCAAAGTTTTTATTTCTTCTCCATGGATTTTAATACCTACTCCGAAATTTTCGTTGGTTTACTTTACTGCTTGCTCAATATACAGATTGAATAACATCGGGGAGAGGCTACAACCCTGTCTCACTCCCGTTCCAACCACTGCTTCCCTTTCATACCCATCGACTCTTATAACTGCCATCTGCTTTCTGTACAAATTGTAAATAGCCTTTCGCTCCCTGTATTTTACCCCTGCCACCTTCAGAATTTGAAAGAGAGTATTCCAGTCAACATTGTCAAAAGCTTTCTCTAAGTCTACAAATGCTAGAAACGTAGGTTTGCCTTTCCTTAATCTATCATCTAAGATAAGTCGTAGTGTCAGTATTGCCTCACGTGTTCCAACATTTCTACGGAATCCAAACTGATCATCCCGAGGTCGGCTTCGATCAGTTTTTCCATTCGTCTGTAAAGAATTCGCGTTAGTATTTTGCAGCTGAGACTTCTTAAACTGATTGTTCGGTAATTTTCACATCTGTCAACACCTGATTTCTTTGGGATTGGAATTATTATATTCTTCTTGAAGTCTGAGGGTATTTCGCCTGTCTCATACATCTTGCTCACCAGATGGTAGAGTTTTGTCAGGACTGGCTCTCCTAAGGCCGTCAGTAGTTCTAATGGAATGTTGTCCAATCCTGGGGCCTTGTTTCGACTCTGGTCTTTAAGTGCTCAGTCAAACTCTTCACGCAGTCTTATATCTCCCATTTCATCTTCATCTACGTCCTCTTCCATTTCCATAATATAGTCCTCAAGAACATCGCCCTTGTATAGACCCTCTATATACTCCTTCCCCCTTTCTTCTTTCCCTTCTTTGCTTAGAACTGGGTTTCCATCTGAGCTCTTGATATTCATGCAAGTGGTTCTCTTTTTTCCAAAGGTCTCTTTAATTTTCCTGTAGGCAGTATCTATCATACCCCTCGTGACACAAACCTCTACATCCTTACATTTGTCCTCTAGCCATCCCTGCTTAGCCATTTTGCACTTCCTGTCGATCTCATTTTTGAGACATTTGTATTCCTTTTTGCCTGCTTCATTTACTGCATTTTTATATTTTCTCCTTTCATCAATTAAATTCAATATTTCTTCTGTTACCCAAGGGTTTCTACTAGCCGTCGTCTTTTTACCTATTTGATCCTCTGCTGCCTTCACTATTTCATCTCTCAAAGCTACTCATTCTTCTTCTACTGTATTTCTTTCCCCAATTCCTTTCAATTGTTCCCACTGGACATTAAAACTGCTACACCAAGAAGAAATGAGTCAAACACAGCTTGAATGGCGTGTACAGGTACAGCTGCCCATGCAGCTTCTGCACGATACCACAAAAAAAATGGCTCTGAGCACTATGGGACTTAACTTCTGAGGTTATCAGTCCCCTAGAACTTAGAACTACTTAAACCTAACTAACCTAAGGACATCACACATATCCATGCCCGAGGCAGGATTCGAACTTGCGACCGTAGCGGTCGCGCGGTTCCAGACTGCATCGCCTAGAAACGCTCGGCCACACCGGCCGGCGCACGATACCACGGTTCATCAAGAGTAGTGACTGGCGTCTTATGACGAGCCAGTTGCTCAGCCACCATTGACCAGACGCTTTCAGTTGGTGAGAGATCTGGAGAATGTGCTGACCAGGGCAGCAGTCGAACATTTTCTGTATCCAGAAAGGCCCGTACAGGACCTGCAACAAGCAGTCGTGCATTATCCTGCTGAAATGTAGCGTTTCGCAGGGATCGAATGAAGGGTAGAGCCACGGGTCGTAACACATGTGAAATGTAACGTCCACTGTTCAATGTGCCGTCAATGCGAACAAGAGGTGAACGAGACGTGTAACCGATGGCACCCCATACCATCACGTCGGGTGATACGCCAGTATGGCGATGACGAATACACGCTTCCAATGTGCGTTCACCGCGATGTCGCCAAACAAGAATGCGACTATCATGATGCTGTAAACAGAACCTGGATTCATCCGGAAAAATGACGTTTTGACCCAGGTTCGTCGTTGAGTACACCATCGCAAGCGCTCCTGTCTGTTATGCAGCGTCAAGGGTAACCGCAGGCATGGTCTCCGAGCTCATAGTCCATGCTGCTGCAAACGTCGTCGCACTGTTCGTGCAGATGGTTGTTGTCTTGCAAACGTCCCCATTTGTTGACTCAGGGATCGAGACGTGGCTCCACGATCCATTACAGCGCATGCTGATAAGATGCCCTTCATCTCGACTGCTAGTGATACGAGGCCGTTGGGATCCTGCTGAACCCACCGATTCCATATTCTGCTAACAGTCATTGGATCTCGATCAACGCGAGCAGCAATGATGCGATAGATAAACCGCAATCGCGATAGGCTACAATCCGACCTTTATCAAAGTCGGAAACGTGATGGTACTCATTTCTCCTCCTTATACGAGGCACCGCAACAACGTTTCACCAGGCAACGCTGGTTAACTGCTTTTCGTGTATGAGAAATCGGTTGGAAACTTTCCTCATGTCAGCACGTTATAGGTGTCGCCACCGGCGCCAACCTTGTGTGAATGCTCTGAAAAGCTAATCATTTGCATATCACAGCATCTTCTTCCTGTAAGTTAAATTTCGCGTCTGTAGCACGTCAGCTTCGTGGTGTAACAATTTTAATGGCCAGTAGTATATAAACGCAGCCCCTGCTAGCCTCGGCCGCACATGATCGGCCCGCGTCAGCAACGTGATTAGTGCTACGCTGTCAGTATAAAGTGTTTCCTTGGACCCTATGTATACCAAGAACTGTACTGTTTTCAGGTCGACCGTCTCTAGCGACCTTTGCTGTAAAAAAGTTAAGTATTGTCAGTTTGATTCCTGGAAATAAAACTACTAATGTTGTTTGTTTTAAATTGTTGTATAGCATTCCGAGAACGTTGCATCCCATAGGCACCCTATTAGCGACGAGTGGGCAAGACTCCACAGGACTGGGAGAGGAAATAGAGAAGATCCAAAGAAGAGCAGTGCATTTCGTTAGTGGTTCATATAGCAAGCGCGAGAGTGTCACGGAAATGCTCAGCCAATTCCAGTGGCATATGCTGCACGAGAGGCGTCCTGCATCACGATGTCGTTTACTGTTAGAGTTCCGAGGGCGTACAGTTCTTGAAGAGTCAGCCAATACATTGCTTCCTCCTACGTACGTATCGCTAAAAGTCCATGAATCGGACTGACACGGAGATTTACCATCAACCGTCCTTCCAGCAAAACATTCGCTACTAGAAGTGGTGGAAGTGACGGTGGTTCACAATGTAACCTCCACTGCACACCGTGGTGTGGCTTAGGAGTATAGCTGTAAATGTTCAGTGACACGCAGGAGGCTGTACAGTTTATCTTAATAATTACTCAGTACACTTGACGTAAGATGTTGGCGGCGCATCGAAGATGGTGTCCGTAGTTCCTAGTAATGTGTACAGTGTCATCGTCCTATTTCCATACTGCAGCGACATACAGCATCAGGCACGGGGTCCCGCACTGGACGAGTAGAGAACTGTAAACAACGTGGAATCCAGCGTATCAACCAACAGCATAAGGAATCTTTTTCTGGAAACATGGCAACGGGGAACGCTTCTTCACACACTCCACCTCATCACCCGAAACCGGGAGTACAAAGATAGAAGGAATATTAGGGTTTAACGACAAAGTCATTGTGGACATGTCACCACGTCGGATTAGGAATGTGTAGGAAAGTAGGTTGACAGTATTCTCTTTTTACAGAAACATCTTATACTTCAGCTAGAGCGATGTAACGAAACCACAATGCTTCAGTCTGGATGACCGGACAGCGAATTCAACTACGGTCCTCCTGAATGTGAGTCCAGTGTCTTACAACTATGTCAACATGTGTGGTGTATCAAAATACACAAATCTAGGGATGTATGGCACAAAGTCACGATTAGCAATGACGACATATTGTGCCTTGGCATCAATGATGGCCTTTTACCACTGCAGCGTTGATCAGGAGTGCGCTAATTACCGTAGATTGGAATGAAGGCAGTGAAAATTTGTGCCGGACCGGGACTGTAACCCAGATTTCCCGCTTACCGAATGCAAGGATCTTTCCATCGTAATCAGAATGACACAGGCACTGCAATATCGTAATTCGGGATATCGTGATCAGAAGATCCGTAGCGTACAACGACGACAAGCCCTTGTCATTCTGTAAGAAAACGTTAAACAAGGCAGAACAGATCTGTATTTGCAATCCCCAAGCTGTAAGGCGGAAGGTGCCTCACTAAGTGTCATTATTGTTGCTCTCCCCTGTCCTATTGGTGAGTGTGACGCGTGGAAAGGCTTCAAATGGCTCTGAGCACTATGGGACTCAACTGCTGTGGTCATAAGTCCCCTAGAACTTAGAACTACTTAAACCTAACTAACCTAAGGACAGCACACAACACCCAGCCATCACGAGGCAGAGAAAATCCCTGACCCCGCCGGGAATCGAACCCGGGAACCCGGGCGTGGGAAGCGAGAACGCTACCGCACGACCACGAGATGCGGGCGACGCGTGGAAAGAACGTCTGTATGAGCTAACTTTTATGATTTTTCCGATCATGGTTATTTCACTAGATATACGTGGGAGAAAGCAATACGTCTCTTGACAATAGCTGAAACGTACTATCGCAAAATTATAATGGTAAGTCTCTTTGTGATATACAAGGTCTCACTTGAAGTGTGTCTTGCTTTGGGTTACTAAATGACGTCCGTAACGAACAACTATTGCTGGAATCTTCTCAATTTTCTTAATGCTGATATTCAAGAATCGAATGACATTTGTCAGGTACTACCGAGATGGATGAATTGCATTTTCTTAGTGTGGCTCCAAGGCTATGTATACGATGACAATTGTTGAACTACATGAAATAAAATCACCATAGCTTCTGAACGGTTTGTGTTAGGACGTTCAAACTGCACGGTTGGCTGTGGGGCATGATGGGAGTAGTATGCGCATTGTTGTTTGGTTTAGCGACTTAGCTGGTTGGTTGGTTTGTGGGGCTGAAGGGACCAGACTACAAAGGCCATCGGTTTCGTATTCCACGAGCATGAAAAACCCACAAGGAAGAAAAATAAGCAACGGAGACTACAAGGGACGACATAAAACAAGAAAGACATAGACAAAGACCAGAATAGAGTGTTACAGTGGTTGGCCGACCATGGAAAAAAAGTAAAAGCCAACCACCAAGAGACACACTAAAAACTCCAACCTAAAACCGTAGGCCAAAGACCAGACTCAACACACAAAAGAGACGAACCCTCAGATTGAGCAATAAAAGCCCCCTGCACGAATAAAACTCAAAGCTAAGCATGCCATTACAGCGTCATACGGGCGAGAGTATGGATAGACTCCTGGATAGCCATCACCAGACGAGAGCGAGATAAACACTGGTCGATAGTTCGTAAACCGCTCAGGGAGTCACTACAGATGACAAAGGACACACCTGAGTAGGAGCGGATATGCTCTAGGGCGCGAGAGATGGCTACCAGCACTGCACTGAAAACACTGCAGCCAGCCGGCAATGAGCGTTGTTCAGAATGATCCCCAAGAGTAATAGCATAACCAACTCGACCAGCAACCATCGAACTGTCGGTATAGACCACGTCAGAGCCGTGAAAACCGGCAAGGATGGAAAGAAAGCGGCGGCAGAGGGCCTCAGGAGGGACTGAGTCCTTCTGGCCCTATGTCAAATCCAGCCAAAAGCATGGGCGGGGCACACACCACGGGGGTATACGTATATGGGTCCGGAAAAGAGGTTAGAGAGGGAAAGACTCAAGCCCAGAGAGAAGAGCCCGGACATGAACCGCGATCGGACACCCTGACCGGAGCCGCCGTTCTGGAAGATGGACGACCGAGTTTGGGAACAGGAAACGGTAATTTGGATGTCCAGGCAAGCTGCAAACATGTGCAGCATAAGCGGCCAGTAGTCGTTGGCGCCGGATCCGCGATGGAGGAGCACCAGCCTCCACAAATATGCTGTTTACAGGGCTTGTGCAGAAATCACATGGGCGGGGCACACACCACGGGGGTATACGTATATGGGTCCGGAAAAGAGGTTAGAGAGGGAAAGACTCAAGCCCAGAGAGAAGAGCCCGGACGTGAACCGCGACCGGACACCCTGACCGGAGCCGCCGTTCTGGAAGATGGACGACCGAGTTGGGGAACAGGAGACAGTAATTTGGATGTCCAGGCAAGCTGCAAACATGTGCAGCATAAGCGGCCAGTAGTCGTTGGCGCCGGATCCGCCATGGAGGAGCACCAGCCTCCACAAATATGCTGTTTACATGGCTTGTGCAGAAATCACCAGTTGCGAGTCGGATCCTGCAGTGAAGTATGGGGTCAAGCAACTGCAACGCGAAAGGCGATGCCAAACTGGAAGCCAGGCTCCCATAATCCAGACGGGACTGAATCTACGCCTGTACGGTCATAGAAGGGTAGACCGATCGGCACCCCAGCTGGTGTGACTCAAGTAACAAAGAGCGTTAAGATAGCGGCAACACATTCGTTTAAGCTGCCGAATATGAGGGAGCCAAGTCAACTGGGTATCAAAAAGCAAACCCAAAAACCGATGCGTCTCCACCATGGCAAGAGGTTGGTCATCAAGATAAAGCCGAGGCTCAGGGTGAACAGTGTGATGCTGGCAGAAATGCATGACGCAAGTCTTGGCGGCCGGGAACTGGAAGCTGTGCGCGACGGCCCAAGACTGCGCCCTGTGGATAGCGCCCTGTAGTTGCCGTTCAGCAACCGCAGTGCCAATTGCAGCTAGCCCATTGATGGGAACTAAAAACAGGCAGAGGCCATATGGTGGCAGACTCCAGGCAGCCCAGATTATCGGTGGCAGAGCAGCCTTTATGGAACCCATGCTGAGATGAAGCCAGAAGGCCCTGAGACTCAAGTAGCCAACTCAACCACTGGCACACCATGAGTTCGAGCAACTTGCACAGAACGTTGGTGAGGCTAATGGGGCGGTAGCTGACCAACTCTAGTGGGTTCTTGCCAGGCTTCAACACTGGGATGATAATGCTTTCCCGCCATTGAGGCGGGAACTCATCCTCAACCCAGGTACAGTTGAAAAGATCCAGGAGGTGTCACTGGCACAGGTGTTTGAGTATCTGATAGTGGATGCGATCTGGCCCGGAAGCCATATCAGGGCCGGCAGCTAGGGCTCTTTGGAATTCTCACTCACTGAATGCAGCATTGTACGATTCAGGCTGGTGCGTTTGGAATGAAAGACTACGACATTCCAACTGCTCTTTGAGGGAGCATAAGGCCAGTGGGTAATTCGTAGAATCAGAACTCTGAGCATAATGTCCTGCTAAAAGTTCTGCAATCGTGTCCGATTCAGTACAGACTGCTCCATTCAGAGAAAGCCCAGGTACGCTGACGGCGGTATGATCTCCGTAGAGTCGCTTAATTTTGGCCCAAACCTGTGATGGAGAGGTACTGATGCCAATGGTGGATACATACCTTTCCCAGCACTCCCGCTAGTAAATAAGGAATTGGGCTCGCGCACAGAGCTGCTTAAAGGTAAGGAGGTGTACCAGTGATGGGTGCCGCTTATGAAGTTGGAGGGCCCGCCTGCGATCTCTAAACGCTTCAGCAAACTCCAGTGACCACCAAGGCACAGTCCTCCACCAAGGGGACCTGGAAGAACAGGGACTTGCAGATTCTGCTGCAGAAATGATGCCAGTGGTTATCATTTGAACCACACGTCAATGGCGTCATGAGAAAGAGGCTCAATAGCGGCAGTGGAGGCGATGGGGTCCCTGTCAGCCTTATTCAAATACCCATCTGGTGAGGTGCCCAGAAGAGGGACGCTGTGGCAGTGACAGAAAGATCGGAAAGTAGCCATGCACACGCCATTGGAGAAACAGTAGAAGGCCAGGGCTGCAGACCCAAAGATTGATGGCTGAATACGTTCCATGCACCACACTGAAATGTGTGGAGGTACCATTACTTGAAAGAGAAAGGTCGAGCTGTGCCAACACTTGCTCAACGACAGTGCCTCGGCCTGTTGCCACCAATCCACCCCACAAAGTGTTATGGGTGTTGAAGTCGCCAAGTAACAGAAAAGGTGGCGGCAGTTGGGTTATCAGCGCAGCCAATACATGCAGTGGGACATCAACATCCAGTGAAAGATAGTTACTGCAGACGGTAACAGCCTGTGACATCCATACCCTAACAGCGACAGCCTCTAAAGGTATTTGAAGAGGCACATGCTCGCTGTAAAGAGGGTTAAGGACATAGAAGCAGACTCCAGCATATCCGCTCTCATAAGCTGCTCGCTTCTTGTAATAGCCCTGATAGCCATGGAGGGCAATGTTAGAGAAAGGGTGAAGGCTGAGAAGTTGTCGGAGCTCAGAGAGGTGGTGGAAAAAACTGCTGCAATTCCAATGGAGAATGACATTGTCCATGGCTGAAAAGGCGTGAAGGGATGGAGGAGGCAGATAACGCCACTGGGTCATCTACCACCACCGAAGAAGAGCGTGAATCGAGGACCATAGCATCTGAGGAAGAGGCGAGACTGAGATCGTCAGGGGACGCCAAAATCTACAAATCATCCTCAGGCGCAGAGTGGTAGTAACAAGTGGCACAGAGGGCACTGAAACCTCTTTCATCTTACCCAGCTTTTTCTTCTGCTTCTTATTCCTCTCCTTCTCCCACTGCTCCTTAGGAGCAACCTGGGAGGGAGTCTCAGAAGGAGGGCCAGGGACAGACGAAGAGCAAGAAGCTCTGTGATCTGCCGCTCACGGCTCCTTGAGCCACTGACAGTTCAGCTTTCGCGCTGGAGGATGCCTTAGAAGGTAGACTTCCAAGGGACTCTTTCCACGTGAGAAAAGCCAGAGGAGATTGGTGTACTCTGGCGAGGGGGGGGGGGGGGGCGGGCGGACTCCGATATCCCTGTCAATTTGGGGGGTTGGTCTCCCAACGGAAGTACCTTGGGAGCACCAGAAGAAGCAGTGTCCCCCATCACAGACACGGGGGAAGAGCCAGGGCTGTGCTGAGGGCCCACTGGAGGCTTTACAATCGTAGGGAGACCCATCGCCACCGGGGTAACGATGCCGCAGTCACAGAATAAGATGTAGTCATCTGCACAGGATGAAGCTGTTCATATTTCCTCTTTGCATCCTGATAGGTGATCCTGTCTAGGGTTTTTATTTCCATGATTCATCTCTCCTTATGGAGAACAAGGCAGTCAGGCGAGCAGGGGGAGTGCTGCTTCCTACAGTTGACTCAAGTGAGAGGAGGCACACACAGAGTGCCCGGGTGCAGAGGACGACCGCAATCCCTGCATGTTGTGCTGGAAGTACAACAATATGACATGTGACCAAACTTCTAACACTTGAAGCACCTCATTGGCGGAGGGACGTATGGTGTCACATCACAATGGTAAACCATCACCTTGATCTTTTCAGGCAACAAGTCACCCTCAAAGGCCAAGATGAAGGTACCAGTAGCAACCATGTTGTCTTTGGGTGCCCTGTGCATGTGCCAGATGGACACCCTGTTGCTCGAAGTTGGCGTGTAGCTCCTCATGCGACTGCAAAAAAAGGTCGCGAAGGAAAATAAGACCGTGGACCAAGTTAAGGCTTTTATGGGGAGTAAACGAGATGGGGATATCACCCAGCTTGTCACAGGTGAACAACGCCTGCAACTGGGTTTGGGAAGCCGATTAGATCAAAATCGCCCCACTGCGCATTTTAGACAACGCCGCCACTTCCCCAAACCTATCTTCAAGGTGGTCTACAAAAAACACGGGTCTCGTTGCGTGAAAGGTCTCTCCATCAGTCCTGCAGCAAACCAGGTACAGAGGCGAATACGGCTCAAGAGACCAAGTCGCCCTAAGGTCCTCCCAAGGCGTGGCCAGGGAGGGGAACGATCGGGAATCATAGGTCGCAGCATCAAAATCATTTCGTACACGCTTTGAGACTGCTGTGACCGAGCGACCACCAGCTTAAGTCGATTTAACCCATTTCACTGCGGGTAATCCGCCCTGATACCACCCACTCCGACCAGGGGCTCTCTCCACAGGCGCCACCCAGCCACAGCAAGGGCCACCTGGTGGGATGGCCATTGCCGTGAGTCCTGGTGCCTCAGAAAGGATAGGCACCAACTCCTTGGCATACCTGTGGAGGTCGTAGCTCAGGCATCAGTAGTGTGATGCCTATGTTGTCAGGGGGGCTACCAACAAGAGGGTACTTGACAACCTTACCACAACAGACTGTCTACCGCACTGGATTTCGGGTGCCGAAATGATCTAGAATTGTTGTTGGCGCGAAGCATGGTATGGTGCAGAAGACGAGAAGTAGGTAACGCATAAGATGCTGGGTGCAAAGCCTGCTACACGACAATAAGTAAAAAAATGGCTCTGAGCACTATGGGACTCAACTGCTGAGGTCATAAGTCCCCTAGAACTTATAACTACTTAAACCCAACTAACCGAAGGACATCACACACATCCATGCCCGAGGCAGGATTCGAACCTGCGACAATAAGTAGCATGCAAGAGCTTGGTGCATCACGGACAAACAAAAAACACCACGTAAGGCGTCCTTCCCCAACTGGCACGCACTAGCAACAGAAATTTGGCAAAGCCAACCCGAGAGTGATTCGTTCTTGTTGTCCCACAGTCACTGGTTTCAGTATTGTTCAAGTCTTTTGTGGAAGTGTTTCGTGGAACCGTGTGTAGTTTGTGGTTGTTTTTTGACTGAGCAGCTATTTTAATGCTGTATGCGTGGTGCAAGCAGTCATTAGGTTGAGACAGGGCAGCGAGGAAGTCTCCACTGTGCGGTGTGCACGCACTGTCAGATTGTGAAGCGCTAGCTGCGAGAGCGACAATGTTCGTTGCCCACAGAACCTGAACGCTGAAGTTGCGTGATCAGTTAACCCATTATTAAACCTCAACTATTGTGACATCTCTTCATTCATTTGCGGGTTGTTGCTCCCTGAGATGTTTTGGCTAGCAGCAACATATGATGTGTTGGTGTTGGAGAAATCTTGCAGCAGCCTTCCTATATTGTGATTAATTATTAAACTGACTGTTACTTGCCAGTGAAGTGCACCAGCGGTATTTTCTGCCCTGTGGCCGTTAACGCCCCAGTTACCTGCCCTGGTCGTTAGTGTAGTTTTCCGGCAGTGTGCATTTCCTCGTCGTGTTGATGCTGTCTGGCACAACATGTACTTTAAGTTATTTGGTTCATATTTTGCTTTGAGTGGTTATTGCTCCCTTGGCTGTTTTTAGACGCCAATTTCTGAAGACATAGTGCTGTTCGTATCCTCGTCCTCGGCCGATATTTTCTGTCGTTGTGCCGTTGGTCGGACGGAAGGGAATTGGTTAAATTGTTGATCGGTCCTTGGGCCATCCCTAGTTTGGATTGCCATCCGATTATTTAGCTTCAGCTCTTGGCTGCCTGTATCACCTCACCTTGCGTTTGAGCTATCTCCTCACGCCGACCCTTGGAACACTTCTGAGCACCACTTGTTCTGTCTGTTTTAGATTGTGATTTTCATTTTAGTTTGAAGTATTGTGCGAGGCCTTCGGTCCCATATTAATTCAGTTCTTTTTTAGATTTTACACAGAGACCTTCAGCAGTGTTAAATTACAATTTTGAAGATTGATTTATTTACAAAAACATATTTTTTTCTTAAAATTTGTTGTATCTGAAATTGTTTGTAATCCAGGCCCTAAGCTGTTAGTTGTTCGATGTGTTATGTGCGGCCTTCAGCCGAGGATTTACGTGAACCCCTCTTAATAAGGCCTTCAGGGTTGTGTATTCTTTAAGGGAAAATTTTTTATAAGAAGGAAGGGGTTTATTTTAAATTGTTTGTGAGACTTGTTGTTCAGGCCTTCAGGCGTTGTTTCAAATTTGTTTGTGGCCTTCAGCAATGCAATAAGTTAATATTTCTTTAGTTAGCCTCTCGGCCATTCTGTTGTAAGTATAAAAGGAAATTTCTCCTTTAGAAAAAAAATGTTTATTAGTGTGTTTTAATTATAGTTGTCCTTCAGACGTGTAGTGCAGGCTGTCAGCCGCTAATTGTTTTCAATTGCATGTTTTTTTTAATTTACCTTCTACTTTTGATTGCTTTAGAGTTCTAAGCCAGGCCTTCAGCCGTTCTTGTTTTTGGTGTGGTTTTGGGCCTTCAGCGCAGAAATCGTTTTAACTTTTCTTTAACTAGGCATTCAGATGTATTGTTTAATTTTGATCTTTTAAAGCAATGTATAAATAATTGGTTCTTAGAAAATAAAGTTGTGTGTTTGATTGTGCAACTCACAGTAACCGTTTACGCCCCCATCCATAATCTTAACCTTATCCTGTGCGCTCTCTGAGTACCTACCAACCGGGTTTGAATATTAAAGGCAAGATGTACATCAGTAACCCCAAAACCATTGCTGAGGTGAAAACAGCTATTCAGGAGGTCATCGACAGCATCGATGTTCTGACGCTTCGGCGGGTCGTGCAGAATTTCGCTATTCGTCTGCGCCACATCATCTTCAATGATGGCAGTCATATCGAACATGTCATAATCTAAATCGGAATATCTGTTGCTGTGTTTACTTGTTGAATAAAGTGTGCGTACGCCGCGATTTATAACTAATTTAAGTTTTTTTTCATATAGTTCAATAATTGTCACCCTGTAGGAAAAAACTTCGGAAATTTGTGGTAAGATCCTGTAGGACCAAACTGCTGAGGTCATCGGTCCCTAGGCTTACTCACTACTTAATCTAACTTAAACTAACTTCCGCTAAGGACAACACACGCACCCATGACCGAGGGAGAACTCGAACCTCTGACGGGGGAAGCCGCCAGAACCGTGGCAAGATCACTCGGCTCACCCTGTAGGCATTAGACTGTTAAACTGGAGTGCAATCCTCGGTCGCCTATTTCTTTTCTTACGCTTCCTTCGCCTCTGCCAGTGAGTACTTGTATAAAAATACGAAGTTGCAACGTGGTTATAAGTTCTTGTTATACTGTACGTTACCGGCCGCGGTGACCCTACGGTTCTAGGCGCTTCAGTCCGGAACCGCGCGACTGCTACGGTCGCAGGTTCGAATCCTGCCTTGGGCATGGATGTGTGTGATGTCCTTAGGTTAGTTAGGTTTAAGTAGTTCTAAGTTCTAGGGGACTGATGACCTGAGATGTTAAGTCCCATAGTGCTCAGAGCCATTTGAACCTATACTGTACGTTCGCCTATGACTGGTTTCGTAGTTATCAATAAGCTCTGTAAAACACTATGGCATTGATAGCAATCTTCTGTTTGTGAGGAAAACTTTAATTAAAATCATGCAAGAAACACAGTCTGGCATAAATCTTCCTGATACTAGTTTTATGTGGTCGTTCCACTTTAGGT